>NC_134406.1:178827051-179561497 GCF_038048845.1 Mixophyes fleayi
GGAGGATGTACTTGTGCCCTGTTTAAGACATCCCACACCATTCCACCAGGACTTTTACAGCTTTTGCCGGTCCCTTCTTGTCCATGGGATTCAATCTCTATGGTTTTATTGTGGATTTGCCATCATCAATGGTTATGACTACAATTCTGGTGGTTGTAGAACGACTCACAAAGATGGTTCACTTTGTGCCCTGTCATGAACTTCCTTCTGCAAACGAAACAGCAGAATTGCTAATCGGTGAAGCTTGTCGTTTGCATTAAGTACCTGATTATATAGTTTCTGATCAAGGAGTGCAATTTACTTGACGTTTTTGGAAGCAGTTTTGCAGTGCTCTTAATATTAATATTAAATTATCAACTGCCTTCCATCCTCAATCCATTGGACAGACAGAAAGCACCAACTAAACATTGGAACAATACTTACAGTGCTACATATGACTGGATTAATGTTCTGCCAATGGCAGAGTTTTGATAGAACTTACAACAGCCATCCACATGACAAAGTCATGCCAGATTGAGGTATCATCCAAATCTACTTTCCACGGGATTCTTCCATTCCTGCTGTTACATCCAGACTAGAGTCTCTACAAAATAATCTTGAAGTATTAAGAGAGACATTACAACATGCTCAGGACAGTTAAAAAAGGATTGTAGATAGGCATTTTAAAGCTGCACCAGTTTTAAATATTAGCGACAATGTTTGGCTTTCTACACGACATCTAAAAGTAAGTTTGCCTACTCCTAAACTAGGATTGAAATATATAGGTCACTTTAAAGTTTTGGCACAAAGTTTTGGCACAAATAACATAGGATCACATAGAACACATATAGGCACTGAATGTTTCAGCCATAGATTCATCAATCCTATTAATGTTATAAGGAATGTCCAGTGATAGTCCACAGATTGAATGCAATATCACAGTTGAAAGAAAAGGAGCTCTAGCACTTTATGGGCAGATAAAAAGTCTCCTTCAAAGCCAACTGGTCAGTGTAACTTACAAGGACTGTAGATGTTCCTGGTATCCTTTAAGTGAATCCTCCAATAGAGTGTGCTTCAGAGTTGCATAGCTACACAATCGTGCCAATAAATCGGGATCCCCGAACTTCTAATAAAACGTGTATACACAGAAATATTATCAAGGTGTATACAAGCTCGTTGGCGCCTCCTGACGTGTTTCTCCACCCCTTTAGAATGCGGTTTCATCAGAGGTGTATTATTTATTAAATGTGCTTATGAATTATTTAATGCCTGTGATTGTTAATTGTAAATGCTATTTAAATTATTGCTGGGGCTGATTGGAGGGAGGGAAATAGGTTTATTTATTAAATGTGAATGCTATTAATTTAATGTCTGGGCTAGTTGGAGGGAAATAGATCTATTTATCAAATGTGAATACTATTATTTTAATGTTGGGGCTGGAGGGAGGCCTAATTATAAAACGTGGGTGCTATTTTGATTTAACATCGGAGCAGGTTGGAGTTTTCTAAATTTCATTGTTGAAGTCGTATAATTGGATGAACGAAAGTATATTGGTTTAATATTGGTTTGCCGTGCATATTGCGAAGCGTACGCCACGTGTTACGTGACGTGGTGCGTTCGCACGGTAAAATACGCACGCACACACTCGCATTACAACAGTTAGTTATTTATATAATTTCATATTGGTTCTGTTACACTGTAATTCGGGAGCAGATAGTATTCGGTTTATTATTAGTCTATATATATATGTGTATATATATATATATATATATATATATGTATATATATATATATATATATATATATATATATATATATGTATATATATATGTATATGTTGATTATATGTACATTGTAGTGTTATTAAAGGTTTAGGTAATAGGAAAGGTGTCATGCCTGATATCATATTGAAGCCCTAATCATCAGCAGCTGTCCGGTGCAGTCGGCGAAGAGATCGCACATTGCATACTTTAGTTATTGATATTAGAGAGTAAAACCTTTGTATGATACTGGCTATGAAAAGGAGCAGACCCCCTGGAGAGAAGACCCCCACCTTTGGATTCCTTAGATTGAATCAACCTATTACCTGTCTGGCCTGGACCCACCCAACGTCTGGACCTATAGAAACAATCTACGTCATCTCTATTGTTCACAATGAAACACTGACTGTATATATATTAGTTGCATCTCACTGGGGCCTCAGTCAACTCTGACACAATATTCTATACAGAATATTGTCCATCGGGTCCCGTGGGTGCGCAAGCGATTGCATTGGTATGTACTTATCTTTTGGTATTGGCTGTGCTGTACTGTACTTTATCATGATATAATAATGTATTGAATTATTGACTATTTACATCTGTTAAAAATAAATCACTTTGTCCTTTGGACACACATTCAATTGATTGGGCAATGCTTATTTTAAAACGATAGAATTACTTTAATAATATGGGGGCTCGTGAGTTAGGAATTACGTTACCGGTAGGTATGCAACGCTTACGATATCCGGTTCCTCAACAAAGGGTGGATGGACGGACGCGTCGTATAAAGCAGGAAAGAACGTAATACGTCTAATACCTGTGGTTCACTGTGTGTTGCCAAACCGAATGTCCGTTGTTGCATAGACTGAAGGAACGCTAATTAGAATCTAGGGACAAGAAAGAAAAATGTTTCTTTTTATTGTCGTTTTAATGGTTTAAAGTGTATTGCATTGCTGTGCGTATGTGTACTTCCTGCTGTGCGTACGCAAACTTCCGGTAGATTTGCCACGTGGTTGAACAATTGTTTTGATAGTTATTATACATGCATAGTATAATTACTTGTGAAAGCCTCTGAGATATTATTACTATTGTTGGGAACTTTTAATTTTCTGCGCAGAAAAGGTGTATAGTGTGTGATGTTGTAACGTAGATACACTGTTTTATTGTTGAGGTGCTCAGTTGCTGTCTGACGAGGCGGATTGCCCAACTGAAGGATGGTATACTGGGCAGGTATACTGAATGCGAAAACTGGGTTTTCGCAAATCGCTACCAATAGATCGCAAGGTTTGCTAATAATTAGTATTGGTAGGCAGTGCGATCCGGTCGCACCGTTAGTGCGAATTGGTGAAGCAGCTAGGAGGAATTATACTGGAAAGGCAGGTTGATTGTATCGACTTTGCGCTCCCAGCGATAATAAACTCAGCAGATTTTTGTGGTTGAGCCAGGGTATCGAGGAGCTGATAGCCCTTGGGGCCCACAGTGATATTTCTGTATTAGGGACCCTCGCCAGGGGCGAGAAAAGCGAGTGAGCGCGGCTAAAGGAAATACGTTCACCGAGGATTATAGATCTCTAGCGGTGAGTATAGCAACAGAGTTAAAATTATTTGGTGGAAAGAACAGAGCATTGCGGTGTGTCTGTGTTTCACATTTGGCCGGAAGGAACAGAGCATTGCGGTGTGTCTGTGTTCCGGGTAGAAAGTATATTGTGCAACATGGGTGCTAGGCATACGCTAGAGATTGCCAGTTTACTGCCTAAGGAAGGTCTTATTGAGTCAGCGAGGTTTCTCATGTGTGCAAAATATGGTGCATACGCAACTGTGTATTGTGACACGTGGGTCGAAATGACCAAAGAATGTGATAGGCCTTTCCCAACAACAGGGAGTTTTAATGCAGAGGTGCTAAATACCGTAAAAGATAAAGTACGGTTGATTAAGTCAACGAAAGTGAGAAATGCACATAATCATTGTTTAAAATCGTGGCAAATGGAAGGTAACACGTGGCAGAGCAGCGAACACACAGCGGAAGTGAGTGTAAGGAAAAACACGTGTTCAGCGGAAGTAAGCGTACCGGAAACAAGCATTCCGGAAGTGTGCGTTGCAAAGCGTGGCGAACTGAGCGCAAACACGCCCCCGATAAATTCGGTCGGGGCGGGCAGTACAGCCAATACCAAAAATGTAAAAACTGTAACTAGTAACTTGTATGTTGTTTTAAGTAACGTTAAAAGTAATGTTTCAGGACAAAGAAGAGGAACGGTCCCACCAGCAGGGGCAGCTGCTGAAAGTGGTGAGAGTAATGAAAAGGTTAACACAGGGGGAGACATCCATTTTACTGCAGCAGCAATTTCAGCAACTAGTTTCAGTGATTTGGTAGACTTACATCCTGTCTGCACAGCAGCAGTTCCCAATGGGAAAGCAGACAGGAATAGTGATGTTCCCTTAAAACATGTAGCAAAGCATGATCCATGCACTAGGTCTGAAACATTTTCAATTTTGTCTGATTTCCCTGATCCTAGGAAAGATTTGACCAAATGTCAGCAGGTTATGGTAATGTGTATGAGCTAACTAATAACGATTGGCGAGTATTATTGAAGACCTGTCTTCCTCTCAATACTGACATACAAAAGTTCATTAAGGATTGTATGTTGGAGGAGGATGAATCCTTATCTGAGGATGATAATCAGGACAATATTAGACATATAATCACACAGTTGGCCACATATTTCCCAGTGATAGTGGACTGGAGTAAAATTTTTAGTATCCAGCAAAAAGATAGTGAAAATGTAGCAGACTATTTTTGCAGAGCTTTGATAGCAATGGGCAAATATACTGGGGTACCAGACATAAAAGATAATCCATATTACAGAGAGGTTGCTGTTAAAGTTCTAATGGATGGCCTCAGGGAAAACTTAAAAAGAAGGGTGCAAACTTCATTACCATACTGGAAAGGAACCACTGTAAGTGCTCTCAGGGAGTCAGCTATAGAACATGATAAAAGTATAAACAAACAGAAAGAGACACTAAGTGATAGGGTAATGATGATAAGTATCCCAGCACTAGAGGGACTGCACACACGACCACCAGAATACAACCAACATAACAGGAAACCCAGAATAGTGAGATGTTACAATTGCAGAGAAGAAGGACACATTAGGAAAGATTGTAAAAAGGAAGAGAAACAACACGAGTTGAGGAAGTGTTTTCAAGGCAATAAAATAGGACACCTAGCAAAACATTGTGCAGACATGACAGGGACGTGCTTCTACTGCCATAAGAAGGGACACATGAGTAGGAACTGTGTAGAGAGAAGAATACCTAGGTTGGAAATCACATAGACATCCACAAAGGAGGCGTACACTTCTCTCAGAGGTTCCCCTTTAATTGATTGCACACTCTGTAACAACTAATATTCTGGGGGAGAAATATAGCCGACTCTAGAGTTAATCTGTGGTGAGCATTAAGGTGCAAAATGTAGAAAGAAACTTATTTTTTTTAAAAAGTAATCTTTGTTGATTTTGTTTGTTCGTTTTATGTTGTCACATGTTTGTTTTCCTAAATCGCTAGCCGACGGCAAAGAATAGAAATGTTTGTTTTGTTTGCTGTTATAAGATAACTATCTTGTTTTTCTTTTCACAGATAAAAGGGACACAAAAGAAGTATAGACAAGTGTTTAAAAGGGGTGAGATAGAGAAATAGAAGAATTACTCTTGAAAGACTAATTAACAATAGACAATTGGAACACTCTTTTGTTTTAGGCTGCAGTGACTCATGATAATTTGTTTGGCTGAGAATCATTATCCAACAATGAAGTATGTACATACTTTGCTCCAAAATATCGTTTTATGTATTTCAGAGAAAATATGAGTCACTAAGAGTACATTTTCACATTTCTCTATTATAAGTTAGAAAAGTCCGTTGAAAAGGTATGTAGTCAATGAGATACCGAGTTCTTAATGAACAAATGACGGACGACACTGGATTGCACTGTTAAGAACCCCTAGTCAAGTATGGGGAGGGGTCATAGTTAGCAAATAGCTAAGGGGAACAGTGGAATGAATACAGCCATTTCCCCATAGAGTCAGAGTCCAATCCAGCTGTCATTTTGTTGTAAAAAAAATCTCCCTTTCTACATGTATGTTTGTATTCAAACCTTTGTATTCCCATCATTCATTGCTTTCCTATTTCTCATTCTTTACACAAACGCTAGTCTCTCTCTCTCTCTCTCTCTCTTTCCCTCTCTCTCTACCTATCTCTCTCTCTCCCGCTCTCTCTCTCTCTTTCCCTCTCTCTCTCTCTCTGCTCTGGTAGAGATAAAATCAGACACAGTCTCAACAATGGGGCTAAAACATATTTTTATGTTTTTACATAAGACAAATTCAGAGATACACACACTAGATTGATATGAGTTACAGAAACAGTCAGGGGTTTTGTTTTCATGTGTATAGAAACTGCTGATTTTAAGCAGAAAGGTTCTGTTGTGGAAATACGATTCATGTGTTATAGATTGCATATCTGTTTTGTTTTTTTGTTTTGGCTCGTGCCTCCTGTACAAAAATGTGCCTTTTTATGGATGCACAAAGGGTGGAGACAGGAGATTGCTAGAGGATAGGCATACAGATATGCATCTCTGTGTAGAACATTGGAGTAGGATTTTTACCACAAGATACGACATAATGTGAAACCCTAGAAAATGTAGAATTTTCATGTTTTATAATTTTCACTGTTAGACAGGCATGTACTGGATACTGTTATATTTGAAGAAAGTGTTATAGAAAGAGACCCCTTTGCCTTTTCCCACTTAGTCAAGTAGCTGAATATGAGGTACTGAGAATGACATGTGAGTTGGCAGAGGGAAAATCGATTGATATACATTGGTCTTTAGCATTTTTCTAGTCTAGAGGGCGATGTTGAGGTGACTGAGAAATCGTTTTATAGCAATACCAGCACATGATTAGGACACTACATAGAGGACTTTATACAGGGACACAGTTACCAACGGAAGTAGCTGCTAGTAAGGTCCACACTTACACGCACAACCATACATGGCTGTCACACCAGGGAGAACATAGCTGTCAAATAGACAGCAGGGTTTTATGTGACAGCTAACAAATCTATGTTTTGTTTTGTTTTTCGTTGTATTGTTTTAGTTTTAAAAAGGTGAACACAAACACACATGCACGCATACACATATTGGTTAATATAGGAAGATTTGTGTTACCCGAGGGATAAACTGTCTGGAAGGTGAAGAGATGTGGTGAGGAGTCTGGTGGACTCTGGAGAGATGGACAAGGTAGACCAATAGAGCCATCCCATATCCCTCCTGCTGATGGGTTTTCCTCCAGGTAAAACAAATACACGTCATCCAATTACCACCATGCAGGATCCTCAAGTATACACAGGTGTACCAATGAAATATGTCTAGGTAGAGGTGTATTGAAATGTGTCTAATGTATTACTGTATCATACTCAAAGCTTTTGTTATTCAATGTGATAGTCCTAGAGTTATAATAGATGATAGGGGTATTCATGTTATTGATAATAGATGTATAATGTATGAGTAGTGGTAACAAATCACATACTTTCAATTAGCCATAAACCAGTGTGAACATAAAGTAGTGGTACTCGGTAGAATGAATTGAATAGAATAAGAGTTGGAACTTGATTGAAGTGCCACTAGTCCTTTCCCGCTACCAAGAGATCACCCCTGGGCAGACTCCTAACCTGTCAGTTTTTGAAATGTTCTCGACCCCTCGTGAGATGAGATTGTAACTGGGAGGCTAGGTTAGACCTTGAGAGAAGGTAAATAGTGAGACAGCAACCGAGAACGTCCAAAACACTGTTTCCTGAAAGGTCACACTAACTGTCAGGATGTTGGATCAGGAGAGTAAGTTGTGGAGCAGTAATTTCTTAAGCTTAGGTTATTTGCCAGACAGGTACCAGGTGTAGGCTACCAGCCTCACGGCTTCAAGGGTAGCAGAGACACACTGGTGCCCATACCACCCACTGCAGAGGGGCCAACACTCAGAGAAGGGTCCAAGGGCACTCATGAGTCTGTACTGAAAGGCCTCGAATGCAGTTAGTAGCACCTGAGCCAAAGGCTAAGACTGTTGTCCAGCATGAAGTTGTAGTTTTTCCTGTTTTGTGTTCTCTCATTTCATTCTCTTCTCAGGGCGGTTAATTCTTTTAATTATTAGCAGGTGACAGAGACTGGTTCGGGTAGTGATAAGGAGGTATTGGGGAGGAAGAAGTTAGTAGCATAATCAGTCCAGTCAATTACTCTATTCAATTCAGGGGTAAAGGAAAATTTGGAAACCTTGGAGCTTGGAGAAAGTGCGAGGGGCTATTGTCTGAGTAGCATTACGTCCGTAAGTACGGCGACCCCATAGTTAAAAAAAAGAGATACACCCAGCGATGCCAGTCCAGTAATATCCGGACTCGAGCAGGCATCCTTGAGAATGATTATCATTCTTGGGAGGGTAAGGTTTTAGACCAAACAAAGTGCTGGGCGTGCTCACGCGTGCCTCAGTGATTATATCAAGTAGGATTCGTTCTCTTTCCACTAAATATTCTTGAGGTACCCGAACTATGGGTGGGAGGTCACTAGGGGAAAAAGTAGGACACCTAGGTCCCTCAGTCTGAAGTCTCCCAATGCTTTACAAGCCGATCACTGTTAAATCTGAGTATTGGGAGACTGGGAAGAACGAACAGACAATAGCCCGCCCACAAGTGTTGATGAAAAGAACTGATGACATTATTAGATGTGTGTATATTAACGCAAGCTGAAGGAGATTGCATATGACATTATTGATAGACATAGGGTGATGCTATTGATGAACATGAAGTGTTTAAATGTATTCTGAGCTTAAAGACATGCGTTGGACAGAAGAACGTGTTAAACTTGAAGAACTGTAGTAGAGAATTCTGTATAGCTGATACACGTTCCACTGTACCATGTACCTTTCCAAATAATGTATTAAGTGTTTTATTGTACCCTCGAAGGGCATACAAAAAGTTATCTCCAAGCTCCAGAAGTGTACGGTTTATAGTAAAAGAACAAGTTGTTTAGAGGATTAAGACTCTCTCTTATGATAACTTGTTTAGATCTACAAACAGTGTGGACATACACCAAAGGGGATTTGTATTACATAACAATGAAACGTTGTACTGAGATCCTGCTTCTAACATCTTTAAGGTGATAGTTTATTGTACTATCAAAGGGTGGACTGTTGAAGTCGTATAATTGGATGAACGAAAGTATATTGGTTTAATATTGGTTTGCCGTGCATATTGCGAAGCATACGCCACGTGTTACGTGACGTGGTGCGTTCGCACGGTAAAATACGCACGCACACACTCGCATTACAACAGTTAGTTATTTATATAATTTCATATTGGTTCTGTTACACTGTAATTCAGGAGCAGATAGTATTCGGTTTATTATTAGTCTATATATATATGTGTATATATATATATATATATATATATGTGTATATATATATATATATATATATATATATATATATATATATATATGTATATGTATATATATATATGTATATGTTGATTATATGTACATTGTAGTGTTATTAAAGGTTTAGGTAATAGGAAAGGTGTCATGCCTGATATCATATTGAAGCCCTAATCATCAGCAGCTGTCCGGTGCAGTCGGCGAAGAGATCGCACATTGCATACTTTAGTTATTGATATTAGAGAGTAAAACCTTTGTATGATACTGGCTATGAAAAGGAGCAGACCCCCTGGAGAGAAGACCCCCACCTTTGGATTCCTTAGATTGAATCAACCTATTACCTGTCTGGCCTAGACCCACCCAACGTCTGGACCTATAGAAACAATCTACGTCATCTCTATTGTTCACAATGAAACACTGACTGTATATATATTTGTTGCATCTCACTGGGGCCTCAGTCAACTCTGACACAATATTCTATACAGAATATTGTCCATCGGGTCCCGTGGGTGCGCAAGCGAGCGCAAGCGATTGCATTGGTATGTACTTATCTTTTGGTATTGGCTGTGCTGTACTGTACTTTATCATGATATAATAATGTATTGAATTATTGACTATTTACATCTGTTAAAAATAAATCACTTTGTGCTTTGGACACACATTCAATTGATTGGGCAATGCTTATTTTAAAACAATAGAATTACTTTAATATCATGTACCCATTTTTTTCAAAATAGGGCTCCCAACATTCCAGGATCCAGACAAGCAGCAAATGATCTAAAGAAACCAACAGCTATAGGTGGTGAAAGTGACAAGAACAGGTAGGAGAGAGCAAAACAGTCTACCAACTGCCCTGAATCTGTTGGAGCAGTCCCAAATTTGGGTGACTGTCTCGCTTAGTCAGGATTTGGTCTGACTGGAAGGACAGGTGGGAAGTATGTCTGGCTTCACACTGTACTACTCATGAAGGCGAACTGCGTGTACCTAACTGAAGTGCACACAGTATTGCCAATGTATTTGTCTAAAATGATAACTATGCTACATCATAGCCCCCCCTCCCCGTGTGAAGTACTCCAGGCTTCCCAGAGCCTTAATCCAGCACTGGGCCAGGGTGTCAGATTGACACCTATTGCTCTGCTCCTCTTCCCAGTAGCACTCCTCATATTATTTTTGTTAGGTTAACTCTAAAACAAAAAATAATCTTATTAGTATATAGTGCGAAGCAAAAAACAAGCCCTTTTGCTGGTGAAAACATCAGTGGGTGTATTTACTAAACTGTGGGTTTGAAAAAGTGGAGATGTTGCCTATAGCAGCCAATCAGATTCTAGTTATCATTTATTTCGTACATTCTACAAAATGACAGCTAGAATCTGATTGGTTGCTAAAGGCAAAATCTCCACTTTTTCAAACCCGCAGTTTAGTATATATACCCCCAGGTTTTTAAAGCAAAAGGGCTTTTTGCATTTTGATAAATTAGCCCTAATGTTCAGTACTGTAATAGAACATTATAATATAATCTATTGATATGATTTATACCCCATTCTAATCAGCCAGGTATGTTAAGAATAAATAAAAAAATTAAGTGCTGTAGGGAGAAGGAACATATAAAATAAAATGCAACATAAAGTGAGGTTTGTTTTTGTTGCATTATTTTCACTATTTAAGATTTATCAGTTATAATAATAAAGTGTCGCTGGCTTAAGCAACACTAAAATTGCCTTTTTTTATATCGATAAATATATATTGTACCGAAAACCACACTTTAAGGATGGGCAGCTACTTATGGGCCTGTGCAATGTGCTTGCCCCCTGGGCTAAAGTCTGTCAGCCAGCCCCTGGCCTCATCTACTGTATAATTCAGTTCTAGAGGGCATATCTCCAGAAGGATATATAATATATCAGAGACTGTACAAAGAAGCAACTAAAATTGTGCGTGGCCTACAGCACAAAACTTACCTGGAGCAGCTAAAAGATCTTTATATATATATAGTTTTTAGCAGAGAAGGGAAAGGGGGGACATGACATAAACTTTCACATATCAAGGGTTTTAACAAGGTACAGGAGGAAAACAGGAGTAAAACATTATTCAATGGAAGAAAAATATTAGAACATGAGATCATGCATTGAAACTGTAGGGAAGTAGGTTTAGAGGAAATATGAGGAAAAATTACTTTACAGAAAGGGTAGTGGATAAGTAGTATAGCCTCCCATCAGAGTTGGTATAGGCTAATACTGTTTACATGTTTAATATTTAAACATGCTTAGGATAGACATAAGGATATCCTTACAAAGAACTAAGAATGAATTAGGATTTGATGTTACCATTGGCTAAAAAATTACTTGATGGGCCAAGTGTTCTTATTTGCCGTCAAATTCTATTTTTCTATGTTACGAGTTATATATCTGGTGCCTGGGACTGGCAGCAAAGATGGGCAGCTTACAATTTAATTGTATTCTCAAAAGACTGACCCCAGTGAACTGGTCTTTTTAAAGACTGCACTTTCCTCCCCCCCCCTGCTGGTCTGTGCATGGTGAGCTAGGCTGATGACATAATATTACAATCTCAGTTTTGCAACTCGCTTTAATAATTGTTATAAATAAGTTAGTAAATGGTCATTAGCATATTTACCACACTATTAGACCCTCAGGGCCTGAGTCATTAAGGAGAGCAAAGCAAAAAAAGGAGTAACTTTGCATCTTAGCAAAACCATGTTGCATTGGAGGGAGATATACATTTAAAATGTGGGGACAGATTTATAGTTGGGGTTGGGCATGTCCTAGATCAAATTTAAATTTCAATGTAAAAATAAAGCCATCAAGTATTTGTGTGATACATGAAAAAGCGCAAGTATTTAATTTGCATGCAAAATAATAAACTAATTTGCACCCCTTGCATTGTAACATGGTTTGTCCATGATCAAATTTACACATTTTTTTTGCTTTGCTCTCCTGAATGACTCAGGCCCCCAGAGTTACCAAAAAGAGTCCCATCCCTTTAAACGGTTTCCGATATCATGCAGTAACAAACAGCACTCTAAATCAAATTGCACATGCAATAGCAATTACAATGTCCAAATAACTGCTGCTTTGCATAATTTCTTGGTTATTGTGATAGAATTCACCAATCCAGCACCAAATACTCAATCGTTTTGCTGTTCCATCGCCTTCTAGGCCTGATTCATCATCTACTGATTTTGTGGATATTGTTTGCAAAATGAATCTGCTCAAGTCCAGAACTGGGCCATGCACAACTAAACACAGCAAAGTTCAATGCATTTTTGAATGCAAAGGACACTTACTACAGGCTACAATTTCTGGGATGGAACAGGACAGGCAGCAAAAGTCAATGTACGGTAGGGGCGTGCTAAATTCAAGCGCACGCAACCACTTCCAAATCAAGCTTCGGGCATCTCAAAGGTACATGTTTTTCTGCCATATCTCTTGCTCCTGCTACAGGGCCAATTTAAGTTCTGATTATTTTTGATGACAGTCTCGTAAGCATGCTATAATATGTGTTTGCAATCAGGTGTAACTGTAAAAAGGTTTTTTTTATGTTCAGTAGACATTTGTCATTAATGTTTATATTGTTAGCAGGTGACATTAATAGAACAGTTTTTTTTCTGTGCATTATTTTGCGAATGTATATTCCACATAGGCATTGGACGTATACTGCAATGTGTTGTGTAGTAGACCTACATCCAACTTCATTAGCTCATAAATTTCCTTGTTGAAACTGAAGTACGCAGATCCGATTTAAGTGCGCTTTAAAACAAACGCATGTTGCGCTCAGCATGCGTGCCTTGATGAATCAGGCCCAGTGTGCGCATCAGAGGTGGTTGAGGTAGAGGCCATACTGGATATGTTGCTCAGGAGATAACATCTAAAAAGTAAAAGAAAAATAAATATAATTTTTCTGAGCTAGTTTTCCTCTTATTTAGTGTGTAAACTGCATTGTTAAAAAAATAAATGTTTAGTTAAACAAGAGTATATAAAACTAAACTAGTGTTTTTCATTAAAATGATGTATTTGGTTATCCATCTTTTATTTTTACTATCAGTTTTCTACAAACTTTTCCAACAGCAATAACATAAATTTTCTTCTAAATATACTATTTAAATTAGCAAATACATAATGTATAGCATTGTTATATAACCTATCTTCTTTTGTTTCAATACAACTTACAATCCAAGTCACATAAACAAACCATGCTAAGAGTTCCAGAAGTAGAGGCCACAATAGTCACCCAAGAAATGAGCCATTGTCTAAAATAAAGTAATAGAATAAATACGCATATTAGGTTTTTTAATGTTATATCTCCTATAATAATATAGTAGCATATGTAAAATAGGTTTCTATGATGGTCTATATAACCTGAATTACTGACTCCTCCCCCCTCGGCATTCTGCACATAGTCACATGGTACAATGACCCCTGCTGCATCGGTGTCTACTGCAATACTCTCAGGGCTATGCTGTTGTAAAGCCAGGTTATCAGTAGACAACAAAGCAACATATCAGCACATATGCCAGGGCATGGAGAAGCACACATTCAGATTTATGAAGGTAACTGAGTATGGTCTACAATAGTCCAACAGTATACTATAGCACACATCTATTATGATTATCTCAGTATTTGCAAAGCTAGCAAAACAAGTCAGTAGCTGGTGAAGAATGTAATAATTTATTGCAGGACAAACACTAGTAGCAAAACAAAATAGAATCCAAGGATGCAAAAAATAAACTACACTCATAAAAGGCTTACGGCTGATATCTTGATCTCCTTTACCCACTTACTCTTATTTAATTATAACCTTAAATAACAACACAAGACCTAAGTGTGGCAAATTTAAATGTTTTATTTAAATATGGTGGTGGAGAATAGAGCAGTCAGTCCGACGTCTGCCAGGCAAGACCCAACTGTCCCAGCATTAACCATTTGGACCTCATCAACTGGGGGACAACCAATCAACCCCTGGGTTCAAGTGGGGGACAACCAATCTCACCCCAGGCGCACATATCTACCTTTGCGGGACACTGTGTTCCGGTTTTACAGAACCCGCTAATCCTCTGGGCTAGACGGAAAGCAACCACAGAGGCGGGTTCATCGTGCCCAATACCGTAAATGTGCGCCCAAACCACTGGCCATCGACTGTACTGCATTTTTCGGCCACTCTCCATCCAGTCTCACAAACAGCCATGTCAACCGCCAATAAGTGAGCCCCATCCTGATCAGCATCCACTGGTTTCCTCATGCCAAGAACCAACAACCAGGGAGGGTGTGTGCGCAATGTCCAGAACTGCAGCGACTGATTAACTCTCCGCCCATCCCACTTATAGACTGTCTCCCCCTCTCATATGACACCAGATGGGCATACTCCCATAATTAACTATTAAACTCCAGAGAATAATCCAGTTATAGATACAGCCACAACTTTTAAATTGCCTTCGGTCTCATTTAATCCCTCAGTTCTTAGTACAGTTAATAAGAACACAATCTGGCTGTGCAGGGTGACAGGGAATACTGGTTATGTAGGAACCAAGGAGACTCATGATGTAGATGATGAGACACTGGCAGGTAGCAGATAACTGATGCTGGGAAAATGCAGGAATGGTAATAGTCGGTAAAGCCAGGGATCAAGGTAACAACAATTAATGGCCAGCAATGTGCAATGTTTGGTAGGGTATAAAAAGCAGTGGGACAAGTGCATGTGATGGTCAGGAAATGTTAACTCCTGCAGGTGAGGTGCATAAGTCCACAAGAGCAGCACCTCTGGTAAGACTCAGCTATTGCAAAGGGCATATATATATATATATATATATATATATATATATATATATATATATATATATATATATATATATATATACACACACACACACAGTCCTAACAACAGCAGTCTCCAGATGAAACAGAGGTGTCATTGGCCAGGAGTGACATCCATATCCTGAATCACCTGAAATGACACACGAATGTTATCTTACATTGAATGCACATATAAGGCAGTTATCATATTTGAAACATAGCAAAAAAGGCTCATGTGCAGAGTAATGATGGCTTTTACAAACCCACTAGACAGCCCTCCGGCATTTTCCCGCTCTCAAATGTAGCATTCTTAGCTGACTGCCTCAGGATATAGTGTCATGACATTACCCAGGATATCTGGTGACAACAGTCATTATACACATGTTAGCACCACAGATCACCTGTACACTCAGAAAATTATAGTTGTAGCAGATGATATAAACATATATCCCGAGTAGGTGGTCTCAGACGAAAATGTGTGTGATCTATGGCTCCCAAAAAATTAGATAGTCCTGTGAGCCTATAGAATGCTACATTTAGCTAATGCCACTGTGACCCCTGAGCAAGCATATATGTATGCAACAGTCTTTTTAGTGCACTAAGAGTTGAGAAAAGTGCCTAGAATATGTTGCCTATGTTATGTGTAACCCTCTAGATGGCAAAAACTGAAAGGAGCCTGTTGCCATAGAGTGGAGAGCACGCATTAAGTTGTGCACCCCAGACAGTACATTGGAGAGTGATGTTATTTATTTTAAATCAATGCTCATGAAGATTCTGAAGGTTTGTTCAGCTGAGGCAGAATACTTCCACAACCTCCTGATCTGGGAGGGAGGCCAGGTTGAAACATTTGCAAAAAAGATTTGGTCTGTGGGACCTCTGCAGAACCTGTTCTGGTCTTTCCTCCTCATCCTCCTTCTTTCTACTCTGCTACACAAAGCATACATGCTATATTCAGCATGCACATTATTGCCTGCAAATGCCATTTTCACACACACTAGCAGACAAGTTTTTATTAGAGATGGGCAGGCTCAGTTTCCCGAAAACCGAGCCCACCCGAACTTAGGGGACTCAGCTCGGTACTTTCACGCTATTTCGGATTCCAAAACGATGCAAAACGTCATCTCGGATCTCGTGAATTTTGGAATCAATAAATACCACCCTCCACAGCGATCAAGCGCCATTTGAGAGAGGGACAGAGAAGGGGTAGGACAGAGTATAGAGCAGTTGGGCAGGCAAAGTGATAGAAGAGAAAGAGGAGGGTGGTAGCAGTGTTAGAGAAAGCTCCATTGCTGAATTTGTCATTGCTGAAATACAAATATAAATATACAAGTCCTTGCAGGTTTTTTTTCTTAATTTGCACTACTAAGTGTAGGGTTTAATATACACCCAAATCGAAGATCTGCTTTGGTCATTTGGTCATTGCTGAAATAGTAATCTACAAGTCCTTGCAGGTTTTTTTTCTGAATTTGCACTACTAAGTGTAAGGTCTAATATACACCCAAAGACGAATGCTCCATTGCTAAGACTCATTGATAAATAGGAAGACAAACAGCCTTGTCTTCTGAATTTGCAGGCAAATTCTACTGCCTTATATAGGTAACACCCAAAGACGAGTGCTCCATTGCTAAGACTCATTGATAAATAGGAAGACAAGCAGCCTTGTCTTCTGAATTTGCAGGCAAATTCAACAGTGTTACATTGAATAAACAGACACATAGGGGGAGAAGAAGAGGGAGACAGAAAATTAATCATCTTCCTCAGGACTGTCAATGGTGATATAGTCTCTCAGTAGGCTGTGGATCAGCCTGCGACAGTCCTGGATGGTCATCTTCCCCCTTTTCAAGATGAGGCGACTCCTGGCAAGCCAAATAGAGTCCTTAAAGCAGTTCATTAGGCTCCAGGCCTCCTGGATTGCCCCAATGATGTGGGTCCCAGGAAATAATCCATAAAATACTGAATGGTATGAAAGGCAAGTTCTGGGCACACTGTCCTTATGTTCATATTCCAAGGCATCCAACAGTGCCTGTGCAGTGGGGAAGTCCCCAAAAATACGCTGTGCTGTTTCCCTTCTGGTGATGCAGAAGGGGCAGTGGACATATCGGCACAGGTTCCGGGAGTGCATGAATGTCCTGAAAGGCAGACATCCCTGAATAGCCATCCATGCAATTTCTTTGTGTCTATTAGTTAGGCCACATTCTCCCACATGTGTTTTGTTGTTGCAGCAGGGAGCCCTGGAACAGACTCCATAATGTATTTAGCTCTGATGAGCTTGTGGACAGTTTTTGGCTTCCACAAGTCTGGTTTAAGTCCCTCCAGATGGTGATCCCTCACAAATTGTCCAACATCCAGGTAAAACCAAGGTGTAGGCCAGTTGTAAGGGAAGGAGCTGTCCCACTTGTCCCAACCAAGGGTCCTCCAAAGAGGCAAGAGGAAAAAGCGAGACATGGACTTCCCAGCAGAGCAAATGTTCTTTTCAATAAGAGATCTGCGGATGCAGTTGCAGACAAAGAAGGCGCGTAGCATGGTGTGGATATCCGGGATCCCTTTCCCACCTTTGAGTGTCTCCATGTACATTACCACCCCCTTCATACTGTACATGTATTAGCTGTAGAATTACCCCAGTTATCCAAGAAACGGGTGAAGCGATCAAATGTACCATAACTGATATCATGATCCAAGGACAATTCCATCTTGCACCACTTTTCTTTTCAGCCACTGCTGTGTGCCAATGTTTCCTAGATGTGCTAGGAACTGCTGTGTGTTTGAGTCATTGCTCTGTCGCTTACCACCCAGCCAGGTCGCTGCAGTATTGGTCCAAAAGTATATGAAAATAATAATATGACCTATGAGGTGGTCAAAACTGACTGCAAATTACTTGAAATTAGTGTTATTGCGGTTAATAATAATGTAGGATCAAAAAAACAGCAAACTTATGTGATTTTAGCATTATTTAGCAATTTTTAAAAAAAAACAAAAAAAACAAACAGATCCAAAACCAAAACCAAAACACGCAAGGGTGGCTTTGGCAAAACCAAAACCCGAAGGTAATCCAGATCCCAAACCAAAACCAAAACACGGGGGTCAGTGAGCATCACTAGTTTTTATCGTTTTCTATAGGCATCATACTCAATCATAAGTCAATTGGCTGTTATTTGAGCAACCTGCTCTGTCACAGCCACCCCTTTTTTTAGCAAGGTTTCCTGGCGGTTTCTGAAATTGCAGCTTGATGTATGTGATGGTGTCTATTCTTACCTTATGCAAAAATCAGGATGACAATGTGCCGCCTTGTGGAATGGCAGATTCACACGGTTCAGCCTTTAGTAAATCCGGTGGTTTTGACACTGCCTAAAAATCCGCCTACAACAGGCAGTTCTGCAAAACTATTCTTGAGAAAATCTTCCCCTTGGTCTTCCAGTCTCCAGGACAGCTCAGGCTGAATTCACTGCAGCTGGCTCCTAATTGTTTGACTCAGTGGCCAATTAGAAATAGATAAATATGCTTTAGGATAGAAGGATTGGACAACAAAATATAGATAATAATGTTCCTTAAAGCACTTCTAGCGCTCTAATTCAATAACCAAGAACATTTTATTGACCACAATAAATAGTTCATAGAGTTATCATTATGTTATTTTGCCTCCTATGCTATGCTTATGATACCATAATCCATAAAGTACATTGGATAGATATGTCACCAAACACCATGATGTTCTACTGCTTTTATATTGACATATACAATATCATGAATTCATATCCACTAAGAGGTTTTTTTTTTTAAATCTTGATACAAAAGATTTATTTATAACATTACTAGCTTCATAATACTATAGGTGTGCTGCTAAAGTATGTGATACAGTTGAACAAAATGTTACTTATATAAAGCAAAATTGAAGGCATAACTGCTGCCATTGGAGGTTTTATGTAAAAGTATTACAAATTATAAAACTTTACTGTTGGCATCAGATAGAATCATTGATGTTAATGTAGATTGAAGCTTTGACAAAGGGTGCCATAGAAAAACATAACCAGATGCCACTGGATTCCATTAACTATTCCCATTTTGATTCTGTCCTAGCTTTGAAATGTCCCAGAAAATGTCCCCTCTAGTTATATCCATGAATTAAATTCACAAGAAGAAAATTGCTGTGCTCACAATATTTTTTTTTTGCAAAGTGAAATATAATTAAGTCTGAAAACCATTAATTAAATGGCCAGGATCCAACTGGACCACCTCGCGTTGGTTTCATCCCAATCAGTGCAGGGGTGTCCGAATGCAGGCTCAGAACATGCTCTCCGGGTCAAAGTTCTTCCCAGCGTACGCCAACAGGAGGTCCGACCCTAAAACCTCTAAAACCTGGCCAAGATCCAACTAAATCACCTGGTATTGGTTTCATCGCAATTGGTGCAGGGGGCTCCAAATGTAATGATACTGGTGGTATTACCTGAAGCCCAATAGCCGAGCAGATATCAAGAGAGTAGTCAGACGTTTGCCGGGTCGGTACACAAGAGGGTAGTCAGCCGTTTGCCGGGTTGGTACACAAGCGGGTAGTCAGACGTTTGCCGGGTCGGTACACAAGAGGGTAGTAAGAGGTTTGCCGGGTCGGTACACAAGCAGGTAGTCACAGATGCAAGGTAGAGGAGCAGGTAGCAGGAGCTGAGCAAGCAGAATACTCAAGCATAGGTCTGAACCAGGAAGTGCCATTTATAGGCCCAAACAGGAAACAGGATCCAAGATGGTTTCTCTTTGATTCCAAACTGGCCATCTTGGATAAGGGCACATCTAAGGGCAAGTTTGCAAATACCTCTAGTAGTCGGAGGTGCAAATGTCAAGGTAATTCCTTACAGCAAGTTTGCAAATACAGAGACCTCTAGTGGTCAGAGGTGCAATTGTCAAGGTAATTCCTTACACCAAATGCCTAACCAGACAGACAAACAGACCAATGATTTTTTATATATATGATATTACAATGCTGCCTAGAGAGGATAGCTTGGGATGCATTACATATGGATTATCCACAATTAAGTATATTAGCCCCTTGCAGGTTCTCTGGTGAAAAGTAAGGCTCGCAATAGATTCTGCACTTATGGTGAACCAGCATAAATCGCTAGTGACACAGTGAGTTACATTCTTTTTTGTTGTTTTGGAAACAATGCAGTAAAAACAAAATGAATGACAGACAACATGAACTGCTGGCTGAGAAATTTAGTGGAGAGAGTGAGTGGGAGAGCAGCTGGTTGCAGACTGTCAGATGGAAGCAAAATTAAAATTTTATTTTAAATAAAAGGAAATCTGAATTGTCCAACCACCACCCCCTACAAGGTTCCTCCTGAGGCGAGATACTCACCTAGTCATGGCAGAGATACTCCTACTAATATACATCAAAATCTTTGCATGCCTGGACATCGTCCGAGGTGTATTAGCTATATGTAATAGAGTGGGACATCAGTTTAACCTAGAAAAATGTTTTTTCACTTCAGGGTTCACATGTAAAAAATTACATTTTGTGGTGTAGTGGTCCTTTAAAGAACTCCACCAATAGAACAAATTTTAATAAGGGGGCCTTGTGTGGTGTCTCTCAGAGTCCAGCACCCAGATCTACCATTCTCCATTGGGTACTCAAGAAGGCATCTGCGCAAACAGTATATATATTGTACATGTTTGCAGTCCATTTTTTTTATATTTTTCATGGCAATTGACTTCTTCAGAAGAACAACTGGGAGTGACAAATCAGGGAAAGGTTTGCTATTTTGGGAGTCAGGTTTGCAGCAAAATGTTTACTTCAGCTGGAACGCTCTTTTATTGGATAATCTGAAAACTGAGTTTACACTTGCAGCTTAATATATGTAATTCTTAGAGGAAATATACACTTCACTGAGCTTGTAACAATTTG
Source organism: Mixophyes fleayi (assembly GCF_038048845.1). NCBI lineage: Eukaryota > Metazoa > Chordata > Amphibia > Anura > Limnodynastidae > Mixophyes > Mixophyes fleayi. Next base: position 178,847,946 of record NC_134406.1, read on the forward strand.
CCAATTAACTATTACATAGCAGCCAGTAATAGCTTTAAATATGATCAGCTTAAGAAGAACTTAGCACATAGTGGCCAGAGTATTTTCCTTTAAATAATGTGTATCCACTTAGAATATAAATGCAGATGTAGAATAATAAGGTGCTGTATGAATTAATTTTGAGAAGGATTATGCACTGTTAGGAGGCTGATGTGATGACTGAGGGCTAGGGAAAGCATATCTCTGTCATACAAGGACATCTTATGACAGTCAGTATACTGACAGAACATAAATCCTCTCATAGCTGACAGCCTGATCTTGTTACCTACCCATCTGTCAAAGTCTCTTCAAAACTGCTGTCACTGAAATTGATAAGTGGCCTGTGACTGTCAAATCTCTTTTCCATTCTGTACTGAATTGAACATCAGAAAAATTAAATTCTGTTGGGGTCTATAAAGAGCAGCAGTGATTGCAACACATTACAGAGATGTATGCATAGATTTGGAAGTGATCAGAACCCATATAGTTCATATTTGCACACATCATTCTCATATAGTAGTACATATAATTATTTTAGATTTAAATCTGTGAAACCGTGAAAGGGTTGACACTATTGTTTAGTTAATTTCCTCTAAGTGACTAATACAATCATAAATGTAACTCTCCAACAGCCCAACCCAAGTACAATAGTGCCAATTGGTAAAATATTCATATAAAGAATATGATCCTGATTTACTACAGGACTTGAAACCGCTTATGTCAAGTGAGTGCAACAGTAGGGGGTGCAAGATTTATTATCTCCTCCACAAATTCTTCTATAATACTACTGTTATTGAGAAAATATTTTTGCACTTGGACTTTCTTCTGATATTTCAGAGACTTTACTTACCATTGGTCATAGTTGTTTGTATAATTTATTTCTTAACAGATATAGGTGCAAACATGTTTTAAGTGCCATTATTATTGCGATTATTACTATTTATTTACAAGGTGCCACAGGTTCCGTAGTGCCGTTTACAGAAGCAAGTAACAAATAGATGGGGTAATACACAAACACAGATGAGTGTGAGTAATGCTATGGGGACTCACACGAAGTGCAGCAAAACATTTGATAGGATGTGTAAGGACGTCAGACAGTGGACAGACATGGGATAATAGGCAGACGGGACCCTGCTCGTGAGAGCTTACATTCTAGTTTTATTGCATTTTCAAGCCAAAGGTGTCTTTGTTTTATGTTTCAAAATTACATAAGTTGATGTTTGATATTCCTTACATTTACTTTACATATGAATACATAGTTATTTTTTCCGCTCTTGTTGTTAGGAACTCCAGCAGCCAATACCACAAAACCCGGAGTCTGCTCCGAAAGTCTGGTGTTCACTGTTGCCCCTAGTGGTGGGGACAGACTTGGCTGCAGACTAACGGAGGGTCGTGAGATGGGTACCGGCTGCTGGGAACCCAGGAATGAGGAGTAATGGCAGACAGCGAATCCAGTAAACTAGCAGGAGTTGTTCGGTAAACACGCCAAAGGTCGGGGTCACAGGCACGGTAGCAAGATCCAAAGTACAAGCTGAAAGGTCAAGGGTCACTGGCAAACAGGCAGAGTCAAAGTCCAGGCAGGGGTCATACACAAGAAATCAATCCACAGGTTGTCACCAACACGATACAGGAGCAGGTTAGCTGACAGGCAAACTGGACGCTATAACCGGCAAGGAGGCCTTATATAATGACATGGGCCAATCAGGGCTTAGCCCTGTGATGATTGACAGAGTGGGGGGCCAAACAGATGAGGCTAGATTAATTAGCCTGCAGGCTAGACAATTAGCGCATACGCCCGGCTTCAGCACTTGCCGGGGCGCCGTGCTTCATACACTCAGTGTCCGGCGTTGCCTTGACAACGACCGGGCCCGAGTAACAGGAAATGACGTCCCGACCATCTCCATGACGACCGGGACGCTCGCCGGGGCAGGAAGTGAGTCGTGGCGGTGCCCGCGGCCGCCTCGGCTCCTGACACTTGTGTGTATGTATTATTCTGAAGGTGGTTGCTTGCTACAGACACCTGGCGCTCTCTGTCGGAGGCTCATCGGATAATATATGTCTGCGTGATGAATTGAGATGCACCCGAGAAAGGGCTCCAAGGCTAGCACTGAGCAACAAAAATAAATTGACCACAGCTCTACTTGGGAGATGGCAGGTGAAGGAAGAGGAGGCGAAGTATAAGATGGTCAGGAGGCGGTAGAATTGGCGAGCTTAAAAAGGTGAGTTTTGAGTGAGTGCTTGAAGGACTGAAGGTTGGTGGAGAGTCGAATGAGGCAGGGTAGGGAGGTTCCAAAGAATGGGGGTAGCACGGCAGAAATCCTGGAGGCGAGCATGGGAGGAGGTAATGAGACGTGAACTGTAGTGGAGGTCAGATGTGGAGTGGAGTGGTTGGTTAGATATGTACCTTCAGACAAGGTCAGAGATGTAAGGGGGAGAAGCGTCAGAAAGGGCTTTGTATATGAGAGCAAGGAGCTTGAACTGAATTCCAAAATGGATGAAGGGATTTACGCAGAGGAGTTGCAGAAGAGGAGTGACAGGAGAGGAAGATGAGCCAAGCCACAGTATTCTGTATGGATTGAAGGTCATACAAGTGAGAGACCGGAAGGTCAGTGAGAAGGAGGTTGAAATAGGCGAGAAATTAGTGAATGGACCAAGATTTAGGTTGTTTCCTAAGAGAGTAAGGGATGAATTTCCGTGATGTTACGTAGGAGAAAGTGACAGGATTTGCTGAGGGACTGGATATGAAGGCTGTCACAAGCACTAGGAGTTTTACCCAGAATTCACCAGGTGTAGCTACACTTACCAGAGGTACGGACCTCTGGGTAGTGTGGTGAATCACTGGAACCATATAATAGAATAGAGGAAAGGAATGTCAATAGTATAAATGCTGAGTCTTGGCACCAAGGAACTGTGATGGTACAGCAGATTAGTAAGCAGGATACAATGAGGAAAGAGTCCAAGTGCCTTAGCACGCAGGTAGCATATAGCAGGTCAGTACTTGATAACTGGAAATCATTAGGCAAAGACCAATCAACAATGCAGTAGAAGAGTCAGCAACTTGCAGCTATAATACAGAGGCACTTGTAGACTTTAGTCCAGCTCATAGGTACCATACTGAGTAGTAGCTATATTACAAGGAGACATGAGTGATCTACAGCTGGTAGGTTTCACCACAGATATGTAGAGAAGACTTGTCCAGCGCAGGTATGTAACGGAATAGCGTGAGTGGTCCGCAGTTGGCAGTTTACATCACTAATGAGAAGAGAAGACTTGTCCAGGTGCAGGCATATAACGGGGTAGCATGAGTGGTCTGCAATTGGCAAGTTTTACCACTGATGTGTAGAGAAGCCTTGTCCTAGCGCAGGCATGTAACCGGATAATGTGAGTGGTCTGCAATTGGCAAGTTGTACCATTGATGTGAAGAGAGGACTTGTCCAGGTGCAGGCATGTAACGGAGTAATGTGAGTGGTCTGCAATTGGCAAGTTTTACCACTGATGTATAGAGGAGACTTGTCCAGGTGCAGGCATGTAACGGAGTAGCGTGAGTGGTTTGCAATTGGCAAGTTTTACCACTGAAGTATGGAGGAGACTTGTGCAGGTGCGGACATATCACGGAGTAGTGAGAGTAGTCTGCAGCGGGTAAGTTCTACTACTGATGTGAAGAGGAGACTTGTCCAGGTGCAGGCATGTAACTGAGTAGCGAGAGTAGTCTGCAGCGGGTAAGTTCTACTACTGATGTGAAGAGGAGACTTGTCCAGGTGCAGGTATGTAACGGAGTAGCGAGAGTAGTCTGCAGCGGGTAAGTTCTACTACTGATGTGAAGAGGAGACTTGTCCAGGTGCAGGCATGTAACGGAGTAGCGAGAGTAGTCTGCAGTGGGTAAGTTCTAAGACTGATGTGAAGAGGAGACTTGTCCAGGTGCAGGCATGTAAATGGAGTAGAGAGAGTGGTCTGCAGCAGGTAAGCTCTACTACTGATGTGAAGAGGAGACTTGTCCAGGTATGGGCATGTAATGGAGGTAGCGAGAGTAGTTTGTAGCGGGTGAGTTCTACTACTGATGTGAAGAGGAGAATGAGAACCAGGAACAGGCAAAGGTAATAGGGCAACAGGTGCCTTAAGTACTGAGAGGTGATTAATTAACTAATGAGACTAGAGGCGAGGTTTTAATAGTTCAGGGTTTCTGCACATGCGCAATCTTAGTCAAGATGGAGGACGGCCGCGGCTCAGGAGAGGCGCCGGCAGGAGCGAGAGAGACCCATGTCCCAAACTAGAGGCACTAACAGTCCGGTGAGTGACAAAGGCTAATACTCAGGGCAGGGTCAAGGGTGACTCCAAAGCAGCAGACTTCGGTAACAGAAGAGTGAGCTATGTCAACGAAGAGGGAGATATTGGGAAGGACAGCAGCATTGGCGGGGAAAAGATTATAAGCTTGGATTTGGCAATGTTGCATTTGGGGAAGTGCTGTAACATCCAGGTAGTTACAGCCGAGAGATAGCTTGATACTTGGGTTAAGAAGGCAGGAGAGAGGTCAGGGGAGGAAAGATAGATTTGCCGGTCATCACCATAGAGGTGGTATTGGAGGCCAAATGATTGAATGAGTTCACCGAGAGAGGTGTTGTAGAGAGAGAATATCAGAGGGCCAAAGACAGAGCAATGGCAGAATCCAATAGAAAGAGGTAGAGGGGGGAGGAAGAGCCGAAATCAGAGACGCTAAAAAAGTGGTCAGAGAGATAGCAGGCAAACCAGGAGAGAGCTGTTTCATTAACACCTATGGAGTGAAAGGTGGCGAGGAGAAGAGAATGATTGATGGTGTTAAAAGCTTGAAGACCAGTCGTTTGATAATTTTAGAAGCAAAGAGAAGCAGAGATATGGGGTGATAATTGAAGGGAGAGAATGGGTCAAGGGAGGGTTTTTTGAAAATAGGAGAGATGAGAACATGGTTCAAGGCCAGGGGGAAGATACCAGTGGAGAGCGAGATGTTAAAGAGGTGAGCAAGGTGACAGTCATTGGAAGAGAACGAGTGGAGGAACTTGGATGGAGACAGGGTGAAGAGGACAGGTTGTAGAAGAAGAGGAGGAGAGAAGAGTGAAGATCTCAGGCACAGTTACAGGAGTGTAGGAGCCAAAGGTGGCAGAGTGAGTAATCTCAAAAGCAGATATCATTGTGAGTTAATCTAGTCTTTCAAGTAGGTGGCAAAGTCAAGAGCAGTGATGGGGGAGGAGGTGGGGGAGGACACAGTAGAGAAATAATGGTAGCGAAGAGGCGCCGGGGTTTATTGGATAAAGAGGGAATGAGGGATTTGAAATAGGTTTGTACATTAGGTAGATGTGTATTTTATGCAATTGACTAGTCATACATCTTAACAACTGTAAAGTGGGGAGAGATTTTGTCTGACACTCCTTAGGCTTCCATAATTTCTTTCAGAGTTTATCCTTTCCATGCCTCCCTCCATTATCATCATCATCATCAAAATTTATTTATATAGCGTCAGCAAATTCTGTAGTACTTTATAATTGGGAACAAACGGTAATAAAACAATACTGGGTAATACATACAGACAGAGAGCTAAAAGGGCCCTGCTCGCAAGCTTACAATCGGTGGGACATTGGGAGTCTAATACACAAGGGTAAGCCTTACATCATATTGCATATTGGTTCAGCTAGAACGCAAAGGTAAAAAGTATTTAGCCATATGATCAGTCACACAGCAATGTTGGTCAAAGGGTTGTTGTCTTGTGTTAGGTGTGTAGATTGTGGTAATAGGGTAACTTAGGGAAATTAAAAGGATGGTTGAGGAATGTTTTAAGTAGATATGGTCACTGACCCCCGTGTTTTGGTTTTGGTTTTGGATCTGGATTACCTTCGGGTTTTGGTTTTGGCAAAACCACCCTTGCGTGTTTTGGTTTTGGTTTTGTTTTGCAATTTTGTTTAAAAATCTATTTTTTGGGGCCTAAAATAACCTAATTTAGTGCTCCACCTGTTTCTTGGATAAGTAAGGTAATTGTAAAGCTAATAAATTATGAAAAAAACAGTTAGGTGGTAGGCCGTCATTAATTCTACACACAAACCATATTGTCTTCCTCTCCATCTATGCCTATTGGCAATGCAGCCATCATCTTTGGGTGTATATTACACCCTACACTTATAGTTAAATATATAAAGAAATGGACAAAGGCTGTTTGGTTTCTGTCTGTATAGGCCCCCCTCCACTTGTAGAAAATATTTAAAAATTCAGCCGTCATAGACTGTACAATATAAATTTAAATGGACAAAGGCAGTTTGGGGTCAGTCTGTGTATCACACCCTACCCTTATTGAGAAATTGCCAAAACAGCAGCCTTTCAAGACTGTACGTGATATAGAAATGCCCCAAGTCCCTTTCCTATTTGGGGGTAGATTGCACCCTACACTTATACTTATACTTATAAGTATACTTATTTTTTTACCAGATGACGTACAGGGAAGACTACCATCAGGACTGGTGCCAGCACCTGCTTGACTTTTTGCAGCCAGAAAAATTATTGTTTCACACTGGGAAATATGGGACACCCCAAAGCACTTGTAGTGCAAAATATTTTAAAAAATGCCTCCTCTATCCTCCTCTCTTCCTGCTCTAACAATTGCTAATAGAATTGGTAATAATAATAGAATTGAATAGAATAGAATTGAAATAATAATAGAAAGAATAAGGTGTACAATTATTGCTCTGTCCCTGCTCTAATACAGCCTGTGACCTAACCCTGCTCTCTCCCTCTGTGAAATGGCGGTGGAATGCTTTGTAGGCGGGTATTTATGCTTTTCAAATATCGCGAGAACTGAGCTCTGAGATCCGACTACATCACGATGACGTTTTGCCTCGATTTCGATTCCGAATGGACGGGAGAGTATTGACGGGAGAGTATTGGATAGGCAAAGTTAGGGTGGGTTCGGATCTTGGGGAACCGAGCCCACCCATCTCTAGTTTAAGCTTGCCTGAAGAAGTAGTTTTTCAGAGAATGCTTGAAGGATCAAGAACAAGAGGCAGTCTTATTGTGCGAGGGAGGGAATTCCACAGAGTGCGTGCAATCCGAAAAAAGTCCTGTAACCAGGAATGGGAGGATGTGATGAGAGTTGAAGAGAGGCAAAGACTTGTGCAGAATGGAGGTGTCAAGTTGGGAGATATTTTGAGACAAGTGAATTTTATATTGGATTCTTTGAAAAACAGGCAACCAATGTAGAGACTGACAAAGTGGCTCAGCAGAGGAAGAACGACTTGCAAGGAAAATCAATCCAGCCACTGCGTGTAAAATAGATCGTAAGGGTAAGAGTCTCATTTTGGGAAGACCAGTAAGGAGGAAATTACAATAGTCGATGCAGGAGATGATGACTGCATGAATTAAAGTTTTTGCAGTGTCTTGTGTGAGATATGTACGTATTGTGGAAATGTTTTTTAGATGTATGCAATATGATATAAATATAGAGTTGATGTGTGGAACAAAGGATAGTTGTGAGTCAAGGATTACACCTAAGCAGCGAGCTTGTGGGGTGGGATTTATGGTCATGTTGTCAACAGAAATAGAAATATCAGAAATGTTGGTGGGTGGAAATATTATTCATTCTGTTTTTGAAAAATTGAGTTTGAGTTGGCGAGAGGACATCCAAGACGGAATGGCAGAAAGACAGTCAGTAACGCGAGACAACATAGATGGTGAGAGGTCAGGAGACGATAGATAAATTTGTGTATCATCCGCATAGAGTTGATACTGAAATCCAAAGGAGCTTATTAGTTTTCAAAGAGAAGTGGTATAGATAGAGAATAGCAGAAGACCTAGGTCAGAGCCTTGTAGTACTCCGACTGATAAAGGAAGTGGAGCAAGGTGGATCCAGAGAAAATAACACTGAAAAAGTGATTAGATAGGATGAGAACCAGGATAGGGCAGCTTCTTGAAGACCTAGGGATTGTAGCGTTTTTATGAGGAGAGTGGTCAACAGTGTCAAATACAGCAGACAGATCTAGACGCATTAGAAGTAGGGGTGTGCACCGGCCACTTTTGGGGTTTTGGGTTTTGGGTTCTGATTAGCTTGAGGTTTTGGGTTCTGATTTGTTTTGCCAAAACACCCCACGAAAGGTTTTGGTTCTGATTTTGGGTTTTGGGTTCTGATTTTTTTTTAAAAAAGCATAAAAAGTGCTAAATTCCATATTTTTATTTTTTTTTCCCCACTCCTACACTATTATTAACCTCAATAACATTCATTTCCACTAATTTCCAGTCTATTCTGAACACCTCACACCTCACAATATTGTTTTTAGTCCAAAAGGCTGCACCGAGGTAGCTGGATGTCTAAGCTAAGCGACACAAGTGGGCGGCACAAACACGTGGCCCATCGTAGGTGTCTGTGTAGGCTTGAATGGCCTTTTGCTGCTCCTCCATCCTCTGCAGCATATAGAGGGTGGAGTTCAAGCGCGTCACTACCTCTTGTTTTTGTTGATGGCAGGGCAGGTTCATGCTTTTTTGATGTAGCAGGAACAGTGAACGTACTTTAATATCTGATACTAATATTTCTGCACTGCAGGAACAGTGAACGTACTTTAATATCTGATACTAATATTTCTGCACTGCAGGAACAGTGAACGTAGTTTAATATCTGATACTAATATTTCTGCACTGCAGGAACAGTGAACGTAGTTTAATATCTGATACTAATATTTCTGGACTGCAAGAACAGTGAACGTAGGTATTGCAGTAGTAATATTTCTGGACTGCAAGAATATATTGCACTAGAATTTTTTTTATACTTTTTAAATAATTTTTTTATATTTTCTTTTAATTATTTTTGTATAATTTTTTTAACATTTTTTTAAATTATTTTTCTATAATTGTTTTTTTATTTTTTATTTCTTTTTTTTATGATTTTTGGATAATTTTAAAACAACTATGGACTTAGCAGAACAAAGCACAGGACAAAAGCACCACTGGACTCAGCAGGACACTGAAAATTTGGAATGACTTTTTACCTTGTAGTGCTCTGTATAGTGATTGTAACATGGGCACTCCTGCTGCTGGGAGCTGCATCCTTTAAGCACACAAACACATTTTAATATAAAAAGGGTTTTTACTAATAGCAGGAAATACAGACAAGTAGCATTTAATTATGTGTAAATGGGTATTTATCTGCCTGCAGTATACTCTACTTCTTCCCCGACAAAAAGACTCTGTACAACCCACTCTGGATTCCTGACTACTAGCACTCCAAGAAATACATTAATTGCTTTTTCTTTTTACTCCTAATAAATTTCTGCTTGTTGTTAGTAGCTCATTTATGTCATTACACTAGAATCTGTCAGCATACCTAATAACTATGCTGGTTCCTGCATCAGATGTACCTAAAATTGTGCAAAAGGCTTCTCACTGAAGATATATATACAGGGGCTCCCAAATCACAACCTCCCTCTTCACTAAACGCAGGCAGAATGAAGATGGCGGCTGCGAGCGGGGAATTTATGACAGCCGAGACTCGCGAGATCCGACGCGAGACTTGGATGTCATAGCCTCGTTTTGGATTCATTTGGCGGGCGGAAGTTCCCGAACAGTGCTCGGATCCCGTCGGATCCGCACTGTTCGGGTGGGCTCGGATTTGCGAAATCCGAGCCCGCTCATCTCTAATTAGAAGAGAGTAGTTGCCTTTAGTTTTAGCAGTGATCAAATCATTGACAACCTTGGTCAGCGCAGTCTGAGAGTGTTGAGAGCAAAAACTGTACTGAAGAGAATTCAATAGGTTGTTTGCGGTAAGAAAGTGTGTGAGGCAAATGTAGGCAATTCTCTCGAGAAGTTTGTAGGGACATGGGAACTGAGAAATAGGGTGTTAAATTGAGAGAGAGTTTGGGTATGACAGATAACTCAATACTTCTTAGTTTTGACTGTTCCTATCACTTGGGATTAGACTATTGAATCTGCCTATATCAAAGAAACCTTTCAACTTTATAAATACTTGCAGGTTCACATGTGAGGATGGTGTGCCTGTGTTACTGGCAGGAGTTGAAAGGACTTAAGACCTCAGACATTTTTTCTAGTGAATTGTCCAGGAAACTGTGTAACAAATACATTTTTTAAAAAAAGGAGCATGCTAATAAATAAGTGAATAAAAATGAGCAGCTTGGCTCCTTAAAACCTTTATCCAGCCTCAGCACTAGGCAACCTGGGCTTTTTACCACTAAAACTAGTAAGCAATTAGCATGTATTGTTCTGCTAAAGTGAAAACCCACAGTGCAGGGTACCCCTGTCATAGTGTGGTATAGAGCTTTGGGTTAAGTGGAATAAATTGTTACTATTTCTCTGTGAGATACAAGTGCATTTCTTTTACATCGGTAGTAAAAGGTTAGAGCTGAGGCATGTTCCATTTTGACTCCTTCAAAGTTTTTAAGACAGCAGATGATATCAGCTCATTCCATCTAGTCTCCTAGATCTTCCTGAACTAGCATACATTTTCCACTATAGCAGTGTAGCCCGCCATCACTGCTCAGCATTCCAAAATGCTTCATATATTATGCAAGCCATGACCAACCTTCAGTGACAGTGAGGAAATCTTGAATATACTGGTTTCAATGTCGTGGCGTGAAACAGCAGCCTTCCCATTATCCCTCGTTTCTGGTGAATGTACTCATGTTTACCAACTGATCTGACCCGGTTATAGACATGCTGTCCCATATGTATGATGCATCTGTCATTTTAAATTGTGAATACAATTTAATCTTGTGTCGTTCAAAACCTTCCTAAAATCATTGTTAATGCCAGGTGGAACAGGTTGAGCAAAGGGACACAAAGGGGGGTATTCAATTGTTAGGGGGGTATTCAATTGTTAGCGTTAACGAAAAAAACGAGCGCTCAAAAAATATTACCGTTTATACGGTAATATTGCGCGCGAAAAGCGTTAATACGGTAGTTTACTCGCGGAATTTCAGCTCGCCGAGCTGAAATTCCACGAGTGATTACCGTATTAACGCTAAGATTTTTTGAGCGCTCATTTTTTTTCGTTAACGCTAACAATTGAATACCCCCCAAAGATTGTTTTTGCTAGGTCGCACTTTTGGTTCAGTTTACATTACTTCATGTTGTCATAGGTATTTTCTTGCAAACAAGCCTTGACAAGTGACACAGTACACAAAACTTCACAAACTGCATTTTTTTCTGGCTGTTTGCATGGAATCAGTACTCCATAACCTGTCCTTATTACCTCAGAGTTGTGTGCAAAGTTACCTCTTTTTCAAAGATGTTCAAATTATATAAGCCTATCTCTTCAGCACTTATGACGTTTAAGTGCCATTGCAACTTCACTCTCATTACGACGATCATGCTCAATATGCCTGGCTATTTTTGAGACAGATCCAGAGTGTGTACTGTATGAAAGCTATTACTTTTTTGGAAAATGTTTGGACAGACACTGCATCAGATTGACAGCTTTCTGTGTTTAAGACAGTGTTGTTATCAAGTAGAGAATCTACTGTAGAAAAAGTCTCTGTGCTTTCTACTTTTGTACCGCTTCCCTGCAATGGTATCTCATCATGGCTGTTGTCTGAATCACACTCCTCTGAAGGGTCATACTCATCTTCACTGCTATCCATGCTATAATGATAGCCAACGCCATTAAGAATATTCATATTTAGACATTAGGGAGTATATTTGAAAAAGTGAAGATGACACCTATAGCAACCAATCAGATTCTAGTTATCATTTATTTAGTACATTCTACAAAATAATAGCTAGAATCTGATTGGTTGCTATAAGCAACATCTACTTTTTAAACTTGCAGTTTAGTAAATATACCCCTAGGACTGTGTCATATGCAACTGTTGAAAATATGCATGATGGAACAGTGAAAACACCTAATTCAACTTACTACCACTTTAGGAGCACTCCTTCATTGATTCCTACTTCTAAAGTTAAACTAAATAAATAAATGGTGATGATGATGATGATGATTGCTTACTTCTACAGTTAAACCAAATATACTGCTTGGTTTAGCCTCATTTCAGTGTCTAGCTCAGTCTTAACTTATACATGACAGTGAGGGGACATGTAGACTTTATTACATATCAGTTTTGTGTTTGAATATTTTTATTACCTTGATCAAAATACACTTAGAAATGTCCTATTCTGATAATGTACAACTATAAAATGAAGAACTCATCCTATTGCAATCCAAAAATAAACCAACATATGTGTATCATTAGATGACCAGATTAAACTGTGATTGTTCAAAATGATTATTAACTACACATGGTGAAATTTCAGGTCAAAAAAAGACATATGCTCTAGCCAGATATAAACATATGTTTTACATGTTTGATTACCCAATAAATGATCCTTCTGCTGCAAAGCAGGCTTGTAAATTTAACATGGAAAGGGCCAATAGATCCAACAATCATTATTAATAGACAAAATGAGCTTGGTAAATCTCGATACTAACATATCCTAAATTAAAGATACAAATACATATCACACATCATAGCTGTCAGTTGGCATGGTCCAGAGGTTTGGAGGAGTAACGTGGAAAACCACTAGCTTGTCAATATGGATTAAGGTATTATTATTATTATTATTATTATCCTTTATTTGTTAGGCGCCACAAGGTTTCCGCAGCGCCGTACACAGTACAAACAGTAGACTACACAGGGTAAAACAGTACAAAACAATAAACAAAAATACCAATACTTCAGAAACTCCAGGTTGGCTAATGCAGTAAACACGGAGCAGAAGAACAGGTAGAGAGTCAGGAGGGAAGAGGGCCCTGCTCATGTGAGCTTACATCCTAAGGGAGGGAAAACAGAACAGGCACAGGGGGAGCCAGATGAGGCAAGGGGGAGAGCGAGTGGAGTTATGTGAAGGGATTATGTGGATGATTGGTAGGCTTTACGGAAGAGGTGGGTTTTCAGCGCACGTTTGAAGGAGCACAGAGTAGGAGAGAGGCGGATGGAACGACGGAGGTCATTCCAGTGAAGGGGGGCAGCACGGGAAAAGTCTTGGATTCTGGATGTAAGGTATGATGTAAAGTATCTGCATTTTCCAATCAATGACATTGGGAAGTATGTAGACATAATGCATCACTAACAACTTCACTAAACAGATTGCCGTCAACAAAACATGAAGGCATGTTTCACAGTTCTCAGTTAATTAACATTGCAGCAGACTTGACAGTGTAAACATTTTCTACGAAGTTCCCTTCGGTATGTTCTTGCTGAATTAAGTAAAATATAAGGGTATAGCCAGTTTAGTAAGGTAAAACTGCGCAATGTGGAACATTGTGAGTGCATATTTTATTGATTTCAGTAGTACTATATTGTGATTAGTGTGCTATCATTGTCCTTGATGTTTATACAGCATAGTGTATTGACCCTTTCTCCCACCAGAGCAGAGAGTCTAAAATTCCAGAAAAACAATAAACAGGTTATTATTGCTTGCTCTGTATATCTGTAGTTGTCTGTAATATTGAGGATTAACCAGAGCACTTTTAGTATATGTAAAAGATGTAGCCTACATAATAATCAGCTTCACCTATGATTGTGCTACATTGTATCTGTAAAAGATGAGATGTACTGCTTTTGGCATCAGTTCACATGAGTAACTTTAATAGTTGTTGAAAACCACAGTCTGGCATTACACATTGGTTGCTGGAATTGTTTTTGCGCCAGTTGACCATCTAGTCTAGAAATTAGGTCTGATTACAATGTTTACTTTCTCCATGACCAGTTAAGTGATATCTTAAGTAATCTCGAAAGAAATGAGAAAGCTTCAAACCAGATGATGAAACAGTTTGGACAAAGAAAGATGTCTACAGTAAAGAAATAAACATGTAATCAAATGTGAAACACATTAATTTTACATTTATAGATGAATACAGACGATGGACAAAGTGGGCTGGTATATGGTGGCATTCAATGCCGCCACTTCTCGTACTGCCTTTACTGTAAAACTATCAAATTCCATATACATTTTCTATACCACCACTTCTAAATTTCCACTTTGACCACTGGATACAGATATGCAAAGTTTCCATAGCTCCTGGGCTGTAAAGGGTTGTTCTAAGGACCAATGTTTGGCTGGTAGCGAATCGTTTGCCCCTTCTTCATTTGTTGTTTGTGTGTGTGATTACTGTGTCTGAAGGGAAGACCTGACCAAAATTTTAATGCTCTGTGTACGGTGGAGTTAGCAAAAAATGTAATTTGCGATCAGAACGTTCACACAAAATCGCTATTTGTTTGTGCAGCTTCAAGATTCTTACGTCAGTTTTCCAGCTTTTAACATTTTTGCCTGGACTGTAACCCTTGTATTTCTAATTTATTTCAATATCGTAACAATATTCTATAGTACATAGAGTATATGTCTTTTCTCAAATAAGCATGATCCTGGTACACCCTCTGAGGATGACTATTAAGTCACAGTATGCTCATCCTCAAACTCCTGAAATTACTCATAGTCACTCAACTGTAATTTCAGATAAACTTTGTCTTCGGGACTGGTAGGGCCTGACTTATTGTCATGTGACCAACTGTCTCTTTGCTATACACACATAGATGCCACAACAATACCTAAAGCTGAACATGTCACAATCAAAGCTTATCAACTTCTTTCCTCCCAGAGTCAATATTTCCCCTCAAATCTCCCTAATCCTCAGCTATACATTTTCATCATTCTTCCAAGACTGCTGCCTTAGTGTCACCCTTGACATCAACCTCTGCTTAACTCCTCACAGCCAATTACTCTCCCAGTCACCTCCACTTTAAAAATGTTTCCAGAATATACCTCTTTCTTGTACAAGGTGCAACCAAAACTCTTATCCATTCTTAGGGGTTAGCACTTCTGCCTCACAGCACTGGGGTTATGAGTTCGATTCCTGACCATGGCCTTATGTGTGTGGAGTGTTATGTACGTCTAGTCGCTATCCAATGATGATGTCCACTTCAAATTGTTTGGTTCTAAAGCACAATGCAATTTAATAGTAAAAAGCAGCAGAGTAACAATTCAATAATATAAGTACAGCCGATTACATATGCAGGCGCCCTGGATCAGGGGCAGATCTAGAATTTTATTTTATGGGGCGATTTAGGAGGGCCGATTTAGTCCCCTCCCCCTTTTTGACAGCCAAGACTGCCTGCGGCTGCACACTATGTGCAGGTCCGTTCGGCAGAGACACGCAGGGAGAGTGTGCTGCTCGGCCGCTCTGATTGTGTTTTAAACACAATCAGAGCAGCCGGGCAGCACACTCTCCCTGCCTGTCTCTGCCGAACGGACCTGCACATAGTGTGCAGTCGCCGGCAGCAAGCCCCCCCTGGATCCGCCACTGCCCTGGATTCAGCATACAGTCATTCAGTCCTGAAGTCTGTGGTTGAGAAGAGTGTCTGCTGGGCCCAGAGCTCCTGCTTATATACAGTTAGTGATACAGTGAAAACAATACAGATGATTTGGCATTTTTCCATAGGTTCAGACTTCAGTGTAATGCAGGTCATTGGCCAGTTCAAATGATGCCCTCTAAGGGTGGGGGTCAGCTCTCCAAAAGATGCATACTAATCTTCCCGCCGAAAGCTGGTTCAAACTGGTCTATTTACATTACACACACAATAACATTCTGATCATTTATACCCTAAAATCCATATCTTGCATACGCAAGGTGTGATTCTTTAGGCAATTGAACCAGACGTCTGAGGATAAAAAGGGGATTAAAATGATACTAGACATGATATGTTTCCTGTATGCTGAACATTTGATCTCACTTAAGTGTATATAACATTATAATAATATAAACTCTGCTACATTTCATTATAAATAACCATGTGTTGCAACTATTTTTAATATGAACTAATTACAAGTGTATGTGTTTGTATAAATGTGTATATAGGTGTTCACACGTGTTGTGGATAATTACACTCCTCCACGCCGTAGCATGCTATTCGCATAATTTCAGACATAGACAATCAGATTGATAGATATTAATTCAATATTGACCATATTCAATTATTTGACTTCGACAGCTCCACCCTTTGATAGTTTACAAAACTATCACCTAATTATGCTTTCGATTTCAGGATTATACAGCAGTTCTTCATTGACTATGATATATGTACTTCTCACCACCATTACAGTCTCACTTTCAGTGTTTACCTCAGTAGACTGTTTTCCACACTTCCACACAATAGGAACACATTTGCCACATAAGCCAATTACTAGGATGACACCAGGTATAAGAATAAGGAGCTTACCTATACTAGCAACCATTTCCCGTACCCACTCTCCAAGACCAGAGAACCACTTTGCAGTATTCAACCACTAGAACCATCCTGCCACCTTTTCTCCAACCTCGTACAATGAAGAATTATGGTTCTTTTGAAACTCATTTTGGTTGCAGAATTTCATCCATTTTCCGGTCTATAACTTCCTTGGGGTCGTCAGTATTACTGGTGATGTACGTGCAACACTTGACACCAAATTGGGTGGCCAAAGTCACACAATATCCACCAGTAATAGACATGAGGTTACTCAACACCAGTCTATGTTGCACCAACTCCTTTTTAGAAGCCTGTAGCTTCTTACCCGAAAGTGTCATCATACATCTCGGTGATATTGTCTATCATTTTAGCTAGTTCCTAAATATACCTCAAATTTACAGTTCCCCGAGAGATCCTGGTGGGATCTAATGCAACCATAACCTGGAAACCAGTAGTTTCACTTATTAACTTAGTAGCTACATGTTCTTCACCAAGAATCAAGAATTATTTTGCCACGATGTTCATACTGTGTGTGTATGTATGGAGGTGATGTAGTCCTATGAATATCAATCATTTCATCATGTGTAATGCTCATGACCTCGGGAACCAATTTACATAAAAAGCACAAACCCTTGGAACTCGGAGTTAGCCAGGAATAAGCCTTTCACCCACAAACATAAAACACATCATCTGGGAGGACATAAGATACAGTGCGATCATTGATAATATCACACAGTCACAAGTTTTGACGAAACTACCCATGCCCAGTGTCTCCATTTGTTCGAGACAAGTATCGGCATTGATAACATTTTGACAATACCCTAGAGAAACTTTCCCAATGGATACTCTCCTATGTCAGTTAATGCGTCCTAGTTTATGATGCCCATCACTATTCCTGCTTATTGGTGAACTTGAAAGTTTCCCATCAATGCTGGTGTGGCAAGCCATTGTCTGAACAGGTAGGTCAGCTTCTCCAGTCTTTTTACATGTGAGATATTTAGACACAGCAAAGACCGATCTAAGGAGTATTGGCAAAGCTTTATACTAGGAGACCTATTGATTTTATACCTACCGTCTATGGACCTCCCTCTCTGTAATTCAAGGACCTCAGAGATGTTAAATGGGAACTGTACTAGTCCTATTTATGCTGTCCCTGAGGCACATGAGAGCACACCCAGCACTTTGTTTGGTTTAAGACCTTAACCACTAGGGAGTGATAATCCTCCATAGGATGCTCGCCCAAATCCAAATTACTGTTGGACTGGCATAGCTGGATGCGCTTCTCTTCAACTAGGGAGACACAGTTTTTACAGATACAATATTCCTCAAACAATAGCCCCTCATACTGCCTCTGAGTTCCAGAGCTAGCAGATCTTTTCATAACCCCTGAACCGAGTTTGACAATGGGCTGCACCGATGGTTCTATCAACCTTCTCTCCAACTCCACTTCATCAATATCACTACCAGATCCTTTCTCCGTCATCCATCCTAAAAAACATCCTTAGGATGTCCTAAAAAGAATTACAATAAGAAAAATCCTGGAACAAGAAAAAGTAAAAACCGCACATTGCTGAGATAATAACCTGGCCAACGTCCTTGGCTCAGGTGTCTTAGCTGCAGTCTTTAGGTCTCCCGATACAGGTTTGCAAGTGACAGATGATGATCATCATCACCATTTATTTATAGATTTACAGATTAAGAGGAGGTCTGGGAGTTTTTCGGATGCAATGGAGGACTAGTAGCAAAGCTTCGGCAGGAGATTGCATGTTCTCCCCATGTTTGTGTGGGTTTCCTCTGGGTTCTCCGGTTTCTTCTCACACTCCAAAAACATACTGATAGGTTGATTGGCTGCTATTAAATTACCCCTAGTCTCACTCGATCTGTGTGTGTGTATGTTAGGGAATTTAGACTGTAAGCTCCAATGAGGCAGGGACTGATGTGAATGAGTTCTCTGTACAGCGCTGCAGAATTAGTGGCGCTATAGAAATAAATAGATGATGATGATGATTCTCTCATCCTCCCCCACATCAACTACTTGGGCGAAGCCACCTAACAGTGCCTAAGGCACCCCGGGTGGTGGCAGCTGGAATGCTCTTTCTTTATTAGCCACAGCGCTGCATCTTAGGGTTAGATTTACTAAACTGCGGGTTTGAAAAAGTGGAGATGTTGCCTATAGCAACCAATCGGATTCTAGTTATCATTTATTTAGTACATTCTACAAAATGACAGCTAGAATCTGATTGGTTGCTATAGGCAACATCTCCACTTTCACAAACCCGCAGTTTAGTAAATTTACCCCTTAATCTTAACAACCAGACCGGGACACTCTTTCTATAGGCTCCTCTGGTCAAGTGACTTTTTCCTCTAATAGCAGCAAAGGGGCTCGGTTCTGATGGAGCCTTGTGGTTGACCTCCAATATTATAAATGACAGGGAGTGTTTATCCCAGCTGCCGGTGATAGCTTTAGTTCTGCTGTTTGTGTAGACTCCTGATAGTCTTGTTCTATTTATATCCTGTTGCCTGATCCTCTGCTTATTATAGGATTTTTCTGCCTCCTGCCCGTCTTGACCTTTGGCTTGTTTTCTGGATCTTCTTGTTTGTTAATAAAAATAATAATAATAATAATAGCAATAATAAATTATTCTCTCAGTCTGCAATGTCTCATATTTGCAAAACCACAACTTCGGCTTAGGTGGGTATTTTTATTCTCTTCACACAAGTAATCATTCTTACTTATAATCAATACAATAAAAAAGTAAAAACAAGGGTGTTTTTTGCTTTAGATATTTATATATTAAATAACAAATGATGCTAGTGACAAGTATGAAGGAGGAATCCATTTTTGCACCAGTCTGTGCATTTTAAAAATGCACCAGTTGAAATAGCAAACAATGAATTGCCTGGGTATTTGAAAAATACAGAAATTATGATTTTGTTAATTTATTAAAGCACTGAATTATAGAAAACAGGTGGATGTGAATGTGGGCTATAAGCACAATAGAAAAAAACACAAATATATTGACCTGCTGTGAGTAAGGAGTTAACCACGTAGAATGTAAATATACCAAGTGTGCACAAAACAGAAGAGAAGACAAAGATTAGAAGAGTCCAGTTCACAAGATAAGTCCCTGGTGGCCATATAATACCACTTTCATACTGCTGCCCCGGCAATATCCCGGGTTATTAACCCGGGATATTGCCGGGGCACAGGGCAGTATAGATAAGATTCCCGGGTCGGGCGGGTTCATACTGCACCTGCCCGACCCGGGTTTTAGAAGAAAAAAAGTGTAAGAAAAGATTTTAATTAAAAAAAAATACATAACAAATGTTTACTTAACTTATTTTCAGCCAGCGGTGTCTCCGGTGCGTTGCCGGCTGTCAGGGGGACCTCTGGGTACTAAAATGATGTAATTTCTAGTCCATTAGAAATTACGTCATTTTAGTACCCAGAGGTCCCCCTGACAGCCGGCAACGCACCGGAGACACCGCTGGCTGAAAATAAGTTAAGTAAACATTTGTTATGTATTTTTTTATTAATTAAAATCTTTTTTTTTTACTTCCCCATTTTTTTTTTTACAGTATGAATGGTGAGACCCGGGAATTTACACGGGTTGCACCATTCATACTGCAGGCGAGCGGGGTCCAACCCGGGAATTACCCCTCGCAAAATCCCGGGTCTAAGTCCCGGGATTTTAGACCCGGGATTTTGTGGTTGGACTATTCATACTGCACCAAGACCCGGGTTTTTCAGCGTGCCTCTGCAAAAACCTGGGTTTTTGGTGCAGTATGAATGGGGTATAAGTCGCAATCACAAAGAGTAGCTTTTTACAGTCATTTTGTCCCCTAGAACTATACAAGAAGAATGAGAGCTCCTATTATAAGGGGCATATTCAATTGTTAGCGAGACGGGTGAAAATCCCGCGCTCGAAAAAAACCAAAAACCTAAGCTCGTTTTTTCCTGTTCGAGCGCTCGTTTTAAAAAAAAACCCGCTCAATTCAATTGTTAACATTGCATCCACCCCCTCGCGCTCTATTTTTGGTCCTAGCGAATTTGAAATGAGGAGTGGTTAAGGCAGTCATTTTAGTATAAAAAAATAAAATAGAAAATTAATGCAATCAAGAAGGGCCCCAGCACTACAAAGGAGATTGGGCCCCTACACTGCAATCAAGAATGCCCCCCCCCCCCCTGGACAGCAGATAAGATTTTACAAGCAGGTAATTTTTTTGCCATTTACAAACATTTGTTGAACACTGGCCAAGCATGGACATTTGTAAGGTACAAATATTTGTGGGACAGTGGGCAAGCCGGACATTTCTTCGAAGGTACAAATATTTGTTGGGACTTTGCATAAATGAGTGTGTGTAGGTAAAGCATCAGAAAACTGAGGATTTCGTCCATGGTGAGTATTTTGTTTTTTTTGTTTTTAATAAAAATCTATGGTGTACATGAGGGTGTTTACTGTATTTCTTGGGGTTTTATTATTTTTAATAAAGATTTGTGGTTGTAATGAGGGTGTTGTGCTTTTATTTAACATTTTGCTTTGTGGAACTTCAGATCACAGCCAGCCGTGGGTGTAAGAGCATTTTGGCACTTGTGGTTCTACAAGTGCAAACATGCCCTGGGTGCCATGGGTACGCTGGTGCTTGTAGTTAGACAAGTAGCAGCATGCCCACACTATTTATGCCAACATGGCTGGCTGGGACATGTAGTTCCACAAGTCAACATTTTTTTTTACATACAAATCCCCCATTTATTACCCTACTACCCACAGCCCAGGGGTAGTAGGAAGAGCCCTAGTGCTATCAGCACTGGGCTGGGTGTCCCTAGAGGGGTGGCCCGCTTACATTTTTCAGCGGACCACTCTCCCTAGGGAATCCAGGCCAGCGCTGAACAGTCTGTGGGTGTTTAGTCATTATGGCCGTGGGACCCAAACTGCGTTTCCCCCCCCCTGCTATAGTGCCTATCACCCCGGCTGGTTTGCCTAGTGCTGGTTCAATTAAAATAGGGGGAACCCTACGCAAAATTTTTCCAAGATTTTAACACACACAGCAATAGCCTGCCAGCACTAGGGTTAAGACTAAATAGAGTGGGGAGCAAACGCTTTTGGTTTTAAAAAATAAATAAATAACATGCCACTTTTCACAATATTGATGAGAGCTGACTGAGGTCAGGCACAACCACCCCCCCTCCCCTTAAAAAAAAAAAATAAAGTTTAAATACATGCACCACTAATCGATTTTTTTAAAGGGGGAACTTTCAAAAAATTATTAATTATTACACTTTTATTTTTTTTTAAAAATAGTACTTTTCAGTTTTTAGGTTATTTTTATGAACTTTTACACCTATTTTTTCAGTTTAATGTATATTTTTCTTAACTTAATAAATTTTTTTTGGCTTTGAGCAGACCAAGGAGGTGCAAGATGAAACAGCAGATTTGCCTGTTTCACCCACAGCGTTAAAAAACAATTGAATAGCTTTTTCCGCTGAGGGTTTGCATCCAGCCTATACTTTAACATTGACAAACGTTTGGAGCGCGATAAGACCGTTTCGGTAAAAAAATAAATAAATTGAATTGCGGGAGAAGTTTCCGCGCTCGAAAATAATAATAATAAAAATAAAAAAAAGACGTAACGCGCTCGAAATTACAAACTCGCTAACAATTGAATACCCCCCTAAGAGTTATAAGGTTGATCCTTGCCAATTGACTTATTTATATTTAGTACACTGCAATTGGCCTGATTCGCCTGGTGATGTAAATTATTTTGGAAATTTTGTGCAAATCGCAAATCTCTGATATTCGATTTGCCCATTTGCAATTTTTTGGCATGACATATCACTGACAGTTGTTTATTATTGGACTGTCAGCAAACGTGTAACACTTGTATTATGTCAGTATGCTGCAGTAATGTATGTAAAAAATAATATTATAGTAGTTAAGACTGCCAAAATGGAAGCTTTGAGGCATTTTCCTTGGCCACCAGTTTGATAAAGAAATAATATAAGCTCCATATGCTATTTATTTTAAATTGTTGCTTTTGGCCCCTCAGTATGTACTCCTTTATTAAAACAAAAATAAAGGAAACACTTAAGCAAACAAGGAAGAAGCGTATATTAAGGCAGGACATCCCACACAGATGTTGTTCCTCAGTTAATTAAACAATAAACATCCCATCTCGCTTAATATCAAATATAAAAAAATGGGCATGTCAATTCCTTTTGTATGATGGATACAAGAAGAACTCTAAGGGACAGAGAGGAGTGATACATTTAGCTTGAGAGACATGATGGCTGCTCAGTTTAGTTTTACAAGTAACAGTTGCTAAGTGATGTTGATTTGGAAGCTTGAGAAAGACATGATCGACTAGTGGCTATTGTCAATAAAACAGATTCTATAGTTGTTCCTAAGACAATTCTTTCCACCATTAATAAGACAGATCAACTGATGAATCTTTTCTTGAGGAAGAAAGATATTACATCCCTTCATTAGTGTTCCAGGCACTTGTAGAATCTCAGGCACTTTTATTCTAATAAAAGTTAGCAAAAATGTAGCTGTTAATGCTGTTTTCTTTTTTTTTTTTTTTTAAATTTAAATTTTATTGGGTTTTACACACATATACAGGTTATACATGTGCAACCAACAAAATGGCATGGTACGTTATTGACACTGAAAAAAAAAAAAAAATTGACATCCTGGCACCAGTCCAAAATGCACTCAGAAATCTGTAGAAGAGATATGTCAACCCTTACACATACCTGCTAAATAACCATATAAACAATAACATATAGACAAAGACAAAGGAAAAGAAGGAAAGGGGGAACCACATTAGGGGGTGGAGGGGTCTAGCAAAATTCCTCATTTGAGCTTCAGTTTAGTTTAAAGCTCTGTCAACCTAGTAGGTTATGTATCTACCGGGCACACGACACTTCCAACTGGTCCATATGACCAAGCCAGCCCTCGGGTGCAAAAATGGGGGGGAACAAAACCACTCAATCAGTCAAATTTGAAATCGGGAACTCTGGAGAGTCCAGAAGTTTTAACCATGGAACCCAAGTAGCATATGTCGAAGTCAGCAAATTGGATAAAGTCATTTCAATTAAAGTCTAGCAAACTTGGTTGTCTTTGTCTGAAAAGATGCGTACGGTACGCTATGACGTACAAGGGCACGCTACGGCGTGAAAGGGCGTACGCATCCACTGCACGTGGCAGCAACAGTAATTGGTCTTTTACCATACATTCGCACAAACACGCATACTTATAAAATAGTACACATTAATGGTAGTTGCAACACATAGTCAGTTATGTCGAAATATAGTAGTATTTATATGTTATATCAGAGTTACATGCATATTAGTGAAATACACGGAACGGGTTAAAGGAATAACCTCATGAGTGGTATCATAATGAACCTTGTTACATATCCTACTGTTTGGTTCACTCTGCCAGGGAATCGCAGAGTGCATACGCAAGTTATGAATGATAGGGAATTATGAACTACTTAAGACTAAGGAATCCTGGCGGGAAGAGCAGAGCATACCCCCTGCAGAGATGACCCCCTCCTTTGGATTCCTTAGGATGAACCAGCCAATGATTGACGACCCCTTGGACATTCCTGAGACCCGGACCAATAGATGCAAGCTATACCATCTTCATTGTATTACTGTATTTGATTGTGTATATAAGCAGCAGCTTGTGATCCAGAGTGCAGACATCTTGTCCCCAGACTTCAGGATTGAATGACTGCACTGGATCCAGAGCGCCTGCGATAAGTAACGGCTGTATTTACTATTACTTCGCTTGAGCATATTATTCCACTTATTGCGAATAAATCTTTGTGCTTTGGAAACACAAATCGAGGTTCGACAATCGTTATTGGTTAGCGACAATACGCACATAACAATTTGGGGGCTCGTGAGCTTTGGAGGTTTCGTTGCCGATGATACGCAAGACCAACGTATTTCGGTTCCTCAACAAAGGGTGGAGACGCGTCATAAACGGGTAAGAACGCATGGTGTTCAAAACCTGAATTTTACTCTGTGTTGCGAAACCGAATGTCCATTTTGCATTATCTAGGGCACGCTAACTAGAACCTAGGGACAAAAGAGAAAACTGTTTCTTTTTTCTGTCATTGTGCGTTTTAACTGTATTGCATTGCTTAGCGTATGTGTATTTCCTGCTGTGCGTGCGCGAACTTCCGGTAGACTTGCCACGTGGTTGAACAATCGTTTTGATAGTTATTGTACATGTATAGTATAATTACTTGTGAAAGCCTCTGAGATATTATTACTGTTGTTGGGAACTTTTGATTTTCTGCGCAGAAAAGGTGTATAGTGTGTGATGTTGTAACGTAGATACACTGTTTTATTGTGGATTGTGCTCAGTTGCTGTCTGACGAGGCGGATTGCCCAACTGAAGGACGGTATACAGGGCAGGTATACCGAATGCGAAAACCGGGTTTTCGCAAAGCGCTACCAATAGATCGCAAGGTTTGCTAATAATTAGTATTGGTAGGCAGTGCGATCCGATCGCACCGTTAGTGCGAATTGGTGAAGCAGCTAGGAGGAATTATACTGGAAAGGCAGGTTGATTGTATTAACTTGCGCTCCCAGCGATAATAAACTCAGCAGATTTTTGTGGTTGAGCCAGGGTATCGAGGAGCTGATAGCCCTTGGGGCCCACAGTGATATTTCTGTATTAGGGATCCTCGCCAGGGGTGAGAAAAGCGAGTGAACGCGGCTAAAGGAAATACGTTCACCGAGCATTATAGATCTCTAGCGGTGAGTATAGCAACAGAGTTGAAATTATTAGGTGGAAAGAACAGAGCATTGCGGTGTGTCTGTGTTTCACATTTGGCCGGAAGGAACAGAGCATTGCGGTGTGTCTGTGTTCCGGGTAGAAGGTATATTGTTCAACATGGGTGCTAAGCATACGCTAGAGATGGTCAGTGTACTGCCTAAGGAAGGCCCTATTGGTTCAGCAAAGTTTCTCATGTGTAAGAAATATGGTGCATACGCAACTGTGTATTGTGACACGTGGGTCAAGATGACCAAAACTTGTGATAGGCCTTTCCCAACAATAGGAAGTTTTAATGCAGAGGTACTAAATACCGTAAAAGATAAAGTATGGTTGATTACCTCAACGAAAGTGAGGAATAAACATAATGATTGTTTAAAATTGTGGCAAATGGAAAGTAACACGTGGCAGAGCAGCAAATGCAAACCGGAAGTAGGCGTGACGAAAAGCGCGCGCAAGGCGGATGTAACCGTTGCGAAGCGTGGCGAACTCAGCGCAAGCGCGCCCCCGCCACCTTATGTGGCGGGAGGGGTAAGTACAGCCGTTGTTAAAACTGAAAATAGAAAAATTGCAAAGTTGTATCCTGTTTTAAACCAGTTTAAATCAAGTGTATCTGAAAGTGAAGATGAACCCACTGTGATTTCGGCCATTGCCCATGCCTTTAGTGTACTAGAGGCTCAGCGCAAGTATGAGAAAATGGCTGAGATAGGTGAGAGTAGCGTGATCACTAGGAGTGAAAGCGTTCTAAATCTAGGACCAGTAAATCCTGTAGTGTCTCCTGAAGTCAGTGTACCAGAGGGTGCGTTCCCGGTCCGCACAATATCAGTTCCCAATGGGAAACCGGATAAGGATGGTGTAGTTCCTTTAAGAAATGTTACAATGCATTGTCCCTGGACTAGATCAGAATTACGTTCCATTATGACTGAATTCCCAGATCCTAGAAAAGAGTTAGCTAAATGTCAGAAATTTGTTAAAGACTTAGGAAATGCTCACGAACCAACCAGTAAGGATTGGCGGGTAGTGTTGAGGGCGTGTCTTCCTCCCAATACTAACATACAAAAATTTATTGAAGATTGTTTGTTGGAGGAAGATGAAACCTTGACTGATGAGATTAACCAACGGAATATAGAACAAATTGTCAAACACTTAGCCATCTGTTTTCCAGTAGTAGTAAATTGGAGTAAGATTTTCACCATTAAACATAAGGATAGTGAAACTGCCTCAGATTACTTTGCTAGAGCTATAACAGCGATCGCACGATTTACTGGGATATCCAACATAAGTGAGGACCCACATCACAGAGAGGTAGCTGTAGGAGTACTGATGGATGGCCTTAGAGAAAATTTAAAGACGAGAGTACAAACCACATTACCTAATTGGAGAGGCGTCACGGTAGACTCTCTTAGGGAGTCTGCTGTGGAGCATGACAAAAACCTTTTTAGAAAAAGGGAGGAGAAAAGTGATAGGTTAATGATGGTAAGTATACAGGCTCTAGAAAGGGTGAATACACGACCACCAGCATACAACCCATATAACAGGAAACCTAAAGTGATCAGGTGTTTCAACTGTAACGAGGAAGGACATTACGCTAGAGAGTGTAAAAAGGAAAGACTCAATACACAGAAAGGTGGGTCACATAGATATCCTCCAAGGAGGGATTCACATAGACTAGAAGACTCACATCTACCCGCGCATATTACGGCAGCAAATCAATAGTCAGCGGTAGGGGTCAGGTCATACCTGTAGTCTACAGCCAGTGAGGTTAACTGAGAGTCAGAGTGAAGAATCAACAATGATAGTTGACATAGCTGGTAGGAAACAAACTTTTCTTGTAGATACAGGGGCGGCCCGATCTGTGATAACCTCTCCTTTCAACCTACAGGTGACCAGTAAAACTATTCCAGCTATGGGGGTAACAGGAAAAGTGTTACATTATCCTCTAACTAAACCCGCCAAAGTTACTATCGGGCCTCTGCATACTAAGCATTCGTTTCTCTTGGCTGCAGCGGCTCCTACTAACTTGCTAGGGAAAGACTTGTTATGTAAAATGGGATGTGTCATATACTGTACTTCTGATGGTGTGTTCTTAGATATGCCGGAGAAGGTCGCACATGAGGTACAGGATATATTGGACACCCCTCAAAGGTTAATGTTACACTCTACTGTTATAGAACAAAGTCCATCTCAAGTAAAGGGGATGTTGCTGGGAATACCAGGTTCCCTATGGACCAGAGATGGACAGGACACTGGACTGATGGCAAACGTAGCCCCTGTCATGGTCAATCTAAAAAGTGGTAGGATAGCTCCAAAAATCCCACAGTATCCATTAAAACCGGAGGTGGAACTAGGGGTATATCCTGTTATTGAGAGGCTGTTACAACAAGGGATTTTAATTCGTACAGCCAGTACAGCAAATATTCCCATTTTCCCTGTGAAGAAGAGTGGGGGGAGGGGCTATAGATTAGTCCAGGACTTAAGGGGAATTAACAAAGTTGTTGAGAGCCAATTC
The DNA here is from genome assembly GCF_038048845.1 of Mixophyes fleayi. Classification (NCBI taxonomy): domain Eukaryota; kingdom Metazoa; phylum Chordata; class Amphibia; order Anura; family Limnodynastidae; genus Mixophyes; species Mixophyes fleayi. Next base: position 178,875,500 of record NC_134406.1, read on the forward strand.
CCCGTAGTGCCGAATCCAGCTGTCATCCTCATGCAGATTCCACCGTCTGCCAGTCATTTTACTGTCATTGATCTATGTTCTGCTTTCTTCTCAGTCCCTCTTTACCCTGACTGCCAATACCTTTTTGCATTCTCCTACAGAGAAGTGCAATATACATGGACCAGACTACCCCAGGGGTTCATTGACAGCCCCAGTATTTTCTCCCAAGCCTTACATGACTGTTTGCAATCCTTTCAACCCCACAATGGGTCTGTTTTAATTCAATATGTGGACGATTTGTTGTTGTGCTCTGATTCTTTTATGTCATGTTTGCATGATACTAAATTGTTGTTGCTTCATCTTTCACAAACAGGGCACAAGGTGGCAAAGGATAAATTACAGCCATGTCAGACTAAGGTCAAATACTTAGGACACTGCCTCACTAAGGGGCTAAGACACCTGACAACCGACAGAATTGAGGCCATACAACACATGACCCTGCCGCAGAGCCAGAAGCAGATTCGTACTTTCTTGGGGATGTGTGGATACTGTAGGTCCTGGATCCCAGGTTTTTCTATTCTGGCATTACCATTGCAGGAGCTAGTCTCTTCCTCAAAACCAGAGCGAGTTGTACACACAGAAGAGTCAGAGCAAGCGTTCTTTAACCTTAAAGATAGTCTGACAAGAGCACCTGCATTGGGAATACCTGATTATGAAAAGCCTTTTGAGCTATTTTGTACAGAAGCTGATGGCTGTGCAGCAGGTGTCCTCGCACAGAAACATGGTGACGCTAGCAGACCGGTAGCATACTACAGTGCACAATTAGACAATGTGGCAAGGTCACTCCCAACATGTCTCAGAAGTGTAGCAGCAACGGCCCTTTTAGTAAGTAAGAGCGAAGATGTAGTATTAGGTCATAATTCAACCATCTATACACCCCATGCTGTATCAGCTCTGTTAAATTCAGCCCAAACCAGACATGTTTCTTCAGCTAGATTCACAAAATGGGAACTAGCCCTGATGGCACCCTCAAACATCACCATCAAACGATGTAACACCTTAAATCCAGCTACATACCTTCCGTATGTGTCTCAAGAGACACAAAGGGTGGGAGGTGAGGAGACCCTGGTTGATGATGAGTTAGGCAAGAATACTGACACGCATGACTGTATGGAACACCTGAATCAGACCTTTACTGCAAGGCCCGACATACGTGACACCCCCTTAGAAAAAGCAGATTTTACGTTTTATACAGACGGAAGTTGCCATAGACAGACAGAGACAGGAGAGCTATGTACTGGTTACGCTGTTGTAGACGATCAGGATGTGGTAGAAGCTGAACCCCTTGGTCCACCTCACTCAGCCCAGGTGGCGGAACTAGTAGCACTAAGGAGAGCGTGTGAATTGGCAGAGGGTAAATCAGCCAATATATATACTGACTCTAGGTACGCCTTCGGGGTAGTGCACGATTTTGGGGCCCTTTGGCGTCTTAGAAACTTTACGACAGCAGCAGGTACACCAGTAGCACACTCACAACACATAAAAGGACTTCTGACAGCGATACAGTTACCCAGAACAGTAGACGTCATAAAGTGCAAGCCCATACCTTTGAAGAAGACCCAGTGTCATTGGGCAACAACAGGGCAGACAAAGCTGCTAAATGGGCAGCAGGGCAACCTATGACTGTATCAACCGAGACTATGATGGTTTTTCAGACATTAGACATGCAAAAATTAATTGAAATGCAAGATTTGTGTTCCCTGCAGGAGAAGGCGGTCTGGAAGGCGAAGGGATGTGGTCAAGAGTCCTCAGGACTCTGGAGGGATGGACAAGGTAAGCCTGTAGCTCCCCGAACATACTATCCAAGCCTGGCTGAAGCAGCACACGGCCTGACTCACCTGGGTAAAGAAGGTATGTGCAAACTGGTGAGAGCATACTGGTGTGCTCCCGGATTTTCCTCTCAAGCTGGTAAGAAAGCAATGTCATGTCTTACTTGTTTGAGGAAAAATGTTGGGAAAACTATTCCAACTGAGCCATCCCACATCCCTCCTACAGACGGACCTTTTCAGGTAATACAAATTGACTATATCCAATTACCACCGTGCAGGAATCTAAAGTGTGTTAGTGTGTATTGATGTGTTTTCCGGTTGGGTAGAAGCATATCCGGCAGCCACTAATACTGCTGTGTTCACTGCAAAGAAAAGACTTTGTGTGTAGGTTCGGTATCCCTAGAATCATTGAAAGTGATAGGGGTACCCATTTTACTGGTGATATCTTCCAAAATATGTGTAAACTCATGGGAATCAGTAGCAGACTTCACACCCCTTACCGACCACAAGCCAGTGGTAAGGTGGAGAGAGTAAACGGTACTATCAAGAACAAACTAGGTAAGATAATGGCTGAAACTGGGTTGGTATGGCCTGAGGCTTTGCCGTTGGTCCTCCACAGCATTCGAACCACTCCTAGACCTCCTCTTAATCTGTCCCCCTTTGAGATACTGTTCGGACGACAACCTCATTTGATCGTGAGTCCACAAGACGACTTAAAGTGTAATAATGAAGTGACTGTACAATATCTTATAAGAATGAGTAGACAGCTGAAACAACAACAACAAAAACTAAAAATGGTGTCATCTGGTATGCCAGAGACGAACTGTCATGATGTTGAACCTGGAGACTATGTTATGATCCGCAATTTCTTACGTTCAGGTTGTTTAACAGACCGTTGGGAAGGCCCGTACCAAGTCCTGCTGACCAGTACTACATCACTGAAGGTTGCAGAGAGAGACACTTGGGTCCATTCCACCCACTGCAGTAGAGTCCATAATCCGGAGAAAGTGCAAGACAAGACTCAGACCGACGACATAGAGCTGTCACTCGTAAGCCTGTTCCCGGAGACCTAAAGCCTGCAGTTGAGACACCTGAAACAGAGACGTTGCCTCAGAACTACCTTTCCAGCGATGGAGTGGCGGTTTTTGTTTTTCTTTTGTTCCAGGATTTTCCTTGTTTTTACTTTTTCTAGGACATTCTATTTTTGTGAAGGAGGATGGAGGACGGAGGAGAGTTCTGGGAGTGATACGGATGAAATGGAGGCCGAAGAAAAGTTAATAGGATATCCTGAGCAGCCCATTATCAAACTTGGTCCAGGGGTTATGAAAAGGTCTGCTAGCTCAGGAACTCGGAGGCAGTGTGAGGGGCTATTGTCTGATGAGTATTGTATCTGCAAGTTCTGCAACTCCCTAGTTGAAGAGAGATGCATCCAACGATGCCAGTCCCCCAGTACTCTGAATATAGACGGGCATCCTTTGGAGGATTATCACTCCCTGGTGGGTAAGGTGCTAAACCAAACCGAGTGTTGGGTGTGCTCTCATGTGCCTCAAGGGCAGCATAACATAGGACTAGTGCCATTCCCTCTGAACATATCCGAAGTACTCGAATTAAGGGGTGGGAGGCCCATAGAAGGGAGGTACAATAACACTAGGTCCCCTAGTCTGACGCTTCGACAATACTCCATAGGCAGATCTTTGCTGTGCCTAAACATATCTCACGCAAAGCGCCTGGAGAATTGGGAGGCTGACCTATCAGATCAGACAATGGCTCGCCACACTCATTTTAGAGAGAGACTCACAAGGTCACTACTAGGCAGGAATATTGATGGAAGTCACAAGTTAGGGCGTATAACCAAACATAAGAAGGTATCCATTGGAAAAGTCTCTACAGATAAATGTGAAAATGTCATTAATGCGACACATGTCTAGAGCAGATGGAGACACTAGGCATGGGTAGTTTTATCAAAACTCTGTGTGACATAATTCATGGGCATACCGTCCCTTATGTTCTCCCTGAGGATGTGTACTTTGTTTGTGGAAGAAAAGCTTATTCCTGGGTGACTCTGAGTTCCAAAGGCTTGTGTTTCTTAGCTAAACTGGTTCCTGAAATCATGACTATTACTCATAAAGAAATGGTTGATATTCACAAGACTACATCACCACCATACATACACACACAGTATGAACACCGTGGCAAGAGAAATATGATTCCTGGTGAGGAACCCATAGCTACAAAATTGATTAGTGAAACTGCTGGTTTCCAAGTTATGGTTGCTCTAGATCTCACCAGGACCGCTCGGGGAACATTAAACTTTAAATATATCCAAGACCTAGCTAAATTAATAGATAATATCACCGAGATGTATGATGACACTTTCAGGTATACTGGAAGGGAGCTACAAGCGTACAAAAAGGAGTTGGTGCAACATAGACTGGTACTAAATTATCTCACCTCTATTACTGGTGGGTACTGTGTGACACTGGCCACCCAGTTCGGTGTCAAATGTTGCACGTACATTACTAATAATACTGATGACCCTAAAGAGGTTATAGACCGGAAGATGGATGAAATTTTGCAGCTGAAATGGGAATTTCGAAAGAGCCATAATTCTTCGTTATATGAGGTCGGGGAAAAGGTGGCGGGTTGGTTCTCATGGTTGAACCCAGCAAAATGGTTCTCCGGTCTGGGGGAGTGGGTACAGGAAATGATTGCGAGTGTAGGTAAGCTCCTTCTCCTTATACTGGGTGTCATCTTAGCAATTGGTTTAGTTGTCAAATGTGTTCCTACTGTGTTGAAGTGTGGAAAACGGTCTCATGGGAGTAACACTGAGAAAGAGACTGAAAGGGTGGTACCAGATACTGAGATCATGGTCTGTGAAGAAGTATTGTATAATCCTGAACTTGAAACGGTGATTGGGTGATAGTTTATTACACTATCAAAGGGTGGAACTGTCGAAGTCAGCAAATTGGATAAAGTCATTTCAATTAAAGTCTAGCAAACTTGGTTGTCTTTGTCTGAAAAGATGCGTACGGTACGCTATGACGTACAAGGGCACGCTACGGCGTGAAAGGGCGTACGCATCCACTGCACGTGGCAGCAACAGTAATTGGTCTTTTACCATACATTCGCACAAACACGCATACTTATATGTCGAAATATAGTAGTATTTATATGTTATATCAGAGTTACATGCATATTAGTGAAATACACGGAACGGGTTAAAGGAATAACCTCATGAGTGGTATCATAATGAACCTTGTTACATATCCTACTGTTTGGTTCACTCTGCCAGGGAATCGCAGAGTGCATACGCAAGTTATGAATGATAGGGAATTATGAACTACTTAAGACTAAGGAATCCTGGCGGGAAGAGCAGAGCATACTCCCTGCAGAGATGACCCCCTCCTTTGGATTCCTTAGGATGAACCAGTCAATGATTGACGACCCCTTGGACATTCCTGAGACCCGGACCAATAGATGCAGCTATACCATCTTCATTGTATTACTGTATTTGATTGTGTATATAAGCAGCAGCTTGTGATCCAGAGTGCAGACATCTTGTCCCCAGACTTCAGGATTGAATGACTGCACTGGATCCAGAGCGCCTGCGATAAGTAACGGCTGTATTTACTATTACTTCGCTTGAGCATATTATTCCACTTATTGCGAATAAATCTTTGTGCTTTGGAAACACAAATCGAGGTTCGACAATCGTTATTGGTTAGCGACAATATGCACATAACACATAATACAATTCAAACAAGTATTTGGTTGACAGGTGCATCTCATCCATGATCCTATAGTGTTCCAATCTATTAGACCAGTCCCGAATACTCAGAGGCGTGGTTGATCGCCATTTCACTGGGATAATGCTGTTTTCTAATAAACAAACTAATGAACAAACTATTTACAAAGCCTTAATGATGTTACCAATACTCAAAAAAGTCTTTAAAAAGTAGGCGCAGCTATGCTAACAACAGATCGAACAACAGTATTTACGAATGTCTTCTTAAAGAAAGATTTAAATATAATTTTAATGATAAAAGCATATGGTCGAGCCCCCTCTGCCCTCTACTAGAGCAGTCTCCCCTTTCCTGGTATTCCAGTGGAGGGACCTTTTCAGTGGCCCCTAGACAGCCAAGTGGTGTCTACGCACTCCACTTCAGCCTTGGCTGCAGAGCAACAACACTGAACAGCATTCTTATAGCTCCTCCTGACAAGACTTAGTGGAGCTACGACTGGGAGGGAGCTGAACCCCCAGGGCATGGCAGTGCGTGAATAGGGGGCTGCCAGCATGTTGTGTAAACCTGTATAAAAGACAGGCTGAATCTAGTTTTCATATCCTCTCTTTTCCATTCCCTTTATTAATAAGGGTCCCCCATTTCTGACCTGAAATCTCTCAAGTGTTTGCTACATTGAGGTGCCTAAAACTGTTCATGTTGTTTGCATTGCATTTTATGTATCCAAATATTTTGTTTGCCTTTTCACTCATTGCCTCACGCTGTGTTTTGCTGGTTCGGTACATTTGTGCGATGACCGAAACACCAACAAGACTTACCCCAACTACTTGAGGGTGACGCTGTCATTCCCGGCACACTTATAATTTCTACTGTTTGCAAAACTGACGTCCAAATAATGCAATCAGTGAAGATCCCGGCACGAGTAAATGACATCACTGTGCAACATAACTCTATTATTACTGTTGTTAAGGGGGTAATGGAAGCAGGCGGGGACTGTACAATATTTTTTGTAGAGTAGAATAATGTACATGGATTTTTTTGCACTGGTTGACCTGCACATAGCTTGTAATGAGTTACATTACGATTGCTGTCAGTGTTTGAAAAGTGTGTAGTGTACATTAAATATACGGATATAAGTATTGCAGTGGCCCTGTAGTACAGAAATAGACAGCAAGTGTAGAGGAGTTCACACAAAGAGATGACAATAACTAGAAGGTGTGATTAGCACAAACAAATACACTGGAGGTGAGTCTAAACCCCCACTAGACTTCACCAGTCATCACTGCAAGAAAATATGGACTATACTCAGTAAGTACCCAGATCACGGGCCAGTGTAGTTGGTTCTCTTCTTAATAGCAGCTGAATACTATGGGTGTGCTGCTGTTGGGGAGACGGGCCACAGAAGTTGAAGAAACACCAATAGCTGCTAGCATAGTCCTGAAGAGTCCTGGAGCGGGATTATCAATGTTGAACACAATTGATTCTCAGGCACTGAGGAGTGCACTGAGCAGGTTCTTATGGTACCTGGTTGGTGTATGCATGCAGGCAGGGGAGGGCTGGCAGACTTCAGCCCGGGGGGCAAGCACACAGCACTGGCCCATATGTATCGGCCCATCCTTAAAGGGTGGTTTTTGGTACAATATATTTTTATCTATATAAAAAGAGGCTATTTTAGTGTTGCTTAATCCATATATAAATTTTTATGCCCAGGCCCAGAACTGAATTAAGACTCTGGGGGGCCTGGGCACTTTAGACAGGGTAACCCCCTATGATGTAGCATGGTAATCATTTTAGACAAATACACAGGCAATACTGTGTGCACTACTGTTAGGTGCACACAGTTCTGCCTTCACAAGCAGTACACGGTGAAGCAGGACATACCTCCCAACTGTACTAAGCAAAACAGTCACCCAAATTCGGAACTGTCCCACCAGATTCAGGACAGTTGGCAGACTGTACTGCTCTCTCCTACCTGTTCTTCTCACTGTCACCACTTGTGGCTGCTGGTTACTTTAGCTCATTTGCTGGTTGTCTGGATCCCGGAATATTGGAGGCCCTATTTGGAAAAAAAATGGGTACATAAAATTTAGAAAACTCCAACAAGTCCCAGTGTTAAATCAATAGCACCAACGTATTATAGTTAGGCCTCCCTCAAGCCACAACATTTTAAAATAATAATATTCACATTTTCTAAATAGATCTCTTTCCCTCCAACGAAACCTGACATTAAATAGCAAACACATTTAATATATAAACCTATTTCCCTCCCTTCAAACAGACCCAGCAATATTTTAAATAGCATTTACGTTTAACAAATATAACCATTTCCCACAACAATCCCAGGCATTAAATAATTCATAATCACATTTAATAAATAGACCTCATTCTCCCTAAACAGCCCCACAATCAATTAATAGCTCACCATCCCAGCATTAAATTAAAGGTCCAATTACTCCATATTAAATTCATAGGACCCATTATTAAATTAAATAGCCCCACCATCACCCCACAAATAAAATAGCACCCAATAATTAGCTCCCACCTGCAGTCCTCGATTGAATGAATAGCCTACCTCCCACATTACATTAAGACCCCCCCCTCCCTCTCACACACACATACATTCATATAATGGCCCCTTCTCACACACACACACATTCATACACTGGCCCCTTCTCACAAACACATAAATTCATATAATGGCCCCTTCTCACAAACACATACATTCATATAATGGCCCCTTCTCACAAACACATACATTCAAAAACTGGCCACTTCTCACACACACACATACATTCATATACTGCCCCGCTAACATACACACATTAATTTATTATACTGACACAAACATACACTTTATTAATACACTACTACCCCCCCTCCCCCCAACACTCACCTGGTTCATCGGCGCGCTGTGCAGTTCTTCATCTGTGAGCGTATGGGACGACACCTATGATGTGGTGCCGTCCCATGTGACACTAGGAGGTCAAAAATAGTTGAAGGGATGGAGATCCGCGTTGCAGCCAATTAGAGATGGTGGCTGGCCCAGGGGAGGGGCCAGTCACTAATACAGACCACAGGGACCGGCCCAAATTCATCTTTTTTGGCCCGGCCTGGGGGGCATGTGCCCCCCTGCCCCCCGGCCCAGCCCGCCTCTGCATACAGGGGCATATATTATTAGTACAAGAGATTAATGGTAGCACCTGAGAGAGGTGTAATGTCATCTCTAGCCTGAGGCTGATCCAAACTGGGTTCTGTTAAGCATTCTAATTGGGAAGGCTAGCAATCAGTGGACTGCTGAGTGTTAGAGGCAGGCCAGTGATGTCTAATACTGCTGGTATTGGCACCAGGTATGACCCATACCCAATTTCACCCTTCTGAATTAAAATGCACACCCCAACCCCAGAAAGTTGTCCCCAGACACTGGACTAGAGGTGAGAGGTTCTGCAGTGCAGACTTCACAATGTACTGTCCTTTGTTCTAACTTCCTATGAGGTTCTACAGTAGAGTTGTTTCCACAAGGGAGTTAGGTGCCGAGATTAGTACAGCAGTTTAGAAACTGCCCCTACAAGGACCCTGCCACGCACAGGTCCTTGTAGAGGCAAAGCCTAGTGTGCTAGTAATGGATAACACTAGGTCACCTAACCCACTCAGCAGACCTAGGGCAGACAAGTAGGCAGATGCCCTCAGTGGTAGAGTTCCAAGGGTAATAACTCCCAAAGAGACAGAGCTGATAATTGTTGGTATTAGGAGCACTTTGCTCCATCTCCTATATTGCATTTCCCGGTGGTCTAGTAGGAAACAGAAAGTGGGGCAGGACTCCAATGTCCATTTTGCACTACTGCACATGCCTAGACCTCCGAAAACGAAAGTTTGGCTTTTCGAGCTGCGTGCCCACAATAATATGAGTTACCCAAAAGTATTTAATAGGTCACCGGAGGCTAACTAATAGACTTAGGAGAGTCTTGTGCCAAGTGTGTACCGCATATATTCTGTATTGTTTGATTGCTGCAACTGTTGTTACTGCTGAATACTGCTGTACTCAGGGCCATCTAGAGAGGAGGGGAGGGGTACTAATAACCCGGGCCCGGGCATGCCAGGGGACCCAGCTCGGGCCCTCACTGCAGACGGTTTTGTTTTCGGTTTCTTTTTTTTAACTTTATTTTTCTTTACCTGTTTTTCTTTTTTTTTATGAGCGGGGGGCGCAGCCATGTTAGTATACAAATACTCACAAGCTCGCAGGACCTGCGCCTCTCTTCTCTTCTCCGTGTGCACTGAATGTCACTACAACAATAAACTGCACGGCTGTGCAGTATAGTAAAGTAACCTGCATCATATGTACATCTGCATACTAGCATATATACAAGTGTGTACTGCATATATCTGTATTGCCTGATTGCTGCAACTGTTGTTACTGCTGAATACTGCTGTACTACAAGCAACTGTTAGTAGCTGCATTCATCTGTTGTTATCATCTTTAAATAAACAGCGACCTGTTTGTTACAAAAGTGCTGCGGCTTAACTTCCACATTAACACTGCTGAACACCTTTAGTAACATCAGAACGTATAACCAACAGGTTATGAGCCCAGCACCGTGTGTTAAAGTAAATGCTTAAAAGGTAAAGAACGATAACAGAAGTGCAAGAGAATAAAAGAGAGGTTTTTATTTTCGAAGAATACTTCATTAAGTACACAAAGAAAAATGCACAGCACAGGCACCAGTATGAACTTTGCAAAATTAAAAGGTTCTGAAAATTATGCAACATGTAAAATTGAAGTGCAAATGCAATTAATGCAGGAAAAGTTGTGGAAAGTCACAGTAAATCTAGACGACAGTCCAAATGCTGATTAGGGGAATAGAGTCATGGGCACCATTGGTTTAGCTGTAGAACAGCACGCGTATTCTATCATTAATGATAAAGATTCAGCAAATGAGATGTGTACTGCTCTGGAAAATGCGTATGAGGGCATAGGTCGGATGAGAAGGATAAACTTGACAATTTCCTACACACCAGAACAGAACGATGTGAGTGAACGAGTTAACAGAACAATTGTTGAACAAGCACGGACTATGTTGAATGACACAGGTCTGGAGAAAAGTTTTTAGACGAAACACTGCAGTCTACCTTAAAAACCGAGCGCCCACAGTAGCTGTTACTGGTAAAACACCACTGGAGGCGTGGTCCAGAAAAAGTGTCAACCATCTTCGTGTATTCGACTGTAAGGCGTATTCACACATTCCTAAAGAAAAGCGACGTAAATTAGATACCGAGTCAGTGGAATGTATCATGCTCGGGGTACTATCAACAGAGTAAAGGATACAGACTTTGGGACATTATCAACAAGTGTCTTATCAAAATCCAACCTATTATTAATCCTTCCAGTATTGTAGCACTTAGCAGAACCTTGAACGATACTCCTCCTCCTGGTCGATCCTTTGTGGAGGCCCATTTAAGACTTAAAGCTTTATGTTTGGCACACTGCTCCTGCATTGCCGGTCATGCTGGAGTAAAGAAGACTCCATTCTTTCAGACATTCGTAAATTTGTTGCTGTCTGTACTAAGTGTGCTCAACATAAGACTTCCAGAAGAGTCCCAGAAGGGTTGCTTCACCCGCTACCCATTCCTAACTTCCCCATGGAAAGTATTTCTATGGATTTCATGACAGACCTTCCTTCCAGCAATGGGTATAATGCCATTTGGGTTGTCATCAATAGGTTCTCTAAGATGGCCCACTTTGTCCTGTTATGTGGTCTGCCTTCTGCTAGTTGGTTAGCTGTCATCTTCATTAAAGAAAGTTTCAGGATCCATGGATGTCCTAGAGAGATCATCTCCGACAGGGGCGTTCAATTCATTTCCTGTTTTTGGAGAGCATTTTGTAAAGATTTAGGCATGAACTTAAAGTTCTCTTCCAGGTATCACCCCCAAACCAATGGCCAGACAGAGCGAATAAATCAGGACCTTGAGACCTTCCTTCTGTGCTTTTCTTCAGAGAATCAAAACAGCTGCTCTCAGCTCCTTCTGTGGGCCGAATTTTCTTATAATCAGCATGTCCATGAGTGTATGGAATTTTCTCTTTTTTTTCATTGTGTTTGAGCCTCATCCTATTCTTTCGGATCTTTTTGTCACCCCTGGCTCACCAGTTTCAGCTGCTGATTCCCTCCTTCGAAAGTTTTCACACATTTGGTCCTGGACAAAAACAAAATTTCTTAAGGCTACTCAACATCATAAAGCATTTGCTGTTCGTCACCGAAGACCTATGCCCATCCTTTCGGTAGGGGACAAAGTGTGGCTATCCACCAGAAACATAAAACTCAGAGTGCCTGCGATGAAGTTGGCACCTCGTTTTATTGGACCCTACCCCATTTCACAGGTTATCAATCCTGTTTGTTACACGTTGAAATTACTTCCTTCTCTCAAGTGCCACAACACCTTTCATGTCCTTGTTACGACCATTGATGCTCAACGAATTCTTCCAGGCTCCATCTCGCCCTGCACCTATCCAGTCTTCCTCGGGTGAAGAGTATGAGTCGGATCTTGGATTCTCACACACTGCATGGTCGCCAACAGTTCCTGGTTCACTAGAGGGGTTTCGGTCCTGAGGAAAGGTCCTAGGTGGACAAGGTGGATTTACACGCTCCTCATTTACTCAAAGAATTTCGCAAACAACTGATTGAGAAGAGAGGAGGGTATACTGTCAAGCGCCGTCTCTCCGCTCCTTTGGGACAGCCGCCTGTCACTGCCCACACCGTGTCTGGTTGCCTGGGAACCAGGAGCTATACTTCCGGCCGGACCGCCGGCTCTATTGCACATGTGCGTCCTGTTGCTAGACAACTGGAAGATACTCGGATCACTGGTGGCGGTCGATGACATCACGCTGCCGGCATCCCTATTGACCTCTTGCACTACTTAAGTTTGACTCTGGCACCATGCGTGTGACAGAGTATTAGGTCAATGCTGCTAGAGCATCCTTGTTATTTCTTAGCTAGTCTGACTACTCCTGCTCTCCTGTGTTCCCTGCTTACTCGGCTTGTCTGGCCTTTCTATTGGATTCTCCCTGTGCATTGTTTACTTTTGGAAGTTACCGACCCGGCTTGCTTGATTACTCTTCTGGATTCCTCCCTGTGTACCTCCATAGCTAGCACATTACCGAACCAGCTCATCTGACCACTCTTGTACCTCACTATATGGCTAAGTAAAGGACTGTGTCCTGCACGTCTCCTGCCGCAGAAACCATACCTCCTTGCATGGGTTCCTGGAGAAGACCAGGGGCGCGTTAGACTCTGCACCTTCTACTGGAGCTGCATCAACATTAGCAGGTACCCCTTGTGTATATTGTGACAGACTTCCTGTGATGTCGACAGGGTACTTGTTTGTTTTAGCAGGCGCAGCTGTCAGCTGGTAAAGCAGAAAACAGCCAACTGTTGCCCTATCCATCACTGAGGTGGAGTACATGGCACTCACAGAAACTTCACATAAAGTCTCGTTTATCCATAAGGCTTCTTTTGCAGTCGGTCTTTTTAACCAAGTGAGACCATCAACATTGAGTGTGAAAACCGTGGAGCAATTGATTTGTCTTCTAGTACAAAACCCCAATGGATGGTCTAAATGCATTGACATAAAACACCATTTCATTCAAGAGCTAGTGGAGAAGAAGTCTAGCCAGTGATGACAATCCTGCTGATGTGTTAACAAAGGGATTGACATCACACTTGCTAATTGTATTCCTGAAAAGATGTAGATTGGAATATATTTGAATAATGTTGATATATTACCCGGGCCCCCACTGTCGACCGTTTTGGGTTTTTTTGGGGTTTTTTTTAACTTTATTTTTCTTTATCTGTGATGATAAAGGTGATGAAGAAGAGGGGGGAAAGGCACAGGGTAATGAAAAAGAGGGCGGAGTGAGAAAAGGCACAGGGTGACGAAGAAGAGAGGGGAGAGAGAAAGGCACAGGTTGATGAAGAAGAGGGGGGGAGAAAGGCACAGGTTGATGAAGAAGAGGGGGGAGAGAAAGGCACAGGTTGACGAAAAAGAGGGGGAGAGAGAAAGGCACAGGTTGATGAAGCAGAGGGGGGGAGAAAGGCACAGGTTGATGATGAAGAGGGGGGGAGAAAGGCACAGGGTGATGATGAAGAAGAGGGGCGAGAGAGAAATGCACAGGGTGATGAAGAAGAGGAGAGAGAGAGAAAGGCACTGGTTGATGAAGAAGGGGGGAGTGAAAGGCACAGGGTGATGAAGAAGAAGGGAGGAGAAAGGCACAGGTTGATGAAGAAGAGAGGGGAAGAGAGAAAGGCACAGGGTGATGAAGAAGGGGGGGCAGAGAGAAAGGCAAAGGGTGATTAAGAAGGGGGGTGAGTGAGAAAGGCAAAGGGTGATGAAGAAGGGGGGGAGAGAGAAAGCCAAAGGGTGCGGAAGAAGGGGGGAGAGAAAGGCACAGGGTGATGAAGAGGGGGGGGTGAGAGAGAAAGGCACAGAGTGATGAAGAAGAGGGGGGAGTGAAAGGCACAGGTTGATGAAGAAGAGGGGAGAGCAGCATGGCACAGAGTGATGAAGGGGGGAGCAGCATGGCAGAGTGTGAAAAGGGTCAAAAAGAGCATGGCAGAGTGTGAAGGGGCAAAAGCAGCATGGCAGAGTGTGAAGAGGGGCACAAGCAGCATGGCAGAGTGTGAAGAGGGGCAAAAGCAGCATGGCAGAGTGTGAAGAGGGTCAAAAGCAGCATGGCAGAGTATGAAGAGGGGCAAAAGCAGCATGGTACACGGTGATGAAGGGGTGCCAGGAGAAGGGGGAGCAAAAGCAGCATGGCACAGTGTGATGAAGGGAGGGAAAAGCGGCATGGAGGGCGCAGTGTGATCATACGGGGGCATAGCGTGGTTGTGATGAAGGAGCATAGTGTGATCATAAGGAGTCACAGCATGTTAATGATGAAGGGGTACAGTAATGTGTATGTGATGGCACAGGGAGCTTTTGGCAATGTAGTGTGTGTGAGGTAGGTGGTGGCTAATTAATGGGTGCTATTTAGTTTGCGGGGTGATGGTGGGGCAATGTAATAGTGGGGACTATTAATTTAAAATGGGGTGGTTTGGGGGCTATTGAATGTGGGGGTGAGTGGGGAGAATGAGGTCTTTTTATTAAATGTGACTCTGCATTATTTAATGGCAGTGATGGTTGCGGGAAATAGGTATATTTATGAGATGTAAATACAGTTAATTTATTGATGGGGTTGTTTGGAGGGAGGGAAATGGGTTTATTTATTAAATGGGAATACTATTTTTTTAATGTTTGGGCTGGAGGAAGGCCTAATTATTAATCGTGGGTACTATTGATTTAACACTGGGGCTGGCTGTAATTTTCTAAATGTACCCATTTTTTTCAAATAGGGCCCCTAACATTCCAGGACCCAGACAAGCCTCAACTAAAGAAACCTGTAGTCACAGGTGGTGAAAGTGACAAGAACAGGTAGGAGAGAGCAGGAGAGTCTGTGAAATGTTGCGATTCTAGTGGGACAATCCCATTTGTGGTGACTGTTCTGCTCAATGTAAGGTGCAGACCAAGACTGTGAACTCTTTATGTACACACTGCATTGATTATATACTACACTGTGGTGCTAGATGTCCTGAAAGTCCAGGAGTGCTTGGACATATGTCGCGCTCCGGCGAATTCAGGGCCTAGCACTTTTCACCTGCTAGCTACGCCCCAATGATGCATAGTCATGTCCCCCATGGTATGACCACAATTTTTTACCATGCTCATCTATAAGGGGGGCCCCATGAAGTTATTGTACTGGGGCCCTGAATTCCTCTTGGCAGCCCTGGCTGTACTATAAGCAACTGTAAGTAACTGCATTCATCTGTTGTTATCATCTTTAAATAAAAAGCAACCTGTTTAAGTTACAAAAGTGTTGTGTCTTAACATCCACATTAACACCACTGAACACCTTTAGTAACATCAGAAGGTATAACCAACAATAATCCCCACTGTGCCGCAAATGATTCAGGAAGCCTTTAAGTTGAGAAATTCGGTTATTTAATTCTTCTGTAAACTGCTGCCTTAAGAGGTAGAATATCCTGTCTTGATCCAATTAGCATGGAGGCTGATGGCATGGGTCCTATATGAAGTGCAGCACTGTAGGCGTGACCAAAAGTGTACATGTCTCACAGATCACAGAAAAATAAAATAACTCAGGTGGAGCCTGACTCTCTGGCAATATAATTTGATTGTCCAGCACAGAAAAGGGAACAACATGGTAGCACAGAAAGACTATCAAAGTGAAACCATTGTGTTAGATGAGCAGGAAATACTGTCATGCAGGTAACAGTTCCCCTGCCACCGTCTAGAATGGAAAGATGTTATATACAAGCTACTTACAAGTCATACAAAACTGCAAATAGATGTGATTTAAATAATAGTATTAGCTTAGTGTGTCTTACAGGAAAGTGGGCAGCACGGCGGCTAAGTGGTTAGCACGTCTGCCTCACAGCGCTGGGGTCATGAGTTCAATTCCTGACCATGGCCTTATCTGTGTGGAGTTTGTATGCTCTCCCCGTGTCTGTGTGGGTTTCCTCCGGATGCTCCGGTTTCCTCCCACACTCCAAAAACATACTAGTAGGTTAATTGGCTGCTGTCAAAAATTGACCCTAGTCTGTCTCTCTCTGTCTGTTTGTGTATGTAAGGGAATTTAGACTGTAAGCTCTAATTGGGCAGGGACTGATGTGAATGAGTTCTCTGTACAGCGCTGCAGACTTAGTGGCGCTATATAAATAAATGATGATGGTGATGATGATGTTTTCAATTATGAGTTAAAACCTGAGAGGGAAAGACTAAATTACATTGTTATCTCTTTAATTGTCTCTAAATTCTTCTGCTTTCTGCCCATGAGGTACTTATAGATAGAGATATCCAGAGGTGTAACTACAATACCAATTTATGGTGCAAGTCATAAAAGCTAACATCTCTTGGAACCTCTCTTTAACGTTACATCAGTATCATCAATAATATCCAAAAACAGACCCCTCACATTCTTCATGGTTCTGTGATATCTCAGGACATCTCAACTGGTTGACAGAAGGCTGTGCAGCTGGGATAAGTTTGAATATTGTTAAATAAGGACAAAGCAAAATGTCATATTTGCCCAAATATCATACTCACAGGAGTCATGTCTGGTATGTAAATGAAGGCAACCATGACTTGTTTTGTAGAGTTAATATAATCTTCTGGTAAGAAGTTAGCCCAGTGTAAAGAATCCTTGATTTCAAAGGAGTTGTGAATAGATGGTCGTAATACTCATTTGCAGGAACACAGACTTCCTGGCTCTGACATCACAGTGGAAAGGGGCTGAAGGCACCTGAAGCATGTTTAAAATGTCCTGTAAATCTAACAGTTTTTGTTCACTTTTGGGAGTCAATATTGAGAAGTGGTCCAATATTCATGCTTTCCCAGCAGACTGCAATCTGATCATTCCTGAGTTTACTATATTTCTGTTGTTTCCCCACTTTTATTTTTATAATAAGCTATTATGAATTTTTACGTGTCCATGTGTGATGGCATCACACACATGTGCAGATCCAGTGTAACAGCACAGGGGGGGTGGGTTGGAGGATTGATGGCTCCTCTGACGTCCATCACATGAAGAAAATGTATAGTACATAGTAGGTATGTTACCACTGGTAAACACAATCACATGCTCACTAGCACCAAATGAAGACTATAAATGTAGATTATATACCTGCTTCTAGCTAACTACTGAATATATCCTGTACATCTTAATATATCATCTCATCTTCTCTTATTCTCATCTCTGCAACTGGGTCTGCATTTTATTTAAAAAAAGTATGTACAAGAACTGAATATCTCACCTCAACATCTATTATTCTCATCTCTGCAACTGTGCCTGTATTTTTTTTTTTTTAATAAAGTATGTTATAGGACTTTGTTACTTGGTTAATCTGTGTTTAGTTGCTGCTCATTGAACCAATTTTATGACTCTGGCCTGGCTCTCATATAGCCTGAGTAAGCCCAATAGTCCCCCCTCTCTTCTCTGATCAGCTGTCCAATTAGCACAGATGTAACTTATTTTGAAATCAGCCTCATTATAACTTACCATTTAGTCTGGACTAAGGGCCTGATTCATTAAGGATCTTAACTTGAGAAACTTCTCATTTCAGTCTCCTGGACAAAACCATGTTACAATGCAAGGGGTGCAAATTAGTATTCTGTTTTGCACATAAGTTAAATACTGCCTGATTTTTCATGCAGCACACAAATAATCTACATCTGCTGCAGCCTTAATCTGCTACTTCTGATTGCACAGGACATTACAACTAAGTAATTCTTTTAATTCCCGCATTTGTTGCTATTTTTCTTCTAAATACTAATGGTTTGCCAAATTATTTTTATTGCTTTCGCATCATGGCATTATCTTTAGAACTATATCCTCCTTCACCATTCCTGCAACACACATCTCTGTCGACATTGCCCCTTCATGACTTCTCTCATCTCTAGTTAATACTCATGAATTGGTGTCCTATTTAAATTCAATAGTTATAACAGTCTCTCCCTGTCGCCAGAAACTAAAAGGACACATTTCATCTTTCCTATCTTTCTTCCTCCCTGCTTCTATTAGCTGGTGATATATCACCTAATCTAGGTTCCCAACACTTCTTACACACGCATATATCTGAACACTACCAAAATCCTGTAAACCTCAAATGCATCACCTGTCTCCCCTTTCTTCCAAAGTCCTTTAAATGGGCTCTTTGGGATGCACGCTCTGTTTGTAACAAACTTACCTCCATACACAACCTATTCCTCTCAAACAACCTCAACCTTATGGCAATAACAGAAACATGGCTCACGCAATTAGATACTGCCTCAACTACAGCCTTTTCACATGGTGGCCTCCATTTCACCCACACTCCCAGACCTAGAGGCAGACAAGGAGGTGGGGTTGGGCTACTTCTCTCCCTACAGTGCACGTTCACAGTTCTACCAAATGTCCCATCACTCACGTTCACATCTTTTGAAGTACATACTCTTAGATCACAGCAATACGCATAAAGAGTGGCTTAAAAATCCTATCGCCCCCCTGGACCCCACCAACAATTTCTTGAACATTTCTCTGTATGGCTCCCTCACTTCTTATCTTCTGACATCCCCACCATCATCATGGGTGATTTCAACATCCCTATTGCTAATCCACGTTCCAATGCTGCTTCAAAACTGCTCTCTCTAACATCCTCACTTGACCTCTCCCAGTGGATTGAATTCGCTACTCATCAGGATGGCCACTGTCTTGATCTTGTTTGTTCTATGCTCAGTTTCTAATTTCCTTAACACTCCTTCTCCCTCTCGGATCATCACATTATTTGTTACTCGCTCACTCACCAGTTTTTTAACCTCCCTGCTGTCAAACTCTTCTAAGCCTCCTGATACCTGCAGGGATATTAACTCTATTGATTTCCAACAGTTTTCCACCTCTCTCCAACACCTTCTCTCCCCAATTTCTACATTCTCCTCCCCTGATATGGCAGTTCCACATTTCCACCATACCCAAGCAACTGCCCTTGATCAAGTGGCTCCAGCGACTCTTCATACTCCACGTAGACAACCGTGGCACACTAAAGTAACACGAAATCTACAAAAACTTTCTTATAAAGCTGAACGTCACTGGCGTAAATCTTGTATCTTTAATGATTTTCAGCGCTTATACTTCTATCTACTTCTATCTACTTCTATCTACCACTCCTATCGAAACTGCTAAACAAGCATACTTCCAATCTCTTATCTATGCTCAAGTTTCTAACCCCAAATGCCTTTTTAATACATTTAAATCTCTTCTCAATCCTCCCAACCCAAACCCTCTGACTACCATCAGTGACCAGGATCTTGCTTCCTATTTTAAGGACAAGATTGATAAGATCAGACTTGAAATGGTATCATCCCCCTTGACTAGCAATCAGCTCAATTTCTTCCCAGCATCCTCTGATACCCTCTCTTCATTTCATCCCAAAAATGAAGAGGAAGTTTCTATTCTCTTCTTATCTTCCTACTCTACATCCTGTGCTCTTGATCCCAAACCCTCACAAATTGGTAGGTCATTGTCTCCTGTACTCATTAACCACCCAGTTCTGCCACAACTAAAATTTGGTTTAAGAGCTGACACCCCTTAGGAAGTGTTCAGTTACTCTCTGACGTGTCTCTCCGTAAGTACAAAATAATTTACTGTGACCCAAACAGTTTTTGCTTTAAATGTAGCCTTGTGAACAACCAAGCCTATTACGGAAATACGTTAGTGACAAGCTAATCTTTCGTGGTCTGATTTGGCAAATTGTCCAGTCAGCTCATTATAACATTTTGAATTTGGCCAAATGTTCAGCCACACCAATTGTGTGTTTAAACCAACTTAAAATTAATGTCAACAAATGGAACAAATTTGCACCTTAGCAAAACCATGTTGCACTGCATGGAGAAAATTTTAAAATGTGTGGACAGATTTATATTTCTAACTACAAAAATATAGAGCAACTCTAAATGTCAATGTAAAAATAAAGCTGCCCAGTATTTGTATGCTATATGCAAAAGCAGCCAGTTTTTCTCTGCATGCAAAAAAAAAATATTAAATCATTTGCACCCCATATATTACAGCATGGTTTGTCCAGGAGAAAATTTACAACTGTTTTTGCTTTGCTCCTAATTCAGCATCAGGCCCTAGGAGCCTGATTCATCAATGCACGTATTCTGAGTGCAACCGGGCGTTTAGTATTATACGCACGTATTTAGGCTTTGCGTACTCTCAAATTCATCAAAGCACGGATCTAAAGATATGTGCACTTTTGAAATCAGGGACAGGTCTGCTGTGCTCTACTACGCAAGATGCTGCAGGATACATCCTATATTTATGTGGATTATAAATTTGCCAAACAACGCACTGGGGGGAAAAAAGTTACTAAATTGAAGTCATCTATTATTAAAATAGTAATTAATAATGAAACAGGTAAAAAAAAATATATATATTTTTTCCATGAAATACATTTATTAGAATATTGTTAATGTCTATTGAGCACAAAATACATTTTTACAGTTGCTCGTGATTGCAAACCCATGTTACAGCATGCATCTGAGACTGAACACTACTGATCAGGACTTAGACTAGCCCTTTACCTGGAGCAAGAGATACGGCAGAAAAACAAGTAACTTTTGGATGGACAGAGTGGGATTCTGATATGGCTGCATGCGCTGCCATAGTTTGGCACGCCCCTACTGTAAATTCACTACGGCTAAATATCCCTTCCCCACCCAGTTCACTCGTTTGAAGATAGACACATCTCACAATTTTGGACATGCGCAGTGATTTTACGGACAATATGCTCAAAATCGGCAGATATCTGCCTTGATGAATCAGGCCCTATATGTTTAAATATGGCTGGACTATTGCTCATGACTTGCACTATTGCTTTTTGTGTCACTTCCTTTGTTTGCAATTTAGAATGTCTGCTCTACTAAACAAAGCCCTCTTATCTTCTATCTCACTGTATCCTGCATTATATTATTCACATTTAAAATATTACAAGCAAACAATTTTACGTATCGCACACCAAAAGACAAAAAAGCACTGCACGTTTAACTGCTTTCTACAGTATGTACTGCCAGCTGGTGTGATATATTTAGACATTCTAAAAACGCTTGTCCTAAAACAACCTTAGCAAAGACAAACAAGGATTGAAGAAAACCCTGCTCAGGGAAGATTAATTAACCTTGTAATCCTTCAGCCCTGTGATAACATTTTTACACTACCTAAAAGCATACATCCAGCCCTTTTGAAAGAGGGTGATTGAGCAGTGAAACTTTGTTAAGTTCAGTTTGTTTTTTAATTTACTTTAGAACATGGAAGGTTGAATAGCAGAGTTGGTTTGGTGATTGAGGCCATATTTCTGAGGCTATTAGGAGTGTGTAAGTGATTAGGACAGCTGGATAACTCCAGGTCTACATCTCTCTGCCGTTTTTAAAGCTCAGTTCATGTAAGGGTGAATATGAACTCGGAACAGGAGCCTGACGTAGTAAAGAGATGTAGTTGAAATTCTTTGAAATACATTACTGCATACTTGTGGAAAATTGTATACAACGTCATGTTGAACAAAAGTTTTCTTTTTTTTACTAAATAGATAAGGAAAACTATCAAGATTAGGTTTACCAGATTAGTAAAATTTATCTGGACACATAAAATACACCTTCTTTATGTTTCCATTGCATTTACTTTGCATTCACATGCATGATGCATGCCTGAATAGTTGAAACTGCAGGTATTAATGTGAATGTTTCAAATTCTCCCATTAGTCCCTTTTCACCCCATCCTCTCCCACCTCTCTACCCACCTTGTCCCCCATCCTTCTGTGGATGCTATCTTTAACCCTGCTCCCCACTGCATCCTTCTATCCTCCTCACTCCCACCACCTGTTGACTTGACCCCATCCCCTCTCACGTCCTCAGCTCCCTCTCTGTTGAGGACTGCTCCCACCATGCCTACTTCCTCAACCTTTCCATTTTCTCTGGTGCTTTCCCCTCCTTCCTCAAACATGTTATGGTCTCCCCCATACTCAAAAACTGTCCCTTGATCCTTCCGCTCGCAAATTACTACCCCCAATCCAATCTGGATTTCACTCCCTCCACTCTAACAAAATGGTCCTCACTAGTCACTAAGGACCTGCTCTTCACTAAATCTGTGCGACACTTCTACATTACTATCCTTCTCTCTCTGCTTGCCTTCAATACCATTGACCTTTTGCAAACTCTGCAATATTTAGGCCTCTGTGACACTGTCCTCTCTTGGTTTTCTTCTTACCTCACAAACTGCTCCTTTTCAGTCTCTACATCTAACCACTTACCCCCTCTTCCCTTACCTGTTGGTGTTCCCTAAGGATTCATTCTTGCACTCCAGGCCCTCTACACCTCCTCCCTTGGAGACCTCATCAGCTCGTCAGGCCTCCAGTACCACCTGTATGATTATGACACACCAAATTTATCTTTTCCTCCCCTGACCTCTCCTCTTCTCTTATGTCTTGTGTCTCCTGCTGTCTCTCGGCCACCTCAACTTGTATGTCCCAGCGGTTTCCTAAACTCAGCATTTACAAGACTGAAATAATTTTCTTCTCCCCTTCCAGGCTCCCTCACCTTCCCCTCTCCCTTTCTGTTGATAATACTACACTCTTTTCAGGCCCTCAAGTCCACTGCCTAGGAGTCAAATTTGACTCCTTCATCTGCCTCAAACCTCACAATCAGTCCCTCTACAATTCCTGCCACCTCCACCACTGGAACATATCCAAGATCTGGACCTTTCTCACCATGGAAGCCACCAAATTCTTATTCACTCCATTATAATTTCTTGTCTTGATTACTGTAACCTTGTTCTATCTGGCCTTCCCAACTCCTGCCTTGCCCCTCTCAAGTCTATCCTGAATGCTGCTATCTGCCTTATTTTTCTCTCCCGTTGCTCTAGCTCAGCTGTCCCTCTCTGCTATTTACTACTTTGGGTCCCTGTGACATACAGAATTCAATCCTACTTCCAGTACTTTTCCTGGGCTGCTCCCAACCGGTGGACAAACTCCCATGCCATTTAAGGTTATCCTCTACTCTCCAAGGCTCCAAGTCTATTAGCCCTCCTCCTAACTTCTTTGCCTCAGCTATCACCTCCACACCCCCACCCTATTTGTGTCTTCACTTTTTAGGTTGTAAGCTCTAACGAGCAGTGCCATCTTTCCGCGTGTCCTCATTCGACTATTCCAATAATTTTAATCAGAGTCCATTGATGATTATACCGCAAACATGCTTGTGGCTTTTATACTAGTGAAATGTGATCAAATTTTTAACCGGTTTGACATATTCAAGCAGCTCTAGAATAGAGAGAGGCCACAAGCTAAAAAGTCACAAGTTATGGTCACAAATAGTAGCATATACACACATATTCTTGCAGGGACGGATTGAGAACTTAAAGTGGCTCTGGAAAAAATTATTGAAGTGGCCTCATGTGGGCGGCACCAAAACAACTGTGGGTGGGACCAACACAAAAGTAGGCGGGATTTAGAACTACTGGAATTTGGTTATAGTAACATTTAGGAAACCCTAGATAGGATAACTTAAGACTCAGTGGGTCATATCTAAGGCAATGCAGGGCAAAAGCTGCCAGTCCTGTGTTATAAAATAACTTGAATCCTTTTGCATTATCGGCAACTGGTTTATGCTTGTGCTCCAATTTGTTTAGTTGTCTACTACACATCTTTCCAAAATTCCCTTCATAGAAACATATCTGACTTTGTTTATTAAGTTTAACTATTACCAAACATCAGAGCCATAACTTAAAATATTAGCGCCTGGGGCGAGAAGGAAAATTGCCGCCCCTAGCCCTTAATCTTAACCAGATGAAGCTAAGCTAAAATATTCATAAACTGCGCCCCTTTCAGCGTTGCGTCCTGGGCGGTTGCCCCTCTCGCACAGCCCTAGTTACGGCACTGCCAAACATGTTGGCACAATCGTATTTGATCAGTCTGCCAGAGCAGCATATAAATACCTGACACACTGTTGCATCTTTCCCTGATGCCGTGAGATGCAAACTACCAGTCAAATCTCTTTCTCTCTATATATATATATATATTATCTATAAAATACATGTACTGTGTGTGTTTCAAAAATGCATTAAAAATAGTCCCTATAATAAATGGCTATCCAGATGCGATTACCACAAATTTGAAATGCTTCAAGCATCTGCAAGAAAACACTTCTTTTGTAACAATTGTGTATGAGCCCTAATTGTGCCCAGTGATTTGGATTGAATTAATAACAGTGCAGGGAGGGTTGGCAGACAATGGTATAAGTGAAGGGGACAGCTATTCCAAGGGTTTTCTGGTGATATAGTAAGTGCAAAGGAAGCAGGATTAATGATATTGTCAGTGCAATGGGGGTTGGCTACATGTTCAACAAAATGATCTGAGAATGGGACCAGTGCAAGGTAGAAAGAAGGCAATGGAATCAATACAAGAACCAATAAAGTTTCATCAGAGCTGAATTAAGGCTCTGGGGAGGGGCGGGGCTCTTAAGACAGGAGAGTTATCGTTTTAGACAAATAAACAGGCACTACTGTGTGCACTACTGTACAGTACAGTGTGAAGTAGGACATACCTTCCAACTTTCTTTGTTGTTGGACCAAATCCTGACTAAGCGAGACAATCACCCAAATTTCGGGACTGCCCCACCAGATTCAGAACAGTTGCCAAACTGTCCTGTTCTATTCTACCTGTTCTTGTCATTTTCACTACCTGCGGCTGCTGGTGTTCTTAGCTCAGTTGCTGCTTGCCTGAATCCTGGAATGCTGATAGCCCTGTTTGGAAAAAATAATGGGCACATGAAATTTAGAAAACACCAACCAGCCCTGCCATTAAATCAATAGCACCCACATTTAATAATTAGGCCTCCCTCCAGCCTCAAAATTAAAATAATAGTACTCACATTTGATAAATAGATCAATTTCCCCTCCAACCAGCCCTGAAATTAAATTAATAGTATACACATTAAACAAATAGACCTATTTTCCTCTAGCCAACTGCAGCAAAAAAGTAGCATTTAGGTTTAATATTACCATTTTCAAAAACCATGCCCGGCATTAAATAAATCATTGTCACATTTAGTAAATAGCACACCTCCCCAAACTCAGCCCCACATTCAATTAATAGCCCCAAACCATCCCAGCATTAAAGGTCCCATCATTCCATTTTATTTTAATAGTCCCCACTATTAAATTAAATAGCCCACCAATAAATTGCCCCACCATCACCCCACAAATAAAATAGCACCCATTAAAATGTACCATTAAATTAATAGCCTACCTCCCCCCAAAGTACTATTAAGACAGTCCCCCTCCCTTCCTTATATTACACATTATATTAAAAATCCTTCACACATTATAGCAGCCCTCCTCCTTTCCTGAAGATTCTTGTCTGCATCGCACCGCACACACAGGGAATGGCACCTGTCACATGACATGGTGCACGTTCCATGTGACCTCTACCAGAAAGGGGATTGGAGGAGGGAGTGTTGGATCAATGGAAGGTGGATGGTCCTGGAGTCTCCAGAAGGGGGGGGACTGGAGTTTGGGCTGTGGCCGGTATCCACCTCCGACTCTTGATCGGTGCTACACATTTTTTCTTTTTGCAACAATTTTTTTAACATTCGGCTGCCTTCCATGGCAACTGACCTACATGGAAAAGTCCCGGTAGGTTCTATGGCCAAACTGTCCTGTATTCTTTTAGAACACTGCAGAAAAATGAGGCTGCATATGTCGTCTTTTGTTTCTTGCTGATTAGCTTCTTTACGTTTAATGCACAGCAATTGGTCTTTGTGAATTGATTTGTGGATTCACAATCAAACAAGTTGATTCGCTCATCTCTAGTAAGATAATATTTATTGAAGAGCAGCATTTAAAAAAAGCAAAAAAGTGTGTTATCATCAAGTGCAGTGAAGGTGACACGTTGCTGTTGAGCAAGTACATTTTAAGTTTTGGCAACTATGTGTATGTTATTTTTGACAAGCATTCAGAAGCTGTAATTCATTGGCCAGTTTATATGTGTTTCCTTATGACAAGCAGATATATTAGCTACCCATAACAGGGTCTTAGACTAGTCAATAGCACAGTATTATCTCTACCGTATCTATTGATGCAGTTTCTTTGACAATTTTTATTCCAGCAGATGACTAACTCTGAAGTTATCTACAAAAGACTGCTTGGATGAAGCAATGATTTAGCACTAGCACTTACTCTGTAGGAGTGTAAAATTATTATGTATTCAGTGAGACATTCAGTGTTATCAGTGTACTGTTTATAGACATGCTCAGAATAATGCCATTGAGATCACTGAGATCACAATGAGAGATTTATGGTGCCCTCAATAGGTCAGCTCTTCCAAACTGTCCAGGAGTTTATCTAAATACACAAGTCAGATACTCATTACTATTTCATCCATCATTCCAATGTTTGTTCTCCAGGGTCAGAGTAGGATGAAGAGGGGGGAAGGAGGCTGGGGTCTAAGTTCATTCACTATTCCCTTTTCTAAAATATATACAAGTCACTGTTGAACTACTCTTGTTTGTATTGTCATAAGCACATACTGATTCACAGTGTTTAAAATATGTATTTTACATTTTGTGGTTATAGTTTTCAATACTACAGTGATTATTCAATTTAAAATGCTCCATTTAACATGAAGCAATAACATCATTAGTCTTTAATTAGCTTTCATAGTATTTCTCAATCCTCTTGAGCTGAATTATATAATGGACATTATGTCCCATTTATCTCAGGTTAGAATGCTTCATTGTCTCTTGGCTCTAAGAAGATAATGATCTTTATCAAACCCATATTAAGTTTCATAATTAAATAATGTCTTTCAAGTCAAGACAATATGAGGATTCTGAACAGACTGATCATGGAGATGACAGAACAAATGCATTGTAAATAGCTGATAAAAATAATGGCTAAACTCCGTATCTGAGATTTGACAGAGATAGGAAAATCCATAATTAACCCACATTGTGCCTTTCATGTTGGTTAATTTGTGTTCATGCAAATCTATATAATTTTATAATTTCACCTTTTCTTTTGAAAATGTAAACACGCCATGAAACGTCATTACCTTAACTGTACCTCCACACTGTATGGGGTCCCGAAGAAATCTTGGAGTGGACAACTAGCAGAGCTCTTTGTTGAATCTGACTTCTGCTAATGTCACCATGTTGCTATGACTGCCCACATGCACATTCCCACAACCAATTATTATAGCATTGGGTTCATTGCATACGAGGCCTACCCTGTGTCTCTTACCTCTCCCCTGTGTCCACTCCACATTGTTCTCATTTTATCTGTGTTACTTCACCTTTCCCTAATGTCTCCTGTGTTCCTACATCTCTATCTACAAAAATGAAGGATGACAAACTTCTCCTGTTTTATCTGTACCCATTGGCCAGACCAGAGGTAGGCAAGATGTGGATTTTCCTCTCAAGTCTGCAAATGTTGTGGAACTTTAAGACCCTTCATGTTAAACATGGCATTGCGAGTCTTGTTGTTCAACAATATCTAGAAGAGTACAAGTCCACCAAACCACTTCACTGTGTTAATTCCCCAGTCACCTACCTATCAAGTAATCATGTCCCATGATCTAATCACAGACTATTTTGAAAGAAAAATGACCATTCCAGATAGTCCCTGGCAGCTGAATTCCACGCCTCCAATTGGTGAGGCACATGACTGTGTTAATGGTCTGCTAGGGAGGGAGTGTGAGGATAGCGCTGCTAGAAATCACTTCCTACTACAGCAACTTTAGAGCTGCAAGGGCTGCTGTTCAATATAGCAAATATACCACTTTCACATTGGAATGGTCCAGTGCTGCGTTGCTCTGACACCTCTAGTTCACTGTCACATAATGATGCTGCGATAATGGAGCACATGACCATTCCAATGTGAAAGTGGTCTATTTACTGCATTGTACAGTACATCCACTGCAGCTCTATAGAGGCTATAGAAGGGGTGATTTCTAACAGTCCCCTAACTATATATGAACCCAGTCAGATAGTTTAGGAAGAGGGCAGAATAGCCAATATGTCATACTGGCATGTACTAGCAGATTTCTAGTACTGGTTGCGAGACAATTTCTTGACAAAGTGCATCTTTATTGAACACCTCCAGCATGAATTTCATAGTTGAAATAAAACTGAACAGATGTTACAGAAGAGGTAACCTGCCTCACACTATTATCTGCTATAATTCCCCTGCATCATATTATCACCACAGTAATTAAGCGACCCATGATCCTTTATCTCTAGACAGGGAAATTACACAGATACCGAGGCTCTATTGTCAAGACTACCCATAGCCGGATTAAGGGGGGGGGCACAGGGGGCACGTGCCCCAGGCCCCCCCCTCTCTCCGAGGGCCCCCCGCCGCCACTCTCCTAACCTCTTTTTTTTTTTCTCCTTTTTTTTTTTTTTCAATGGCGGCCCCCCCCGGTGGCGGCGCCTGCGGGGAGGGGGCGCTTTGCGGGCTGGCGTGTTCGGGGCTCCCTTCGTTGGTGGGGGGAGCAGGATAGTAAAAGAAAGAAAAAAAAAAAAAAAAGATATACTCACCTCACCGCGGCACTGGCGTCCCTCCCCCTCCCTCTCTGCACTGTTAACACTGAATGACAGGCGTGACGTCATCAAGGCATGCCTGTCATTCAGTGAGGAGCAGCGCGGAGAGGACCAGGAAAAAAACAAGAAGACAAAAGAGAAGAAAGAAGCTAAAAGAAAGGTAAGTAAAAAAAAAAAACGGGGGAGAAGAAAGGCACAGTATGGAGGAAAAAGGGGGAGAAGAGAGGCACAGTAAGGAAAAAAGGGGGAGAAGAGAGGCACAGTAAGGAAAAAAGGGGGAGAAGAGAGGCACAGTAAGAAAAAAGGGGGAGAAGAGAGGCACAGTAAGGAAAAAAGGGGGAGAAGAGAGGCACAATAACAAAAAAGGGGGAGAAGAGGCACAGTAACGAAAAAGGGGGAGAAGAGAGGCACAGTAAGGAAAAAAGGGGGAGAAGAGAGGCACAGTAAGGAAAAAGGGGGAGAGACACAGCATGAGGAAAAAGGGGGGGAGTGGCACAATAGTGGGGACAATTAATTAATTTAAGATGGGGTGGTTTGGGTGCTACTAAATGTGGGGGTGAGTTTGGGAAGAATGAGGTCCCTTTATTAAATGTGCCTATGAATTATTTAATGGTAGTGACGGTTGCGGGAAATAGGTATATTTCTGAAATGTAAATACTATTAATTTATTGCTGGGGCTGTTTGTGGGGAGGGAAATAGGTTTATTTGTTAAATGTGAATACTATTATTTTAATGTTGGGGCTGGAGGAAGGCCTTATTATTAATCATGGGTGGTACTGATTTAACGCTGGGGGTGGCTGTAATTTTCTAAATGTACCCATTTATTTTTTTCCAAATAGGGCCCCTAACATTCCAGGATTCAGACAAGCAGCAACTAAAGAAACCTGCAGCACAGGTGGTGAAAGTGAGAAGAACAGGTAGGAGAGAGCAGCAAAGTCTGTGAAATATTGTTATTCTAGTGGGACAGTCCCAATTTTTGGTGACCGTTCAATGGTGTACACAACAATGCAGGTTATTTGTCTGTAGGAGGGTGGCCTGGCCATGCCCAATGATGCATTATCAATGGTATTTTAATTTGCGGTATCATTGCTAGTTTTAGCGTGCGTTATTATTGCTAGTTTTAGTGTACGTTATCAATGGTATTTTTAATGTGTGATATCATTGCTAGTTTTAATGTGTGGTGTCAATACCCATTTTAAAGTGGTGTTTTGATGATTGTTTTAATGTACAGTATTTTAGTTTGTGGAAGCAATGATTTTTCTTATGCAGACAACCTAAGTGAGCCCTCTGGGAGAGCTGTAAGTGTCATACTGTGGGCTGTAGGTGATGTAATGCAGGATGTGTCACTATGCCCTTAATTTTAGATTTTAAGGGCCCCCCTGTCTTAAGTGCCCCGGGCCCCCCGAAGCCTTAATCCAGCTCTGAGACTACCCCGATGGATTTGAATTGGACTGAGGGTAGGTGGTTAAACAACTTGAACTCAAACTTCTGCTCTTCCATTTCTTCCTCCAGCTTCAAGTGTCTAATGTTAGAGAGTCAGGGTAATGTTAGAGATCAAAGTCAGGGTTGATAAAAGTAAATACTTTGTAGCATACACTAGGGCCAAAAACTCTAAACTGCTGTTTGAAGAGTATGACATTCTCCAAATTTGGAGTCTCCAAATTATTTTGTGAATGTTGAGCTAATTTTCAAAACAATGGAGCATAAATGTACCTTAAACTCTACTGACCATATCAGTGTACTTTAGTGACCAGGAATAGTTGCATGCTTTTATAAAGTAGGACTTTGTTACAGGTAGTAGCAATTGTAGTTACCACTGATAGCCTGGGGCAAAAAAAAAACATTCCACATAACTAGGAACCTACTTAGAAGTTAGCATGACTTAACCCAACTCTTCCTATTGGTCTGTGCAAACTTCTAGTGCTGTACAAAACTATATCATCTCGATTTAGAAACCCATGCACTTTAATGAAAATCTAGGCATAACTATGAAGATCAAGTGCATGGCACTGTGAGAGTGTGCCCCACCGAGGAGACCGTGAAGAGGGCCAAGGTTATCCTCATCATTTATTTATATAGCGCCAACAAATTCCATAGCGCTTTACAATTGGGGATGAATACAGTAGTACACAATACTGGATAAAACTGACAAAAAAGTAAGAGGGCCCGGCTCGTAAACCTATAAACTACAGGTGGGGAAGAGAAAAGAAGAAGAGAAAATAAGAAGACAGGAACAGGGAAGGAACAACAAGGAAAATATTTACCAGTCTGGGGATCCAGTGACTGTAAGTGTTACTTTCTTCCATTTCAGGTCCCAGCCCCGGCAGCAGTGGGCAAGTGAGGCAATCAGGGCTCACTTCCCGATGTCCACCAATCAGCCGCGGGGAAGGTGAGCCAATCCAGGGTCACCTCTGGTCCCTTGTATTTTTGGTGCCGCAGCGAGCCAATCAGGGCTCTATTTAAGCCGCCTCACCTGACGCCATTTTATATTCCGGCAGTGGAGGATGAGCGTCGCAGGATGCCTAGAGCGATGGACCATTAAAGATTCTGCTGGATCAAGAAAAGAAGAAGGAAAAGTCCACGGCAGTATGAAGCCATTTTCAGGGCTAGGAGCGACCCCACCCAGAAGACATCAGGAAGGAGACCGCAGAGGCAGGAAGCGCTTGTAAGGGCTAAGAGCACACCTGCCAAGAGGATAACTGAAGCCAATGCGCTGAACAGGAGAAGAGGCGCTGCCGGTTGGAGGGTCTGGAAGACCCAAACGTGCCGGAGAGTAGTTGAGTATCCTGCACAGAGCAGGTAAGCATTAACCCTATCGATAGATCGGGCACAAGAGCCATAGGGCAAGTCAGGCACTAGACCCATGAGCAAATAGAGAGCACAAGGCTCAGCCCAATTAGAGTTTGTCTTAGGGAATTAAGGCTCAGAGTCTTTTGGGTGCATCCCCCCAACCTTAATGTATTAGTAGGGCGCAAGGCCCTTGGTTAAATAGGGCAGACGGCCCTTTGTGAAGTAGGGCACTAGACCCTTGAGTGTTGGGGTGCATGTGTGTGCAGAGTCCCTGTGTGTGTGTGTGTGTGTGTGTGTGTGTGTGTGTATGTGTGGAGGCACAAGGACCCCTGTGGGTGGGTGCAAGACTCTACTAAGTGTGTGTGTGGAGACACCAGAGAGCCCCAAGTACCAAGTCTGGAAGGCCTGAGGGGAACAGCAGGCTCTAAGGCCTGAGAGAGACACAGCTTGATGGGCATAGCACTTGGTGAGAGCCCTGCTGTGGGTGGAGGGGGGGGGACTCAGGATCAGGCTATAGGCCGGTGGGCAAGTTCAGTTGTAAGGCTTGTGGGTTGGAAGTGGCATTAGGCCAATAACTAGGTAGCAATTCCACATAGTAGAGACTGTGCCTGCTCTGTCTACATTGTATGTGTAGGTAGCCACAATAGCTATGTGGTTAGCACTTCTGCATTACAGCACTGGGGTCATGAGTTCAAATCCCAACCATGGCCTTATCTGTGTGGAGTTTGTATGTTCTCCGTGTGTTTGCGTGGATTTCCTTAGGGTGCTCTGGTTTCTGGTTTCCACACTCCAAAAACATACTAGTAAATTATTTGGCTGCTATCAAATTGACCCTAGTCTCTCTCTCTCTCTCTTTGTGTGTGTATGTTAGAGAATTTAAACTGTATGCTCCAATGGGGCAGGGACTGATGTGAATGAGTTCTCTGTGCATTGCTGCAGAATTAGTGGCGCTATATAAATAAATGGTGATGATGATGATTTTGTGGTGCATTTGTACTGTGAGGCCTAGTAACTGCAACCATTTGTGAGGTGGTCCAGTTAAGTAAAACACTGTCTTCTATGTAACCTATGTTTTTCTCTTAGTATTTTCCCCTGTAGGATCCAGAAGTCAGGCCCCCATTAAAGGTAGAATTTTGGTATCTGGTAACGTTTGGATTCTGTGACTTGTGTGCCTGGGAACTGTAGGGTAAGTCAGAGTAGTGCACTATACCTAGTAGAGGTTTAGCATTAGAGTTGCACAGTGGCTAATCACTTAAACTGTTGGTAGGATCGGGCACTGCTTGTTTGCTGTTATTTTTAGGTTGTAGAATAATGCTGGTGTGGGAGGCACTTAAAGCTAGGGAGCGAGCTCTTTGGGAGTGGTTGGTGTCATGTAATACCTGTCTCTAAGTTCCAGGTAGTAGTGTGCAGGCGGCTATCAAGAGTTGACGACTGTTTTTCCTGGTGAGTAACATTTTCCGGTTTTGCCTCTTTCTTAGTAGGGCCATCACTCATACTATGGTGAGTAGGATGTTTGGTCGGGATTCTTCCTTGCCCTGAAAATCCGTAGTCCTGCGCCCAGGCCTAGAGCAAGTCGAGGTGTTGGCAAATGGAGTAGAGAGAAGAGTCTCTACTCCTGGCTCCTCACTTTGTACACTCTCTCTCCTTTCAATCATGTCTGTCACGGGCACTAGGAGTTTTACCCAGAATTCACCAGGTGGAATTTCACTTTACCAGAGGCGCGGAGTCTAACACAGTGGCTGGTCTTCTCCAGGAACTCCCGCAAGGGAGTATGGTTTTAGCGGCTGCCACTGTGCAGGTCGCGGCCCTCTGGGAAGTGTGGTGAATATACGGAACAGTACAACTGAATAGGAAAGGGAATGTCAATGATATAAATGCAGAGTCTCTGAACAATGGAAACAATGGTAACACGGTAGACTGATAAGCAGTAATAGAAGGAGGAGAAAGTTCCAAAGTGCATTAGCACACAGGTAGCATACAGCAGACCAATATATGACA
Organism: Mixophyes fleayi; assembly: GCF_038048845.1. Lineage (NCBI taxonomy): Eukaryota > Metazoa > Chordata > Amphibia > Anura > Limnodynastidae > Mixophyes > Mixophyes fleayi. Next base: position 178,908,996 of record NC_134406.1, read on the forward strand.
ACTGGATAAAGTCTATGGAAGGACCAATCAATAATGCAGCAGGAGAGTCAACGACTCGCAGCTATACTTCAGAGGCACTATAGGCTTTAGACCTAATAACAGGTACCATGCAAAATAGTAGGGTAAGCTGCTCCTGACATATGTTCCCGCTGGTAAATGTAAAGACTTGTGCAGATGCTGGTATGATACTAAATAGCGTGGAGCAGTCTGTGACCGGTAAGTCTCACCACTGATGTGGAGAGAAGGGTTGCCCAGGTGCAGGTATATTACCAGGTAGCGTAGAGTGGTCTGCGGCTGGCAAGTTGTACCACTGATATGGAGAGAAGGCTTATCCAGGTGCAGGTATGTTACCAGGTAGTGTAGAGTGGTCTGCGATTAACAAGTTGTACCACTGATATGGAGAGACGACTTGTCCAGGTGCAGGTATGTTACCAGGTAGCGTAGAGTGGTCTGCTATTAGCAAGTTGTACCACTGATATGGAGAGACGACTTGTCCAGGTGCAGGTATGTTACCAGGTAGCATAGAGTGGTCTGCGATTAGCAAGTTGTACCACTGATATGGAGAGACAACTTGTCCAGGTGCAGGTATGTTACCAGGTAGCGTAGAGTGGTCTGCGACTAGCAAGTTGAACCACTGATATGGAAAGACGACTTGTCCGGGTGCAGGTATGTTACAAGGTAGCATGAAGTGGTCTACGGCTAGCAAGTTGTACCACTGATATGGAGAGACGACTTGTTCAGGTGCAGGTATGTTACCAGGTAGCGTAGAGTGGTCTGCGATTAGCAAGTTGTACCACTGATATGGAGAGACGACTTGTCCAGGTGCAGGTATGTTACCAGGTAGCGTAGAGTGGTCTGCGACTAGCAAGTTGTACCACTGATATAAAGAGATGACTTGTCCAGGTGCAGGTATGTTACCAGGTAGCGTAGAGTGGTCTGCGACTAGCAAGTTGCACCACTGATATGGAGAGAAGGCTTGTCCAGGCGCAGGTATGTTCCACAGCAAACAGAGAGCACGAGTAGAAACCGGAAACACCTCGGAGTCCCAAGGGAATGAGAACCAAGAACAGGCAACGGTAATAGAGTAACAGGTGTCTTAAGTAGTGAGAGGTGATTGATTGACCAATGAGACTATGAGCAAGGTTTTAACAGTCCGTGGTTTCTGCACATGCGCAATCCTTGGTCAAGATGGCGGACGGCCACCGCGCAGAACAAGCGCCGGCAAGAGAGAGAGAGACCCATGTCCCAAACCAGAGGCACTAACCGTCCGGTGAGTGACAATGTCCCTGCCTTCCAGTAACTTGTTTGTTGGCGCTTCTTTCTCTGGCAGAGGCAGGTGAGGAGGCCGGAAGTCGTGCTCCCCTCCAGCCCTGAAGTCCCGAGCTGCGCAGTACCCGGGGAGCATCCCGGGGTCATGGCCAGTCCAGGGCTGGGTCAGCTGCAAGTCTAAGGATACGGAATGTTGACAGTAGGGGAAGGGGTTTCCAAATCCGCTCAGAAAGCATGACCAGAGAGGACCCGGTTGGCAGGGCGCCCCCTAGTGACTTTGCAACAGGTAACATGTGGTATCAAGATTCACCACTAGGGTGGAGACTTTCACAGGATTTCAATGTGGATTGTTTAGTCTTGCATTTAACCCCTCCATTGTCAGCAAGAATATAAGGCAGTGGTGATCGGCCCGTCCTATCCTTCACCAATTATATCTCCCGTGGAGTCCTTTCCTGCCCAGCAATCCCAAGGAATCAGACTGGGGCGCTCATTTTTATAATGGTCCCCCCCTTCCCCCTTGTGAGGAGATCCATATATCGTAACCTGTTAGAATCGGTGCAGGACCAACATGTGAAGAGGTGCGATCAAAGCCAATATAGACAAGTGGACTGCTTTAGTTCTGTTACAACCACCCCACCCCAGACCAGTGCCCCGTATGAGTCTACAACCATTCAGTCCGGTGGGTTACTCAGGACGTTTTTCTTCCCCTTTCATGGCGGACTATCTAAAGGGGTATAGGGGTTTTGACAATTTCAGCACCTCTCATGCACCATTTTCCCAGCCTGCAGAATGGTATGATTCAGCTGCCCCCCCCCCTGCTGGGGAATCACGGCAATTTTTCACTAACCCATCACGTGCCCTTCCCTTCAGAACGGGATCCCGAATGAATTAGTCGGCAGAAATTATAGTTGATTATCACCACACCAGTTACAGCAATTTAGCCTGATTACCATTCCCCCCTGCTATCTTCCAAGACGACTACGAGTTAGCAGTTCGGCACCGTTTCCAACACAGCCTAGGCCAGTTGTACCCCCTTCATCCACACACTCTGTGCCCTCCTTCATTCACACACGCTGTGCCCCTGGGAGCCGCGTCGCACACTTTGGGAACCGCTGGCCTAGGCCCTAGTCATACAGTCATGGACAGAACAGCATCCTGTGTTCGTTTAGATCCATACCTGTTGCCACCACTTTCTTCTCAGGGCCTGTTGTCACGCGTGGTTGTGCACCCGGGAGGTACTGACCAACATTTGTCACACATGGTTGGCCCCAGCGCAAATACTCCCTACCCGTTTGATCCCCCAGTATCAACACAGCAACTACCAGGCAATTCTTTGAATCTAATTGCTAAAGATACTAACGTGTCAGTTGTTTCAGTGCCGCAGATTCAGCCTACAACTGAAGAGGAAAGTCGTGTCATGCAGGGTACTGACGAGGGCGCATTGTTGAACAGCAGCACGGAGCATCCAGCACCGCTTAAAGCTACCCTGGGATTTGCGTTTGAACCAGCTGGGAGCATCTCGTTGGGTGAGATGTCTTTAAATGTTTTACATACTACACATCAGGACAATTTTCCCATTTATACCACTAGTGAGGAGTCATCGGACCCAGAGTCAGGTCCGCGCAAACTCATAAAATTATTACAGACATAATTACTAGTAAAACCTACTTCAAAAAATAGTTTAGTACTAGGACCTTAGGTGGGCGAACACGCGGGCGATATGAGGCAGCGTGAACTTCAGGCTATCACTTTCGGGGTGAGACCCGGTGTGAGGGGTAAGATAAACAGAGGAACCTTCATTGATATGTTTATGATTACGGTGATAGCCAAAAAGAACCTAGGAGAAGCATGTGATAGGAATGTGATAGGTGAGGACTCATACTGTTCCTTCCTCAATTGGTTGAAAGGGTACTGTATATTTGCGGCCATTTATGTTGCGTATAGACCGGAAGAAAGTATTGACGTTTGGCGCTACTTGTTCATGATTAACAACATGTTCATTAAAGATGAGAGCCACATATGGAGATCGTATGATGACATATTTAGGCATAAACTTACCGACCATTCCAGTATCCCTGTTGAACATAAAGACATTGACACGTAGATGGAGCTTATGCGTCCCAGTAGTCACCCCAACTTAACTGTAGGGCAAAAGTGATTTCACACAGAGGAGGGGGGTGACAGTACTCCCTGCTCAGAAAAATAGATGCTACACTTTCAATACAGGGTCTTGCTCACGAGCCACAGGGTGTAAATACAGACATGTGTGCTTCACGTGCCGAGGTACCCACCCCACCACAGAATGTCCTAGAACTACACACTGGAAGAGGTAGCCAGACTTCAGCTCTGCACCAAAGCTCCCTCACCAATTAACCTAGTAGCATTGTATAGATGGCTTAGCCTAACACCTGATCACGAATCGGCTTCCTACTTGAGAAATGGCTTTCAATATGGCTTCCATATCCTGGTGCAAGGTACTTTAAGGTGAGGTGATGCCTCACAACTTAAAATCCTCCTACATCTTTCCTGAAGCATTGGCCGACAAAATTGCTAAAGAAATTAACCTGGGTCGCAGGATAGGCCCTTTTATTCACCCCCTCCTCCACAATTTAGTTGTATCCCCTATAGGAGTAGTCCCCAAACAAAACAGCTGGCAAATTTCATCAGAGATACAACACCTATCTTACACGACCGGGGAAGGGGGGGTCAGTAAACGATTGCATAGACCCCTTGCGTAGCTCAGTGACCTACCAATCGTTTGAATCAAATCTCTCGCTAGTGTAAGAGCATGGGCATGGCTCGCTTCTAGCCAAACTAGACATTAAATCCACGTTCCGGTTACTGACACTTCATCCTGACTCCTTTGAATTCATGGGGTTTTGCTATCAAGGTGGTTTCTATATAGACTGGTGCCTACCAATGGGATGTGCTATCTTTTGCGCATACTTTGAGAGGTTCAGCTCGTTCCTCCATTGGTGCATACAGGCAGGAACGGGACACCAAAGATTTGCGCATTACCTTGACGATTTTTTAATTATAGGGAAGGCAGGATCTCTGCAGTGTAAGAACATATTGTCGGCAGTGCAGGACTTATTCACAGTTTTGGGTGTTCCAATAGCTCATGATAAGACCGAAGAACCAATACATAAGTTGTAATTTTTGGGGATTGAAATTGATACCCTAGCAGGTTGTTGTTGTCTGCCGGAGGATAAAATAAAAAAAATGATAGAAGCAGTTTCTGAGTTTCAGTCAAATCAAGTTACACAGCTTCGCAAAGTTCAAACCCTATTAGGCCTTTTTAATTTCACCTGTAGGATCATTCCCATGGGCCGAGTTTTCTGTCGAAAACTCCAAGAGGCTAATGCGGGCAAAGTAAACCGGTACGGAACCATCCATCTATCGCTAGAGGAAAAAGGAAGACATGCTAATTTGGTTAATATTCCTGCAAGAATTTAACGGTAAGAGAATTTGGCCTACTCCCCCAATATCCAACAAACAATTAGATTTGTACACGGATGCGTCGGGAGCCCCCGGGTTTGGCGCCTACCTCAACAGTGAGTGGTGTGCCTCACACTGGCCTGGCATAGCAGACACTTTGTCACATTTCCAATGGCGTGGGTTTACTGTGTTAGTTCCAACTGCCAATTTACAAGGGACACCATATCTGGCAGATCATCAAGCTGGCATAAAAGGACTGGCTGAACGATCTTTGGCACAACCCACAAGACGAGCCGACTTGAAATCATGGCAGCGATGGTTCCATTTCCTGGAATCTAGAAAGACTCTAGTGTCAGGTCAGGCGGAGGTCAAGTCAGCATTCATGTGGGAGCGAAAGAAGGGTCATTAAAGACAACTATAGCATTCACGCTAGCAGGTATATCGTTCATGTCTCGCCTTCACGGCATCACGGATGTCACAAAGAGCTTTATAATTTCCAAACCATTAAGAGGCTGGGCTAGGGACAGGCCAATACCACCAGACACCAGGAGGCCAGTAGATATACATATGCTGCATAGCTTAATGCGGGCCCTTCTTGCGGTTACACACGACAATTATGAGTTACTACTTTTTCAGACAGCTTTTGCTTTAGCATTTTTTGGAGTCTTTAGAATTTCAGAATTGGTAGCTCAATCCAGAACACGCATGCTATCGGGTTTGCTAGCTCATCACACTATAGTCCAGAGAGATCAGCTGTTATGCAAAACTTGCAGGTCCAAAACTGAGCAGGCAGGGAAAGGTTGCTGGATACAGTTGCAGGCACAAACGGACCCCGACATTTGCCCCCTTACACTAGTAACACAATGCTCCAATCTTAGACTGAAGAACAGCATTTTACTTTTAGCTCATCAAGATAGTTCTCAGGTATCAATTTCAGGCCATATTTAAAAAATAACTGACATTTTTAGGTTTAGACGCCTCTTTGTTTGGTACACATTCCTTCCTCATAGATGCAGCAACCTCTGCTGCATTAGTAGGCTCTTCAGTAGCAGAGATTAAGACGGTAGGCCGCTGGAAATGAGCCACATATAAAAAATACATTAGGCCGAATGTTTGAACTTTTAAGTTTTGTCTCTTCCTCTTCACTCACTTTCTCTTAAACAGTTAGCAATCTTCTTCCCTGGCTGAACAAGTTAGTCATGCAATGGGGCCCACCAGATGCCTTAGTCATCCAATTTGTGGGGAAATGATCTGGGGCAAGGGAAATCCCTGGATTTAATCATAAACATTCGACAGGATCTGAAAGTCATTAGAAATAAATGGTCGACCACAGTGGTTATTTGGTCCGAAATTATTCCCCGATTAAGTTGGAGAACTAGCATCCCCATGAAGATTATGGGTAACATAGTTAAAAAGGTGAACCGGATCGTAAAAAAGATTGTCAGCTCATTGGGTGACTTTGGAATAGATCACGGGTGGATATCAGTAGATCAAGTACAGTTATATCGTAAGGACAGGGTTCACCTAACTACAGAGGGCATAGAGAGTATTATAAGGACCATTTGTAGCGCATTAGCTTTTTTTTTAGGTTCGAGGATGTCTGTCGGTCCCATAGACGCCAGTGGTGGTAGGAAGGGCACTGCAAACAGCAGCTGATGAATATGGCGCTATCGATGATTGGCCTCAGGTCACTGCCTCCTTCAAGGTAAAGTGACTCTTGATCCTTTTTGTGTGAGGGATCCCTTAACCTGCTTAGAAGCAGGTCATTGTGAGTCAAGAGGGGGTGTGGTCACCTACAGCCAGATTTAGCGCCGTCCAAGCATTTAGGGAGTAGCTCAGTTTGTTAAGTGGATGCAAGGCCAGTTGCCATTTTCCACACTTGGTTCCGGTTATCACTCGTTAGCTGTCCCGCAGTGCACTTTCTCTGCCTACAATTTCATTATAAATTATAAACTGTGACCTTATTTTGCCACATATTCAGTCTCTGTGTCGTTATTTTAGTTATGTTAAGTATGGTATTACAAGGTATTAGGAAAGGTATGATATAGGCATCCAAGTTATGGTGTTAAATGTTCACTGTATACAATTCCCTTAAGTGTTAGAAGTCTTCTGTTATCAGTGTCAGTAGATGGAGCAAAGAGACTGTATAAGCTAAGTATCACAGCTTTGTGTAAAGAATCTAGTAGATATACATGAATGATCTTCCTGCCTGACAAAATGAATAGGTTTAAACCACAATGAGGCTTGGGGTCTATTCCTCTAGCCACATAACATTTTATAATTATATGTGACTTCTTGGACACATTTAAATTGATTCTAACATAATTATTTTATATGTATTTATTGCTTATATATAGCAACATAGAAAATGGAGGAGGCACTCCATTGTACTATGATACTTAGATCAGTCCCAGAGCAATTCATCCAGTATAGCACTAGGGATGTGCACCGGCCACTTTTGGTGTCTCGTGTTTTGTGTTTTGGATTCGGATTTGCTTGAGGTTTTGGGTTCGCATTTGTTTCGCAAAACACTTGACGAAAGGTTTTGGTTCGGATTTGGTTCGGATTTAAGGTTTTGGATTCGGATTTTTTTGAAAAAAACATAAAAAGTGTTAAACAAGTTTTTGGGTTTATTTTCACTCCTGCGCTATTATTAACCTCAATAACATTCAATAACAATAATTTCCACTAATTCCCAGTCTATTCTGAACACCTCACACCTCACAATATTGTTTTTAGTCCAAAACGTTTCACCGAGGTAGCTTTCTGGACTGCATAGTGCAGTGGTCCCGGTACACAATTTGGTACCGGGGCCACAATACCTCCACCTTCAAATGGTCTGAATTCCACTGCACAGCTGCCTGCTCCTACATCCTCTGCAGCATATACAGGGTGTAGTGTCAATACCTCTTGTTTTTGACGATGACAGGTCATTTTCATTAATTTATGATTTGGCAGCAACAGTCAACGTTGTTTAATATCTGATACGACTCTATCTGGACTGCATAGTGGAGTAGCCCCGGTACCCAATTTGGTACCGGGGGCCACAATACCTCCTCCAACTTTCAAATGTAGTGTTTATAATTTATAAAAACTACAGTAGTTATAGCACGTCGATAACTCTTGTTTTAGACGACCATGGTACAGAGCATTCATCATTGAGATCCCATCAAGTATGTGAAAGACAGACAGGGTCGAAGTGTTATTTGTTGACTTTGTTTACCAAAAAATTGTCGCTGTTGCAAATATTCGTGCAATGAAGAGTGACTTTTTCTATTAAAGGCTCAAGCTTTCAAGTGTAGTGTTTCTAACTTATAAACACTACAGTAGTTCAAGCACGTCAATAACTCTTGTTTTAGACGACCATGGTACAGAGCATTCATCATTGAGATCCCATCAAGTATGTGAAAGACAGACAGGGTCGTAGTGTTATTTGTTGACTTTGTTAACCCAAAAATTGCCGTTGTTGCAAATATTCGTGCAATGAAGAGTGACTTTTTCTATTAAAGGCTCAAGCTTTCAAGTGTAGTGTTTCTAACTTATAAACACTACAGTATTTCAAGCACATCAATACCTCTTGTTTTAGACGACCATGGTACAGAGCATTCATCATTGAGATCCCATCAAGTATGTGAAAGACAGACAGGGTCGAAGTGTTATTTGTTGACTTTGTTAACCAAAAAATTGTCGCTGTTGCAAATATTCGTGCAATGAAGAGTGACTTTTTCTATTAAAGGCTCAAGCTTTCAAGTGTAGTGTTTATAAGTTATAAACACTACATTAGTTCAAGCACGTCAATACCTCTTGTTTTAGACGACCATGGTACAGAGCATTCATCATTAAGATCCCATCAAGTATGTGAAAGACAGACAGGGACGAAGTGTTATTTGTTGACTTTGTTAACCAAAAAATTGTCGCTGTTGCAAATATTCGTGCAATGAAAAGTGACTTTTTCTATTAAAGGCTCAAGCTTTCAAGTGTAGTGTTTCTAACTTATAAACACTACATTAGTTCAAGCACGTCAATACCTCTTGTTTTAGACGACCATGGTACTGAGTATTCATCATTGAGATCCCATCAAGTATGTGAAAGACAGACAGGGTCGAAGTGTTATTTGTTGACTTTGTTAACCCAAAAATTGTCGCTGTTGCAAATATTCGTGCAATGAAGAGTGACTTTTTCTATTAAAGGCTCAAGCTTTCAAGTGTAGTGTTTATAAGTTATAAACACTACATTAGTTCAAGCACGTCAATACCTCTTGTTTTAGACGACCATGGTACAGAGCATTCATCATTAAGATCCCATCAAGTATGTGAAAGACAGACAGGGACGAAGTGTTATTTGTTGACTTTGTTAACCAAAAAATTGTCGCTGTTGCAAATATTCGTGCAATGAAAAGTGACTTTTTCTATTAAAGGCTCAAGCTTTCAAGTGTAGTGTTTCTAACTTATAAACACTACATTAGTTCAAGCACGTCAATACCTCTTGTTTTAGACGACCATGGTACTGAGTATTCATCATTGAGATCCCATCAAGTATGTGAAAGACAGACAGGGTCGAAGTGTTATTTGTTGACTTTGTTAACCCAAAAATTGTCGCTGTTGCAAATATTCGTGCAATGAAGAGTGACTTTTTCTATTAAAGGCTCAAGCTTTCAAGTGTAGTGTTTCTAACTTATAAACACTACAGTAGTTCAAGCACGTCAATACCTCTTGTTTTTGATTATGACAGGGCATATTACTTTTGGTTTAATTTGTTGAATTTGTTTTAATTTTGTTTTACTTTGTGCTCATGGCAAACGACTGTTGAATGGTCACATAATGGCAATAAAAGAGTTGCAAGATGGAATTGTCCTTGGGCCCTCCCACCCACCCTTATGTTGTTGAAATAGGACATGCACACTTTAACAAACCAATCATTTCAGCAAAAGGGCCTACCAAACTGTGCCTGAAATGATTGGTTTGTTTGGAGCCCCACAAAAAGAGCTGGCAAAGAAAAAAAAGAGTTGCAAGATGGAATTGTCCTTGGGCCCTCCCACCCACCCTTATGTTGTTGAAATAGGACATGCACACTTTAACAAACCAATCATTTCAGCGACAGGGCCTACCAAACAACTGTGGCTGAAATGATTGGTTGGTTTGGACCCCCACAAAAAGAGCTGGCAAAGAAAAAAAAGAGTTGCAAGATGGAATTCTCCTTGGGCCCTCCCACCCACCCTTATGTTGTTGAAATAGGACATGCACACTTTAACAAACCAATCATTTCAGCAAAAGGGCCTACCAAACTGTGCCTGAAATGATTGGTTTGTTTGGACCCCCACAAAAAGAGCTGGCAAAGAAAAAAAAGAGTTGCAAGATTGAATTGTCCTTGGGCCCTCCCACCCACCCTTATGTTGTTGAAATAGGACATGCACACTTTAACAAACCAATCATTTCAGCGACAGGGCCTACCAAACAACTGTGGCTGAAATGATTGGTTGGTTTGGACCCCCACAAAAAGAGCTGGCAAAGAAAAAAAAGAGTTGCAAGATGGAATTGTCCTTGGGCCCTCCCACCCGGGCCCTCCCACCCACCCTTATGTTGTTGAAATAGGACATGCACACCTTAACAAACCAATCATTTCAGCAAAAGGGCCTACCAAACTGTGCCTGAAATGATTGGTTTGTTTGGACCCCCACAAAAAGAGCTGGCAAAGAAAAAAAAGAGTTGCAAGATGGAATTGTCCTTGGGCCCTCCCACCCACCCTTATGTTGTTGAAATAGGACATGCACACTTTAACAAACCAATCATTTCAGCAAAAGGGCCTACCAAACTGTGCCTGAAATGATTGGTTTGTTTAGGCCCCCACACCAAAAAAGCTATTCATCTCTCTCTGTACAAAATAAACAGGCTCTGCTGAGGCAAGATGTCGTCCTTATCCTCAACCTCACACATTATCAATTCGTCCCCGCTGGACTCCACAACCACAGGTCCCTCTGTACTATCTGGAGGGCAGTGCTGTACTTGATTGAGGAATTGATAATTCATTTTTATGAACATCATTTTTTCAACGTTCTGAGGAAGCAACCTCCTTCGCCGCTCACTGACCAGGTTCTCCGCTGCACTAAAAACTCTTTCGGAGTACACACTGTAGGGGGGACAACTCAGGTAAAATAGAGCCAGTTTGTACAGGGGCTTCCAAACTGCCTTTTTTTCCTGCCAGTAACAATATGGACTGTCTGACATGTCTATTTGGATGGTGTCAGCAAAATAATCCTCCACCATTTTTTCTATTGTGATAGCATCCAATGCAGCAACAGTAGACATGTCTGCAATGCTTGGCAGGTCCTTCAGTCCGGCCCAGATGTTATCAGAATCCCCGCCAGCGGCTCTTTTAGGAAAACTGAGCTTTTTCCTCTCAGCCACAGATGTGGAAGAAAATGCGGGTGGAGCTGTTGGCATGTCACGGTCCTCTTTAGAGGACAATCTCCTGACCAGCAGGTCTTTGCACCGCTGCAGACTTGTGTCCGCCGGAAACAGAGACAAAACATACGCTTTAAACCGAGGATCGAGAACGGTGGCCAGAATGTATTCCTCTGCCTTTAAAATAGTGACCACCCGCGGATCCTGGCAAAGCGTACGAAGGGCTTCATCCACAAGAGCTACATGCTTGGTGGAATCGCAATGGTTTACCAGCTCCTCCCTCAATTTCTCCAGCTGCTTCTGCAACAGCCTGATCAGGGGAATGACCTGACTCAAGCTGGCAGTGTCGGAACTGACTTCTCGTGTGGCAAGTTCAAACGGCTGGAGAACCTTGCACAACACGGAAATCAGTCTCCACTGCGCTTGACTCAGGCGCATCCCCACTCCTTTGCCTATGTCGTAGGTGGCGGTGTAGGCCTGAATGGCCTTTTGCTGCTCCTCCATCCTCTGCAGCATATAGAGGGTGGAGTTCCAGCGTGTCACAACCTCTTGTTTGAGGTGATGGCAGGGCAGGTTCATGCTTTTTTGATGTGCCTTTGAGCCTGCGGTAGGCACTGGCAGAATGCCGAAAGTGTCCAGAAATTTTGCGGGCCACCGCAAGCATCTTCTGCACACCCCTGTCACTCTTGAGGTAATGCTGCACCACCAAATTAACGGTGTGGGCAAAACATGGGACGTGCTGGAAATTGCCCATATGCAATGCCCGCACAATGTTACTGGCGTTGTCTGACACCACAAATCCCCAGGACAGTCTAAGTGGGGTAAGCCACTGCGAAATAATTTCCCTAATTTTTTCTAATAGGTTGTCAGCGTTGTGCCTCTTATTAAAGCCTGTAATACACAATGTTGCCTGCCTTGGCACGAGCAGACGTTGTGTAGATGCTGCTACTGATGCAGCTGCTGCTGTTGCTGCGGAAGGGGATGCATCTACCCAGTGAGCTGTCACAGTCATATAGTCCTTCGTTTGCCCAGAACCACTTGTCCACATGTCCGTGGTTAAGTAAACAGTGGGTACAACCGCATTTTTAAGAGCACTGAGGACACTTGCTCGTACTTCTCTGTACATCTTTGGTATCGCCTGCCTAGTGAAGTGGAATCTCGACGGTATTTGGTACCGGGGACACAATACCTCCATCAACCCTCTAAATCCCACTCCACTGATGGCGGACACCGGGTGCACGTCTAACACCAACATAGCAGTTACAGCCGCAGTTATACGCTCTGCAATAGGGTGACTACTATCGTATTTTGTGGTCATGGCAAATGACTGTTGGACGGTCAATTGTTTTTTGAAAGACGTAACGGTCTTACGACTTCCCCTCTTGGAAGATGACCGACTAACAGTAGCAACAGCAGCAGTGGCAGTAGTAGGCGTACCGCTGCAGGATTCCTCGGATGAATCCCGTATAGAAGAGGACTCAGTCTGGCTGGTGACATGGCCTGCAGTTCTAAATCTGATGGAGATCGTGGAGGAAGTTGACGAGGAGGGTATTGGTGGTGTGTATCCAACAGGACCAAGGGATTTAGGTGTCCCTGTACTGATGACGGTCCTAGGCCCAGTTCCTGAACTAACCACTGAACTATGAAGGTTATTCAGGTGACGTATAAGGGAGGATGTCCCTAGGTGGGCAAGATCCTTACCCCTGCTTATTTGAGCTTTACATAAGCTACATATGGCCATACATAGGTTGTCCGGATTTGGATAAAAATAACTCCAGACCGAAGAGGTGCATTTTTTGGTCTTCTGACCAGGCATGACGATGGGCTTTCTCATCCCATGGACATCAGCTGTTTCCCCCCCTGGTGCCTCATTTACAATAACCACATCACCATCCTCACCATCAAGTTCCTCCACAGCGCCAGCTACATCAATAGCCTCCTCCCGGTGTACAACATTGACACCTTGATTATCCAAATCTGGATCTACACTGTGGGTGATCCTTCCAACATATGCAGAGGGTGTGCTGCAAATGCTGGATGGAGTCACCTCTTCCCGTACAGTGATGGGAAGGTCAGGCTTCACAACCACCAACACCCTTGGACTCGCCTTGGGGATTTGTGATGTCATCTGTTTAGAAGGCAGAGTTCTTTGCTGTTTTGTTGTTGTTGCTGACAGCATAACTCTCTTAAATTTTTTGTAGGGGGGGGAGGAGAAGGGCTTAGATCCTTGGGTGAAGCTGGACCACTAGTCATGAACACGGGCCAGGGCCTAAGCCGTTCCTTGCCACTACGTGTCGTAAATGGCATATTGCCAACTTTACGTTTCTCCTCAGATGATTTTAAGTTTCTCTTTTTGCTACTTTTTGAGAACTTGGGCTTTTTGGATTTTACATGCCCTGTACTAGGAGATTGGGCATCGGGCTTGCCAGACGACGTTGATGTTATTTCATCGTCTATGTCATGACTAGTGGCAGCAGCTTCAGCATTAGCAGGAAGTGGGTCTTGATCTTTCCCTACTTTATCCTCCAAATTTTTGTTTTCCATTATATGTAGCACAAGAGAGCGTACCCCTAAGCCACACACACTCGGCAAAGCCTTTAAAAATTATATGCGGCACAGGAGAGTACCACTGGACTTATACTGCTGAATCAGTGAACTTTGTAATATATCAGTACCACTGGACTTATACTGCTGAATCAGTGAACTTTGTAATATATCAGTACCACTGGACTTATACTGCTGAATCAGTGAAATTTGTAATATATCAGTACCACTGGACTTATACTGCTGAATCAGTGAACTTTGTAATATAGCAGTACCACTGGACTTATACTGCTGAATCAGTGAACTTTGTAATATAGCAGTACCACTGGACTTATACTGCTGAATCAGTGAACCTTGTAATATAGCAGTACCACTGGACTTATACTGCTGAATCAGTGAACTTTGTAATATAGCAGTACCACTGGACTTATACTGCTGAATCAGTGAACTTTGTAATATAGCAGTACCACTGGACTTATACTGCGGAATCAGTGAACTTTGTAATATTTAGCAGTACCACTGGACTTATACTGCTGAATCAGTGAACTTTGTAATATAGCAGTACCACTGGACTTATACTGCTGAATCAGTGAACTTTGTAATATAGCAGTACCACTGGACTTATACTGCTGAATCAGTGAACCTTGTAATATAGCAGTACCACTGGACTTATACTGCTGAATCAGTGAACTTTGTAATATAGCAGTACCACTGGACTTATACTGCTGAATCAGTGAACTTTGTAATATAGCAGTACCACTGGACTTATACTGCGGAATCAGTGAACTTTGTAATATTTAGCAGTACCACTGGACTTATACTGCTGAATCAGTGAACTTTGTAATATAGCAGTACCACTGGACTTATACTGCTGAATCAGTGAACTTTGTAATATAGCAGTACCACTGGACTTATACTGCTGAATCAGTGAACTTTGTAATATAGCAGTACCACTGGACTTATACTGCTGAATCAGTGAACTTTGTAATATAGCAGTACCACTGGACTTATACTGCTGAATCAGTGAACTTTGTAATATATCAGTACCACTGGACTTATACTGCTGAATCAGTGAACTTTGTAATATAGCAGTACCACTGGACTTATACTGCTGAATCAGTGAACTTTGTAATATATCAGTACCACTGGACTTATACTGCTGAATCAGTGAAGTTTGTAATATAGCAGTACCACTGGACTTATACTGCGGAATCAGTGAACTTTGTAATATATAGCAGTACCACTGGACTTATACTGCTGAATAATTGAACTTTGTAATATTGCAGTACCACTGGACTTATACTGCTGAATCAGTGAACTTTGTAATATTGCAGTACCAATGGACTTATACTGCAGGATTGTTTTTGGATAATTTTTTTAATTTCTTTTTTTTATAATTATTTATTTTTTATTTTTTTTATAACTTTTTTTAAAAAAAAATGTAACTTGGGAATAATGGGGAAATAATACAATGCCCTTAGAAGGACAGAGCACAGGACACAGCACCACTGGACTGAACAGGACACAGCACAGGACCCAGCAGCACCACTGAACTCAGAAGGACAGAGCACAGGACACAGCACCACTGGACTGAGCAGAACACAGCACAGCACAGAACTGAACAGCACAGCACAGCACAACACGAGATATAGCAGGACAGAGGACCACCTAACACAACCTCCCTCTACCCTGATCAATGCCCGAGTGAAGATGGTGGCGACTAGCGGGGAATTTATAGGATCCGAGTATCGCGAGATCCGACAGCGGGATTATGACTCAGAGCCTCGGTTTCAGTTTTGTAATTGGCGGGAATACCCGGATATGTCTCAGATCCGGCTCTGATCGGCAACGTTCGGGTGGGCTCGGATTTCAGATATCCGAGCCCGCTCATCTCTATATAGCACTAACAAAAATTCCACAGTGTGAGGTTCACAGTTATAATGCAAAACAACCATCCAACATGTCCAAACAGGGACAAAAAACAGCACAAGTGTTGAACAACAAAAAACTGAAAATATATACAGATTTATTTATAAAAACAACAATATATACTGAGCGTTACAAAGACAGAAACCCAATGATCGCTCCAGTCAAATATACTGCATGAAACAATCGACTTTCCCCTGAGGAAAGTCAGTATGTCTGACTGAAGTGCTTCTATGTATGGTTATAGTGCAAACTCTTTTATGCAGATTTATACACATACTTTGTCAGACATAGTTCCCTGGCGAGCAGAAGGTTTTTCGGTACTTATAGACGTAACAATGACGTTTTGCCTCGTTTTTAATTCCGAGGGTCCGTGAAAGTACCGAGCCAGCTCAGCTCGGTACTCGGATTTGCTAAGTTCGGGTGTGTTCGGTTCTCAGGGACCCAAGCCTAAGCATCTCTAGATGTAATTTGTGATGGGCAAAATGTCCAAGGTGCAGCACAAAAACCGCATTGTGTTGTGTTTCTCAATTTGCACAGGATTTCCGCCACACTTGTGGCCATATTATTAGTAATATGCAGACAATTAGTTCTGTATTGCAGCATATGTGTCACAATCAGCATGTTATAATCAATTAAAAAATATTATTGGAGAATGCTGTTGGAAGATAATATCTATTGGTCTGTGAGTGGAATCTTCTTCGCATTAAACTATCAGTGCAAACCAGCAGGGATCCTGATGCTTAAACTGTTTTTTCATCAAATTATCGGGATAAATGACTATTAGGTTTATTATGTTTAACTGTACAAAGCACATCATATCGCTTGATTTGATTTTATAACTGAACTAAAAATCTCTATAAACATGGAACGATGTCAGCCAAATTCAGAAGTGTGTATGCACTCAGGACCAGGGGTCTGATTCATTAAGAATCTTAACTGAAGAAACTTCTTATTTCAGTCTCCTGGACAAAACAATGTTACAATGCAAGGGGTGCAAATTAGTATTCTGTTTTGCACATAAGTTAAATACTGTCTGTTTTTTCATGTAGCACACAAATACTTGATAGCTTATTTGTACACTGAAATTTAAAGTTGATATTTGTGTGCTACATTAAAAAACAGTCTTACTCTCAGACACTAATTCTGTGCTCTTATTATCTTTTTAAACTTGGATTTGAACTACGCAATCAGGTAACCAACACTGATTGCTTTAGGGTAGACATGGAATAATTTATTTCGACAATTCTAAAATTCTTCTCCATTGGTGATTCAATTCAGGATTCACCAAAATAAATGCAGAATAAATAACTCACACTGGAGAATAAGCCAATCAATAAGCATGAACACATGTCTCATGTCAATAGTCTTATAAAAAGAGCTTAGAACTCCTAAGATTCACATTCTTTCTGAATTATACTAGTGGAAAACATCTGTGAATTGTTTCCTGGGACTGTTTGTATTAGTAGGCCAGACTACTGTACACTTACGTGTGCACTGTATTTGCTGCATAGCTGAGTAAACATATTGCATTGTTGCCCGCCGAATGATCTTTTACCTTTTTTTCCTTACACATTTTATACTCTCCCTACAACAGCACCCCAAAACACAATTGTTTTCTGTATTTGCCTTTAGCATCGTTAGTTATCTAGATGTAGAAACACATAATGAGCCTGAAACATCAAGGTACGCAAACTGAGCGCAACGTGTGTTTATTTTAAAATGCACGTAAATCGGAGATCCGTACGCACAAATTCATGGAGCGAATCTGAAGATACGTGCGGTGATGAATTCGGATGCAGGCCTACAATGCAGGATATGTCCAATACATATGTGGAATATAAATTATCAAAAGAATGCACAGAAAAATGTAAAAAAAAACTAGCTAGTTGTTCATTTTTATCATTTTTATTTTTATTTATTTTATTATTTAATATTTATTAGGATTTTTTTTATGAGTGTCGAATGCACATAAAATACATTTTCACAATTGCTCCTGATTGCAAACACATGTACTTGCATACATACTCATCATTAGTAATCAGCACTTAGACTAGACCTGTAGCTGGAGCAGGGCCATCTTAACAACATTATGGGCCCCCGGGCAAAGCAGTGCATCGGGGCCCCTATATATATAGATATAGATATATATCTATATCTATATATATATATATATATATATAGATATATATATATATATATATATATATATATATATATATATATATATATATAGATATAGATATATATATATATATATATATAGATAGAGATAGATAGATGTACTTGCTCAGTGACCCTTGAAGGATTTTTTTGCAGGTTTTTTTTCTTTTGCAGGATTATTATTATCGTTTATTTGTAAGGCGCCACAAGGTTTCCGCAGCGCCGTACATGGTACAAACAGTAGACTATACAGGGTAAGACAGTACAGAACAATAAACACAGGATTATTTATTCTCATTAAGAGCCCTGCCTATGGGGCTCCCTTGCCTGTGGGGCCCCCAGGCACCCGCCCATCGTGCCCAATGGAAAAGATGGCCCTGAGCTGGAGCAAGAAATATGGCTGAAAAACAAGTAGCTGAGAGATGGCTACACTCTGACGTATGATGCACACAACATTGTTGTGTAAATCCCTTGACGAATCGCTCCCTTAATATAATGAAAAATAAAATGTGCCCCATATGTTAATCCTAATTTAATTTTGCTCCATAATCAATAAACATTGATTGTGCCCGTAAATCATAAATCAATGGTGATTCCTCTTATGTTCTGAATGGCAAGATAGCTTATACAGCATGCTGCTTGAGCAATCTTGCCTCACAATCACCTCTATTATTGCAGCTGTTTTGCTGACCGTTTTTCAGACGGCAGCTTAGTAAATCTGACTGTTTGTATTCTGATCATGCTAAAAATTAGGATGGCGATTTGTAAAGGGGTGATTAGTTAAACTGTGGTTTTGAGCCGTTTTACAGGCGCTTTGGCTTTTAGTAAATTCAGCAGTTTTGAAAAACGCAGAAAGCTGCAGTTAAGCAAACTGCTCTTTTGTAAATCTACCCCCTTGTCTTATTTATTTTTAACGAGGCAACATTCCTTGCGTGTTCAAGTTCAAAGAAATATTTTAAAATTATATTAACATTACATTAGTTGATTTTTAACTCATACCTTTAGGAAATAGATTAATGAAGAACTCAAACCCTCAGCTTAATATGTAATTTTGAGAGCTGTTCACTGGGCACCATAAACATTTTTTCCTGCGTATTCTTATGATGAAAAAGGTTCACATATGTTAAAATGCTTTAATATATAGGAAACACAAATTTCCTTCCTTTCTACTGTGGACTAATGAAAGAAACCCTTAAACTCCCCCCAAGCACAGTTATTTTATCCAAAAATAATCTCATCAATTACAGTATGGGATTTCTTTTAATATTATGTGGTCAAATACTGTAAGCCTATTCATCTATTCTAAATGTCCCTCAAAAAATTGAACAACTATCAGGCTTGGTGGTAGACCTGATCTTATCAAGTGCTGTTTGCCCACACCTGAGCTTTCTTTTTTCTACACTAAGAAGACTATTACCTTTAATGGAAATAACTACAACACCCCCTTTTGGTGTATTGTGATATTTTGGCAGTCCCTGCCTAATTTTCTTATGGAGTGTGTCCCTTTGTTGTCTACCCTATTAAAAAAGGATAGGTATGTTTAGAATATCACACCTACAAATTTACTCAACAATGTGAGACAGAATTACTCTGAAGATCATAATTTGTCAGAATACATGGCAGCTGGGTGGCACAGTGGTTAGCATTGTTGCATCACAGCACTGGGGTCATTGCTTTAATTCCAACCAAGACTCAAACTCTGCAGAGTTTGTACATTCTCTCCATGTTTGTATGGGTTTCCTCCCACAGTCCAAAAACATAATGGGAGGTGAGGTCAATTCTGCCATTTGGACCTGTGTGTGTCTAGTTGGTAGGGACTTTAGAATGGGGCAATGACTGATTACATATTCTTTGCACAGCACTGTGTAATATGATTAGAGCTATAAAATAATAATAATAATAAAATCATTTGTGAACACTGAAAGTGAGGAGTGCTGATTAGGACATCATATAAACTGCCCTTCCAATTATTTATATGGAAACCAGAGAAACAATAACTACTCCATTCACATCTCCTAAAAGCTTGTGGAAATGGGGCAGTTAGTTGCTATTTGAGTGGCTTCAATATAAAGGATGGGAAATGTATGTTATATAGTGGAAAGAAAAATCAGCACTGGCCAGTGCCCTCTTTTAGAACATGCAATTTTGTTTAATTTAAAATAAACCTGAGTAAGATATGCAATGTATGATTTGGTAAAACATAGCATCATGTATCACTCATCATTCTGAGTTATTGGAAGTGTGGCTGGGGACAATGTTGTGTTCTAACATTGCCTTAATAGAAATACATTGAAATACACTTTACAGAAAAAAAGAGCAGTGTGCAAGCCAACTATTGTGAACCAATCTTAAATATAAATAGACCAATAGCAATTCAGTTTGTCTATAGCTGTTCTCTGATTGGCTGGAGTATAATGCATGGATGTTGTTTTTACATTGTCAAATATCAGGGGCAAACACCACCCTTGGGTGACTGTGTGCTTCAATTTACATAATTGAACAGTGAAGAACGTTTGTAAAGCGCTACGGAATTTGCTGGCGCTAAATAAATAAATGTTGATGATGATGTGGGGTAGTTTAATCAAACATCACATCTTATGTTGACTTATAACTTGTCATTTCTCATACTCAATCATAATGCTTCCCTTGCACTCAACACTCATCCCTCATGACTTTTGCCTCACGATTTATAATCCAAGCCTCATCAGTCATGATTCATTATCCTTCATCACTCGCCCCCTTATCACTCAGGACTTGTTGCTTGTTATTCATTGCTGAGAGAGAAAAAAAAGCCATGAGAAGTTTTTGAAAAAATGTAGGGATAACAGCGCTGCTCTAAAGATGTGTAAAGCTGCCAGAGTGGGTCTGTGTGGGACGAATTCCAAACTCCCCAATATAGGTCAATGTAAACATAATATTGACCCAAGGCGCTATGAATAAAAATGTATATTAACGGAAATACAGTAGGGCTATATGGCAAGGATGAATGCTAATAGATATAATAACAACAACAGGAGGCATTTGAAAAATAACCAGAAGGGTTTATCCTATAACTCAACGATAATGTTGGGATGAAGCTATAAAATAAAAAAATAAAAAAAAGGTAAATTAAAATAAAAAATAAAAGGTTGAAAAATGAAAAAATAAATAAAAATAAAAATAAAAATAAAAATAAAAATATGTATAAGGTCAAAATGGATGAAAAAAAGAAAATTCAAAATAACCATATAACCATATGACTGCTGTTTTTTTTCTGACCATTCTGTCAGAGGGTAAAACGATATTTTCCCTCCTCGTTGTACATACTTTGGATTTGTTTATATGGTTATTTTGAATTTTCTTTTTTTCATCCATTTTGACCTTATACATATTTTTATTTTTATTTTTATTTTTATTTATTTTTTCATTTTTCAACCTTTTATTTTTTATTTTTTATTTTAATTTACCTTTTTTTCTTTTTTATTTTATAGCTTCATCCCAACATTATCGTTGAGTTATAGGATAAACCCTTCTGGTTATTTTTCAAATGCCTCCTGTTGTTGTTATTATATCTATTAGCATTCATCCTTGCCATAAAGCCCTACTGTATTTCCGTTAATATACATTTTTATTCATAGCGCCGTGGGTCAATATTATGTTTACAATGAGAAGTTTTTAAAGGAGAAAAACAGAGATTCATCACTTGTACTTCTCTTAGCAACCGTTCACCATATCAATGTACAGTAGTAATGGGGCCAACCAAACAAATGCAATAGATCCCTAAATTATAAGTACTGGGCAGGTTGGGTAACTGAATCTGTTACTTAATAGTATCTATTGGGAGTTAATTATCTAATTGTCACAGCATTTATTGCTGATATGTTATTTTATCATCCCTTGTGTGCTTGACACACTTAGATTAGTTTAACAAAACATTATCCTCAATCCACTTGAGGGACAAAAGCAACAGACAGTTTTATACAATAGCTTGTTGTATAGAGGGGGTTATGGCTTATATTGTTGCAGGTTGTTTTTTCTAAAAGCAACAATACAGTCTGAAGGTCTACATCTGACAACACTCATTTCAACAAGATTATAGTCCCACAAAGCAAATCTCAGTAGCCTTATCCGCAGGGGAGGAGAGATCAAAGGCTTTACTTGTCAGCACAATTTACAGTCCATTGCTCAGGCAGATGACAGATGCAATGAGAGTACATTCTCCCTCTAGGATATTGATCAACCATCGCACTGAGGGAAGTCAGAAAGGATGTTTCTCATCATGTGGCTGGATGCAGGAAGCAATGTCATCAAGTGGCTTTATCAGCTTGTGTATGCATAGTTATGCAGAAAATGTCCTCCAAAACATTGATTTCTCTCTGACTAGAGTCATTTAAATAGATTGCTGTTTTTGCAAGCATTGGGCTGAACTGAGCATAGAACTGGCTGCAGATATTTTTTTCTTTAATGAAAAATTAAGTTTGATAAGTTCAACGTCACAGTACAATTTATTGTACCAAATTTTGGTGATTGTCAGGACAGCTCTCGTTATCTAGGTAATCATACCACGTATTTGATGTACAGTGAAGATTACCTTTCTTGTTCAAGTCAGTTGCTGATTTTGACCTATTACACTGACGTACTGGATTTATTTCATATTTGGCCTTATTGTACTTGCGCTACGGAATTTGCTGGTGCTATATAAATAAATGTTGATGATGGTTATACAATTATCTGTGTCATGCTATATGTACTGAAAACAAAGAGACATTTTGAGCCAATAACTACAGCATATGATTACGCAGGTATCGGAATATATGTCACGTGGTCAGCTCCCATCCAGTCATGTGCTACTCAGGTAATTCTGGGTGCCCTGCTTTTTTGCTTCTCAGCCAGTACAGTGAGCTACAGTTGATCATGTTAAATATAGCAATTGGCCATTTAGTGCAGGGGGTGATACAATTCAGTTTTTTCCAGTAGGTAAATTAAGGGTAGTTAATTAATTTTGAGGAAATATGTCTTTTTAACCACCTTAAATATAGTGCATGCCCACATTATGGTTTTGGGGAGTTCATTGAAAATCACTTTGTGCCTACTTTTGTTGGATTGTGCAACATGGTAGAAATTGGCTCAGTGGAAAGAATCTTGCCTGCTATCACTTGAAGACCACCCCCTTCATTACTTTCAACTTGAACTATCTTCTCCTAAACTACTACTCAGTTGAGTATTATTTCTTAAATTAAGCGTGAGAGTGAGAAGCATCTGCTATCTCCTTATCTCATATTTACTATTGTATATTTGAGATACTACATTGATAGAGTTGTGACTATAAATGTGCTTTCTCGTTTTTTCCAATTTGTTAGTGAGCTTTATCAACACTAGCTTGTCACTTAACGTTTGTCACACCTGAGGATCTGTCTGTACCCGGATTGGATTGTGTCTCTAGAGCTGGACTGGTGACTACGTGGACAAAGCTGGGTGGCCTGATAATGTTCCTCTGCAGGTAGTGAATGAACAGGTGCAGATGGTGATTACACTAGCAGAGGAGAGCAAACAGGAACTGGATTGCTGGAATGGATTTGAACCGGGATGCTGTGACCAGATTGCTGAAAGTGAATCTCTGTAACCGGAATGCAGTAACTGAAATGGAACCAGAGTGCTGGAATCAGACTGGAGCCAGAAAGCAGACTGCCATGTCAGAGCTGGATTAATAGCAAGATCGCTAACTGCTGGGAACCAGGTTGGTGTCTGAAATACAACGTTGCACTGGCAACAGGTAAGGGCTCCAGGAAGTTCTTTTATAGTTGTTGTTGATTCCCTGATTGGAGACTGCAGTCAGCTGGGCAGAAGCAGCACTGTGATGCTGAGATGGATAAGGTGACTATATCCAAGATGGCAGCTCCCATGAACTGGTTTTGGAGGGAATCTGAAATGGAGGCTGTTATCACCTGATTGGCTTAAAGGAATCATGTGACAGAATCTAATATGGCCGCACCTATATTCTGATTTTGGAGGGATTTCTGCAGTTAAGACCGACTGGAAAGCATCTTCAGAGAGGTCTGAAACCATCAGACCCTGAGGACCAAAGGGACAACTTGGAAAGGCAGCGAAGATGTAAGTGACAGAACCTGAGAGCCTGGTGTGTCACACCTTTTTTTTTAACAGTCAGAAGAACATAAGTGATAATGTTGGCTCCCACTCCGCACATGCTGCTTTGAGCAATTTTCTTTTTTTATGTCAAATGTTGTAATAGGGTATTGTAGCAATTAACTTACTTTATTTCCCATGTCTATATGTAGAAGCATATAAAAAAAGGAACAAAAATGAAGCTGAGGGCTATGAATTTTTTTTTTAAAAAAAGGATTAAAATTAGAATGATTACATTCTATTTCACAAGCATTTACAGTTGCTTTTAAATTGTAATACTGTACCTAGCATGTAGCTAAAGATGTTTATTTGAATAATATCTTAGCATAACCCTCAAATATAACATTCAACCGTGAATGAGTTGTAGGAATCATGAGTGACAGAGAAGGAGCAGTCAGATGTAGCTTGGGTGTTTAAAATCATAGCTTCCAGCATGCCTGAGATGCCTGGACACCGTATATGATGTCAACCCCATCAAGGGAGGGGCCTTTGACATCAGAATAGAGGAAGAGGAAGGAGAAACATGGGAGAATGGCAGAGGAGGAGATAGGCGTGGCCATTACAAAGCCAAAGGCCATACCCTGAGGAGCTGCAAAAATTCAGAAACCAATGTCTATACAGCTGCTGAGCCTGCTTAAATACACAACACTTGGAGACTGTAGTAGATAAGAAGGGCAACACATTCTCTAGACATGCAAGTCATACAAGTCTCACAGAACAAGCTGCAGTTTAACAGAGACTAGCCAAAGCTATCAGTCTAGTCCAAAAAGCTGCCAATCTATCAGGAAGAGTATCCATATTGCTAAAGCTAGCTGCCCAGCTATCAGAGGGAATTACCAATCCCAGAGTCTGGTACTGCCTGAGAGCAAGCTGCCAGGGATCCTGCAGAAGCTACCAAAGGAACAGAGAGCGTCCAGGGTCAGCCAAGAGAAGCAGAGAGAGTCCAGACTCAGCCCAGGAATCTGTTGTGTGGTATTTCAATTGTCTTTTGCTTGTACTGTCCGTTTGTCATTGTTCCAGGATCCTACTGCTGCTGCTGCTGCTATTGCTGCAAACCTTCCATATTGATTTTTGTAAAGGAGAATCACTGGAGGTCATTCAATGTCGTGTCAGATCATTCATATTTAAAAAGTCAGTGTCTGCTGAATGTGTAAGTGCCTAATTCTGCACTTCACTATACCTGGAGCCATTTGCATGTATTGCAGCCTGTTTGAGGCCCATCCTTTCATTACCAAACACTGCCGTGACTGCCCTTCAACTTATTCTTTACATTTGATAATGCTTATTGCCCAAGGGACTGCTCTGCCCCCTTTCCATTACACTTATTTTATGCCTATTCAAGGGAGAATTGCTCATGTTCTGTGATACATCTCCAGTTACTCCTAGAACTGGGTGCATCACCTGTCACATTATCTTCTGCATAATACTAGTGCTGGGACTTCAACTCTCATTACCATGATCTTCTTTATATTGCAAGTTATCCATGTTTATATTGTCATTAAGGTTATAAAACTACTTATTATTACCTAATCTTCTCCAAATACAGGCTCATTTATGGTCCACTTGCCATTAGTGGTAGTTTTTCCATCTCATCTATATCTCCAGTATCTTGTATCCCATTGGTAAATTAGAAGTTATATCCATATTTACTATCACACTAGCCTGTTATATAACCTGGTTGTAAGCTTGCGAGCAGGGCTTGCCTCTCTGTCTTTATTACCCAGTATCGTTTTATTATTATGTTTGTTCCCAATTGTAAAGTGTTATGAAATATTTATAAATAAATGTTGGTGATGATGTTGTTGAGAGTACTTAATTGACATCATATTGATATACTGCCTTCTTATTATTATTCAGGGCAGAGTATATTATTCTGCTTGAAGTATTTGTTGTGTCTTAACTGTGATTTAGTGTATTTGCAGCATTATAAACATTCATTTATTGAATTGAATATCAATTCCATTCAAACATTGTCTTATATTTTTAAGTATTACCACCAATATTACAGCATAAGGGGGGTACATGGTGTTAGTACACCATGTACTATGTACATACTAATGTAAGGAGCCCAGACACACCAAGGGGCCCACTGCCTGACAATGATCCTGATTTCAGTAAGCTTTCCTTCAGTGGCTTATGAGAGAAAGCCTTTCCACCCAATGACAGTTGCCCCGTCAGCACCACAGTGAGTGACATTTGCAGTAATGATGGTGTGACCTGACGTCACACTCCTCTTCACGCTGCTGCCGTTCAGTTAATATAGACAAATAAAATACTCCAATTAAACCACAGTATTTATATTATGAGGCATTGATTTCTATATACATACATATGGTATGGCATCAATTGAACATACATAAAAAATCAGACAACCCTAGGTATATAGACCTGGACTAGTCTAGCTACTGGGAGGCAAATGGCAGTGAGTATAAATGCTGCATTGATCCAGATATAACACAGTCACTGATATCTCAATAAAATAATGTTCATAGCATACAAGTCCAGTAGATGGGAATTGGTATTTCTTTAAGTCTCTGCTAGTGCAATATAAATATTCAGATCACTGTCCACATATATCACATGGTTATTGCTGCGATGCTTTCAAATTTAGCTTTGTTTACTTGCAGTTTCGATGAATATAGAGATGGTGGCCGGGTACCCAGTGTGCTGAAAACAGAGGATGTTTCTCCTGGTCCGTGCTTGTTACTGTTGAAGAGGAAGGTGCCTGCGTGGAACGCATCTGTCCCTTCCTGTTCTCGCGTATGTCCAAAAGATGAATTGTATGCAAGTCGGGAGTCAGCTGTTTTCTTAGCTCCTCCCTAACAACGGAGGGGGCGTGGCTATAATGTGGCGGGCCTACCGGTGGATAGTCCTGCTGCCCTGCAGGCCAGTCCGAGCCTGCCAATATGTATTACAGTCCCGACTGAGACTGCATTATACAGTGGGTAATGGGCATTTAGGGGGTGACAGTTCATACAATTTTTACTAATTGAACACAGGGATGATTAGGTAACAATATACCAGTAGTAGTCATGACTTAAATTAAACCATTCAGCGAAAGAGGTTTGAGTTTTGATGCTCATTCAGGAGGCCAGGCTGATTTTCACTATTTAGCACTGTTATAGTTTCAGCAGGAATAACTTTATGCTTAATTGCATCCTGAGTATCATAGTTTGGTGTACCAATCAAGCTACAATGATCAAAGTACAAGAGTACTTTACATTTGGGTATATAAATCTACAGTGACCAGCAGGCAAGATATCAATTTATTGTGAAAGGCAGGAAATCAATGCAGTAATGATGTAACAGGATGTAATGAATATATTCTGGAAATTCAACCTCCAGGCAGTAGAGGCCACCAATGCACATGCATTTGCCCTTGACCAAGATGGCCAACACTACCTCACGATAATCTTTCTTGGTTCCTGTTTTCAATTTCCTATTTAGACCTATACATAGAAACTTTCTAATATACTCTTTGTTGTAGCATTGTGTTTATCCTGATTATTATGTATGCTGAAAACTAATTGCAGACTATACTCAATCTGCTTATTCTGTGTACCTATCCAAGTGTTCATTAGTCAGTGTCAGATGCACCTTGAAATTTATTCTTTCCATTATCGACACCAAGAATTCAATACTGTCAAATCAAAACTTTACTGCCTTCTCTGAAGCAATTAAATATATTTTTCATGATCAGAATCTGAGTGCAACTGCTGAAGCATTTTTATTGAAGCTACATGAGGGAAGTTGCAAAATACAGCAGGCTTTTAAAGACAACCTGTTTATCAAAGAGAACATATAAGCGCATTTATGCTCGATTTATTGAGATAACAGGAAAGGTGGGATTCAAACTGGATCCATCCCAGTTATTGGGAGTCAATTGTCTCTAATTATTTGGGAAGCTCCAAGGATACTTTGATTAATGATCACGAGGCATATGCTAATGGATACACTTCACTAAGTCTTCCACAAAGTACAGAGCACCGAAGTCAGGAGAACCTGTTGTGGCAAACTGCACTCTTAATTGGGTACTTTAAGCTGAAGACTTCCTAATATACCTGCAGCTGAAAATAGTGTGTAAGAATTAGGGATGTGCACCGGCCACTTTTGGTGTCTCGTGTTTTGTGTTTTGGATTCGGATTTGCTTGAGGTTTTGGGTTCGGATTTGTTTCGCAAAACACCTGACGAAAGGTTTTGGTTCGGATTTAAGGTTTTGGATTCGGATTTATTTGGAAAAAAACATAAAAAGTGTTAAAATCAAGTTTTTTTGTTTATTTTCACTCCTACGCTATTATTAACCTCAATAACATTTAATAACAATCATTTCCACTAATTCCCAGTGTATTCTGCAGAATCAGTGAACTTTGTAATATTGCAGTACCAATGGACTTATACTGCAGGATTGTTTTTGGATATTTTTTTTGAATTTCTTTTTTTTCTAAAAAAAATTTTTTATTTTTTTTATAACTTTTTTAAAAAAAAATTGTGCTGTGCTGTGCTGTGTCCTTCTAAGGGCATTGTTATTTCCCCAGCACAGCACAGCACAGCACAGCACAGCACAGCATGAGATATAGCAGGACAGAGGACCACCTAACACAACCTCCCTCTACCCTGATCAATGCCCGAGTGAAGATGGCGGCGGCTAGTGGGGAATTTATAGGATCGGCGTATCGCGAGATCCAACAGCGGGATTATGACTCAGAGCCTCGGTTTCAGTTTTGCAATTGGCGGGAATACCCGGATCTGTCTCGGATCCGGCTCGGATCGGCAACGTTCGGGTGGGCTCGGATTTCAGATATCCGAGCCCGCTCATCTCTAGTAAGAATGTGGCCACATCAAGATACACCTAATGCCGCTGCACACTGAATATGCCAGTCATCATCATGAACTTGATGATGATGATTGACATTCAAAATGTAATAAAAAATATAACTGACAAATCAAACCAGTGTTTGAGCGCTCAAAGCTTGCTTACAGCTACTGCAGTTGGTGTTGGCAGGAACAGTAATGTGTAACAGTAAAAACAAAAAAAGCGTTTTTATATTGGTCCCGTCTTCATCCATACACTGCTTAGGTAAACTACACTTGTAATTAAGTGTCAGCATACCGATGGCTGTCAAAGCATACTGACGCTTCTAGAACTGTTTAGGTGTTATCCAGGACTCATTGAGTCCTGTAGTGCCATCTAAGAAAATATTTCTAAACAAAAAGCACAGAAACCATAGAAAAAATCTTTTATTCAGAGTAAATACACCCCCAAATTCTCATTCCCCAATTTATTACAGACCTAATTCCCAAGGAATGCTCTTTTTTTTCTACTAGTCCAAAGGAAATGTAATTACCTTAACTCGACGTTAACCTGTGAAGAACTACCAACCTGACCACTGGGTCCTCAGCAACTGCAAATTTTTCATACATGCCAAAGCGAAGCAGGTGAATATCTGCAAATGCATAGACTGGGTGTGTACAGGACATATAGCTGAGCTGAGGCTCTTTGGACACCTGTAGTCCCTATAGCACGGAAATGCTTCAAACATGGATACCTTACACACACTAATATGAGCATATAATCCAAAGAGAAAGGGGAAAAGGTTGATGACCTAAACAAGCACTCCAGGTACATATAAATAATAGGTTAATACATATTGTTTTTATTGGTATGCACTAAAAATGGTACGTATAGATATACCACACAAGTAAAAAAGTGAAATATAAAAAGATTATAGTGTCTCTTTGGACACCTGTAGTCCCTGTAGCACGGAAATGCTTAAAACATGGATACCTTACACACACTAATATGAGGGCAGAACCAATTGTGATTGCTGCACAGAACCGCATTACTCACTGTGAACTTCACCAGTTCTCCTTTATTAAAGATCACCAACACTTCCTGTTTCACCTGCAACAGACACAACACAATCCTTCCCACAGTGTGCGTCACGTCCTACTTGGATAATGTATATGACCCATGCTAGTCTAGCAAGGTGCAATGACCATATCAAGGTTACTATGCAGCCGAAGTAACAACTGCAAACTATCTGTAGTGCATTACCCTAGCTACTTATATGGACCTATGAAATGAGAGCCCACCAAAAGTTTACCTTTAATGGGAACCTGATTAGTAGGTGCTGTGGACACGGAACACAGGGTAGAATGGGAATTTCTGGAATGGCCAAGTATTATGGTGATCTTAAACCACTACACAAGTTTTGGTGGGAAAACGGGGAATTGGGTGAGAAAATGTAACCAAAGGATGTGGTTTCCAAATTGAGAACTTGAGGTAATTACTGACACCCTCACTCACATGAGATATAGTGGGATCTCCTGGTGATCCAGTGGATAGGAAACAAATGAGGACACTGCCTTGGGGGGGGACAGAGGAGGGAAGGAATGTCCACTATAGGGCCACAGGATTAGTGCCTGATCACTATGGCTTCAGGCCTAAAGCAAAGGAGCCCCCAAGGCTCTTTGTCTGACTATATGTGCCAAAGAGCCTAGTGTCTGAGTTAATCAGATGCCCAAATATATTTGAAATGGGCCTAATTCCTGAATTTATATTTCCTCGTGGGCCTAATGCCTGAATTTAAATGGAACATGTGCCTCAAGGCCTTACTGGTGGTCTTTGATTGGAACAAAGCAAATCTTTATATAATCTTTACAAATTCACTTGGTCCAGGACCATGTTGGATGTGGAAGCCTTACCTGTCTCATGACATTTACAAGCAGGCGAGTAGGTCTTATCACCTGGGCACCTCTTCACAGAAAATAAAAAAAAGTTACTAACGCCGAACAGCTCCTTTTAGAACCCCAGTGAAAATGACAACCCAGAAAGCCTGTATGCAACTAACCAATTCAATCACTCTGTAAATTGAACTAAAAGAAGAACATATCAGGCCGCAGAGGAGCTGAGACTACATTTCAACAAGCTCCATATAAGGTGCTTACACAGGCTCTGACATTGCTGAACAATAGGCCAATGGCAGGCAGCACACTGAATATTTTTATCAATGAACCTCGTTGATACAAGGAAGTTCATTGATACCCCACGTGTGGTTTAGCTGCAACTAACCAAAGAGCATCTTTCTAATGCCCTGACCAATTAGAGTGGAGCCTCTCTTAATTGGGTAGTTGCAAACAAGTCTCCTAGCTTTTCATTTGAATCGGGGCTCAGCAAGGAGCAGTTCAGAATCATTGACATGTTTTTGTCTTTCCTTTGATTGCAAGGAAAAAGAAAAAGAAAGAAGAGGATCAATATGGAATTAGGCGAGATTTTTCGCAGACTTATTTGAACAGCTACAACACAAGGTATAGATAGACATATTCCAACAGGTAGACATAACTTATCTTTTTATTCCAAACTTTTTTCATACCTGTTAAGGAAATACAGAAAAAGAACATGCTGAGAAAATTGATGTAGGGGATTACTGTGTTCAAATTGTTCCTCACAGTGATATTAAAGTAATTCTATCGTTTTAAAATAAGCATTGCCCAATCAATTGAATGTGTGTCCAAGGCACAAAGTGATTTATTTTAGCAGATGTAAATAGTCAACAATTCAATACATTATTAAATTATGATAAAATTATGATAAAATACAGTACAGCACAGCCAATACCAAAAGATAAATACATACATACCGCTACAATCGCATGCGCTCGCTGCGCGCCCACGGGACCCGATGGACAATATTTTGTGTCAGAGTTGACTGAGGCCCCAGTGAGATGCAGCTAATATATATACAGTCAGTGTTTCATTGTGAACAATAGAGATGACGTAGATTGTTTCTATAGGTCCAGACGTTGGGTGGGTCTAGGCCAGACAGGTAATAGGTTGATTCAATCTAAGGAATCCAAAGGTGGGGGTCTTCTCTCCAGGGGGTCTGCTCCTTTTCATAGCCAGTATCATACAAAGGTTTACTCTCTAATATCAATAACTAAAGTATGCAATGTGCGATCTCTTCGCCGACCGCACCGGACAGCTGCTGATGATTAGGGCTTCAATATGATATCAGGCATGACACCTTTCCTATTACCTAAACCTTTAATAACACTACAATGTACATATAATCACTATATGTATATATATATATATATATATATATATATATATATATATATACTAATAATAAACCGAATACTATCTGCTCCTGAATTACAGTGTAACAGAACCAACATGAAATTATATAAATAACTAACTGTTGTAATGCGAGTGTGTGCGTGCGTATTTTACCGTGCGAACGCACCACGCCACGTAACACGTGGCGTACGCTTCGCAATACGCACGGCAAACCAATATTAAACCAATATACTTTAGTTCATCCACTTATACGACTTCAACAGTCCACCCTTTGATAGTACAATAAACTATCACCTTAAAGATGTTATAAGCAGGATCTCAGTACCACGTTTCATTGTTATGTATTACAAATCCCCCTTGGTGTATGTCCACGCTGTTTGTAGATCTAAACAAGTTATCATAAGAAAGAGTCTTAATCCTCTAAACGACTTCTTCTTTTACTATAAACCGTACACTTCTGGAGCTTGGAGATAACCTTTGTATGCCCTTCAAGGGTGCAATAAAACACTTAATACATTATTTGGAAAGGTACATGGTACAGTAGAACGTGTATCAGCTATACAGAATTCTCTACTACAGTTCTTCAAGTTTAACAGGTTCTTCTGTCCAACGCATGTCTTTAAGCTCAGAATACATTTAAACACTTCATGTTCAATAGCATCATCCTATGTCTATCAATAATGTCATATGCAATCTCCTTCAGCTTGCGTTAATATACACACATCTAATAATGTCACCAGTTCTTTTTATCAACACTTGTGGGCGGGCTATTGTCTGTTTGTTCTTCCCAGTCTCTCAATACTCAGATTTAACAGTGATCGGCTTGCAAAGCATTGGGAGACTTCAGACTAAGGGACCTAGGTGTCCTACTTTTTCCCTTAGTGACCTCCCGCCTATAGTTCGGGTACCTCAAGAATATTTAGTGGATAGAGAACTAATCCTACTTGATATAATCACTGAGGCACGTGTGAGCACGCCCAGCACTTTGTTTGGTCTAAAACCTTACCCTCCCAAGAATGATAATCATTCTCAAGGATGCCTGCTCAAGTCCGAATATTACTGGACTGGCATCGCTGGGTGTATCTCTTTTTAACTATGGGGTCGCCGTACTTACAGACGAAAATGCTACTCAGACAATAGCCCCTCGCACTTTCTCCAAGCTCCAAGGTTTCCAAATTTTCCTTTACCCCTGAATTGAATAGAGTAATTGGCCGGACTGATTATGCTACTAACTTCTTCCTCCCCAACACCTCCTTATCATTACCTGAACCAGTCTCTGTCACCTGCTAATAATCAAAAGAATTAACCGTCCTGAGAAGAGAGTGAAATGAGAGAACACAAAACAGGAAAAACTACAACTTCATGCTGGACAACAGTCTTAGCTTTTGGCTCAGGTGCTACTAACTGCATTCGAGGCCTTCCAGTACAAACTCATGAGTGCCCTTGGACCCTTCTCTGAGTGTTGGCCCCTCTGCAGTGGGTGGTATGGGCACCAGTGTGTCTCTGCTACCCTTGAAGCCGTGAGGCTGGTAGCCTACACCTGGTACCTGTCTGGCAAATAACCTATGCTTAAGAGATTTCTGCTCCACAACTTACTCTCCCGATCCAACATCCTGACATTTAGTGTGACTTTTCAGGAAACAGTGTTTTGGACGTTCTTGGTTGCTGTCTCACTATTTACCTTCTCTCAAGGTCTAACCTAGCCTCCCAGTTACAATCTCAT
Organism: Mixophyes fleayi; assembly: GCF_038048845.1. Classification (NCBI taxonomy): domain Eukaryota; kingdom Metazoa; phylum Chordata; class Amphibia; order Anura; family Limnodynastidae; genus Mixophyes; species Mixophyes fleayi. The sequence continues at coordinate 178,942,662 of NC_134406.1, forward strand.
CTCACGAGGGGTCAAGAACACTTCAAAAACTGACAGGTTAGGAGTCTGCCCAGGGGTGATCTTTTGGTAGCGGGAAAGGACTAGTGGCACTTCAATCAAGTTCCAACTCTTATTCTATTCAATTCATTCTACCGAGTACCACTACTTTATGTTCACACTGGTTTATGGCTAACAGAAAGTATGTGATTTGTTACCACTACTCATACATTATACATCCATTATCAATAACATGAATACCCCTATCATCTATTATAACTCTAGGACTATCACATTAAATAACAAAAGCTTTGAGTATGATACAGTAATACATTAGACACATTTCAATACACCTCTACCCAGACATATTTCATTGGTACACCTGTGTATACTTGAGGATCCTGCATGGTGGTAATTGGATGACGTGTATTTGTTTTACCTGGAGGAAAACCCATCAGCAGGAGGGATATGGGATGGCTCTATTAGTCTACCTTGTCCATCTCTCCAGAGTCCACCAGACTCCTCACCACATCTCTTCACCTTCCAGACAGTTTATCCCTCAGGTAACACAAATCTTCCTATATTAACCAATATGTGTATGCGTGCATGTGTGTGTGTGTTCACCTTTTTAAAACTAAAACAATACAACGAAAAACAAACAAAACATAGATTTGTTAGCTGTCACATAAAACCCTGTTGTCTATTTGACAGCTATGTTCTCCCTGGTGTGACAGCCCTGTATGGTTGTGCGTGTAAGTGTGGACCTTACTAGCAGCTACTTCAGTTGGTAACTGTGTCACTGTCTAAAGTCCTCTATGTAGTGTCCTAATCATGTGCTGGTATTGCTATAAAACGATTTCTCAGTCCCCTCAACATCGCCCTCTAGACTAGAAAAATGCTAAAGACCAATGTATATCAATCGATTTTCCCTCTGCCAACTCACATGTCATTCTCAGTACCTCATATTCAGCTACTTGACTAGGTGGGAAAGGCAAAGGGGTCTCTTTCTATAACACTTCCTTCAAATATAACAGTATCCAGTACATGCCTGTCTAACAGTGAAAAAAATATAAAACATGAAAATTCTACATTTTCTAGGGTTTCACATTATGTTGTATCTTGTGGTAAAAATCCTACTCCAGATGCATATCTGTATGCCTAACCTCCAGCAATCTCCTATCCACCCTTTGTGCTTTATCTCTACCAGAGCAGAGAGAGAGAGAGAGAGAGAGAGAGAGAGAGAGGGAGAGAGAGAGAGAGAGAGAGAGAGAGAGGGAGAGAGAGAGAGAGGGAGAGAGAGAGAGAGGGAGAGAGAGAGAGAGGGAGAGAGAGAGAGGGAGAGAGAGAGAGAGGGAGAGAGAGGGAGAGAGAGAGAGAGACTAGCGTTTGTGTAAAGAATGAGAAATAGGAAAGCAATGAATGATGGGAATACAAAGGTTTGAATACAAACATACATGTAGAAAGGGAGATTTTTACAACCAAATGACAGCTGGATTGGACTCTGACTCTATGGGGAAATGGCTGTATTCATTCCACTGTTCCCCTTAGCTATTTGCTAACTATGACCCCTCCCCATACTTGGCTAGGGGGTCTTAACAGTGGAATCCAGTGTCGTCCGTCATTTGTTCATTAAGAACTCGGTATCTCATTGACTACATACCTTTTCAACGGACTTTTCTAACTTATAATAGAGAAATGTAAAAATTTACTCTTAGTGACTCATATTTTCTCTGAAATACATAAAACGATATTTTGGAGCAAAGTATGTACATACTTCATTGTTGGATAATGACTCTCAGCCAAGCAAATTATCATGAGTCACTGCAGCCTAAAACAAAAGAGTGTTCCAATTGTCTATTGTTAATTTGTCTTTCAAGAGTGATTCTTCTATTTCTCTATCTCCCCTTTTGATCACTAAGTCTATACTCCTTTTGTGTCCCCTTTACCTGTGAGCAGAAAGACAAGATAGTTATCTTAAAACAGCAAACAAAACAAACATTTCTATTCTTTGCCATCGGCCAGCGATTTAGGAGAACAAACATGTGACAACATAAAACGAACAAACGAAATCAACAAAAATTACCTTTTTAAATCCGTTCCCTGCACACTATTACTTACCACAGTTTAAACCCTAGAGTCGGCTATATTTATCCCCCCAGGCATTGACTGCTATGAGGTGCACAGGAAACTGTTGAGAAGTCTCCGAGACTTGTGTGCGCCGTCTCTGTGGGTGTCTATGTGATTCCCCCTTAGATGGGCCAAGTCTCTTTGCTTCCGCTCTTGTCATTGTACAGTCCTGTGCTTGATGTCCCATTTTAGTGCATCTAAAACACTTTCTCAACTCATGTTGTTTCTCTTCTTTTTTTAAAATCTCTTGCGAAATGGCCTTCTTCATTACACTTAAAACACCTGATTTTTCTATGTTTCTTATTATGTGGGTTGTATGCTGGTGGTCGTGTGTGCAGTCCCTCTAGTGCTGGGATACTTACTATTATTACCCTTAGTACTTATTGTCTCTTTCTGTTTATTTATACTTTTATCATGTTCTATAGCTGACTCCCTGAGAGCACTTACAGTGGTTCCTTTCCAGTATGGTAATGAAGTTTGCACTCTTCTTTTCAAGTTTTCCCTGAGGCCATCCATTAGAACTTTAACAGCAACCTCTCTGTAATATAGATTATCTTTTATGTCTGGTACCCCAGTATATTTGCCCATTGCTATCAAAGCTCTGCAAAAATAGTCTGCTGCATTTTCACTATCTTTTTGCTGGATACTAAAAATTTTACTCCAGTCCACTATCACTGGGAAATATGTGGCCAACAGTGTGATTATTTGTTTAATATTGTCCTGATTATTATCCTCGGTTAAGGATTCATCCTCCTCCAACATACAATCCTTAATGAACTTTTGTATGTCAGTATTGAGAGGAAGACAGGTCTTCAATAATACTCGCCAATCGTTATTAGTTGGCTCATACACATTACCATAATATCTAATAAACTGATGACATTTGGTCAAATCTTTACTAGGATCAGGGAAATCAGACAAAATTGAAAATGTTTCAGACCTAGTGCATGGATCATGCTTTGCTACATGTTTTAAGGGAACATCACTATTCCTGTCTGCTTTCCCATTGGGAACTGCTGCTGTGCAGACAGGATGTAAGTCTACCAAATTACTAAAACTAGTTGCTGAAATTGCTGCTGCAGTACAATGGATGTCTCCCCCCGTGTTAACCTTTTCATTATTCTCACCACTTTCAGCAGCTGCCCCTGTTGGTGGGACCGTTCCTCTTCTTTGTCCTGAAACATTACTTTTAACGTTACTTAAAACAACATACAACTTACTAGTAGGGATGAGCGCACTCGGATTTATGAAATCCGAGCCCACCCGAACGTTGCGGATCCGAGTCGGATCCGAGACAGATCCGGGTATTGGCGCCAAATTCAAATGTGAAACTGAGGCTCTGACTCATAATCCCGTTGTCGGATCTCGCGATACTCGGATCCTATAAATTCCCCGCTAGTCGCCGCCATCTTCACTCGGGCATTGATCAGGGTAGAGGGAGGGTGTGTTAGGTGGTCCTCTGTCCTGGTAGATCTCGTGCTGTGCTGTTTAGTTCTGTGCTGTGCTGTGCTGTGCTGTGCTGTGCTGTGTTCTGCAGTATCAGTCCAGTGGTGCTGTGTGCTGTGCTCTGTCCTTCTGAGGTCAGTGGTGCTGCTCGGTCCTGTGCTGTGTCCTGTTCAGTCCAGTGGTGCTGTGTCCTGTGCTCTGTGCTTCTAAGGGCATAGTTATTTCCCCAATATTCCCCTGTGTTTAAAAAAATAAAAAAAAGTTTTTTTAAAAAATACCAAAAACTACTTAAATTTATTTTAATTACCACAAAATTTGCACAACCAATCCTGCAGTATAAGCCCATTGGTACTGCAATATTACCAAGTTCACACATTCAGCAGTAAAAGTCCAGTGGTACTGCAATATTACAAAGTTTACACATTCTGCAGTATCAGTCCAGTGGTGCTGTGTCCTGTGCTCTGTCCTGCTGAGTTCCGTAGTGCTGCTGGGTCCTGTGCCGTGTCCTGTTCAGTCCAGTGGTGCTGTGTCCTGTGCTCTGTGCTTCTAAGGGCATAGTTATTTCCCCATTATTCCCAAGTTTTTAAAAAATAAAAAAAAAGTAAAAAAAAATTAAAAATTAAAAAAAAAAAAAAATATATAATAATTATAACCAAATTTGCAAAACCAATCCAGCAGTATAAGTCCATTGGTACTGCAATATTACAAAGTTCACACATTCTGCAGTATCAGTCCAGTGGTGCTGTGTCCTGTGCTCTGTCCTGCTGAGGTCCGTAGTGCTGCTGGGTCCTGTGCCGTGTCCTGTTCAGTCCAGTGGTGCTGTGTCCTGTGCTCTGTGCTTCTAAGGGCATAGTTATTTCCCCATTATTCCCAAGTTTTTAAAAAATAAAAAAAAGTAAAAAAAAATAAAAAAGTAAAAAAAAAATCAATAAATATAATAATTATAACCAAATTTGCAAAACCAATCCAGCAGTATAAGTCCATTGGTACTGCAATATTACAAAGTTCACACATTCTGCAGTATTAGTCCAGTGGTGCTGTGTCCTGTGCTCTGTCCTGCTGAGTTCCGTAGTGCTGCTGGGTCCTGTGCCGTGTCCTGTTCAGTCCAGTGGTGCTGTGTCCTGTGCTCTATGCGTCTAAGGGCATAGTTATTTCCCCACTATTCCCAAGTTTTTTAAAAATAAAAAAAAAGTAAAAAAAAAAAAAAAATTTAAAAAAAAAAAAATATATAATAATTATAACCAAATTTGCAAAACCAATCCAGCAGTATAAGTCCATTGGTACTGCAATATTACCAAGTTCACACATTCTGCAGTATCTTGTGCTACATATAATGGAGACCAAAAATTTGGAGGATAAAGTAGGGAAAGATCAAGACCCACTTCCTCCTAATGCTGAAGCTGCTGCCACTAGTCATGACATAGACAATGAAATGCCATCAACGTCGTCTTCCAAGCCCGATGCCCAATCTCGTAGTACCGGGCATGTAAAATCCAAAAAGCCCAAGTTAAGAAAAAGTAGCAAAAAGAGAAACTTAAAATCATCTGAGGAGAAACGTAAAGTTGCCAATATGCCATTTACGACACGGAGTGGCAAGGAACGGCTTAGGCCCTGGCCCGTGTTCATGACTAGTGGTTCAGCTTCACCCACGGATCTTAGCCCTCCTCCTCCTCCCCCCCCCCTACAAAAAATTGAAGAGAGTTATGCTGTCAGCAACAAAACAGCAAACAACTCTGCCTTCTAAAGAGAAATTATCACAAATCCACAAGGCGAGTCCAAGGATGTTGGTGGTTGTCAAGCCTGACCTTCCCATCACTGTACGGGAAGAGGTGGCTCGGGAGGAGGCTATTGATGATGTAGCTGGCGCTGTGGAGGAACTTGATGATGAGGATGGTGATGTGGTTATTGTAAATGAGGCACCAGGGGGGGAAACAGCTGATGTCCATGGGATGAAAAAGCCCATCGTCATGCCTGGTCAGAAGACCAAAAAATGCACCTCTTCGGTCTGGAGTTATTTTTATCCAAATCCAGACAACCAATGTATGGCCATATGTAGCTTATGTAAAGCTCAAATAAGCAGGGGTAAGGATCTTGCCCACCTAGGAACATCCTCCCTTATACGTCACCTGAATAACCTTCATAGTTCAGTGGTTAGTTCAGGAACTGGGGCTAGGACCCTCATCGGTACAGGGACACCTAAATCCCGTGGTCCAGTTGGATACACACCAGCAACACCCTCCTCGTCAACTTCCTCCACAATCTCCATCAGATTCAGTCCTGCAGCCCAAGTCAGCAGCCAGACTGAGTCCTCCTCAATACGGGATTCATCCGAGGAATCCTGCAGCGGTACGCCTACTACTGCCACTGCTGCTGTTGCTGCTGTTAGTCGGTCATCTTCCCAGAGGGGAAGTCGTAAGACCGCTAAGTCTTTCACAAAACAATTGACCGTCCAACAGTCGTTTGCCATGACCACAAAATACGATAGTAGTCACCCTATTGCAAAGCGTATAACTGCGGCTGTAACTGCAATGTTGGTGTTAGACGTGCGCCCGGTGTCCGCCATCAGTGGAGTGGGATTTAGAGGGTTGATGGAGGTATTGTGTCCCCGGTACCAAATCCCCTCGAGATTCCACTTCACTAGGCAGGCGATACCAAAAATGTACAGAGAAGTACGATCAAGTGTCCTCAGTGCTCTTAAAAATGCGGTTGTACCCACTGTCCACTTAACCACGGACATGTGGACAAGTGGTTCTGGGCAAACGAAGGACTATATGACTGTGACAGCCCACTGGGTAGATGCATCCCCTTCCGCAGCAACAGCAACAGCTGCATCAGTAGCAGCATCTACAAAATGGCTGCTCATGCAAAGGCAGGCAACATTGTGTATTACAGGCTTTAATAAGAGGCACAACGCTGACAACATATTAGAGAAAATGAGGGAAATTATCTCCCAGTGGCTTACCCCACTTAGACTCTCATGGGGATTTGTGGTGTCAGACAATGCCAGTAACATTGTGCGGGCATTAAATATGGGCAATTTCCAGCACGTTCCATGTTTTGCCCACACCATTAATTTGGTGGTGCAGCATTACCTCAAAAGTGACAGGGGTGTGCAGGAGATGCTTGCGGTGGCGCGCAAAATTGCTGGACACTTTCGGCATTCAGCCAGTGCCTACCGCAGACTAGAGGCACATCAAAAAAGCATGAACCTGCCCTGCCATCACCTCAAACAAGAGGTTGTGACGCGCTGGAACTCCACCCTTTATATGCTGCAGAGGATGGAGGAGCAGCAAAAGGCCATTCAGGCCTACACAGCCACCTACGACATAGGCAAAGGAGTGGGGATGCGCCTCAGTCAAGCGCAGTGGAGACTGATTTCCGTGTTGTGCAAGGTTCTGCAGCCATTTGAACTTGCCACACGAGAAGTCAGTTCCGACACTGCCAGCTTGAGTCAGGTCATTCCCCTGATCAGGCTGTTGCAGAAGCAGCTGGAGAAAGTGAGGGAGGAGCTGGTAAGCCATTGCGATTACACCAAGCATGTAGCTCTTGTGGATGTAGCCCTTCGTACGCTTTGCCAGGATCCGAGGGTGGTCACTCTTTTAAAGTCAGAGGAATACATTCTGGCCACCGTGCTCGATCCTCGGTTTAAAGCGTATGTTGTGTCTCTGTTTCCGGCGGACACAAGTCTACAGCGGTGCAAAGACCTGCTGGTCAGGAGATTGTGTCACTCACCGGACTGTGAGTGCTTCTTCCCGGACATTTAGGAACCGTGGCCGTCCTCCATCCTGAGGGACTGCGCATGCGCAGCCCTTTCTATACCTCCAGTGTATGTTCCTTTAACTTAATTGGCAGATCAGGCAACCTCCCTATATTAAGCACCTGTGGTCATCACCACATTGCCTGATCTTGGAGTCTCATTCCCCATGAGTCTCTGAAGGTGTTCCTGTGTTTCCTCGTTTTTTCAGCCCAGCTGATTCCTGTGGTTTCCAAACCACTTCTACCTCTGTGGTTTCCAAACCACTTCTACTACTGTGGTTCCCATACCACTTCTACCATCTACTGTATCATCGTGACTGTGAGCTGATTCCTATCCGCTGCCTCCGTGCACTACAGTCTTCTAACCACTTCAACTCTACCTTGTATCATTGGGACTGTTAGCTGATGCCTATCCGCTGCCTCCGTGCACTACAGTCTTTCATTCACATCCACTCACCTGTTCATGATTGTGACTGCCAGCTGATTCCTATCCGCTGCCTCCGTGCACTACAGGCTTCAACCTGCAACTCGTCTGTGTTTCATCATCGTGACTGTTTGGCTGATTTCTATCCGCTGCCTCCGTGCACTACAGTCTTCAACCTGCAACTCGTCTGTGTTTCATCATCGTGACTGCTAGCTGATTCCTATCCGCTGCCTCCGTGCACTACAGTCTTCAACCTGCAACTCGTCTGTGTTTCATCATCGTGACTGCTAGCTGATTCCTATCCGCTGCCTCCGTGCACTACAGTCTTCAACCTGCAACCCGTCTGTGTTTCATCGTGACTGTTTAGCTGATTCCTATCCGCCGCCTCTGTGCGCTTCAGTCTTCAGCCCTTGTCAACTCTCCCGTGTTTCCTTAAGTCTGCTGCCACTATTGCTACCCGCTACTCTCCGTGATCAACTGTTCCAGTTCAACTCTGCTCTGGTGTCCCATCGTTACTGCACCTGCTGGTTGCTATTGGCTACCTCCGTGTTCCCGCAGAGACCCGCTGCTGTTACTTCTCAGCGCTACGCATCCATCTACTGCTGATCCGCTCTCCACGCCTTCCTGGGTTCCCTGTTGGTCTACCTACCTGTGCGCTGCACCTGCTAGACCACCGCTTCACCCATCCAGGGACTTTGCATCCTGCCGGCCTCCTGCCGTTCAGGTATCTCTGCACTTCTGTCTGACTGCCTTCTCTTGAACCACGGTATGCATACTTCCCATTGACTGTGCTGTGTATTGCATACCTTGCTGGACTGTGTTGGTTCTCCTCTGGAGTGTACTATCCGCTGAGTCTATTGCCATCATTGACTGTGTTATCTCATGCTGGATTACTTCAAGAGACTTTCTATATTGGCAGTGTTGTTCAGTCATTTATACATTTATATTGTGCATATTACTGTGGATCAAAGTCAAGGTGCCCGTGTATATATTGTGTTGCAGTCTCTCCCCGTGCACCTCCTCACATATATATTCAGTGGTACAACTTGCTAGTGGCAGACCACTGACCCCTGTTTCCAGTTTCACCTGCTCCAGTATCCTCTCACATAGCAGTGGTACAACTTGCTAACGCAGACCACTGACTCCCCGGATACCTCCACTTGGATTCCATTCCTTCACTCAGACAGCGGTACAACTTGCTATCCGCAGACCGCTGACTCTCATCACCTCCTCGTTTCTGTTGGACATTCCTCCTCACTATAGCAGTGGTACAACTTGCTACCGCAGACCACTGACTACCTTCACGTGTCCTTTGTCCATACAGTTCCTCGTGTATTACTACCTCCATATTGCCAGTGCTGCTAGTCATAGACTTTCCTGAGCATCTCATCATCTGCTATTTCCTGTTCCGTGATCACCCTGCTACCAGAGTACCATATTACCACCTATACTGCTCTGGTAAGCCTATCACCTGGTGATCCCTGGGTAAAGACTCCTAGTGCCCGTGACAGTAAGATCAGGCCATGACAGACCCAGATACGGAACCTACCGTTAAAGAGATGCTGCAGCATCTGGTCAGCCGTGTGGAGCAACAGGATGCTCGCCAACAGCTGTTACTTCAATGTTACCAATCGTTAACCTCCCAAGGAACATCTGGACAGACTGTTACAGCTAATATTGAAGCTCCTGTGCTTTCCTCCGTTTCCCCAGTGCCATCCCAGGTGTCTACAGCTTCTACGCTTCACCTGCCTACTCCGTCAAAATATGACGGGGACCCCAAAACTTGTAGAGGTTTCCTTAACCAATGTTCAGTCCATTTTGAACTCCAACCTCAAAATTTTTCTACCCATCGTTCCAGAGTGGCCTATCTTATCTCATTGTTTTCGGGACAAGCCCTGGCTTGGGCCTCCCCCCTGTGGGAAAGAAACGATCCAATTCTACAAGATAGTGCCAAATTCATTTCCACGTTCCGAAGTGTGTTCGATGAACCAGGTCGTGTGACCTCCGCTGCTTCCAGCATTCTTCGTTTGCGACAAGGCTCCCATACAGTAGGACAGTATGTCATTCAATTTAGGATCTTAGCCTCTGAACTTCAGTGGAACACTGAAGCATTAGTTGCCGCCTTCTGGCAGGGGCTCTCCGATAAAATTAAAGATGCACTGACTACCCAAGAGCTTCCTTCGTCACTAGAAGATTTGATTTCTCTTTGCCATCGTGTAGATATGAGATTTCGTGAAAGAGAGTCTGAGAAAACAACAGCTGTCAAAGCACCTCTTCGTTTAAACCCTCAATTTCGTCCAGCTCCATCCTCTGTGATTCCCATGGAGATAGGACGTTCCAAATTATCTTCAGAGGAAAGGAAACGAAGAGTAAAGAATAGACTCTGTATCTATTGTGCTGATTCCACGCATATGCTCAGCTCTTGCCCTAAGAGATCGGGAAATGCCAGGCCCTAACTAGTTCTGGAGAGGTGAAGTTAGGGTCCCTGGAGTCCTCTCCATTGTCTATGAAATCTAAAGTCTGCGCTTTTGATGTTACGATTTCCTTTGCTACCAAATCCTTTGAGTCACAGGCATTGATTGATTCCGGAGCAGCAGGAAATTTCATTTCTAAATCACTAGTGAATCAATGGTCCCTACCTGTGATCACTTTAAAAACACCCATTACTGTGACGGCTATAGATGGATCACGCCTTATCAATGGTCTCATCACCCAGAGTACGTCTCCAGTAACCCTTCAGATTGGTGTACTACACCATGAAGAAATTTCGTTTTTAATTCTTCCAGTTACGACAAGTCCGATTGTCTTAGGCCTTCCATGGCTTCAGTGTCACTCTCCCCAGATTGACTGGCGCACCCCTCAAGTTACGTCTTGGGGGTCTGAATGTCACCATCGTTGTCTCTCTCAAGTTATTCCTCTTAAAGTACAGCGATCTTCCATCTCATCTTCCTCCCCGGGACTCCCTCCTCAGTATGCTTCATTTGCCGATGTGTTTGATAAAGCTCAGTCTGAACGTCTTCCTCCTCATCGTTCTTGGGATTGTCCGATCGACCTTCTACCTGGCAAGACTCCTCCCAGGGGTCGGGTCTATCCTCTCTCGTTACCTGAAACTCAAGCCACATCTGAGTACATACAGGAGAATCTCCAGCGTGGGTTCATTCGACCTTCCACCTCTCCCGCTGGAGCTGGGTTCTTCTTCGTCAAAAAGAAGGATGGATCATTACGCCCTTGTATAGATTTTTGTGGACTCAACGCCATTACTATCAAGAATCGGTATCCCATTCCGCTGATCACTGAGCTATTTGATCGCATCAAGGGAGCTCGGATATTTACTAAGTTGGATCTTCGTGGTGCCTACAATTTAATTAGAATCCGTTCCGGTGACGAATGGAAGACCGCGTTTAACACCAGAGATGGGCATTACGAATATTTAGTAATGCCCTTCGGGCTGTGTAATGCCCCCGCTGTTTTCCAGGGTTTCATCAATGAGATCTTTCGGGACTTATTATATGTATGTGTCGTTGTCTACCTAGACGACATATTGATCTTCTCACAGGACCTGCCTTCTCATCACCAACATGTGGCAGAGGTCCTCTCCAGACTACGGAAAAACTCGTTGTTCTGTAAATTGGAAAAATGTTCATTCGAGTTACCCCAGATTCCATTCTTGGGGTATATAGTTTCCGGAGTTGGCCTGAAGATGGATCCAGACAAAGTAAATGCTGTACTACATTGGCCTCAGCCAACTACTCTTCGTGCCATCCAGCGTTTTTTAGGTTTTGCCAATTACTATAGACGCTTCATTCAAGACTTTTCATCCATTGCATTTCCCATTGTGGCCCTAACTCGGAAAGGGGCTAATACTAAGCAATGGTCATCTGAGGCTCTCCAAGCCTTTCAAATCCTCAAAGAGGCCTTCTCGTCTGCTCCCATTCTGCGACAGCCTGATGTGACACTCCCCTTCTTCCTAGAAGTAGATGCCTCTAATGTGGGCTTAGGAGCTATTCTCTCCCAACGCTCGGAGCAACAAAAATTACATCCTTGTGCCTTCTACTCTCGGGGTCTTCTGCCCGCAGAGAAAAATTATACTATCGGGGACAAGGAGTTGCTGGCCATCAAAGCTGCATTAGAGGAATGGAGATACTTGTTGGAAGGAGCTCGCCATCCGGTGACGATCTTCACGGATCATAAGAACTTGTCATATTTGCAATCTGCTCAATGCTTGAACCCTCGTCAAGCAAGATGGTCTCTTTTCTTTTCCCGTTTTGAATTAATTATAACCTTCAAACCAGCCGCTAAGAACAAGAAAGCTGACGCTCTATCTCGAGCTTTTGTGACGTCCTCTGATGTAGAAGAGGTTCCCAACCATGCTATTCTAGACCCCAAATGTATTTCTCTGGCTGCTTCATCCACCAAAATGCTACCATTTGGGAAGACCCTTGTGCCTCCTACTCTGAGGAGGAAAATCCTTTCGTGGTTCCATGCCTCTCGTTTTTCTGGACACGCCGGTGAACACAAGACCTTTGAGATTCTCTCTCGTAGTTACTGGTGGCCTTCAATGAGGAGAGACGTCAAAGAGTTTATTGCTTCCTGTGATTTATGTTCTCAGTTCAAATCCTCCCGCAGAACTCCAGCAGGGTTGCTGCGACCACTACCCATTCCGTCCAAGCCTTGGACCCATATTAGTATGGATTTCGTTACTGATTTGCCACCAAGTAAGAATCACAATACTATTTGGGTAGTGGTAGACAGATTTTCGAAGATGGCCCATTTCGTCCCTCTGTCCGGTTTACCTTCCTCGTCTACTCTGGCTGAACATTTCATTAAAGAAATCTTCCGCATCCATGGATGTCCGTCTGAGATTGTGTCGGATAGAGGAGTACAATTCGTTTCCAGATTCTGGCGGGCCCTTTGTAAAACCTTGGGCATACGATTAGCACTCTCATCGTCTTACCATCCGCAATCTAACGGACAAACGGAACGAGTCAATCAAGATCTTGAGACTTTTATTAGGATGTTCTCTTCAGCCAACCAAGACAACTGGGTAGAATTGCTCCCTTGGGCTGAATTCGCCCATAACAACATGTACCATGAGTCATCATCCAAAACTCCATTCTTTGTGGTCTACGGTCACCATCCGTCTTTTCCGGAATTTCCTGCCCTCCCGCCCACCCAAGTTCCTGCTGTGGAGACTGCTTGTCAAACCTTCAAAAATATCTGGTCTCAGGTCAAAACCTGTTTAAAGAAGACATCTAATAAATATAAGTCTTTCGCAGATAAGAAGAGGCGGGCTATTCCACCACTAAAAATTGGAGATCGTGTCTGGTTATCTACCAAAAATATTCGTTTGAAGGTTCCATCTATGAAATTCGCCCCTCGTTTTATTGGTCCATATAGGATCATTCAAGTTATCAATCCAGTATGTGTTAAACTTCTTCTTCCTAAGAATCTTCGGATTTCCAATGCCTTCCATGTGTCCTTGCTCAAACCTCTCATCATCAACCGTTTCTCGACTCCTCCCTCAGCACCGCAGCCAGTTCAAGTTCATCAGGAGGAGGATTTCGAGATTACTGAGGTATTGGATGCAAAAATTTCGCGAGGAGTCCTCCGTTTCCTCGTTCATTGGAAGGGCTTTGGTCCTGAAGAGCGTTCATGGATCAAAGCTGAAGATCTTAATGCTCCTGCCCTTCTGAAGAAGTTTTATTCCAAAAATCCGGACAAGCCCGGTTCCAGGCGTTCTGTGCCCACCTTTAAAAGGGGGGGTACTGTCACTCACCGGACTGTGAGTGCTTCTTCCCGGACATTTAGGAACCGTGGCCGTCCTCCATCCTGAGGGACTGCGCATGCGCAGCCCTTTCTATACCTCCAGTGTATGTTCCTTTAACTTAATTGGCAGATCAGGCAACCTCCCTATATTAAGCACCTGTGGTCATCACCACATTGCCTGATCTTGGAGTCTCATTCCCCATGAGTCTCTGAAGGTGTTCCTGTGTTTCCTCGTTTTTTCAGCCCAGCTGATTCCTGTGGTTTCCAAACCACTTCTACCTCTGTGGTTTCCAAACCACTTCTACTACTGTGGTTCCCATACCACTTCTACCATCTACTGTATCATCGTGACTGTGAGCTGATTCCTATCCGCTGCCTCCGTGCACTACAGTCTTCTAACCACTTCAACTCTACCTTGTATCATTGGGACTGTTAGCTGATGCCTATCCGCTGCCTCCGTGCACTACAGTCTTTCATTCACATCCACTCACCTGTTCATGATTGTGACTGCCAGCTGATTCCTATCCGCTGCCTCCGTGCACTACAGGCTTCAACCTGCAACTCGTCTGTGTTTCATCATCGTGACTGTTTGGCTGATTTCTATCCGCTGCCTCCGTGCACTACAGTCTTCAACCTGCAACTCGTCTGTGTTTCATCATCGTGACTGCTAGCTGATTCCTATCCGCTGCCTCCGTGCACTACAGTCTTCAACCTGCAACTCGTCTGTGTTTCATCATCGTGACTGCTAGCTGATTCCTATCCGCTGCCTCCGTGCACTACAGTCTTCAACCTGCAACCCGTCTGTGTTTCATCGTGACTGTTTAGCTGATTCCTATCCGCCGCCTCTGTGCGCTTCAGTCTTCAGCCCTTGTCAACTCTCCCGTGTTTCCTTGAGTCTGCTGCCACTATTGCTACCCGCTACTCTCCGTGATCAACTGTTCCAGTTCAACTCTGCTCTGGTGTCCCATCGTTACTGCACCTGCTGGTTGCTATTGGCTACCTCCGTGTTCCCGCAGAGACCCGCTGCTGTTACTTCTCAGCGCTACGCATCCATCTACTGCTGATCCGCTCTCCACGCCTTCCTGGGTTCCCTGTTGGTCTACCTACCTGTGCGCTGCACCTGCTAGACCACCGCTTCACCCATCCAGGGACTTTGCATCCTGCCGGCCTCCTGCCGTTCAGGTATCTCTGCACTTCTGTCTGACTGCCTTCTCTTGAACCACGGTATGCATACTTCCCATTGACTGTGCTGTGTATTGCATACCTTGCTGGACTGTGTTGGTTCTCCTCTGGAGTGTACTATCCGCTGAGTCTATTGCCATCATTGACTGTGTTATCTCATGCTGGATTACTTCAAGAGACTTTCTATATTGGCAGTGTTGTTCAGTCATTTATACATTTATATTGTGCATATTACTGTGGATCAAAGTCAAGGTGCCCGTGTATATATTGTGTTGCAGTCTCTCCCCGTGCACCTCCTCACATATATATTCAGTGGTACAACTTGCTAGTGGCAGACCACTGACCCCTGTTTCCAGTTTCACCTGCTCCAGTATCCTCTCACATAGCAGTGGTACAACTTGCTAACGCAGACCACTGACTCCCCGGATACCTCCACTTGGATTCCATTCCTTCACTCAGACAGCGGTACAACTTGCTATCCGCAGACCGCTGACTCTCATCACCTCCTCGTTTCTGTTGGACATTCCTCCTCACTATAGCAGTGGTACAACTTGCTACCGCAGACCACTGACTACCTTCACGTGTCCTTTGTCCATACAGTTCCTCGTGTATTACTACCTCCATATTGCCAGTGCTGCTAGTCATAGACTTTCCTGAGCATCTCATCATCTGCTATTTCCTGTTCCGTGATCACCCTGCTACCAGAGTACCATATTACCACCTATACTGCTCTGGTAAGCCTATCACCTGGTGATCCCTGGGTAAAGACTCCTAGTGCCCGTGACAGATTGTCCTCTGAAGAGGACCGTGACATGCCAACAGCTCCACCCTCATTTTCTTCCACATCTATGGCTGCGAGGAAAAAGCTCAGTTTTCCCAAAAGAGGCACTGGCGGGGATGCTGATAACATCTGGTCCGGACTGAAGGACCTGCCAACCATTGCAGACATGTCTACTCTCGCTGCATTGGATGCTGTCACAATAGAAAAAATTGTGGATGATTACTTTGCTGACACCATCCAAGTAGACATGTCAGACAGTCCATATTGTTACTGGCAGGAAAAAAAGGCAGTTTGGAAGCCCCTGTACAAACTGGCTCTATTTTACCTGAGTTGTCCCCCCTCCAGTGTGTACTCGGAAAGAGTTTTTAGTGCAGCGGGGAACCTGGTCAGTGAGCGGCGAAGGAGGTTGCTTCCTCACAACGTTGAAAAAATGATGTTTATAAAAATGAATAATCAATTCCTCAATGAAGTACAGCACTGCCCTCCAGATACTACAGAGGGACCTGTGGTTGTGGAGTCCAGCGGGGACGAATTGATAATGTGTGATGAGGAGGAAGTACACACTGTAGGGGGAGAGGAATCAGAGGTTGAGGATGAGGACGACATCTTGCCTCAGTAGAGCCTGTTTAGTCTGTACAGGGAGAGATGAATAGCTTTTTTGGTGTGGGGGCCCAAACAAACCAATCATTTCAGCCAAAGTTGTTTGGTAGGCCCTGTCGCTGAAATGATTGGTTTGTTAAAGTGTGCATGTCCTATTTCAACAACATAAGGGTGGGTGTGAGGGCCCAAGGACAATTCCATCTTGGAACTTTTTTTTTGGCATTATATGACCAATCAACAGTCGTTTGCCATGTTCAAAAAGTAAAACCAAATTTTAAAAAATTCAAGAGATTAAACCAAAAGTAAAATGCCGTGTCATAATTTAAAACAAGAGTTTTTGACGTGCTCTAAAACTACTGTATTGTTGTTTATATTTTATAAACACTACACTTGAAAGCTTGAGTCTTTCAATAAAAAAGTAACTGTCCATTGCACGAATATTTGCAACAGGGACAATTTTAGGGTTAAGAAAGCCAACTGATAACACTTCGACGCTGTCTGTCTTTATAAACACTACACTTGGAAGTTGGAGGAGGTATTGTGGCCCCGGCACCAAATTTACTACCGGGGCCACTCCACTGTGCAGTCCATATTTAGGTGTATCAGATATTAAACAACGGTGACAGTTGATGCCCAATTTTTTAATTATATTGTGGCCTCGGTACCAAATTGTGTACCGGGGCCACCACACTACGCAGTCCAGATACTTGTTTGGTGGAATTCAGACCAGTTGAGGGTTTTATTATTATATTGTGGGGACCACTCTATCTATACCACACTACAACTCTATACCACTCTATTTCATACTTTAATTCTATTTAATACTTTAATTCTATTTCATACTTTAATTCTATTTAATACTTTAATTCTATTTCATACTTTAATTCTATTTAATACTTTAATTCTATTACTAATTACCATAAAGAGGAACAAAATAAACCAATTTTACCAAAAGTATAATATGACTTAGACTTACAAACACTACACTTGAAAGATGGTGCCTTTAAATGAAAAAGTCAGTCTTCATTGCACGACTATGTGCAACAGGGACAGTTTTTTGGTTTACAAAGTCAACCAATAACACTTGGACCCTGTCTGTCTTTAACATACTTGATGGGATCTCAATGACGAATTGTCTGTACCATGTTTGGAGGAGGTATTGTGGCCCCGGTATCAAATTGGGTACCGGGGCCACCCCACTACGCAGTCCAGATACTTGTTTGGTGGAATTCTGACACGTGGAGGGTTTTTTAATTATATTGTGGCCTCGGTACCAAATTGTGTACCGGGGCCACCACACTACGCAGTCAAGATAGATAGATGCGTATCATAGATAAAGTACATTCAGTGGTGTGGGGCAAATTGAAAAATATTCAAAATGCACTGACATTATCAAAAACAAGAGGTTGTCACACGCTAAAACTCCAACATGTATATGATGGAGAGGATGGAGGAGCAGCCGTATGTGTAGTGTAATGCAGACCTGTTGAAGGTTTTTTATATATTTTATTGTGGTGCCCAGTGCCCACTCCTCTACGCAGTCCAGATACATTTATTGGTGCGAATCATAAAAGTTCAGGGTTTTTAATATATTGTGGTGACCCACTCCTCTACGCAGTCCAGGTACATTTATTGGTGCGATTCATAAAAGTTCAGGGTTTTTAATATATATTGTGGTGACCCACTCCTCTACGCAGTCCAGGTACATTTATTGGTGCGATTCATAAAAGTTCAGGGTTTTTAATATATTGTGGTGACCCACTCCTCTACGCAGTCCAGGTACATTTATTGGTGCGATTCATAAAAGTTCAGGGTTTTTAATATATATTGTGGTGACCCACTCCTCTACGCAGTCCAGGTACATTTATTGGTGCGATTCATAAAAGTTCAGGGTTTTTAATATATATTGTGGTGACCCACTCCTTTACGCAGTCCAGGTACATTTATTGGTGCGATTCATAAAAGTTCAGGGTTTTTAATATATATTGTGGTGACCCACTCCTCTACGCAGTCCAGGTACATTTATTGGTGCGATTCATAAAAGTTCAGGGTTTTTAATATATATTGTGGTGACCCACTCCTCTACGCAGTCCAGGTACATTTATTGGTGCGATTCATAAAAGTTCAGGGTTTTTAATATATATTGTGGTGACCCACTCCTCTACGCAGTCCAGGTACATTTATTGGTGCGATTCATAAAAGTTCAGGGTTTTTAATATATTGTGGTGACCCACTCCTCTACGCAGTCCAGGTACATTTATTGGTGCGAATCAAACAAGTTGATGGTTTTCTTATTATATATATTGTGGTGACCCACTCCTCTACGCAGTCCAGGTACATTTATTGGTGCGATTCATAAAAGTTCAGGGTTTTTAATATATATTGTGGTGACCCACTCCTCTACGCAGTCCAGGTACATTTATTGGTGCGAATCAAACAAGTTGATGGTTTTCTTATTATATATATTGTGGTGAACCACTCCTCTACGCAGTCCAGGTACATTTATTGGTGCGATTCATAAAAGTTCAGGGTTTTTAATATATTGTGGTGACCCACTCCTCTACGCAGTCCAGGTACATTTATTGGTGCGATTCATAAAAGTTCAGGGTTTTTAATATATATTGTGGTGACCCACTCCTCTACGCAGTCCAGGTACATTTATTGGTGCGATTCATAAAAGTTCAGGGTTTTTAATATATTGTGGTGACCCACTCCTCTACGCAGTCCAGGTACATTTATTGGTGCGATTCATAAAAGTTCAGGGTTTTTAATATATATTGTGGTGACCCACTCCTCTACGCAGTCCAGGTACATTTATTGGTGCGATTCATAAAAGTTCAGGGTTTTTAATATATATTGTGGTGACCCACTCCTCTACGCAGTCCAGGTACATTTATTGGTGCGATTCATAAAAGTTCAGGGTTTTTAATATATATTGTGGTGACCCACTCCTCTACGCAGTCCAGGTACATTTATTGGTGCGATTCATAAAAGTTCAGGGTTTTTAATATATTGTGGTGACCCACTCCTCTACGCAGTCCAGGTACATTTATTGGTGCGATTCATAAAAGTTCAGGGTTTTTAATATATATTGTGGTGACCCACTCCTCTACGCAGTCCAGGTACATTTATTGGTGCGATTCATAAAAGTTCAGGGTTTTTAATATATTGTGGTGACCCACTCCTCTACGCAGTCCAGGTACATTTATTGGTGCGAATCAAACAAGTTGATGGTTTTCTTATTATATATATTGTGGTGACCCACTCCTCTACGCAGTCCAGGTACATTTATTGGTGCGATTCATAAAAGTTCAGGGTTTTTAATATATATTGTGGTGACCCACTCCTCTACGCAGTCCAGGTACATTTATTGGTGCGAATCAAACAAGTTGATGGTTTTCTTATTATATATATTGTGGTGACCCACTCCTCTACGCAGTCCAGGTACATTTATTGGTGCGATTCATAAAAGTTCAGGGTTTTTAATATATATTGTGGTGACCCACTCCTCTACGCAGTCCAGGTACATTTATTGGTGCGATTCATAAAAGTTCAGGGTTTTTAATATATATTGTGGTGACCCACTCCTCTACGCAGTCCAGGTACATTTATTGGTGCGATTCATAAAAGTTCAGGGTTTTTAATATATATTGTGGTGACCCACTCCTCTACGCAGTCCAGGTACATTTATTGGTGCGATTCATAAAAGTTCAGGGTTTTTAATATATATTGTGGTGACCCACTCCTCTACGCAGTCCAGGTACATTTATTGGTGCGATTCATAAAAGTTCAGGGTTTTTAATATATATTGTGGTGACCCACTCCTCTACGCAGTCTAGGTACATTTATTGGTGCGATTCATAAAAGTTCAGGGTTTTTAATATATATTGTGGTGACCCACTCCTCTACGCAGTCCAGGTACATTTATTGGTGCGAATCATAAAAGTTCAGGGTTTTTAATATATATTGTGGTGACCCACTCCTCTACGCAGTCCAGAAAGATACCTTGTTGCAACGTTTTGGACTAATAACTATATTGTGAGGTGTTCAGAATACACTGTAAATTAGTGGAAATGCTTGTTATTGAATGTTATTGAGGTTAATAATAGCCTAGGAGTGAAAATAAGCCCAAAAACTTGATTTTTAAACTTTTTATGTTTTTTTCAAAAAAAATCCGAATCCAAAACCTTAAATCCGAACCGAGACCTTTCGTCAAGTGTTTTGCGAGACAAATCCGAACCCCAAAAATAACGAAAATCCGGATCCAAAACACAAAACACGAGACCTCAAAAGTCGCCGGTGCACATCCCTACTTACTAGTTACAGTTTTTACATTTTTGGTATTGGCTGTACTTCCCG
This sequence comes from Mixophyes fleayi, assembly GCF_038048845.1. NCBI lineage: Eukaryota > Metazoa > Chordata > Amphibia > Anura > Limnodynastidae > Mixophyes > Mixophyes fleayi. Next base: position 178,963,079 of record NC_134406.1, read on the forward strand.
CCCCGACCAAATTTATCGGGGGCGTGTTTGCGCTCAGTTCGCCACGCTTTGCAACGCACACTTGCGGAATGCTTGTTTCCGGTACGCTTATTTCCGCTGAACACGTGTTTTTCCTTACACTCACTTCCGCTGTGCGTTCGCTGCTCTGCCACGTTTTACCTTCCATTTGCCACGATTTTAAACAATGATTATGTGGATTTCTCACTTTCTTTGACTTAATCAACCGTACTTTATCTTTTACGTTATTTAGCACCTCTGCATTAAAACTCCCTATTGTTGGGAAAGGCCTATCAGAATCTTTAGTCATCTTGACCCACTTGTCACAATACACAGTTGCGTATGCACCATATTTCTTACACATGAGACATCTCGCTGAATCAATAAGGCCTTCCTTAGGCAGTAAATTGGCCATCTCTAGCGTATGCTTAGCACCCATGTTGAGCAATAGGGTTCCAGAAATATAATACAATATCCTGCCACAAATTAGGGTTCCAGAAATATAATACAATATCCTGCCACAAATTAGGGTTCCAGAAATATAATACAATATCCTGCCACAAATTTCAACACAACCGCTAGAGATATTTTACCGGCCTGTGGACGTATTTGCTACAAGCCGCGTCCACTCGCTTCCTCTTGTATTAAACAAGGACCCCTAATACAGAAATATCAATGCAGACTAAGGGGTTATCAGCTCCTCGATTACCCCTGACTCTCCAACAAAATCTGTTGAGTTTATTACGCTCGGCAGCATCCGGTAAAGTCAATTACCAGCCTTACCACGTAATTCCTCACCGTTGCTCCCAAGTCGCAATTACGGCTTTCAATATTCTGCCACCATATAGGGTCCCGGGAATATAAAAATATCCTGCCACAATATAGGGTCCCAGAAATATCCGTGCCGTGCGGTGCAATCGCAACGCTTACAGATACTAATTATCAGTAAACGATGCAATTACCCTTGGGTGCACGTCGCAAAAACTTATTCAGTTTCCGCCCCCCCGGTATACCTGCCTTGTATACCGTACACCAGTTGGGCACCTGCCTCGTCAAACAGCAACTGACACTCTATTTTGCAATAGATAAACCCTTAGTGTATTTAAAGTCAACAAATCACACGACATACACCTTTTCTGCGCAGAAAATAAAAGAATTCCCAACAATAGTAATAATGTCCCAGAGGTTTTCACAAGTGATTTATACTATGCATGTATAACTATCAAACCGATTGTTTAACCACGTGGCAAATCTACCGGAAGTTCGCGTACGCACAGCAGGAAATACACATACGCTCAGCAATGCAATACACTTTAAAACATAAAACGACAATAAAAAGAAACATTTTTCTTTCTTGTCCCTAGATTCTAATTAGCGTTCCTTCAGTCTATGCAACAACGGACATTCGGTTTCGCAACACACAGTGAACCACAGGTATTAGACGCATTACGTTCTTTCCTGCTTTATGCGACGCGTCCGTCAATCCACCCTTTGTTGAGGAACCGAATATCGTAAGCGTTGCATACCTGCCGGTAACGTAACTCCTAACTCACGAGCCCCCAAATTATTAAAGTAATGCTATCGTTTTAAAATAAGCATTGCCCAATCAATTAAATGTGTGTCCAAAGCACAAAGTGATTTATTTTAGCAGATGTAAATAGTCAACAATTCAATACATTATTATATTATGATAAAATACAGTACAGCACAGCCAATACCAAAAGATAAATAAATACATACCGCTGCAATCGCATGCGCTCGCTGCGCACCCACGGGACCCGATGGACAATATTCTGTATAGAATATTGTGTCAGAGTTGACTGAGGCCCCAGTGAGATGCAGCTAATATACATACAGTCAGTGTTTCATTGTGAACAATAGAGATGACGTAGATTGTTTCTATAGGTCCAGACGTTGGGTGGGTCTAGGCCAGACAGGTAATAGGTTGATTCAATCTAAGGAATCCAAAGGTGGGGGTCTTCTCTCCAGGGGGTCTGCTCCTTTTCATAGCCAGTATCAAACAAAGGTTTACTCTCTAATATCAATAACTAAAGTATGCAATGTGCGATCTCTTCGCCGACCGCACCGGACAGCTGCTGATGATTAGGGCTTCAATATGATATCAGGCATGACACCTTTCCTATTACCTAAACCTTTAAAAACACTACAATGTACATATAATCACTATATGTATATATATATATATATATATATATATATATATATATATATATATACTAATAATAAACCGAATACTATCTGCTCCTGAATTACAGTGTAACAGAACCAACATGAAATTATATAAATAACTAACTGTTGTAATGCGAGTGTGTGCGTGCGTATTTTACCGTGCGAACGCACCACGCCACGTAACACGTGGCGTACGCTTCGCAATACGCACGGCAAACCAATATTAAACCAATATACTTTAGTTCATCCACTTATACGACTTCAACAGTGAAATCCCAATTCCAGCAGATACCATCATTGGATAGGTAATGCCCAGTCTTCATAAACTTCAGATTATGTGGGAGATATTCACAGCAGACAGGAGAGAAAGTATGGGTAGCTCTGGAAATTAAGGCTAGAAGTTGGAAGAAATTAAATAGGCAGAAATAAATGCCTGGAGACCAACTGATACAGTTGCTCTTATCTTAATTGATGGTCACAATGCCAATATCAGATATGTTTCTTTTTATAGATTACTACCTCTTCCATAACATGAGAGAATGATGTTTTACTGCGACTGCAAGCCAGATGTACTGCTGCATTGAATTGTTAGATTTATGGACAATAACTTATATATGTATATTTAGTAAATATACCCCTTAATGTACAAGAGATATTTTCTATTCATTTATTTTTTGAATTTTCCTTTTCTATTACATTTCTCACTATAAATGTGAATTAAAAGATGGAGATGGAATGCAACAGAAGTGATTTAATATAATATATATATTTCTTAAAAATGAGAGTAAGCCTATCTTTGTAACAAGACAGAAGTGATATTAAGCATATATATATATATATATATATATATATATATACTAATAATCGAACATTTGCAGGCATAATTAAAGTGAAAGCTTTAAAGCACATATATCTACACATATAGGCATATATTCTGCTTGCATTATACATTAATAAGTCTAAAGATATTCAATATTACTAACTGTCTAAAATTATTATTGGATTAACTTCTGAGAGAGTATATAAGGTCATGAAGGGTGAGGAATTCTTTGGAATATCTCTGGTAGAAGAAGGAATGTTGTGTCCTAGTCTCCTTGATGTAAAGATTGTCTTGGAAATGGTGTGCAATTCCAAACTAGGCTAGGGTCATCATGGATTTCTGTGTTGATCCAGACATTATGGATTGTTTGCTTAAGTCATTAATCAAAGTTAAATAAAGTAATCTTTCTATTACATCTTCATGTCAGTTGTCATTCTTTTTTACCTGATACAACCACATGAGACAGTGGCCCATCTAGCAGAAGTTATCCTTCCCAGCCAGGAAAGTCAGAGAGTCCATGATTTTTGATGTGCCTCTGCAGTTATCCCTAAACAGTCGGCTCCTTGAACTCTGATCCAGTTACTAACAATATTAAGTCGTGGATCAATCACTACAAGACTCTTACCTTTCTGTTTATCTCCTCTCCTCAGTTATCCATTATTCAGAGAATTCCTTGGTTGCCTGCAAACTAATATATACGTCCAAGATCAGACCTCAGTGGCTGGTAACCCCTGTTACCTGATAACCAGTTTCTATATAAACAATTTCACTTCGTAATATTGATAATAAATGTAAATGGAATTGCAGACCTAGACTGAAGGTTAGCTAAATCTTGAAAACTGACAGCCTTATATCCATATACTCTGTAATATTAATCTTCCAAAATGGCTGGAGTATTCAGACAAAAGCGGCAATCACAGTTTTCCAGTTAATAGTAATAGCAATGTCCATAAATATATCAAGTTCGGAGGACCAGTATATGTGGAAGGGCATCAAGGGTGCCAACTTACCCCATAAGATGATTGACTCTCCTCTACTTTCAGCTTAAATGACAGTGCAAGATGTACGGTGGCATAAGAAATACACTTTAACCATGGTACCTGTCCGAATGAGGATAGGTATGTTGGAAATAGGGCTACTATCATGGATGTACAGGGAGCCATCAGGGAGCCCACCACTTGCCGATGATCCTGGCGGCTGCAACTTTCTCTTCACGTCCGTGTTCTAAACTACCGGCCTAGTAGAGGAAAGCTCCTTCGCCCACACACTGACAGATGCTCCGTCCACACCACAGTGACTGACAATTGCAGATAGCCAAGTGATGTTGTGACTTGACACCACACTCATCTTCCTAACGCTGCAGTACAGTGAACGGGTGAATGGCAAGGGGCGCTGTGGCTGCCTGCATTGCTGCAATTAATCTCAGTGTGCATTGCATTACTCTTCTATTAAAATTCACTATTGACAGTGTGAAGGAGTCTCAATATGTAAGTTTAAGTGGGCATGTGGAGAGGTTTGAGTTGCTGGTAAGTGGGGAGGTCTGATGGCTTATGGGGAGGTCTGATGGACATGTAAGGGAGATATGGGGAGGTCTGTGAGGCATTTGGAGAGGTCTGATGGAATATAAGGGCCATGTGCCAATATCTGGTGAACATGTTGGGAGGTCTGATGGGCATGTAAGGAGCATTTAAAAGTTCCACTTGCATCCTGCAGCCTAGAGGGAGCAGGGGTGAAAATTTAAAAGAAGACAAATGTTTCCTTGAGCAAAGCAAAGGAGAAGGGTGGGTATGATTTTGGGGGGACCCTACATGATTTCATACTGGCCCTTCAACTTCTAATGGCCACCCTGGTTGGAGGCACCTAACCAAAATAAGGAAAGTTGCTTTTAACCCAACTTTACTCTCAGCCACCCAGGAAAAAAAGACAGCTGTAAATAAGTATCAACAAAGCGTCCTTCCACACTGTTCAATAGGGACTGTTTGAATTATTTTTGACCTAACCAGCAATACTCCCTTTGGCGAGTGTCTGTCAAAGGAGCGGTCTACACCTCCTTGACCAGCGCAACCCTCATTCCGCTGTGATGACCTGCTTATGTAGGCCTAACTATGCCTACTGCATTACAGGCAGTGCATTACAAGAACATTAGAAAAAATGCACCACAATAATGAAGAGATCAACAACAATAACAATGCAGTAATACAAATAACAATGTAGACTTAAAGAACTCAATGTCCTGCTTGCAGGGGTCCACTAGAATGGAAAGGGAGCCACTTGAGTTCACATTTATTTTATTTTTCTTTTAAATGTTATTTAATCTATTATAATATGTTTGTTTATTTTATTTATTTATCTATTTGTATTATATTTTACTCCTATTTTTCCTTCTTTATACCTATATCTCCTTTTTCATTTTAATTCCTTTTTTATTTTTATTATTATTATTATTATTATTATTATTATTATTATTATTATTATTGTTAGTTTTATTTTTTATTTTTTGTTATCTTTTTTTCTTTAACACTTCCTCATCTCTATTTTTACCTTTACTTTTATTTATCTGTCTTTGCTGCATCTTTGCCTCTCTACTCCCAAATCTGTGTAACGGTCTGTCCTTTGTTTCTCAATATCTCTAGTTTTTTCACTTTTTTCACATATTATCTAACACCTACCACTATTTTTTTATCACCTAATACTCTCTACCTAATATTCATACCTTTACTTCTATTTCTATTTGCAATTTGATTATTTTATACTTGCATACTTTTTGCTATTTTGGTTTTTAGCAACTTTTATTAATAACCCTGACTCTATTTAGTTCTTATCTCATTCGTATTGCGTCTACCTCTACTTTTCTGCCTCCATTTCTGGTTTCTGTTAATTGTTCTTACCCTCATCTCCATCATCCTTCTGAGTTCTGTACTCACACTTCCACCTGTTTATGTCCAATCTGTTCGCTTTACCCTAATTCATCTGAACTATCTCAGCTTGTACATCTATCCCATCACTATCAGTATTTCTTGTCATATTATCTCTTTTTGCGTATATATCCAATGTTTTTCATGTCTCCTTGCTGAAACCAGTGGTCACTAATAAGTTCTCCACTTCCTCCAGAACCCCACCACCAATTGTTGATCAGGATCACCTGGAATATGAAGTAAAACAGATTCTAGACTCCCGTATATCCAGAGGTTCCTTACAATTCCTTGTGGACAGGAAAGGATATGGGCCTGAGGAACGTTCCTGGGTTAGAGCTTCTGATCTTCACTCTCCCTGTCTTCTCAAACAATTTCATACAAAATTTCCCAAAAAGCCCTTTTAGGGTGTTCGGAGTCCACCTTTATGGTAGGGGATACTGTTATAAACGTACTTGTCCTCGCTCAAGCACTCTCAGTTCTCTGCTATCGGAAGCCACACTTCCGAGTATCGTCAGTCACACGATCGCAAAACTCGGGGCGGGGATTATGAACTGCTGGTTATTTAAACTTCACTCTGACACTCAGTGAGTGTCAAAGCAACGTGTATGTATCCTGGCTCAGGTTCCTCATGGATCCTTTTGCTATTCTGTTCCTGATCTGATTCCTGTGTACCAGTGCTGCCTGTTTGACTACTCTGATTCCTCTGTGTTTGTGTACCGAACCGGCTTGCTGGCCATCTGCTGATGATTTCTTGTGTTCTCGACCTGACTAGTCTGACCTTGCTTCTGCCTGCTGTTTTGTACCTCTGCTGCGAGATCGTGTACCGAACCTAGGAATTCCCTCATGTTGAGACTGCCTTTGATTCTGTAGCGTGTCGACCCGATTGTTTACCAGATCCGGTTGTCTGACTACGTGTGCCTACCTCTTCATTTCATCCGCTAGTGCTACATTCAGAGGCTGGCTAGAGGACCATGAGCTGCGAGCTCTCAGCAGCTAAGCCCATCCCGCTTGCAGTGGTTCTTGGTGAACACCAGGAAGTACGCACCTCTGGTAGGCCAGCGTCAATCGAGATTAGCACTATGATCGAGCATAATCCATTACTATATCTAACTAATAAGTATTTATCACCCCAATACCAACAAAGCATGGGTGTTGGGAAGATCCCTTCTGCTTTCAGCTTTTTTCTTTTTTCTAGTGGGGGCCTGACATTTCTTTGTCATCATTATTCTGAGTCTACTTATAATTCCTTTTTGCATTTACAATACTTGCTACTTATTTTGCAAACCACACTGGCTTCCTTTTCCTTGTGCTTTTCCAAACCCTTTTGATACAAAGGTCTGTTGCTTTTAGAGTTGTGTTTTTTAATTTTTCCCACCACTCCTTCACTCCTTTCAAGTTCCTCCACTCTGCCAAAAAGCCACTTACAAATTTTCCCATTTCTACAAAGTCAGCCTTCCTAAAATCTAACACTTTTGTTTTTGTGGGATATGAGCAGGTCTCTGTCTTTACACTAAACCATACTGCTTGTTGTTCATTGGTTCCTAGGTTCTCACCCACATTTACTTCAGATATTCTGTCACCATTTGTAAGAAGTGAAAAACAAAAAGCGAGATTATAAGGTGCACTAGAGCTCTCTGATAAACCAATGAAAAATACCATGGAACCTATATATAGAACCTAACTTTTATTAGTAATTATAAAACTAGAGAGATATATATAAAGATACACTCTATAAAAACAAATGTATGCATTAAAATCAACTTGATGCACCAATAGCCATATATTCAATGTAATCAGGGAAGTACTCTTATATGAAAAAAAATTATATTATTTGCTGTTATTATCAATAGGATTCCTCCTAAAAAAAAACTCCTCCAAAGAAATCAATCCATTAACCACGTCTGGTGTGGGAAGAAAACAGTGGGCTGATATATGAAGTTAGCACCAATATCGTCTCTGACCTTCTGCTACACAGAATAAGCTCTGTCTATAAATATATGGGAGGTGTTTTGCTAACTACCTATCATTAGCTCCAACTAACTTTGGATTTAATTGAGCAAAATGTCAATATAAGAAAGTCCTGAAGCAGTAGGAACATCCAGCGAGACGCCGACGTGCGTTTCGCTGTGTATGCTTAATCGTGGCAAGCTGAAGAACTGTTCTGACAGCTGTTAACTACTGTCAGTGAGGGACTAAGCGAGTGACATACAGAGTCTCCTCCAATCAAAACAAGGGTTGGGCATGAAGATTGACAAGAGTAATCGCCAATCTATGATAAGGAAATCTTAAGCTCCTCCCAGGGACTTACTATTGGTCCGCAGTAACGATACCATATATTATGGAGAAGCAGACGACAATGACTGATACTAAAATGAATGAATGAAATTCAATTAACCTAGGTTGAGCAGGTCTAAAATTACTGCTGTTATAGACAAGTATCATGTCCGGACAATGGTAAAATACATGAAATAAACAAGACTAGTTGCGATTTCTCCTTTTTGCAGATACAGGTGACATAGAAAGATGAATAATAAATGGAACCAATAACTGGCCAGTTACATTCTAAATTATAATCACATAAAAAGAGTGAAATAAATAAGGAAGTTCCATTGCGTCAATGTGTCAAAATGTAAGTAAAAAATATAAAAAGTGAAAATGTGAAATAAAAAGTGTAGTAATTTGTTTATATTGCTTTATGTGGTTATTTTGATAGTTATTATTATTTATGTTAGTCATTATTAATAAATAGTAGGGTGAAAAGAAAATTCTAAAAAATGCAAATAATTTATACTTGGCACTATTGCCACATATAATATCAATATCTATCCATCTGATGTATAATAACTGATCTTTAACTACCTTCAAGAAATATAATTCGATTTCAATAAGGTTCATATCTGTAATTGTGATCAGTCTAGAGCCAATCTCTAGAAGTGGATCACATACAGTTATAATAAGTAGTAGCTCTATAAGTATATTTGACTGCTTATCAAAAGAAGAGGATTAAGAAGGACAGAGATGATAATTTTTTTATTTTTTGCAGATATATTGTCATGCTATAATAGAATTTACTAAAGATTCCATATGTTTAGTATTATTTAAAGAAAAATTGTATAATTGTAACTGTCATTTAATCCCTTAAGATATATTATCCCCATTAGGAAAACCATTTTGGCTTCCTGTCTTAACAGTGTCTGTTTCATATTGCCTCCTCTGGTTCCAAGGTTAATTTTTTCCATTCCAAACGCAGTTAGATATTTAGGATTATTATCACGTACCTTTAGAAAATGTCTAGCTACCGAAGTTAAGGTTTTCATTTTTTATTGTCTTGTGTGGCATTGCGAATATTGCCGATAAGTTCCAGTAATCGGTGTTTAAATGGTCTGCTAGTCATTCCAATGTACCTTAACTGACATGGACAAGCCAGGCAATATATGACGCCTTGTGTGTCACAGTTGATATAAAACTCTTGATAATATGACAATTGTCAAATTTATCTACAAATTGATTAGTTTTCTCTGTGTATTTGCAAGCCTTACAATTGCCACAAGGATAAAAGACAGTTAATGCTGTTTAATTGTTTTCCATTTCGAATTACCTTGAAAGTGGAAATTTCTAGATCTCCTCCAACAGGTAAGTATTCTTTCTCCTGTTATTTCTTGGAGATCCAAATCTAATTTCAAAATAGGGCTATGTTTTTGTAGAATGGATTGAATTGTCCACCATTGATTATTAAAGGTACTAATAAATCTGACAGTAGCATTTTCTGATTTTCTTGTCGTTGTGGAAAGTTAAGACACTCTCTTTCCACACTTCTTGTTTCTCTATATGCTTTTTTGATCAAATTATGGGTGTAACTTCTTTTTAATCACCTTTTGCATGATTCATTCGCTCTTTAAACAAAGATGGCTAAATCACCACAATTCCTTCTAGTGAAAAGAAATTCACCTTTAGGAATACTGCGGATTGTTGCAGGGAAGTGAGAGCTAGATGCATGAAGAATGCTCTTAGTTGCTGTTTCCTTTCTGAAAATGTCACTAGATATTTCTTTCTGATCTGTGACAAAATCATTAAATCTAGAAATGTAACTTTCTCCGAATTAATATCAAAGGTAAGTTTGAGATTCATTTCATTAATGTTCAAATGATCAATAAATTCGACAAGAATGTCTTTGTCCCCTTCCCAAATAAGGAATATATCGTCGATGAATCTCAGTCACAATATAGCATGCCGTGTATAGATTTCATTTTTGATAGTAAACACTATCTCCCTTTCCCACCACCCCATATAGAGGTTGGCATAGGTGGGGGCACAAGTTGTTCCCATTGCTGTGCCCCTCATCTGCAGAAAAAAATTGTCATCAAATGTGATTTTTTTTTGTTAGAACAAATTCTAACAACTGTAGAACAAAGTTATTATGGTCATTCCTCACCTTTGTCTCCAAAAAGTGTCTAGCAGCCTTCAGGCCTTTTTCTTGTTCGAAGCTGGTATATAGCATCACATGTACATAGCCAAGTATCCTCATGCACAGTAATGTTCTGTATTTTACTATGTACGTCTAGGGTGTCACACACATATGAACGTAAAGAGGATACAAATTCTCTCAAGTAAGTATCCACATATATGCACGCTTTTTCCGTTAGATTGTCTTGACCTGAAACTATTGGTCTACCTGGTAGTTTCTTCTTATTTTTATGAATTTTTGGAAGTGCATAAAAGGTAGCTACTTTAACCTTTTCTACCCAAAGGAAGTCATAATTAGTTTGATTAATAATTCCTTCCTCATAAGCATCCTTAATAAAATTTTGGTACATTTGTAAAAAGGATTTCGTAAGGATTGGAGGATAATTTTGAATAACAATTAATATCATTAAGTTGTCTATACACTTCTTTTTTGTAATCCTTTATTGGCCAGAGAACTACGTTGCTTCCTTTGTCAAAAGGCTTAATTATTATATCCTCCCATTTACTAATTTTTGCTATAGCTAGTCTTTCTTCTTTTGTGACATTATTAGGAGTGTAATTCTGACTATTCATCAGTCTGTCCAGATCTTTAGAGTCAAAATCAATATATATTGAACCTTGGGGACATATTGAGGAATTTGGACTCAATGTTGATTTTTATGAACTATACACTAATTCTGGTCTATGGCCCTCTGAGTCATGTTGTAATTCTTCAAGAATTTGTAACATTTGTTGGTCTTATACATCAAAGACATCTGATTGCATTAATTCCTTAATGCTATCTGTATCCTGAATGTTTATGTAGGTCTTTCTCCATAATAAATCAGTTCATATTCATCGAAGAAGAAGAAGATAATCCTTAAGAGAGAATAGTTATTTGGGTTGTGGTAAGTGTCTTTTTGGATAAATCAATAATCCTTAAGGAACTGTCTTGTTCCTCTAATAATGATGTTTCCTCTATTGTCCCTGTGAGGTCAGGTCCCAATCTCTTATTTCTCTTTTTCTTAGATTTCTGCCCCCCCCCCGTCTCATTTTCTTGCATCCTTTTCTCATTTTTGTGATCTCATATTTCCTCCTAAAAAAATTCCTCCTAGAGGATATGGGATCTAACCGTCTATTGGGTCTTTCCAGTGTTTCCCCATCAGATGTTTCTACTTCGGATGTAGTAAACCCGACTGATAAGTATTAACTTTCGTTCTACCTCTCCATTAATTTCATTTAAAGATAGTATTGTGTTCAAAATCATTTTTGTCTCTAGCAAATTTCTTTCTCTATTTTATATTTTGGCACTCTGGATTGGTGTGTGTCTGATAAAAGCATGCATCCCGGGGGTTCAGCGCTCATTGCCATGTATTAGCTGTAGAATTACCTCACTTATCCAAGAAACAGGAGGAGCGATCAAATGAACCATAACTGGTTTCATGAACCAAGGATAATTCCATCTTGCCAAACTTTTATTTTCTGCCACTGCTTTGTGCCAATGTGTCCTAGATGTGGTAGGAACTGCCGTGTGTTTGAGTCATTGCTCTGTCGCTTACTATCCAGCCAGATCGCTGCAGTATTTGTTCAAAAGTGTATGAAAATAATATTGTGACCTGTGAGGTGTTCAAAATTGACTGCAAATGACTTGAAATTAGTGTTATTGAGGTTAATAATAATGTAGGATCAAAAAAAAGAGCTTATGTGATAAAATGAGAAATTATGTGATAGCAATTTGTCTAAAAAATACATATCCAAGACCAAAACCACTTCACAGTGGTCAGTGAGCATCTCTAATACACACACACACACACACACACACACACACACACACACACACACACATATATATATATATATGTATATATATGTATATGTATGTATACAATATATATATAATGTATATATATATATATATATATATATATATATATGTGTTTATACATATGTATATATATATATATATATGTATATGTATGTATATAATATATACATATATATATATATATATATATATATATACAGGGTGATTCAAAAGTCGCAGTACACCCTTTTATTTCAAAAACTCTGCAGGAATTGGGCCGATTGGCCGATTTCAAGATGGCGCCCATGTTTGGTACATACCGTAAAAGATAGACCACGTCACCCATACCTTACTGGAGTATTCAGGCTTCCCAATTTCCTGTAGAGTTTTTGAAATAAAAGGGTGTACTGCGACTTTTGAATCACCCTGTATATATATATATATATATATATATATATATGTGTGTGTATATATATATATATATCTTCATCATCACCATTTATTTATATAGCGCCACTGATTCTGCAGCGCTGTACTCATTCACATCAGTCCCTGCCCCATTAGAGCTTACAGTCTAAATTTCCTAACATACACACACATACAGACAGACAGAGAGAGACTAGGGTCAATTTTGATAGTAGCCAATTAACCTACTAGTATGTTTTTGGAGTATGGGAGGAAACCGGAGCACCTGAAGGAAACCCACGCAAACTCAGGGAGAACATCCAAACTCCACACAGATAAGGCCATGGTTGGGATTTGAACTCATGACCCCAGCGCTGTGAGGCAGACGTGCTAACCACTTAGCCACTGTGCTGCCCTTATTGTAGGGAATCAGATTATAAGATCTTCTGCATCAAGAACCATTTTGCATCAATTAAAATTATTGTGCCGTGCTATATAAAGGTTATTTTTATTACTTTTTATTAAAAGTTATATGTTTGTTATCATCAATTATAACAATTAGAAGTATTACAATAACAATAATGTAGTTCACAAGTAGAAAAATACACCAATGACCCTGATTTTAACTGTTATCAGCGAAGTTATCAATCAAGCACAGAGCTTTCTAATAATCTAAAATCACTAAATTAAAAGAAGCTGTGAAATTCCAGACCGTAATGTTAAAAAGTCAAACAATATGATCAAAGGGATTATTTTACTTTACAAAAATCTCTGGAATATAGCCGACATGTGCTTTTATTGTAGATTACTCAGCACAGAAACATTATGATTTTGTAGAGTGAGGAAACATATGGTACTTACAAACTAGAAAAAGGGTGATGTCAGTAGGTTGAGTATTTCTGTGTTCTACAATTGAAGAATATGCGTTGTACCAGAAAAACATTATGATAGATCAACAATAAAAGTCACAGCGTGTTAGAATACACTCTGCAAAGACACTTCAAACTGGTTTCTGGGAATCTATTTGTGGTTATTTTTAAGAATAGCTTAGGAGTGCTTGTGCTCATAACACGAAGAAGATAAAAGTCTATCTAGTCAAACTCATATACTATAATAAAAAATATGATTTTGCATCTAAATATCCAGGAAATCAAAAATGATATTAAAATTACAGGGTTGAGAGATTTATATAGCAAAAAATAATATAATACGTGCCTCTTGATTTTCCTATAAATGGTATTTTTTATAACATACTTAAACCAGAACGCAGGCACAGTATGTGGGCATTAGCTGTTCAAACTAATAAGTACTATTGAATTTTCAATTTCCATACAACTAAATCACACATGCCATTGACAACACAGTAATAGGCAGCAAATATTTATATAATGTCAACTTTTCATTAGGCCATTTAAATGTTATAGGTTAAGATAATCTTAAAGGGTTTAAAAAACAGCAATTAAATATTTCCACTTCTGCCTTTCAGAACTTCAGCTAAGTGGCATACCAGGCTAGCCTTCATTATAACTAGCCATGCAAAGATCTCATTAATTCACTCTGGCTCTTAAGATCAACCACTAAGTCCTTGTATTGTCACTCATCCTCTGGCCCTTTCAGGATTTCTACAGCCTAACTAGACGTATCACTATGGCAACCATGCACTTATGCTTTGCACATCCCTAGAACTTTTTGTCTGTAACAAAGCTTGACAAATCCCATGCAGCATGGAGACTTAACATCGTGATCCAAATCTTGACCCACCCACTCACAAATAATGAACCCCACCATCCCACATGTATGATCAATTCTCCCACATTGATGCCATTTGTAAGTCTGAGTCTACCTTATGTGAACAGGCTTCAGTGTGTGGACTGCAAATTCTTGCTGGTTGTTACATTTTCAAAGCACGAATGAGAGCGAGAGATACACATTTATCATCAAATTGTTTTATTTAATGTCATATTGTTAAACAGTATGGACTTGTAAATTCGAACACTATAGTATAACAAAATAATAGCATGATGAATCACATATATGAATACAGTTGCATTACAGTAAAAATAGGTGGGATATTAATTTCATTCTTTATTAGTACTACATTAACTAACACACATTCATTTGCATCAGTAGTAAAATAGGTATTAAATTAATGTTACTAGAGGAGAAGGTATTTTAATAGGGATTGCCATCTTCATGGCTAGACAGTAATGTCCTACAGCAGTCAAACATGAAATCAAGAGCCTTAGTGCAAGAGCTTGGATACAAATAGATTACAGTTAGCTTTTTTAATCAATAACATAAGCAATAAAGATAAAACCTAAGAATGTCCTGCTCATAGTATACTATTTGTTAGTCCCTAACTGTGAGGTGGTAACTTACAGCCCAGCCCATATAAACAAACAGAAAAATGTATCTTCAGGCACATGTACTGATTTCACTAGGCATTGAGAGAGTGATTGCTAGAGTTAGCATATGTCCACCAAACCCTAGGTTTATTAAATCCAGCGATGGGCACATTGTAAGTCAGAGGCCCATTACTTTTCACCTCTTCTGTAGCTGGTTTCCTTATTGTCCATCCTCTGTTCACTGCAAACTGTTATTACTGCTCAGATATACAATATTTATTATTATTATTAATTAATTCATTTATTTACAAAGCGCCACAGATTCCGTAGCGCCGGATACAGAAACAAGTAACAAATAGATGCGGTAATACACATAAGTAGCACAGATAAGCGTGAGTAATGCTAAGGGGACTCACACTGAGTGCAGCATAAGACATGACAGGTCGTATGAGGGAGTCAGACAGTAGACAGGCATGGGAGCATAGGTATTTATTATTATTATTATTATTATTGTTAATTTTTATTTATAGGGCGCCACTAGGTGTCCATAGCGCCATACAGGGACAAACAAAATTACAATACGAGGTGAGACAGCACGATACAGTAAACAATAAGCACAGGAACTCAGTGAGCTCAAAGCACAGCTAGGGTGGGGGGAGGGGAGAGGGGAAGGTCCGCATACGACGGAGCCCAAGAGGGAGGGCACGGATAACAGGGAAACCCCCAGAGGGGATGGGAGCGACAGGGGATGGGGGGTTGAGGGTCCTCGAGGTGGAGGTCTAGGTAGCTGGAGAGCAAAGTTAAAAGTGGTGAAGACAGGAGGAGAGATGATCCTGCTCAAAGGAACGTACAATCTAGAGGGAGGGGTGGTGAGAGACAGTAGGACCAATGGGGATAAAATCAAGATGGTAGGTGAGGAAGAAGAGGTGATGGATAGAATGGTTAGGGGGTGGTAGAGTAAGAGAGTTTGAAAAAGTGAGTTTTGAGTGAGTGTTTGAAGGACTGAAATTTGGGGGAGAGTTGAGTGACACGGGGTACGGAGTTCCAAAGAATGGGGGCAGCACGGCAGAAGTCTTGGAGGTGAGCATGGGAGAAAGTAATGAGAGGTGAATTGAGGCGGAGGTCAGAGGCAGAGCAAAGTGGCCGGGTGGGTATGTACCTCGAGACAAGGTCAGAGATGTAAGGGGGAGAAGTGTTGACAAGGACTTTGTAAGTGAAAGTAAGGCGCTTGAATGTGAATTCTGAAATGGATAGGGAGCCAATGAAGGGATTTACACAGATGAGTAATGGAAGAGGAAGATGAGCCTAACAGCAGCATTCTGTATGGATTGAAGATCAGAAAGTGAGAGTCAGGAAGGCCAGTGAGAAGGAGGATGCAATAGTCAAGAGAAGAAATGATGAGTGAATGGACCAGGATTTTGGTTGCTTTGTGAGAGAGGAAGGGACGAATTTTCATGATGTTACGGAGGAGGAAGTGGCAGGATTTAGCGAGAGACTGGATATGAGGGGTAAAGCTGAGAGCTGAGTCAACGGTGACTCCAATAGAAAGAGGAAAAGGGGGGCAAAGTCGGCAGCAGACACTCTAAAAAAGTAGCCAGAGAGGTAGGAGGCAAACCAGGAGAGAGCTGTTTTGTGAAAACTTAGGGAGTGAAGGATGGTGAGGAGAAGAGAACGATCGACGGTGTCAAAAGCAGTAGAGAGGTCAAGGAGTACGAGAAGGGAGAAGTGACCTTTAGACTTAGCTGAAATTACTTGTCCCCATTGTCTGCCATCACTGATCTCTTTGTGCCTTCACTTTGCTTCTATACAACCCCATCTCTGCATATACTAAGTGCTTCTGTGACGTGTCAGTGATGGGGTTTTGGAGGGGAGTGGCGCAATTGCATGCTGGGTTGGGAAATACAATAGCATTGTACAATTGAGTGATTGCATTTTAGTTAGTAAAGACTAGCAGTGAAAGTAAGCACACAGCATATTGACTATTATTATTATTATTATTATTATTATTATTATTAATATTATTATTATTAACCTTAATTTATTGGGTGCTACATGAGGACCGCAGTGCCATACAGAGGGAAAACAACAAGACAGAACATGGTATAACAGTACAGTACAGCAAACAAATTGCAAAACTCTCTACACTCAACATAGCTACTGGGGTGCAAGAGTTATATTCAGTGTATGCTGAAACCCATACCCATTAGTGTGGGCGCAACTAACAGGTGTAGAGTCACTGAAAGAAATGCAAAGATAATGGAGGAGTGGAGTCAGTGGGAATAGAGACCAAGGATGAGGTGTGCATTATAGCTAGTGAACAAAAGTTATAGGTAATGAGAACTGGATGGAAGAGGGCCCTGTTCACTAGAGCTTACAATCTAAAGAGAAAGGGGCAGACACATGGTAGACACATGCGGGTAAGCTATGGCCATGTTACGTTTGAAAAAGTGAAAGGACATCCAGGAGGAGATAGTGGAGTGGCAACTGGACAGCTGAAAGAGGAAAGGGGAGAGATCAGAAGATGAAAGGTAAGTAGAGTGTGTCTGCATAGAGGTGGTACTGGAGGCCGAAGGAACTGATGAGTTCTATGAATATACATTGATGCTGTTTGCATACTGGAGTCATATTTTACTCTGGCACTGGAATCACACTGTTTAATCATTGGTAATAGATGCACAGAATTAATTCAATGGCTATTTTGAGGTCAAGGAGGACATTTTTGGGGAAATTAAAATGACAGCATGGGGGTTATGTTTGCCTTTCTCTGTATCAAGTCTTAGCCCTGATTTAAAGTTAAATGGAAAAATTACAGTTGTGTGTACACTTTTTACATTTATGCATGTATTTAAGATATGTGTAACGTTAAATCTTAAATGCTGATAAGTCCGGCACAAAGATGTGTCAGTTAACATCATCATAAACTTGAAAACTTGCACGGGTCTATGGGACGCACAAAGATACTCCACCTATTATTTTAAAGATATGTGTAAGTTCAAATCAAGCTCATTTCATTGCTCCTACACACCCTCAGTGTGCTGAACTTACACATTAATGTCCCTTACCTGCCTCTCCAAGTGCAAGTTGATGCAAATTATGTTCAACTGAAACTACATGGAAGTTGTGCACATGCGCAGTTAGACAAATTTTACATGGCCATAAGTGTGTAACTATATGAAGTTTTTATCAAATGTAATTTCATTCCAGGCTCTTTCACTGGTATAATATTTGTAAACATTCTTTACATGTGAACATTATACTAATAAAACTTCTGCAGGGGCACAATAGAAATCATCTTCGTATTGAGATATTATTTCTTGAAATTATATCAATTTTGTATGAGGTCACAGAGCATTTTAGGTTGAAAATGAAAGACTTTGATCTGGCTGTTCCACTGGTAATGGGCTGTACAATAGTTTATTACTAGTCTGAAAATTTGTGTTCAAAATAACTATATCATATAACTGACTTTATTGTGTATCTAACGATTGTCACATTGACCTCAATTAAAGTTCTCATAACGTATTCATGTAAAAACACCATGGGAACTCTCTGTGAAACATTCTCCATGAGAACGGTGCCAGTGGAAATCATTACACATGTCTTGAAAGAGAGATACAGCTCCAATGAAGTACAGTGCAAACACATGTAAAATGCTCATTGCAAATGCAGCTGCATATATTAAAACACTTCTCCAACAACCATAAGCCTAATAGGAGGAAATATCTGGATAAACAACTTATATTAATTGCATGATGATCTGTCTCATACTTAATTTAGTATATTACAGAACAAAGAGTCAAATAAACCTGCAGAAATACTTTTATAGTTCATATAATGTAATAATATGTTTAATGAGCATTTTACAAGAGCACCTGGGGAAGCTTGCTATCATTCCCCTCCTCACATTGTCACAATGTGAAGAGAGAAAGCAAGCAACAAGCCACAGACTGAGAGTTAGAAAGCTGAAGGAACAGGGTCCCCTAACAGCACAGAGTAGTGAAATAAGACATCTGTCAAACTGTAGGAAGTTTATGCAGTCTTATGCATCTGTATATGAATCAAAGTTCATGAATTCAACTATTTCTGATATAATTATATGAATTGTTTTAGTAAATCTCAGGTGTGATATGAAGGCTTTTTGATAGGAATCTTTTTATGTCTCTCTTCACCTCAATTCTTGGCATGTTAATTAATTAATTAATTAAACCCTGTTCTTTAATTGCCAACTTTATGTAGATGGTGACAAATGTACCTATACTGTTCCAATCTTTAGTCGTCAATCGTTCACACTCACAAGTTTCCAACTGCCTTCACTTCTTGTATGTCACTACGCAGTCCCAAATGTAATCTCTAAGAGGACTTATCTGTGTCATTGGCAGTATTTTAACATTGCAAATATACCACAGTGCCATTGAATCAATGTCCTAATTTAATAAGATACTTTGCCCAATGATGATTGTCATTGCTGGGAGACTGAAATCCAAATTCACAGAGATAAACCTTTGATTCTTTACATGCCACCAAATACCAGCGAAATTCAGCCACTGCTCCTATTGGAACATATTGATGTAGAAATATATTGGCTGTACTACTACAATATCCTACTGGTTGTATTACTAGACTTCGCGGTCTGCATGTGACCTATTTATATTCTTGCTGCATGACATATATCTCACACAATTATAATCTTGTGCTGTCCCACTTTGCAGTTCCTCATATTCTAATTCATTTTTCACTACCTGACATCATTCATTACTTCATTGATTTCCAATTATTGTTCAAGGTGGCATTACTGATCATCTATCTTCATATTTCATATCCAAAAATAACCTCTCTCTGCTAATGGTCAAAATACTTTTCTGTACTCCTTGCTGTCTATGTCATGGGTACCTCAAAATTACATACTGTCCCAAAAAAAAAAAAAAGTGCTGTGCTGCACATATTTAATACTTAACACCAACACTATACAATTCATAGGTTTAGCTGATGATCACCATCATTAGCACCAGGGGTCAAGCGCTGTCTTGACCTCTACAGAGGTAGAAGAATGTGATCACGCATTTACAGTATTTGCCCTGCCTTGAAATGCCCCTTTACTATCGCGTTTCGCCTCTTTAAGTGTACTTAGTAGTAAGTGGTCCTGAATAGGGACTTCTGCTTACACATTCTTTGTGTGTAAACACAGTAGTGTATTTTACACAAAACTGCAGTTAATTCCAACTGTACATGAGGCCCACAATGTGTACATTCCCCAGTCCCTTTTGGATTACAAGATCTCTCAAGAACACTGTCCTTAATATTTACTGACTACTGTTAAGTTTCTATAGTAACTCTGTACCACTCTGAGTATTATGTTGACACTATATATTATATTATATTATATTATATAATAATATAGTATTTTTTACAAAAAAAAGTATATATAGAAGGAACTTCAAAATAATATAGTTATGTAGCAATTTGTCAAAATGGAATCATAATATAAAAACGATTTAAATCAAATAATCAAAAGACTATTTATTTTGTCCTTAGAATTGGCTGACTTCTCTGACATCTGCAGTCACCAGGTGTAAAAAGTCTGTTATAAATAGAAAGAGAGATGCCCTAATGTGTAGTATTTATCAAGCTGCTGGTTTGAAAAAGTGGAGATGTTGCCTATAGCAACCAATCACATTCCACCTGTCATTTTACAAAATAAGTACTCAATAAATGACAGCTAGAATCTGATTGGTTGCTATAGGCAACATCTCCACTTTTTCAAACCCGCAGCATAATAAATATATCCTACAGAGTCCAAAGTATGAGTTGCGCTATGGTTACAGCTCTATGGGGTAGATCCAATTGGCCACGATGTGCCACCAGACATCACAGCGATGCCCGGCTGCGCACATTGCCAGTTATTACGGTAAGGATTCACTGATAATTTTTCTGTGCAAGAGAAAATGAGCAGAGATTTCATCCTCAACATCGGCACAATGCTTCCCCGTGGACTGTTCCGGAAACACATTGCAATGAATTGAATCTCCTCTTATGTATTTAATAACAGATTACTTCTTTATCGTCCTGAAGAAAGTTGCAGTGTGGCCATTCTTTAATGCGTTTCATGAGAAATTAGTTCCTAATTCCCTGTGTGTTTTAATTGTTTTTTTGTTTAGTTAAATCTAGCAGCCTACAAGGTACATTCCGATGCCTGGATAATGCTGACCGCAAGTAATTCCGAACACAGACCTCTCCGGCAGTTGAGTTCCACGTCACTGAACAGTGCGGCCTAGATAACTGTTCATTAAAAGTGGCAATGTCAGAGACCCCGCAGGTTAAGTGAATTCAACACTTAACCTGTGGGGTCCCAACATCGCTGCTTTAAATGAACAGTTATCTAGGCCGCACTGTTCAGTGACGTGGAACTCAACTGCCGGAGAGGTCTGTGTTCGGAATTACTTGCGGTCAGCATGATCCAGCCATCGGAAATGTGCAGTGTCGCTTTGTAGGTAAGCTGTTTAGATTGATGTAGTTTATTTTTCTAATCAGTGTTTCTTTGTAGGTATCCTGGTTGTCGGGGTTGTGGCACTCGGAAAAACGTACCCAACCCTCTGACACTACTAATTTATACATAGCATCCACCATTGCATATGTTTGCTTCTAAATGATATTCTTATTTTTAGTTCATCTTCCCCTTTTACCATATAAATGCTAATTTCAGGATTAGACATATAATATAACATATTGCTAGTAATTTTTTACTTAAAATTGTCATTATAAATGATTTTATAGTGTTAGCATCCCTGTATATTATTGTATTTCACTGCTTGTGTATTTTCTTAGTCTGCATAGTGTGTACATTGGGATTGATGGGAGTGATAATATCTTGTGGTCACTTCATGTTGGAAGGTGTAGTGACTACCTATTGTGTGTATGGATGCATATTCACACTTGCCAAGTAACTTGGAATCCCTGCTTACTCTATTCCAATGTTGCCAACTCTGAAAGTTGGCAACAGTTCCTTTTCCTATATTGTACTATAGTTAGGTATACTGATTTAGGGCCTGATTCATTAAGGAAAGTTAAGTAAAAAAAATTGAGTAAGTAGTCTCCTGGACAAAACCATGTTACAATGCAAGGGGTGAAAATTAGTTTTCTATTTTGCACATAAGTTAAATAGTGTCTGTTTTTTCATGTAGCACACAAATACTTGATAGCTTCTTTGTACACTGAAATTTAAAGTTGAAATGTGTGTGTTATATGAAAAACAGACAGTATTTAACGTATGTGCAAAATTGAAAACTACATTGCACCCCTCGCATTGTAACATGGTTTTGTCCAGGAGACTACTTAGCTCAATTTTTTTACTTAACTTTCCTTAATGAATCAGGCCCTTATACAGTAATGGATGCTGGTTACAATATGCATAATATGCATAAAATAATCCAAGGAATAAAAGTAGTGAGTCTTTTTCATATTAATGCAAATAAGCTAGAACACCCCTGATATTGATGTAAAATTCAGTGTCTAAATATAAAATAAAGTCGTTTTTATTAGTGTGCACACAAAATAAGTACATGTCTTATACTATGTTTGTCATGCGGATTCTGCTTTCTCTAGACAATAATATTGCTTTATTACTTTTGCAGAGAATAAAACTGTCATTCTGCTCATGGAGAGTTACAGTTCCTTTCTGGGAGAAGAGTATGACGTACTGCAGATCCCCATTCACTCAGTAGTAATTTGGGCTGGGTTTGTCTAGCTCAGGCAGTTATTCCTCAATCCCCTGAGGGCCAGGTTTATTGGGCACAGTTAGAGAAGGAAGTGAAATTAGAGCAGACACCAAGCAGTCTAGAATTTCTGTCGTCTGCATTCTCATTAATCTGGAGGTTTAGTCTACTTTCTGTTTTATCAGCAAAAGCCATCAGACTTTCCTCTTTACTCATGTACATGTTTTCTTTAAAGACTTTTAGGGACACAGCTTAACAAAAGTGGCACAATTAAATAGATTTTTTTTTAAAAGTGACACTAATGAGGCCTTGTGTGCAGAGTGTTTCTTGCAACATATAGTGTCAGAAGAGTAATTTGAATTAAGCCATTAAGACAGTAAGGACTGGTCTTGGGAGAAGGGTTATGCTTTTTGCATCCTATGTTTGTAAATGTAATATAAAAGTTTGTGTTTTTAGCACTTGACACTAAATTAAAGACGTAATAAAACGTGGTATAGTTTCCCACTATATTTACAGTGCTTGAGATATGACCAACAAAATTTAACACCACAGTTACAAACTGCCACATAGAGATATCAACATACTTGTCAACCTTTGAAAAGGGAATTCCAGGAGATCCTGGGCAGGGGGCGTGGTTGGAGGGCGGGGGGGGCACGGTCAATCGCATCATCTTTGCTCCACCCCGTGACTAAACGTCATTTTGTTGCGGGGGCGGGGTCAAAATGACGCAATTCACCGCAAATCGCGTCATTTTGATGAGTAAGTTGCAGTATGTGGGATACTTGCCTACTCTCCCGGGAGTCCGGGAGACTTACCCGAATTTCGGGAGACTTCTGGACATTCCTGGAGAGTTGGCAAGTACGTATACCAATAAACATATACACCCTGGTAGTAAAGCTCACGTTGCATAATCTGACAATGTAGGAGAGGCACCTACATAGAGAGGCAGCTATAATATCTGTCATGTATCCCAACTACATTATAAGCATTACCCATTAGTTGTATTCTTTATAGAAGTTTGCAGCTTTATTGCACCAATATATTCTACAGCACTTTACTAAAAAAGATTACATGGGGTGAAATATATTCAGGAAGTAAGACTATGTTTACTCTGGTGTTTGCTTTTTTTATTGCCTGTTAAAGTTGAAGTAAACATGCACCTAAGCTGCATTGCATTGATGTAAGTTTTTTTTATATGCATTTTATATGCATTTATGTGTATTTAGAAATGCATTCATTCTGCCTTTTGCAAACATGCATCTGTGACAAAACTGTAAGTTGCTATCTTCAAGTCAAACACATGTAGAAATGCATAAAGCTTCTTAACGAAATCTCATTGCGGATACAATCCCATTGTGATGCTCTGATTCATGTCAGATGCACATAAGTAGAACAAAAATACAATAGAGAGCTTATAAAATGCATCATGTTAATTCGTAGGACTAAATAAATGAATAAATGACATCAGTGCAATTGAAAAAAAAATCTGTTGAATCCAAATGATACACAATATGGTTGCAACAGTCCACTAGAGGAAATATGATAGATTTTACAAGAATGAGTCAAAAGGCATTAGACAATATGAATTTAGCATCATTTCACGGATAATCGAATGGTAAATCATGATTATTAAAAACTACAAGTTCATGCTAATTTATTTTGAAATGAATGAAATAAATTACTAACTTTAAACTAATCTAACCCACACAGTGTTATAATGACTATGTAATCATACTGTTTTAGTTAGAGGAGTAACTAATACATCCTGAAAGCTCTGATATACTGAGTAAACAGTCATTTAAAAATGTGTCTTAAAACTAAGCCTATGTTATTGTTTATATTAGCACGCTTGTTTTTTTGCCATGTCAACGGTCATTATAAATGTTCATTATTATTTATTTATGAAACAAACATAGTCCAGTTGTGGAAACAATTGTTACATATCTAAAAAGAAAAAGCTTTGTCAGCAGATACAGTATGGTCTTCGCCTTGAATTTTCACCAATATGCTGAACTTTAAACATACTGAGATGCTTCCGCATCTGCATCAGCAGAATATGCACCTCGATTCCAAGTCATCATCATCTTCGAGTATTTGCACCTGCCCTATTGCAGGTGTAAAAAAATTGCCTCCTAACATACGTATATGCATATTTCTACAAATCTGCATGAGCTGCATTTGCGCAAACATGTTTTTATTCTAATTGGCTAATGTCAAGTGCCTCCTTCCTCCCCGTCTCGACTCTACAGGCACAGGTGGGAGTAAGTGCCAGATTTTCAAAATTCTGCATAGGTACATATGTGTGTGCCTACTTTTTGGGTGTGTCCCTACTTTTTGGGCATGTGCAGAGCAATTTCATGCAAGATATGCTATGCAAATTGACGTACATCCCACTATGCATCAGTCCCATAGTTGGGATCTCTACTAATTTCTTAGAATATTTTACACTTAATGGAATGGCAGAAGGCACTATTTTGAACCGTATGCTTCTATTGTGAAGCAAGAAATCTATTGGTTGCCATTTATGGAACAAATATTGTTTGTGGTGAGAAATGTCAAAGTGAAATATGTATTGTCATAGTTATAACATAATAGAGGTTGGTATTTAAAAGTGTTATTATTGTCAATTGGAAAAGTAATCTCAGCTAAAACAGACCTGGCTCTGAGACTCAGAGGTGACAGTTCCTTGTGAAGTGTGCTTGTGACAACAAAGGAGTAAGTTCTGTAACATAAGAATAATCTCCTGTTAACATCCCTCACAAGCTGCTCATGTGTTTATATTGAAATATGAACCTTCAAAAACACTCTTCTTTACACATTTTGGGAAAGCTCTGTCCCTATTTGAACACAAGAACAGAAGCAACATACGGTGTGTGTTAATTATAAATAACAGCTGTACAGAGAAACTATTGTAATCATGTTTTGGAATTAGACGTAATAATGTCATAATAATTTCATATATATGCAAATGAGCAGGGAGTTATGGCATGTTTATCGAATGGGAATTATGTCTCTGTGATGTATCAGAGAAAAGATATGGCAGGTATAAAAGTTTTAGTCTATTTCTGAACAGCCTATGTTTTACACCAGATTTGAATTTTGAACCAATATTATCATATACTCTGAGAGACCACTCAGGGGAATATGGCTAAAAACTCCCCATATGCGATGGGCATTTGTGACACCATTTTTTTCCAGTTTTATACGCACGAGCAAGTCTTAGCGTGGTAAGTTGACATCAATTGTGGAAAGAGCAATTTTTGATCTTTAGTCCTTTTTGATCCTTGATTGTTCAAAGTGATTTCTATTCTTTGTTATGTATATTAGGAGCATGGTGACAGCAAGAGTGGAAGAAGTGCCAGTGAATATTTATTATATATTATACTATATATTAATACAGTGTTTTTTTTGTGTAAAAATTATAAGCACATAGCAGAATGATATCTGATTTAAGAGTCAAATTCACTGATAAAGGGAGAATTACATCTTTGAACACCATTAAACACATCTGCATCTTTTATACCTTGTTTTTTAATGCATTGTGAATAAAACCCTGTGCTCGAGAATAAAATTCATCAAATAACGTTCAAAAATCTCATGGTATAACCATATTCTGTTTAGTAAGCTAATATACTCTCTATGATGTTTCATCATTGTTCTTTTTTCTTTTTTCTCTTCCTGTCTCCAACGTTTTTTTGTTTTGTTTGTTTTTTTACAAGTTTTTCTTTAAATCATATGTGTTAAGTTTCTGTGAGACTGAACTCCCAGCAGGATGCTCTTCAGCAAGAGTGCAGATAATTAAAAAGGGCCTTAGTATATGTCTTTGGATCAGGATACAATAGAAAGCTATGCCTTTTGACACCCACTAGCTCTGATTTTAATAGCAGGTTTCAATCCCCTCATGAGCTGGAGACAAAGAAGAAAAACAAACATAAAACCTATAAAACAGAGTTGGCGAGAATGTTAATAATGAGTGAGGAGAACAGCAGCTGCTGTATTCAGGGTTAATCAGGTGTGCTTGTCTTTGTGGAACATCTGTCTACTACTGTTACAGTAACCAAAGCTTACTAGTATTGAAAACCTATAGTATTATTTCAAATTCATAATGCCAATATTAAAATGTTGTTCTCCCAAATATTTTGAATGTGTTTATTTTATAGACAGACAAATAGCAGCCTCGCAGCTCTGGGGCCTTTAGCTGTCAGTAATTTTCAGCCACTTTTTTAAACTTTATTATAAGGCATAACAGCATTTATTGAATACTGAAATATTCAGAATATTGCCTGCCTGCATTTATGTACTCAAAAAACAAACTCAACCAACTTGCAGCATGACAAAACTTGTTTCAGAAAATAATGTGTATATCAATAATTTAAAATAAGTACATTTAGAGTTTTTAATTATCATTATTATTATTATTATTATTATTATTATTATTACTGAATTTGTTAATATACAGGTTACTGTCAAGGAGCCTGATTCATTAAGGATCTTAACTTAAGAAACTTCTTATTTAAGTCTCCTGGACAAAACCATGTTACCATGCAAGGGGTGCAAATTAGTATTCTGTTTTGCCCATAAGTTAAATACTGACTGTTTTTTCATGTAGCACACAAATAGCAACTTTAAATTTCAGTGTACAAATAAGCTATCAAGTATTTGTGTGCTACATGAAAAAACAGTCAGTATTTAACTTATGGGCAAAACAGAATACTAATTTGTACCCCTTGCACTGTAACATGGTTTTGTCCAGGAGACTTAAATAAGAAGTTTCTTAAATTAAGATCCTTAATGAATCAGGCCCAAGAAGAAACCCTAATTCCTTTGCTTCATTATTGCATGTTGAATAGTACCTTCTCCTAACTTGTTGGTGGCATTGATGTTGTTGCTGTTTGTGAAAAATTATAATTTTAATAATGTTTTTGGGATTGAGGGATTCTAGGTTTTCCATCATTGCACATCTTTAAATTCTGCATATTTCATGCAGCCCAACCCTTATATATGTATTTTTATTATACTGAGCCTGTCTACATGAATTAAAATTATCTGTTGCAATGGTACACCAAAACTAATATTTTGCTTAGGGACATGCTTAACATGTTAGTGATATATGCCTTTATCTCATTAGCTATGATAGTTGTAGTTCCACTCGTGTTTGGCATGGTTTTGGTAATGTTTGCTGGTGTAGTTCTACACTACAACTGGTGTCTCTTTCACTAGTTCTGGTGGATACTTTTGGGAGACAATAAATAAATTTATATCACATCAAAATATTATATAACCATGTCTAAATATATAAAAACATTATGAAAGATAAAAATTAAATTAAATTAAAAAGGTGGGTTATTGATGTATTTGGGAGCTGGTTGCTGCTCGTGCAAGGTCCTTCTCCTTCTCTAGTCCAACTTGATGGAGTAGTTGTACTCCTGATTCTAGTTCAGTGCTCATTTACCTGTGTTATCTCCATTCTATGAAATGAGTACTGATAATTGCAGATTATGGTGCAATTTGGATAACTGAAAGGGATTTGTCTGTGATCTATCCTCTCTAGCCATTTGTCCAATTTTCACAGACATTGCAATTAGCAGACCGGATTCACAGAACGGACACCCCATACTTTGTACCTAGTAGTCACTCTTGGTCTTGGTCTTGGGCCTAGGAGCACTGAACTGGAAACAGGAATGCCACCCCCAAGCTGGTCTATAGGGAAGGAGGACCTTGCCGACACAGCAATCAGCACCTAAATTCATCAGGGTCCTTTTATACTTTTATACATTATATTTTTATCTATATCTTATTTTTATCCATTTGAAATGAATTATTTCCACAAACACACTCTAAGGAGAAAGAAACCAACTTTATCTCAGTTGCCACTGATGTTATATACAAATGACAAGCAAATTCACCAGACATTTTATTAGTATAAAAAATAAAGATAGATGATGCCATTATAGTTGCACGAAACAACCTGAAACCAGTATAGCTCTCTGTGAGGTTCACAAGACATATTTTCTATAAAGCACCTTATACTGATATATATATCTTGGTCCATCTATCTGCTTGGAAGAACATGCCTAGTCACACTAAAAACCAATGAAAACCCAGCAGCAGCTTGCCCTTCACTAGGTTATGGATGCGCTTATTAAAGCTTTTAAAGACAGCTGGCGAGTCAATCAACTTGACATGAATTTTAAAACCGTCGTCTTGAATTTTACAGTCTGGATATAATTCACTTTACAAGCTATGGTTAACAATTTAGCAATTACCTCTGATAATTAATTTGATCAACTCTGTGACATATAATAACCTATGAAATTAACGATTACTCCTCTCCAGGCATTCAAGCAACATGGGAGGTCTGAAACCCTATGAGGAACTAAACACTACAATCTTAGGACATGTGTGAAGTGTTGTGGATGTAACATTTTGTGTAAGCACTGTTGCAGCGGATCTGAAAACATGGGTGCAGCTGTCGGCTTTGAATTTACATTCTCGTTGCTATGTCACACTGAAGATATGCTCATTACCAATGGGTCTTTGAAAATAAATTAACCAGTCTCACTTGGAGTCTGTTTCTGGTTGGTAACGGTGCTATATCTCTGTTAAACAGCTGCAGCCTTGCAAGGGCATCTTTTTGCTGACACGTAAAGATATCTTTCACAGTCTGTCATGTAGGTAACAGTGTACACATGGCTGCTCCAGATACACGTGAATTCTCATGTGCCACATTGTAAAATGCTGCTGACGCTTTCGCTGAGCCACAATTACGTGTAGAATAAATTCATTCAATCATGCTTGAATCTGGCAGCTGGTTCTAGCAGAAGATAATACTATGCTTTTGTCTTAACAGGTCTTTTGACCTTCTAGCTACAAATTACACTGCCATATGCAAGGCAAAGCTGCTTAATGATTCTTGTTTCATTAGATGGGTTTAGATCTTCCAGGGGATGGTTTATCAGATTGCTCCTCCTGACTAAGCTATACTTGGACATCCAGGCCCTGCTTGTTTGTGATTAACAGGCAAGATACAACAAACAGTAACATAGATCTTAAAGGATATTTAATGAGCAACAATACGCTGTTCTGCTACAATAATGTTATTTTATCAATAACTCTAGTCAAACATGCAAGGAGTTTTAATTACCAGATAAAGAACATGCTGTTTGTTGTTTCTGGGCACTGTTTATAGTTATCTATGTGGATGCCTTGACAGCAGTTCTGAAGGAGGTGTAGATTAGGCTGATTCAGTCTGTCAGCTATAGTAAATGTGCCTCTTGTAAGCATCATAAATGATCGTAGAGTCAAAAATTAACAACATAAAACCCACAGCAAAGACAGAAATACACTGCTGCTCATCAGGGGGAAATATGATTTGTATCAATTTTACTGATTATTTGAAATTAGTCATCATGGGATGCAAGTATTATAACATGGATTTTAATTGCTACATGTCCATTTACCTAAGTGATTTATTCAAGTTATAGCCCGGAGCAGCAGGAATCATCAAATAGGAAAAGCATCAAATCCCAGACTGTATACTGATAGAGTTGGAAGAGTGTATAAATAATTTATGTAATTAAAAAAGTTGCTCTTCCTGATATTCCCTGTCTCTTGTCATTCTTTCTGTTATGAAATTATTCTCCCTTATCAAAAGCTATTTTAAAGTTCCAAAGTAAAAAAAAAAACTACAAAATTAACGCCAAAAAGATAGCTGTCAATTTAAAAAATAAAAGTAAAATAAAATAAATAAATATATATATATATATATATATATATATATATATATATATATATATATATAGTATCTATCTATCTATCTATCTATCTATCTATCTATCTATCTATCTATCTATATCTATCAATATGGATATATATATATATACACACATACACACACAGTGGTTGAAGTAGGGGTGTATATGGTGGTATGCCATACAGTCACTTGTCTTACTGCTCTAACTGTAAAACTATCAAGTACTGTTCACTTACATTCTCATTACATTTTCCTTACCGCCACTTCAAAATTTCCATACTGTCACTTCTAAATCTTAAAGCTGTAATTCAATGAAAAAGTATGTGCATTTTTTTTAAACAAAAACCACTATTGTTACCTGTAAAAATACCTTTGTTTTTGAAGCTTCTGTTATGAATTTACAGCCATATGACAACCATGGCAACCACAGTTACATGACATCTGATGCAGGGCCATCTTAACAACATTATGGGCCCCCGGGCAAAGCAGTGCACCAGGGCCCCTAGATATAGGTATAGATAGAGATATATAGATGTATACAGATATAGATATAGATATAGATATATAGAGATAGAGATAGATAGATGTACTTGCTCAGTGACCCTTGAAGGTTTTTTTTGCAGGTTTTTTTCTTTTGCAGGATTATTTATTCTCATTAAGAGCCGTGCCTATGGGGCCCCTTTGCCCGTGGGGCCCCCGGACACCTGCCCATCGTGCCCAATGGAAAAGATGGCCCTGATCTGATGTAGGGAGAAGAGAGGCTTTATAATGCCCCTTCTCAGCATGCCGCTCACAGCTCCACTACTTCTTCCTTTACTAATGTGCAAGGAAGGAGGGCTCTTACTTAGATATCAGGTTACTCCTCTTAAACAATCTTAAGTGCTGACAAACAGATGCATCTAGGCTGTGAGGCTATGCCCTGAACTGGCAGACATACAGTATAAGTATCCCCAAAGGGAGATTTTGTAAAGGAAAGACTAATTTACAGGAAGAATATCTAGGAAATTATCTAGATAAATGATTCATGTTAAAAAGGTATTAGAAAAATATATGCATGGTTAAAGCTTGAATACCACATAGTTTCTTCTGTTCCACAAAAGAGTGAAGCAGATGAAAGATAGAAGGGCAAGGACTTTATACAATATGAACAGATTTACCCGGTAGAGTGTAGCACAAAGTAAGCCAACATACTATACTCCATTCTGTGGCCTATTAAATTTTCCTCACATATAGCAGATTCCCACCTTGCCATAATATGAGTTCAATAGTTGAAACATATTTTGTAACATTTTCAATTTGTACTGCATTACTGTTGCTGATGATGGATCTCAATATGAAAAATAGTTTGGGTAGATAGGTATATACTTCACAGATTCTCCTCTATATATATTCTAATATTACACATACTTATGTATATGTATTATGTTTATTTGTTTTGTTTCAGACCCCCTCTCAATTGTGGTCCTGGTATGTTTACCTGGCTTACAGGTGGGGTGGGTTTTCATATAATGTATGGTTGTCAAGGTTTATTGATCAATTTTGTTCATGGGTATTCAAAGGGTGATTAACTATATGTCCTTTCCTGGTGCTTTACATACAGAAACTTTGACTCATACGTTATTGCATTGAAAAAGGTGAGCAAGACCATTCATATTTCTATTATTGGATTAAATAGCAGTCTCTCTGAGGCTTCAGCAAGCCTGCTGCTTATTGAATACAGGTGTGCGATCTACCAAAGGGCGGTTTGCTGGATTTCAGTGGTTTTTCTAGTGGTTTAAAAACCGCTGCATTCATTAAGACCAAACTGTCAAACGGCTGAAAACATCATTTTGACAAACCACCACTTTACAGATCGCCATCCTAATTTTTATAATGATAAAAATATAAATAACCAGATTTTACTGAGTATATATGTCTTTTATGGACATTTTGTTTATATTCTTTTACTGTAATATAAGACACTATTGTTTATATGTTAGTATGTAAAATTTTTGTATTTATATTGTGAGTTCAATAAAAATTGTCATTAGAAAAAACAAACAGATTTTCTAAGCTGCAGTTTGCCAAACCACCAGAAAACTGCCACCAAAACAGCCAAAAAAAAAAGAGGTGTTTGTGATAGGCAAGATTGGTGAAATCCCATTCAATTGGCCCACATTTAATCATGATGCCTATAAAAAGTTCCAAAAAATGTGTTTGTAGGTGTGGGTTTGGTAATAATGTTTTTCTTAGGAATTCTGGTGCATTCATATTACCGCATGTATGCTGCACTACATGTGAAGGAGAGAAGAACGAGGGATGAAGATGAACACAAGCCCCAGGTTCCGCGGAGACCCCGCAGACCACATGTATTTTGTGGTCGTATGAACCTGGGCTGCCTGTCCAATCAGAAACTAGTGCAAATGTTTTTTTGTCAATTACACTAACCTCCCGACGCTTTCTGAGCAGATGGAGGTTGATTTGAAGCCATTAACTTCAAGCTCACATGCAGTGTCTGGGCTGCACAAATGAATGGGTGCTGTCGTTATGGCCACAGGTATCTTTCTGTCTGTGACATCAAGAGTGGTAGGCAGAACACAAGCAACATTTTCAAGGCACTTTTCTCAAGTGCCCTAAGTGCCCTAAAAGTGTGTTACAAACATATATCTGCTTCCCTAGCCAGGAATTACAGTGGCATGAGCTAAAGGTAGCTTGCATATGCTCTCAGGACTACCTAGTATATTAGGAACTATATTTTGGACTGAAACCACCTGTAACGTACTTGCCTATCACTCGCTGCTCCGTCCGTCCCGATCCCGGCATCTCCGGGTGGAGGGTCACATGATCCGCCTGTCGGGGCGGGTATTTTGAAAGTGCTTGCACTATTTAGACACTGCACTGAGACGCTGCCTGTGTCAGTGCAACTTAGTTGCTGAGCGTCTAACTCCTGTATCCTCTGTGTGCCCTTCTCCATGTGAGTGAGTACCAGAGCCGTAACTAGGCAGGTGCCGGCGCCCAGGGCGCAAGCGCAAGGGGGCGCAGCAGCCGCCCGCTACCTGGCTTTGTATCTACAGCCCTTTACTTTCGCAGTGGAATGCAGACAGGAAGTTTGGCATTTGGAACGCACATGCGTTCCACTGCGAAAGTAAAAGGCTGAAGAATCTCTCTCTCTCTCTCTCTCTTCCTGAAAGAAATAAATACTCTACTCCATTACATTGGTTAAGGCTCCATGAAAGAAAAAATAAAACTCTACTCCATTACATTGGTTAAGGCTCCTTGAAAGAAAAAAAAAAACAATCACCTCTCTGCGGCACCGGCACCTGCTCCGCTCGCACTGAATGTCAGGGGTGACGTCGGTGAGGAGCGGCGCAGACAGGAGTCGTCAGCAAGAAGGGATGAAAAGAGAAGATAGAAACCGATAGAAAAGGTAAGTGAAGGAACAAAGCAAGGGGCAGCAAAGGAAGGCAGCATGGCAGAGTGTTTTGAGGGGCAAAGGAAGCTGCATCACAGTGTTTTGAGGGGCAAAAGAAGCCGCATCGCAGTGTTTTGAGGTTCAAAGGAAGGCTGCATGGCAGAGTGTGATGAAGAGAACCATTACTGTGGCATAATATGAACTGTGGGCATTACTGTGCTATAATATGGATATAATATTAAATAACAGATTTTTGTCAGGTAAGGTATTCTTTAATATTTTTTCTTTAGCATTTTAAAACTCTTTCTTATAACAATCTAGTTTTGTGTATCTCTTTTACTGTTCTTTTTTGAGTATTAAGTGCATGAAATATTAGAATACCTTTTGGTATATATTTTTCATACTTTAAATGGTCATTAGGGCAGAGAACTGGTTGTTAATTTATTTGAATCCCACCACTGTATGGCTTAGTGGTTAGCACTTCTGCCTCACAGCGCTGGGGTCATGAGTTCAATTCCCGACCATGGCCTTATCTGTGTGGAGTTTATATGTTCTCCCCGTGTTTGCGCGGGTTTCCTCCGGGTGCTCCGGTTTCCTCCCACACTCCAAAAACATACTGGTAGGTTAATTGGCTGCTTTCAAAATTGACCCTAGTCTGTGTGTCTGTGTGTGTGAGTGTGTGTGTATGTATGTTAGGGAATTTAGAATGTAAGCTCCAATGGGGCAGGGACTGATGTGAGTGAGTTCTCTGTACTGCGCTGCGGAATCAGTGGCGCTATATAAATAAATGATGATGATTATGAGATATATTCGCAAATATGTGTAACAGAATTCTTTCAGTAAAGTGCCAGGCACACCCACACATTAGGTTGGCCACCCACTTGGCAAATGTCACTCCCACTTAGATGGGGGGCGCCGGTGCCCTGTCTCGCCCAGGGCACTAAAATGTCTAGTTACGGCACTGGTAAGTACCACTGCTGGATCTCAATGTACAGTTACTTGGTCTGTCTGATTCTGTTTGCTGGATCACCTGTGCACCGAACTTGGCTAGTCTGACGCATTGTCTGACTACCCGTGTACCTGACCCTAACCGGTCAGTACCTCTATGCCTGATTCATTGTACTAGATCCCTGCCAGCCTGTGTGCATCCATACACCTGATTCCTCCATTATCATTATCTCTGCATTATCTTCTGAGAATATCATCCCTTGAGGCCTGTATTACATTCTGAGACAGTTCAGGGGGTCAGTAAAGTCCATCCCGCCTTGCGGCGGTTCTTGGTGCACACCGAGGGACTTGTTAGACTCCGTGCCCCTGGTCTGCTGGTGCCAATTAGGATTAGCACAGGTCTTTTGCCTGCAGATCATAACAGTTTGCACTGACCAATATGGACCCAGCAGGAGACCTTTCTTCAAAGGATATATTACAAGATTTGATGGGGAGAGTGATATCATCATCATCATTTATTTATATATATATGTATTAAGACACATAGTTGTGGCCTCAATTCATCGTATGCCACATTGTTGTGCCCCCAATTCTTATGATACCACATTGTTGTGCCCCCAATTTATATCATGCCTCATAGTTGTGCCCCAAATTCATATCATGCCTCATAGTTGTGCCCCGAATTCATATCATTGCTCATAGCTGTGCCACAAATTCATATCATGCCACATAGTTGTGCTCCCAATTCATATCAAGCCTCATAGTTGTGCCCCCAATTCATATCATGCCTCATAGTTGTGCCCCCAATTCATGTCATGCCTCATAGTTGTGCCCCCAATTCATATCATGCCACATTGTTGTGTCCCCAATTCATATCATGCCTCATAGTTGTGCCCCCAATTCCTAACATGCCTCATAGTTGTGCCACCAATTCATGTCATGCCTCATAGTTGTGCCCCCAATTCATATCATGCCACATTGTTGTGTCCACAATTCATATCATGCCACATAGTTGTGTCCCCAATTCATATCATGCCACATAGTTGTGCCCCCAATTCTTATGATGCCACATATTTACCTTTGGAGTCAGCACACACACAACGAAACCTGGGAGCTGCTTCATTGAAGCAGCCGAAGATGGCGGGAACGGATCTGCTGAATATGCTTTAGTGAGGCAGCTGTGGAACTCTGGCCTACGTGATAAAAAAGGTCTGTGTGCTATGTCCCTGCTGACCCATGCTGTAGCTTATTGTTCTGTGTGAGTGGATGGGAGGTCCTTGTCAAACTTCCATTGTCCCATAGATTGTAAGCTTGCGAGCAGGGTTCTCTTACCTCTCTGTCTGTATGTATTACCCAGTATTGTTTTATTAATGTTTGTTCCCAATTGTAAAGCGCTATGGAATTTGCTGGTGCTATATAAATAAATGATGATGATGAGAGTGTGTTACAACCAATTTGCATAAGTAAAGTTATATATTAATTTATGACTAAATAGGATTTCAATCATTTATATAGAAGTTTTGAGAGCATGATCATCCATTTAAAAATTAAGTTGTTTTTGATGAGTACCGTATTTCCCCATGTATAAGACGCACCTTTCCCCCCAAAATTTTGGGTCTAATAACTGGGTGCGTCTTATACAGGGGTAGTAGCACTTACCCTGTCAGATGACTCCTCTGTCCGGTAAAGTCTTCTCTCTGTCTCATCCTGATGTTGGAAACCCGATTAAGGTCCTCTCTGCGATGTCCGGATGTCCTTTCAGGACCTTGACAATCCTTTCAAGACCTTGTCAAGGTCCTGAAAGGAAATCCGGACATCGCAGAGAGGACCGATATCGGGTTTCCAGCATCAGGATCAGACAGAGAGAAGACAGAAGACTTTACCAGGCAGAGGAATTATCTGACAGGGTAAGTCAGAATTCACTATAGCCTTGTGTCTCCTCTGTATAAGCTACACAAATACTCCGTGAAAAAATTGAGGATAGTGTTTATCCTCAATTTTTTCACATGATTTATATAGGTGCGTCTTATACAGTGGAGCGTCCTATACATGGGGAAATACGGTAGGTCCCTTTAATTGTACACTTATATTTAATACTACATTGTATATATTGGAAAACATTTAAATGACGGTATTTTAGCAAACATTGCTTGATAAATTTGATCCTTGTAAACAAAATGAACAGATTGTACATGCCATTTAACAAAACGGCATCAGTCATTTTATGAATGACCAGTTTAAATGTAAAAAACTATATAATAGCTGTGTGCATTTGATTTAATAACATAGTTAATGAGTTCAGAGACATCATTTCAACTATTTCCAATTCAATATCAAATAATGAAAAGGAGAAAGATGCGCTATCAGAATACAATGGAAATGCTAGCACAATAAATGTCCAGTGTTATAATCACGTCATGCTCTGCTTGTTATATGTTGTGTCTTTATACTGTAACCATAATAACATTGCAAATGAAATAATTTTATTATCACAGCTTGGCTGCCCTATGTGACTCTATCTCCCACTGTTTTTCAGTCAAGAGTGAAATAAATGGAACAAAATGTTGTTTTCATCTATAAAAAACTATACATGTTGCAATGTATAAATTGCATATTATTCAAAACACAATACATAGATACAATATAATGATAGAGCAGAAAACATATTGGGGCTGATGCAGAGTTGGTTGCAAAATGGGAGTAAATTAATCTAAAAAAAAATTGCATGTCAAAATAATGTATCTTCACCCATATGCAGCTCTGTGTACATCTCGACATGCGTCCATCTCCGCATCAACAGCATATGTGCCTTTTTTAGGACAAGTCATCATCCTCATCGAGTATTTGCACCTGCCCTGTAGCAGGTGTAAAAGATAAACCTCTTAACTGGCATACATGCATTTTTCTGCAGGTTTGCATGAGCCTTTACTGTACTTGACCATCATTAAAATGCCCCCTCCCCCCCCCTGTCCTGTGTCTCCAGGTGCAGGCCGATGTAAATGCCAGAATCACAAGTGTATGCTCACTTTCTGACCATGAGAGTGATTTCACGCAAGATACGCTGTGACTTGGGTTTGCACCATCCAGAGGCCTTAATGGACACTGGACATGATTTAATCAATCGGCACATCTGCGCCCTATCAAGCCCTCAGTAGACCTTTTGTTGGCCCGCATTACAGCTGTGAAGATTGTGACCTGTACAATCCGGAGTCCTCAACAGTCACTGGGCATGAATGTGATTTTATCTGTTGGTGCATCTACGCACTATCAAACCTGCAAATAGCACCACTAACCTCCTAGCAATGCCATCTCCTGGAAGCTCACGAGGATCCCTGAAATCCGTACCATCATATTGGGGCCTAAGTTCCCTGTCACCAATGGGTCACTGGTCACCGCACCAACTATGTAACCTATATATATAATCTCTTATATCATCAACAACTCCATCATCGACTCTCCAGTTACCTGACCTGCCTACACTCCTGGACTACACCATCCCCCCACTCCTGTACATTTATACAATCCTGCAAGGACTGATGGGGACACAAGACTTTACGTCCCCCCCATCCTAGCACCTACAGACTCAGGGCACACTTGCTTAAAAGAGGGGAGTCCAGCCCTTCAAATGATGTAGTCCCTGAGAACTTATCTGGTAATCATGTGTGATCACCAGACAATAACCCCCTATACTACAGAAACAGGGCCGGACTGACCATTTGGCACTTCTGGCAAATGCCAGAAGGGCCGATGGCCACATGGGCCGGTCCGCATGCCCGCCGAGCAGTGCAGCACTCTGCACCTCGTGACAGGTGCCGTCCCATGTGATTACTTGCATAGGTGGCAGTCACTGATTCTCCGTTCGCTGACCAGCGCGCAGGAAGGAGGTGCTGCTGCTGGATGTAAAAAGGTAAGTGTCTGTGTCTGTGTCTAATAGTGTGTCTAATAGTGTGTCTGTGTGGCAAATAGTGTGTGTGGCTAATAGTGTGGCTGTGTGGCAAATAGTGTGTGTGGCTAAAAGTGTGGCTAATAGTGTGTCTGTGTGGCTAATAGTGTGTCTGTGTGGCTAATAGTGTGGCTAATAGTGTGTCTGTGTGGCTAATAGTGTGTCTGTGGGGCTAATAGTGTGGGTAATAGTGTGCATTTGTGGCCCTATGTTGCTATAGTGTGCTTGTGTGTTTGGCCATGTTCATATAGTGTGCGTGTGTGTGTGCACGCGCAGTATTTTAATATATGTGAGGGAAGGGAGGATTATAGTTTGGGAGGTAGGCTATTTAATGGTGGAGTGTAGGTGGGGACTAAATATTTAAGGTGAGGTGAAGGAACCTTTAATTTAATGCTGGGGGGGGGTTAGGGCTATCAATTGAATATGGGGCTGATTTTGTGGAGCAGGGCTATTTATTAAATGTGAATATGAATTATTTATTGTCGGGGATGGTTGTGGAAAATGGCTATATTTATTAAACTTTAATGCTATTTAATTTATTGCTGGGACTGTGTGAAGGGAGAGAAATATGTTTTGAGTAAATGGGTATACTGTTAACTTAATGTTGGGGCTGGTTGGACGGAAATAGGTCTACTTATTAAATGAATATTATTATTGTGGGGACTGGAGGGAGGCCTAATTATAAAACGTGAGTGCTATTGTTTTAACACCGGGGCTGGTTGGAATTTTCTAAATGTCATGTACCCATTTTTTTTCAAAATAGGACATCCAATATTGCAGGA
Organism: Mixophyes fleayi; assembly: GCF_038048845.1. Lineage (NCBI taxonomy): Eukaryota > Metazoa > Chordata > Amphibia > Anura > Limnodynastidae > Mixophyes > Mixophyes fleayi. Next base: position 179,002,524 of record NC_134406.1, read on the forward strand.
TCAAGACAAGAATGAACTAAGCTAAATAAACTAGCTGCTAGAAGTGGTGAAAGTAACCAAGACAGGTAGGAGAGAGCAGGATAGTCTGCCAACTGTCCTGAATCTGGTGGGGCAGTCCTGAATTTGGGTGACTGTCTCTCTTAGTCAGGATTTGGTCCGACTACAAGGACAGTTGGGAGGTATGTCCCGCTTCACAATGTACTGCTTGTGAAGGCAGAGCTGTGTGCTCCTAACAGTAGTGCCTGTGTATTTGTCTAAAATGATAACCATGTTACGGGCCTTGCTGTCTTAGATACATTGGGCCTTAATCCAGCTCTGGTTAGGGGAAGGGAACTGATAGCTGCTCCCAGTTCCCGACAGGACACAGACTGCAGAGCAAGCTGAGGAGCTCTAAGTATCAGAAGATTTGGTAATCTCGCGAGACAAAGAGCTTCCCTGCTCACTCTACAGGAAGTAGAGTGAGCCCTCTAGAGTAAGAGTGAGACATCCATAAAAGTGCCATCCACTCTTATGGATGTCAGCAGCACCAGAAGCATAGATAAGAACAATGTGCTTGGGGTGTCATAATGTTCCTGGGGGGATGGCGTGATGTGGCTGGGAGGGTGTGATAAATGTAATGTGTTATTATAATGTATGTATCAATGCCCCATGTTGGCCACACCCACAACACAATGAGGTCATACCCTGTTCGGCGGCACATATTTTCTTTCCTGCTGGACCTGAGGTGGGCCTGTGTACTTTAAATGCCAGGGCTGATTTTTAGTCCCAGTCCGCCCTGTACAGAAATTATTGAGTAGTGCAGGGATGGAGGAGGATCTCCCCCATCCTGGCTTCAATAAACTTAGTGGTACCGTCATTTGACAGAAAGGAGTTGTCTCTTTGAAATGCTGTGGCCCCTTAGTCATTATTATTTTGCAATCAATAATGCCCTATACTACAATAAACACTAATCAGGGCAGGTAGTTGAGCTGTAACAAAAATAAATGTTTCTCAGAGCAGAGGAAATGGTCTTGAGCATATCAGCAGACTTTGATGTGATTAAGGTTCTAACTTTTATGAATGACCTGGTGCAATAGCACTTCATTTTAAACTTCTTGTATTCAAATAAATAGTGTAATCCCCGCAGTGTTTACAATACATCAGAAATATACTAACTGCCCAAAAAAAATTCCACTTTGTTTTTAATTGTTTTAATAAGAGATTATAATTTAAATTTAGGGCTATCATAATTTGGAAATTGAAAGCTTGGATGCGCTCTGACATAAACTTTGTTCATTTAATAAAAATAATCTCTAAATCCATTAAGTGATATGTCCATCTTACTGGACATTTTTGTGTATATTCTTAGATTTAAGGGCCTAATTTTGAAATGAAACTCCCTACCTATTTACAATTCTTGGCCACAAACACTCTCTACAAGAAAAAATAGCTTTCATAGTTTACAATTCAAATCCTCTGATGAAAATCAGTTAGTGGAGGCAAAATGCCCTTTGCCCTCATATAGTTTCGGTACCCTCAAAGAGCAGACAGATGGAGTTTGTTTAAATCATGTAATGTTAGATATACTCTAGAGAGAGGATGTATCCTTTTATATTTCCATATCATTTAAATCAATCCTTACCTCCTTTCTTATATCTATATAGTAAACAAGTTAACCCGTGCATGATACTCATGCATTCTAGTCAAATCAAGCTACTTAAGGTGTTAAAAAGGTTCTTGTCATGCATTTGGGCCTAGCCCAGGCCTCCTCAGGGGAAGAGCGTTACTTCCCGATGCAAGCGCCCTTTTTTAACGTGGTTTTGTCCACATGTCACCACCTCATCATTTTTCTCCATCACCTCATCCTTCATCTTCATCGCCACGTCCTTCATCAAGCTACTTAAGGTGTTAAAAACTCCCGACTGTCACCCCCGGCAACCACCAACCACTCCCAACTGTCACTTCTCCTTCAAGAAATATATAGGTCAGTGTATAACTCTGCCCAGCAGGTGGCGCTGCAGCTTGGTTTTTTTTTTCACACACGCCTCTAGGCATTTATATAGTAGATAGATATAAGAAACTATTCTCATTTTTTATATTCATTAGGCTGGGTATACATGGGACCTGATTCATTAAGGGAAGTAATGCAAATAAAATGAGTAACTTTGCACCTTGGCAAAACCATGTTGCATTTGAGAGGGAGGCAAATTTAAAATATGATGGCAGATTTATTGTTGGGGTAGGGCATGTTCTAGGTCAACTCTAAACTTCAGTGTGCAAATAAAGCTATCAAGTATTTGTGTGCTGCATGAAAAAAAACAGCCAGTATTTAACTTATGTGCAAAATAATAAACTAATTTGCACCCCTTGCATTGTAACATGGTTTTGTCCACAAGAAAACTTACTAATTTTTTTGCCCTAATTTCCTTAATGAATCAGGTCCATTGTGTACAATATAGTCACCATAATAACCCATATAAACCACAAACTTCCCATTATTGTTTAAAACACCATATTCCTGTTTACAATACCCACACTAAATCATATGCATAGTCCCACAATTATAGAGAATTCCAGGAGACAAAGTGCAGTTTAGGAATGGGTACAATACAGCATTATGGAGTTTAACAACAGCATGGCACAATGTCAGCTATCTTGAAAGCACACTGCCCATATCTCATAACATAGCACAACAGCATTACATGCTAGCTCTATTGTCTGCATACAAACTCATGTTCCAAAATAAATCCACAGATTAAGCAACATGACGTCACAAATTCATCTATACTGTTCAATACTAAAATTCACATTCTGAGTATAACATTGTCTGACATAATCTACTCAAAGTACAATGTATCAATACCATTTAAACATATAATTTATCACTTTCTAAAACAATCTAGTCTAAGCCACATTGCAGCCTTTACATATTACCCACACTACAGCCATTATACAGTGTCCAAAGGGAATAGGGGAAGAAGAGGGGGAATATTGGGGTAGGATCGGATACTTGCCTGTGTCCAGCAGGAGACTCGGAGATAGAATGAGAAAAATGCAAGAGATATCGTCTGCTACAGCTGGGCATCATCCTAAAATCAACACCTAGTAGGAAACAAAATAAATTAGTACTTTTTAATGCTTTCCTTACTCCCATCAGTCGTCTTCTCCATCCGGTCCTTCTGATATTCTGCAGTTGTCCATTTGTAACATGGGAAGAAAAAACAAGAAATTCTTTTGGAAATACTCCCTTTTGAGGGTGATTAATTGTCTCTCCCACCCTCTGATGCTTTAGGAATTTATTCCAGGTGTCACTAGCATTCTGGAATTTTCAGAACATTATTTTAACTACTTGAAGTCATCTAGGAACTCTAAGCTGCCTTATCTTTTTATATTACCATATAAAATCTTTCAAAATGTCACTATATCTATTAGTCTATATCTAATAATAATCAACTACTGTGCTTGTATGATCTGTCATCCATATACACTGAAGAAACAGGCCTGACCACGTACTTATCATTAAGTTTAAAGGAGCATTTGATAAGTAATCTCAATACAGACATAGAGGTTGTTGTCTATAAAAGTGGAGGTAAATTTACATGGCATTCTATTAGTAGGATGTTATTCAGGATGTATAAATGTACACATGTTTTTTAGAAAATATATATTTTTCCATGCTTTGTGTAGAATTATTCTCTATTCTTATCAGACAGAATAATTGTGAAGATGCTTTGTTTTTGTGGCTGTACTTTGATATAGAGATCCTGTAGTCTGCCATCTGGCCAGTATGTAGAAACAGACTGTCTGGATTTCAGTATATTGTATATCAAGCTAATGACTGTTTCCTTGCACCTGTTTCCAGGTGTATATATTACATGTCTCTAAGAAAAGCACTGCATTGCATTGTCTACACCTTCTTAGACTACGTGGACATATTCTGAGATCCGTGATTATCTTTAGTATGTCATAAATTCATTGTATTTTATAGACTGAGCCTTAACATCCATTTATAACTGCTTGTGTGACTGTCCTGGGTCAAACTATCTGGTCCCTTTTCCTCTTTGTTATCATGTGCTTTATTCTGCACCCTGTTCCTTAGCCTTGAACTATTGTGTATTTCTGCTCTCTGCAGTCCTTGTGTCTGTCAGTATTATTTATTTGTTCTGTATTAGACTTGTGCATTACTGTATATTATCAATTGTATTTCTCTACTGTTTTATGCTATTTGATGCCACCCTTATTAAATACATAAGGGGGAGATTCACTCCCCCTTGTTGTTATTTAGAACAAGATGTGGTATTATTACCGTTAGTACGGTAATTTCAACGCTGATTTTTGCTTGCAGCTCCCTGAACCGCGAGCAGAAATCCGTGTTAAAATTACCGTACTAACAGTAATGATGCGCACCCCGCGTTGTTCTAAAAAGAATCTCCCCCATGTGATGTTGAGTCAGCCAGAGTAAAAAACATACAAAATGTCAACGTTATACATATGAAATACAATTACAGTTTTATTGTAGTAAAAAATAGATATAAAACATTATATAATATCAAGTACAAAGACAATCAATTCTAAAAACAAGTTAAAGCAATATCTTACAAAATATCTAGAGCATAGAGGAGATAATTAATTTTTACTGAAGGTTATCTCACGTAATCAACTTGTATTATATAAAATATGCTTTGCTATGCTTTAAGCTTTCCAATGGGATAGTTTAGCAATGTCCCATCTAAGCAGGAACATATAAGAAAAGTAAGAGTCAAGTTTATGTTCAATGGATCCATCCATCTATGTAGTTAAATGTATTCTATTCTAAATCGTAACCCAATGTTTTCTGAAACAAGAGTTCAAATAGTCAGTATGACATACTATTTATTCTTGAAAAGAATGGCAAGAGTAATGCAATCTGAAACTGGAGATGTATCATGGACTGTATACCAATAAAATATTTTTACGGACAGGAATTTTTATCCTAGTAATCTATGATAAGAAGCTTAATCCATAAAGCTCTGTTTCCTCAATGTCAGTGAATTATTTCTGCCAGCCTTCAGTTCACATAATGCTTGCTAATGTGATTGTAATGTAACTTAATAACTGACACACATACATGACCTGGTTAATGTCTGTTCTTTCTACAGTATTGTATTACAAGTGTACAAGATTATACAGCTGGATGTACATGATGGAAACTTCCCAATAAGGTGTTTATAGCACAATCTTTAGCTGACTGAATCTAATGAACTTCATAGTACAAGAACGAAAATGATTGCCCTTAAAAGACCATGGGTAGGGCCCATGTCCTACATCTTACTGTAACTACTACAGGGGAGTTACAATTTTAGTAAGGAAAAATGTAAATGTAGGAGGTAAAAAATGATTCAAAAAGCAGATTTATAGTCCTATATTGCGCTATATATGGTATTCAAATGTTTGTGATTAATGTTTATGTTCAGCCTGCATTTGCTCCTGATGTGTTTAATGATACAATGTCAATAAAAGCCTTGTATTTAGATCTTTTAATTTTTATGGTAGTCTGGTGATACTTGCATACAGCAGATACAACTTTCTCATGACACTTTTTAGAATTGTTTTTTTCTTTGCTTCCCAAACAACCTTACCTGCACTGGTGGCATCATATTATTTACCAGTAGGTATTTCAGACCACTCTCCTATAATAATCTTTTCCAATCTATCCAGCAAGTGTCCTAATAAGATATGGTGGTTAAATCGGATTTGGTAACACAGGAAAGACATTACTGAAAAATTGGGAGGTGCAGAATTAAACCTTTTCACACAAAACAAAGGTATCCATATCAATGAATAACAAAGAAAACAGTGCATTCCACTGCGGACGCAGCTATATGCATGGCCTGTCCAGTTACTATCACAGTGATGAAGACTGCAAGAGTAAGTGTAGCATAGGCTCTTTAAAGGTATGATTTAATAATTTTTGCATGGGATTTATTAGCATGGGCTTAGAGTTTTTCATATACTTCTGTGGCTTGTTTGGTGTGCATAGTCCATAGTTATTTGACATATGAACTGTATCATTTATTGTCTGGACAGATGTCTGTGATCTAATTATTGTTCCAATTAAACAAAGTAGTCTTAATAATTTTGAGCAGGAATCACTATGAATTTGATTCAGTAATGAGTTGGACTGCTATATGTTCTTAGTTAATATTGCATTTTTATGAATTTAACTATTTATGTATTTTTCATATATTTTATATGCTTATCTTTTTAACGTTTCTATCAATAATAAAATAAAATATATTTTAAACACTAATATTATTCTAAAAAAAATGTAGCTAGGTACCGCGATATAAAATCACTTCTGTCACTGATGTTTATTAAATAGACCCCTTAATGTGGTAGAACTACACCCAGCTGATGAGGGGGAAATTTTGTGCTTTCAAATGTTTACATTTCAAGGTCATCTAGGCCCAGTGTGGTTATATAAATAAATAAATATATATATATATATATATATATATATATATATATATATATATAAATACAGTATCTACTATATAAAGGCCTAGTGGCGTGTGTGTAAAAAAAAAAAACAAGCTGCAGCGCCACCCGCTGGGCAGAGTTATACACTGACCTATATATTTCTTGAAGGAGAAGTGACAGTTGGGAGTGGTTGGTGGTTGCCGGGGGTGACAGTGGGGAGTTTTTAACACCTTAAGTAGCTTGATGAAGGATGTGGCGATGAAGATGAAGGATAAGGTGATGGAGAAAAATGATGAGGTGGTGACATGGGGACAAAACCATGTTAAAAAAGGGCGCTTGCGTCGGGAAGTAACACTCTTCCCCTGAGGAGGCCTGGGCTAGTCCCAAATGCATGACAAGAACCTTTTTAACACCTTAAGTAGCTTGATTTGACTAGAATGCAATGGGTTAACTTGTGTATATATATATATATATATATATATATATGTATATATATATATATATATATATATATATATATATACATATAAATATATATAGATAGATAGATAGATAGATAGATAGATAGATAGATAGATAGATACACATATAGAAGATATATTATTTAAACTTGGGGTTAAGCTAGTCCCTTTCTGCAGATGATTAGCAAATGTGAGGTTCTTAGAAGTTTTAGGAGAAATGTCTATATTTAGAAAATAGGTCAGATGCACCTACCATTTCCATTTGGTGTGACATGATTAATGGAACTCTTCCATTGCAGAAACTTACTTACTCATGGACTTATGTTAAATATGATATAATATGGGACTAGTGGTTGTGTAAAATCTAGACTAATTGCCATTTGTAGATTCTGTATAACCAAGTATATTCTAGAAACAAAATCTAAATCTTTATTCATAAGGGAATTTTATAGTGGTTTTCTTTGTAATTAAGTTGTGGTAGGTACATGCTGAACAGCAGGTATTGACTTCTGAACTTCCCATTAGACCTGTTATAGACCTCAGTGTATTGTTGTCATGCTGCAATATACCTTGTAATAATAGTTGATTTTAATCCTTTCAATTTTAATGTGCCTTTCAGATCTTTTAAAGAGAAGAGTATGGGACAGCATAATTTGTAATATCATAACCTTCTGTTATATCCATATCTTTGCTACCAATAAATATTTCCCAATGTGATTAATGTGGTTCCAACACACAAAGAGAATTAATAGCAAAATATAGCGGAATTTCAGCAAACTATGATGAAGTATAAGAAGATAAAACATAAGTGTAACCGAATATATTACGCAAGCGCCCCTGGATCCAGGTACAGCTTCAGTCTTGAAGTCTGCAGTCAATGAGACCTGTTTCAGTAATAGGGGCTAGTGTATATACACTTTGGTTAACAAAAATACAGTGATGATTTCACAATGTACACAAAGATAAACTAAGGTCTTTCTTTATTAGTCCAGGGTTTATGATGTTCCAGTACAATGCTGGTCATTGGTCAGTTCAAAGGAGTCCTCTGTCCAAAGGTGGGGGCAATTCACCCAAACAACTGTGGGCAACTGCAAAATCCAGTTTAAACTAGAGATGCTCACTGACCCCCGTGTTTTGGTTTTGGTTTTAGTTTTGCCAAACCACCATTGCGTGTTTTGGTTTTGGTTTTGTTTTTGTTTGGTTTTGTTTTGCTATTTGTTAAAAAAAATTAACTTTTTTTGGCCTAAAATAACATAATTTAGGTATTATTTTGTACCTGCATTATTATTATCCTCACTAACACTAATTTCCAGTCATTTCCATTCAATTTTGCCCACCTCCTAGGTCACAATATGATTTTCATACACTTTCAAAGAAATATTGCTGCAGTTCTTGCCAGTGATAAGAAAAAGGACATTGTCATGCCTGGGCATAAGACCAAAAATCCACCTCTTAAGTGTGGAATTATTTTTACACAAATCCTGACAACAGTTGTCTAGCCATTTGTAGCATTTTTAAAGCCCCAGTCAGTAGAGGTAGGGACCTTAACCATCTGGGATCCTCATCCATGTTACATCATTTTCCAGCGAGTTCTTGAAAAGCTGTTGGGGAAATCAGAAACTTAGGTTAAAAAAAATAACAACAAGCAGTCCAGTATCATCTGCCTCCCTTCTCTTATCTACATCCCAGCACCTGCAATCTATCCCCCCCCCCCAACACCTTCATCATCAATATCCCCATAACCAATAATTTACAGTTAAACAATCCTTTGCAAGAGGAAGCAAGTATGAAATCTGTCACCCAGTCGCAAAGCGGATCTCAGACGCCATAAGGACTATGCTAGTATTAGATCTGCGTCCAATGTCCATTATTAATGCAGCTGGTTTTAGACAGTTACTTGAGGTGTTCTGTCCCTAGTATCAAATTCCATGATGACCCCATTTTACTCGAAAAGCTATTCCTCACCTCTACCAGAAAGTTCTTAAAAATGTAATCATTGTGCTACAAAATGACGTTCTACCCACTGTACACTTAACCACAGATATGTGGGCAAGCAGAACTGGGCAAGGTATAGATTATATGACTGTGACAGGCCACTGGGTTGGTCATTCGCCTTCATCAGCAGGGACAGCAGCAGCATGTACCCAAGTACGTCACATTTTTCAGAAGTAGGCTACTTTGTGTATCAGCAGCTTCACTAAAAGGCATACAGCTGACAATCTGTTCCAAAAACTAAGGGATGTCATTGAAAGATGGCTAATCCTGCTTGGACTCTCCTGAGGATATGTCATTTCTGATGACGACTCCAATATTGTTCAAGCACTACAGTGGGGTTGAATTCCATCACATTTCCTGTTTTGCACACACAATCAACTTGGTGTTACAGAACTTTTAAAAAATGACATGCAGGGGATGCTGTTTGTGTCCGGAAAAATTTAGGGGCAATTTCAGTTTTGTAGGAGAATGCAGCAGCTGCAAGAAGACTAGCATTTGAGGGGAATGTACTTTAGTCCAGCGAAATAGTCACCTGTGTAGAGAGTGCAGACACGGTTAGCTTGAGTCAAGTGATTGCCTTAATAATAAATTTTCAAAAGGAGCTACAGAAATTTAACGTATGACATAAAACAAAGTAAATGTGCTAACTATATTTTAATTGTGGACGAAATACTTAATTTGCTTTGCAAGGATCCAAGACCTATCGACATCTTGTTGAGATGTCTTCTCCTTCGGTTTCTCAGGCAACTGCTTGTTGTACAAAAAATTGCTTTCCCAAGACACCCAGTGGTGATGCAGATGATTCCGCACAACACTTATATATTTGCTCTGCTGTAAAAGAATTGGCCAAAAATTGTGACAGCTCTGCCCTAAAATGAACTACTAATTCCTTTTTGAAGGACATTATTGGCAATTACATCATAGTACACAGACTTCTATGATGGTGGGATGAATTAGTATTGTTTGAGGAAGATTAGCAGTGAACCCTGCCACCTCTCCTGTTTCTGAGTGACCTATGGTACAATAATAATGTCAGCCCTATTATTTCTATTTCAGCAATTACAATTAGCAATGGAGCTCTTCTCTTTGGGTGTTACCTATATAACGCAGTCTGCTTGTCTTCCTCTTCATCAATGAGTCTTAGCAATTGAGCACTCGACTTTGGGTGTATATTACACCAAAACCGTATTAGTGCAAATTAGGAAAAATACAGTTTAATCCCTGCTAGGCCCTCCACCATCCTTTGCATGTTAATAGTAGGATTGGTTGCAGTTATGGGCAAGGTCACACATTTTCTTGTCAAATCCTTCAAACCAGCCCAGATGTCAAACTGTTGTGGTCTGCCACCTGCCTCATCTCTGTTTGTGTTTGGAAAGTGCAAATTGGTGCCAGAACCTCACGTGCCAGAACTGCTGCCATTGGTGCCACCCTGCTGCCACTGGCGCAGGACTTACACAATCAACGGCATCCTCATCAGCGCCCTCGTCAGCTACCCAAATCTCGCCCTCATCCTATTCTAATTCCAAAGTGTCATCCTCACTTGGGGGTCTATTTACCAAAGACCGCATAATATGAATGAAACTTTTCAATCCTCATCGCATAGATGCGGATTGAAAAGTTTCTCATATGTATTAAAAAATCAACACAGGAACAGCCGTTCCGAAAAACGGCTGCTCCTGTGAAGATTAACACTTACCTGTCACTGAAGTCTTCTCTTCTCCTCCCTCTACGGTGCTGCTCGCCCCTCTTTCAATCCCTGTGCGCATGCGCCGACCAGTAAACTCGGGCATGCGCACAGAGATCCCTGTCTGACGGAACCTGAGGCAAGTGTGGAGGGATCACATCCCTCCACACATGCGCTGTGCAGCCCTGCTCGTCAGAGCAGCGCTGTTTTCAGTGAAACTTTTCAATTATGGTAATGTACGCCAGCTTCAGATGGCATACATTACCATGATTGAAAACTAAGTATCAGTCATTGATACATAGCGTTACTGAGCACTTCCCATACACTGTTATGGGGAGTGCTCAGTAAACCGATGAGAGAAGCAAAGCAGCAGATATCTGAGATATCTGCTGCGATGCTGCAATAATACATAGTAATTTAGTGGTAAGTCCCCGAAAACTGCTGTTTTCGGGGATTTACCTCTAAATTAGAGGGGAGAGATCTTTGATAAATAGGCCCCTTGGTGTATCACCGGCTACACTAGGGCTGTTCAGGCACACATCAGCAGAACTGCTGAAAGGGCACTTCTTTATGGGTACATTATCAGAATGCTCACGATTAGACATCCCACTGTTGGATGGACTCTCCACAGGGATTGGTGTCATTTGTGATTCAGAGCAAACATTATCCTCTACTGCCTTACTGTTATCTTGCAGCTCGGCTTTGACGCGTAACAGTAGTTGTGCACCACTTGTAGGCTCGGTAACATTTTTTGATCTGCCACTAATAGACAAAGGTGAAGGCCTCATTCTCTCTTTGCCACTACATGTGTAGAATGGCATGTTGGCAATTTTTTTTTTATTGCCACAACTTTTCCTCAGTTACACTTCTTTTGCGCCTCAACACGGTAAAAAAAAATTGTGTGTGTGTTTTTTTGACTGATTTCAAAAGACTGTGTAGTTTGACATCGCCTTTCCCAAATGTCAGGTGCTGTCTCCGCGCTCTCCACAGGCCCTGGAGACGGACACCTTCTCTCCGCAATCCACGTCCTGTTGCCTAGCAGCAGAACTCTATCTCTACTCACCTGTCTGCAGCCAGCATGACTAAACCGCCTAAATCTCCCTATCCCAATCAGGAGGCACCTTAGAGTACTTAAAGCAGCTTCTGACACATGTCTAGTGCCAGAGTATTGGTTCTTCCAACTCCAGCATTATTGTTCCTGTGTTACTCCTGTGTATTGACTCCTTGGCTATAGTTTGACTTCTCTTCCGGATCATCCCTTGTTCTTCGCTGCCCGCACTGGTTTTGACCCTTGAACTGTTCCTGACTACGATTTGCCTTCTCTCCGTTGTACTGTGCTCCTCTGGTTTCGACTCAGCCTGTTTGACTACTCTTCATTCACTTCACTGGTAACTATCTGGGAGAACCGCGACCTGCGCATCACACGCAGCAAAGCCCAAACCTCCTTGCGGGGGTCCCTGGCGAACACCGGTGGTGCGTTAGACTCCGCGCCTCTCAGTTTAGTTGGGCTAATACCAGTCAGTGATCTTCCTAGTGAAATACGTGACACCAGATGACGTACTGGGAACACTACCATCAGGACTGGTGACAGAACCTGGTTGCTGATTCTGCTCATATGTGGACTGCTTTGAATCCATTATGAGCCCAACGCACTTGTAGTGCTACAAATTGTTTTAGATACTGCTGACAAATATGACTTTTGACAGCCACAAAATTTAATATGGGGGACACCCCAAAAGCACTTGGGAGTTTAAAAAATTAATTTTCAGACTGCTGACAAACAGGACTTTTGACAGCAAGAAATATTAATGCAAAAGAATGGGGGACACCCCAAAAGCACTTGGGAGTGCTAAAAATTATTTTTTGAGACTGCTGACAAATAGGACTTTTGACAGCCAGAAATATTAATGCAAAAAAAAAGACTCCTCTATCCTCCTCTCTTCTCTTCTCTATCAATTGTTATCAGAATTGGATGAAGAATAAGGTATATTCTCTGTCCCTGCTCTAATCAGCCTGTGACTACACCCTGCTCTGTCCCTCTGTCAAATGGCGATGGATTGCTGTGGAGGCTGGTATTTAAAATTTTCAATTATCGCGAGAACCGAGCCCCGGGATCCGACGAGGTCACAATGACGTTTGGCCTCGATTTGGAATCCGAGCGGGCGGGAGAGTACCTGTTCGGGTCAATACTTGGATAGGCAAAGTTCGGGCGGGTTTGGTTCTCGGGGATCGAGCCCGCCCATCTCTAGTTTAAACCAACCTATTAATATGTGCTGCAATCATAACTAGCGATCACAGTGTGCCATTGCTTAGCCCCTGATACCGGATTTCTTCAGGTGAAAAGAGGAATAAAAAGAGGAATAATATAAGACCAAACACCATAGATTTCTTAGGACCTGACCATAAATACCTTTACTGTAAATTTATCTTTGTATAAATAACCTTTAAGTCTTACAAATAAAATAATGTGAGCTGGAACTTTATTAAAAAGGAACTATTTATACATGTATTTGTGAATGTAAGTGTATTTGCTGTGTTTGCAATTGTAATTGCCTAATTAACCCTTTTACGCCGTAGCGTACCAATCGCAATTGATCGGAAAAACCATTACAATTGTTATTTAATATTTAAATCAATTTCATCTAATTATTCGACTTCAAGACTTCTGCTCAATGTTGTTGAAGGCATATGATATTTTGTTATGCATGCATGTATGTATTCAAATGCTTCAAATGAACAATGAACTGAATTCCATCAGTCCTTAAGCTTGGACCCATTCCCTTAAAGGACTAGCTGAGGAGCTTAAGGAATGTAGTCAGTCAATTTCCAGATCAAATATTGCATTAAAATCTCCCAAAATTAAATATGGGTCCATTGGTAATGGTGTTTTCTTTACCATGTACTCATCCAAGGTCGATTGGTCAAAGGAGGAAACACATACATATCTGGCAATATAATTGGGACAATGTGTATTGAAGTGAATGCAATCACAAATATACCTTTTATCTCCATGTGGACAGCATGCAAGTTGAACTTTAAGGATTTGTATAATAAGACAAAGACCCTCCTTGTCTCATGGAATGATAGCATGCACTTATTACCCCTACCATTTTCAAGGCCAGTCATAGGCTAACCTCCCAGAAAAATTTATATTTATGTAGATTCATGATAAAAAAAAGTACAAAATTAAGAAAAAATTAATAGTTTGCGTGAAATTATATCTGGAATTAAAACTTTTTACATTTCACCAAAAATAATGCTCATTACATTTGAGATTAATCAAAATGTCTACATTCATAATGTCGGCATTCAAAATGTCCACACCATAATCTCGACAGTCATAATGTCTACACTGTTATAATGTCCACAGTAAAAATGTCTACATGTTCATAATGTCTACACAGTTAAAATGTTGACATACATAGGGGCATATTCAATTGTTCCCGTTTTCCGCCGCAGAAAAAGTATTACTATTATTACGGTAATACTAAGCTGGATTTCAGCTTGCAGCTCCCTGAGCCGCGAGCTGAAATCCTGCGTGAAAGGTACCGTAATAACGGTATTTACGTGCACTGTTACCGTAATGACATCAATAGTGTGCGCGCCGCGTTACTTTAGGCAGTAACGCCAACAATTGAATATGCCCCATAATGTCTACACATTCAAAACTTTAACATTAATGACTACACATTTCATGAATGAAAATTACTTTAAAACTGTGCGGCGACCGCTGACCATACCAGTCACGGCCGCCGCACACCATTCAGATGCACGGGGGAGGGCGGAAGAGGCTATTGCTCACCACCGCCGCCTCTCTGCTCCGTCTCCTCCCCTCCACTCACTAGTGTCAGTGAGTGGAAAGGAGGAGACGGAGCAGAGAGGCGGCGGTGGTGAGGTAAGGAAAGACGGGGTGAGGGGGGAGGAGGGAGAAGGGAGGAGGGCGCCGATTGTTGCAGGGGGGGGGGGCTGGGGCACCGATTTTGTAAAAATGCCTAGGGCGCCATGGAGGCTAGCACCGGCCCTGACACCTGTGTGGATTTCAGTGCTTTTGCTCTCCGCAGTTCACCGCTTCACAGCATCACCTGTTCAGCTTACTCCACAGTTAAGACCTGTGACCTCACTGCAGAGCATCACTCATCATCAATCCTGTTCCAGAGTTATATCACCTGTGTGGATCTCAGTACTTCTGTTCACTGCATTGCATCGCTTCACAGCTATATCTGTTCAGCTTATTCAACTGTTTAGACCTGTGACTGTACTTCCTGCTCAGCCCATTCTATTATCGTGATTCATGGCTATACTGCTGATCATCGCACAGCACCTGTCCTGTTTCGGAATTCCATACACCTGAGGCTACATTCCATTCTGCCTTACAGCTACTTCGTGTTTCACTGTATTATCTGTTCTGCGCCCCTTAGAGGACTGCGACCTGCGGTTGAGAGCCAATTAATGTAAGTGTGGGGGGAAAGGGATTTTAGTGAAAGTGTAGGGGTGTCTCTTAATGTAATGTGGGTGGGGTGTGAGATATTAATTTTATAATAGGGTGAGAAAGGGGGCAAACCATTTAATGGTGGCTGGGAATGTTTAATTTATTGGTGGGGGAGATATTTAATTTAATAGTGGGATTATGGCGGACCTATTAATTTAAGGTGGGATTATAGGCCTATTAATTAAATGCTGGGGTGGTTTGGGTGCTATTAATTGAATGTGTGGATGAGTTTGGGGAGAAGGATTGCTATTTCTTAAAAGTGAATGCTACAGTGTTCACTGATTGCTAAGCTTTCCATATCTCATGTAGCTATCCTTTTTCCAAACAGGGACCCAACATTCCATTGTGCAGACAAGCACAACTGAGTTTAACACACGAGCAACAGCAACATATAGTGAAAACAGCAAGAACAGCTAGGAGACAGCAGGACTGTCTGTCAACTGTCCTGATTCTGGTGGGTCAGTCCCGAGTTTGGGTACTGACCCCCTGAGTCAGGTCTCTGTCCCGACTAAAGGGACAGCTGGGAGGTATGTCCCACTTCACACTGCTCTACTCATGAAAGGGGAGCTGCGTGCACCTAACAGTAGTGCACGCAGCATTGCCCGTGTATTTGAAAGGGATTGGAAGAGTAGGATAGCAGCTTTGCACTATCTTAAATGACTGGCACACCTCCTTGCATGCTGGTCATGCCCACTGGCAGTATGGTGTGGAAACCCCCTCTACAAATCCCGCGCTTGCCTCTGACTGCTACCGCTACTCTAACACAAATCTATGACAACCTGAAAACAAAGCTCTAGATTATTCTTTACATTTTAGTCAGTTTGTTGGTGACTTGTTATGTACTTTACAGATCTTTTCTAAGATTAATTTAAAATAACATGGTCATTAAACGGTACTTTGAAACATAATGACTGATATTGCTGTGTAGCTGAATCTGTTCTCTTGTAAAGACATGAGCTGACTTGCGTACAATACAGACCCCTCCAGCTATAAAGTGATTACATATGCACTATACCAATTTTTGTGCTTAATTTCAGTAAAATCCTAGAGTAATTTATAGACCCACTACTGCCTTTTTGGTGTTTTGTTTTAAATGCAGACACAACTCTATACTTAATAGGGAGAACACTTAGTGTTGTATTTTGCCTCAGGTCAGTCAGCAGTAAAAATCTAAAGTGTGATGTCTTCAGACTCATTTTATGACATTAGTTATACACTGTTGTGGAAATTATTGCAATGCCTTTTCTCTATCTTATAGTTTCATAAACTAGTGTCCTTTTGTAAGGAATTGAATAACTGGTGTTGACATAATTAAGAAAAAAATCTAAGCAAGTCACACATTAAAGAAATACATGCAAAGACAAAATAAAAATATCCCTTTTTAAAACTTTTTTTTATTAATAGCTGATTACAAAACTGATTATTTCATACCTTTATATGTGGCAATACCATTAGTTTTCTGATTGCCAGACACAGAAGAGATGAAAACTAACATAGGGGCTCATTTACAATTGGATGATAAAATGCATAGACTTATATCTGTATATAGGTTTTTGCATATCAATAACTTGGGTCTACTTATGCCTTGAGAGGTAGAACAGGGGCAGGATGAGGTGGGGAAATGTAGGTCGAGTAGAGTAAGGGCATGTTCTTGGAATTGTTACACAATTACATGTGGACGTATCTGCAGATACGCTTTATAGGAGGCATATGGTGCAATATTATGCAATAATAATGTAGACTATAAACAGCACAATCTAGCTGCTTGTGATTAATAAGAAAGTATTCTCCACTACGCTAGACTAAAGTACATTCCCTCTACTTTCCCAATGTCATGGCTTGCGGAGTAATCGGGGATGGCTTTTCGCTGTTCCTCCATCCTCACAAGCATATAAAGTGTGGAATTCCACCTTGTTGCCACCTATTGCTTCATTCGGTGGCAGGGCAAAATAAATTGTACCTGCAACTGCTGCAATTTCCTACATGCTGTTGCAGAATGCTTAGCATCCAGCCAGCTCACTGCAGTTTTTTGACCGAAAGTGTATGAAAATAATATTGTGATAATTGACTGTAAATTACTGGAAATTAATGTTATTGAGGTTAATAATAATGTAGGAACATAAAAAGAGCAAAATTATGTGAATTTAGCATATTTTAGCAATTTTTCTAAAAAACACAGATCCAAAAGCCAAAACCAAAACCAAAATACGCAAGAATGGTTTTGCCAAAACTAAAGCCAAAACACAACCTTAATACACATCCAAAACCAAATCAAAACACGGGGGTTAGTGAACATCTCTATTTAATACTAACACTGGCAAGCTACAGCTATATGATATCTCTAGGCTTTTTCTACTTTATCTGTACCTTATTGTGCAGAATAAGAATACACATTTATTATATCTGGTTTACATATGATGCAAAGGCTATTGTTTTTTAGCTGGATACTTCTTGAGTAGAGATATTCACTGACCCCCGTGTTCTGGTTTTGGTTTTCGATCTAGATTAACTTTGTGTTTTGGTTTTGGTTTTGGATCCCGATTTTTCTAAAATCTTTATTTTTTTTGCTAAAATCACATATTTTTGCTTCTTTTTTCCCCCTACATTATTATTAATCTCAATAACACTAATTTCAAGTCATTTGCAGTCAATTTTGACCACCTCACAAGTCACAATATTATTTTCATATACTTTCAAACAAAGACTGCAGCGACCTGGCTGGAAGCTAAGCGACAGAGCAATGACTCAAACACACGGCAGTTCCTAGCACATCTAGTAAACATTTCCACACAGCAGTGTCTGTAAAGACAAGTGGTGCAATTAGCAATGGAGCTCTCCTCTTTGTATGTTACTTATATAACACCATACAATGTGACTGCAGATTTAGAAGATCAAGCCTGCCAGACCTATTATTTCTACTTCAGCAATGAGAATTAGCAATGGAGCAATGGAGCTCTCCTGAATGTCACTGGAGACTTTGAAGAACACAGCTACCCCTCCTCTTTCTATTCTACCTATGACGCTGCCCAACTGCACTAGAGACTGCCAAGAACTGTGCTACCCCTTCTGTGTCCCTCTCTGAAATGGCGCTGGATTGCCATGGAGGGCGGTACTTATAGAATCTAAAGCTCGTGAGATCCAAGATCTGACGATGTAACAATGACGTTTTGCCTTATTTTCAATTCCGAGGGCACGCGAAAGTACCGAGCCGGCATTCTTAACAGCGTGGATGATAAACAAAGATTGGAGAGAATAGAATGAATCCTACTTATTTATATCCATTTTCTGTCATCCAGGGGGTGAATCACCTCACAATTTATCCAGCCAGACAGTTGCCCCTTCAAATGAGTAACTTCCTGGCTGATAAGTAACACTTCTCCAAGCCCAGACTGGCCAGACTTTAACACTTAGTGCCTTGGTGTACTCTTGCACTTGTTTGGGTTTCTGGACTTCCAAAAAATGATTTAAAATGCTGTTCAGACTCAATCAGCCTCCCAAAAGAAAAAGTTTAATTTGATTTGTCAAGTTTTGCAGAAATTATTAAAGAGAAGCAACAATAAAATAGGCAGACATGAGAGCCCTGATTCATCAAGGCACGCATCCGCCGATTTTGAGTGTACTGTATGCAAATTCAGTCTGAGCAGGCCCAGAAGTGGGAAATATGCAAGTAAATGCAGCCTTGTCCTATAAAAAGTATTGACTCCCTATAAGGACTTGTTAAGGGAGCAGGGGTAGCCATGTTAGATATCCATGTGGATAAATATATAAATTGGCCTGCTGTGTAATACAGTTGAAAATATGGTAGGGCTTAAGCTGCTAGCGACTTGGGCCTCAGAAGGACACAGTGCTGTCCTAGATTTACTGCACACAATCAGTCATTATAATGATGATGGAAATCCTGACAAGGGATACCCTAACATAAATACACCGAAGGTGTAATCCCAGACAGACAGCTAATAGTGACAGCTTGAACACATTTGAAACAATTCCAAAGAATGAACATGCCGGCAGGCTGCGCTGACGTCACTTTGAAGGGCCACACTATGATTTCTGCTGTTTACCTGGTAATTTCCTACTCTAGCATGGCCTCCTGTGAGGTAAGGAGATAACCCTGCAACATCTGGCTGCTGCTTCTTGCTTAATGCGTCAACTGGAAGCGCGGAGATCAGAGAATTAGACAACAGCACCTATACAATACCCACAGATTCTTTGAACACTCTTGATGATGCTTTTCCAAATTCTACAATTTGAACATTGTTCCTCTACGGAGGAACACAAAACAGAGAACAAAATATTCAAAGAATTAAGGTCTATTTATAAGCTGAGGGTTCCAATGACAACGTGGGTGTGGGAAACCCCAGCATATAAATAGACCTTGCATCTTTATTGTGCCACACAGTATCCTCAGGATTATTTTGGCTTCATCAAGAAAAAAGAAAATATACTTTTTTTTCAACTACCAGTGGAGAAATTTGTTTTTAATGGACAACTACAGGACCTTGGAATGCTATGGTTTTAATTATGGACTCACGCCTTAAGTATTAAAAGCTTATAAGATTGGATCCACTACAAATGAAGACAACATATGGTAAGTATATTTGGGGTTATATTTTTTTTAATAAAATTAGGTAGCTTACACGAGGAATGTTATTATTTATATTTTAGTTTAGGGTTTTATAAAAAAAAATTATTAAACTAATGTGGTTACAAAGAGGCATCTGTTTTATTTAAATTTTACTTTGTGATACTACATGGCTCAACTGGCCCTTGTGGTTCTCCAAGTACCAACATGCCCTGGCAGCCATGGGTATGCTGGTACTTGTAGTTCTTCAAGACTTGTAATTCCATAAAGTAAAATATATATAAACATTTGTTTTTACACTTTATTACCCCACACCCAATGCCCAGGGTTGTGAGAAGAGTCCTATTACTTTCAGCACAGAGCTGGGTATCCATACAGGGGAGCCCGCACGTGTTTTGCTGACCCCACTCCCTAGGGGATTCAGCCCAGAGCTGAACAGCATGGGATTGGTTTGTCTTTGGTTTTACACGGTATAGAGCCGGTGGGTCCGGCGACTGTAATGCTGCCGGACCGGCCGGCTGAACTTATACTAGCCCCAGAGCTGTTACAGAAAATTGCCTATGGGAAAATACCCCTTCCTCGCCCAGGTCACTACCGGAGCACGGACACTATAGTAAGTGTCTTTTGCGTGCACTGCCACATGGAACAGGCCTACATGATTTTGCTTTTGATACACTCAAAATTGACAGATACATGCCTTGATGTATCAGGCCCATACTGTCAGAGCCTGAAGAGTAACATTCCATGACTGGAGAAAACGTTATGATGAAAAACAAACTTTAGTTTGATTTAGTGTGAGTGGTGCAAAGTTCTGGTTAAATCATCTTCAAATTCTGTCTTTACTTCACCATTCCACAATAAATTCAATATTTTGCTGAGCTGGGGTAATAACTTTGTGATTTAATTTTGCTTTGTGGTGTTTGAGGTATAATTAGGGAAAAGACTGGGCAGAACAAAAATGATAGAGGACTTCTGGGTGGAACAAAAATAAAAAGGGACATTTCTGTTTGAAACATTTAACACCAAAATCCGACAGAGAACTGGGAATAATTCCACGTCCAAATGCAGATATGGTGAATATTTCATGAATTTTTTTTTAAATTCATCTCTACTTGAAGGGAATATTTTATTCAATGTAAAGACATATTAGTAGGAATATATTGTAAGCCGCGTCGGTGCCCCTAGCCACTGCGACTCGCTCCCCTCGGCTGCCTGCATCCCGGCTGTCTCCTTTAAGACAAGGACATCACTTCCGGTTTCCGACCTGATGGTTCCTAGGGCAACGGGCGGGACGCCAAATTGTCATTTTGCCTTGTCTTGGCGGGGGGATTAGCCGGGCGTGTGCGTAGTAAGGGGGAAATTTATTATCAGCCTCCTGGGGCTAATTATCTTAGGCTGTGCCTCCTAGTGATTGGCTGCTCTATGTGTTTAAGGCAGGGAGAACTGAACCTCCCTGCTGGTTATAGCATTCAGTTCCTGGCTGCTGACCTTTCTACTGTGCTTATACCTGGATTTCTTTCAGTGTATGACCTTTGACTTGTGTTCCTGGATTTCTGATTATTTGCTCATGACCCTAACCTTTGCTTGGACTCGGATACCCTTGTTTGCTGCTGGACCTGATCTTTGCCTGAACCTGACTTCACTGATTGCTCCTGCCCTTGAACTCTGCTTTGTGCCTGACCACGTTGCCTGCTGTCATCACTTCCTATTTCAGTGCTGTGGCATTACTCATAAGCTTGCACTACATTGAGTTTAAGACCTGGGGGCATCTGAGTACCTGTGAGCATATCTAGCTCTATGGGAAAGGCAGCTTCTATAGGTGAAGATGTCTGCCATTAGTTCTGTAAGCTTATGATAATAGCTGGTAGTCGTTACATTATAACCAGCCAGTGAAGTGCTTGGAATGAATTTTCCATAGATGACAACATAATAAATTTTTCTGCAGCCCAAGTCTTGGCAGGACAGATCTAAACTCTGTCACAGATGGTTCTAGGACTTTCGCACTGGTTGTCTGCTCAAGTAAAAGTCTGTAGAACCTCGAAAGCCCAGCAAGTTCCTTCGGAGCCCTCAGTAGAGCCCAAGTTGAACTTACCCGATTGTTTCTCTGGTGATAGAGCCTTATTCCACAACTTTAAAGAGAGATGTAAGCTCTATTTTTGCCTGACCACGTTCTTCAGGTTCTGGGCAGCAAAGAATCAGCATTATAATCTCTCTGCTCCAAGGTGACCTTCAGTCCTGGGCGTTCAGTCTTCCTCCTTTGAGTCCTTCTCTGCAATCAGTTGACATTGGTCAGCTACTATATTATATTTCCTCTGATGAAATTGCCCTTGTGGAAAAGTTCTTTACATCTTTGTCATCTACATCGTCTCAACTATTTTTTTTTACTGAATACATCTCTGGCTATGAATTAGGCTATATCTTTGATTTCCAGCATTATGGGATTTTGTTCACATGCTGTGTCAGCTTCCAGCCTTATTGGCGCGAAGGGCTGGGTTTCTCAACTCTCAACTCTTTTCTAACACGGAAGTCCCATTGGTTCAACACGAAGCTGGTGACCAGTTTGGAATGTGATACAAGTTTTACAGAGACATGCCCGGAGGGTCTTTTCACCATATGGAGATCTCTTAGCCATTTGTCAAAAGACTGCGAGGAGCACATTGTGCAACCATAAGGATTCGTGAGTCTGTAGCTACATGACGTTGGCCATTTTTTTTATAATGGTTAAGCGCTATACCATAGATTTATTATTATTTTTTTTTTGATGACCATTTGTGGTTATTTCTTCAGCTCATAAACATCTGTGAATATTGCACTGGTTTACTATTTACGTTATTCCTCATTCTCTCAGTTTCCGTGCAGAGATTGAGAGATCGATCATTAATTATTGATTGTTTTAATTTATCTTTTTAATCATTGTTTTATTATTATGATATGTTATAATAAATGTAAGTTTTCTACTATTCTTTAGCATCGTGTTTATACTAGATTAGTTCCAGCTCTGTCCTACTCTCTTTTTCACCTGACGCTTTCTTCAATGCCTTGGGTCTGCTCTATGATGGCCCGGACCAGGTGGCCTCGGCAGAGTCTCATCTCATGGCTTGAAACAAGGGCGACGCACCGCTGAAGAATATTGCGCAAAGTTTAGGAGATGGTCCACTAATAGTGAGTGGAATGACCTTGCACTCCAGAGTCAATTCTGTCTACGTCTCTCTGAGCAAATTAAAGATTCTTTAGTGCAGAACCCTATGCCAACTTCCCTGGAAAACCTGATGTAGTTGGTGATCAAGATTGATCTTAGGATCAAGGAAAGGAAAGTGGAAAGAGTGGCCTTATCTGTGTGGAGTTTGTATGTTCTCCCTGTGTTTGCGTGGGTTTCCCCCGGGTGCTATGGTTTCCTTCCACACTCCATAAACATAGTAGTAGGTGAATTGGCTTCTATCAAAATTGACCCTAGTCTCTCTCTTCCTCTCTGTGTGTGTATGTTAGGGAATTTAGACTGTAAGCTCCAATGGGGCAGGATCTGATGTGAATGAGTTCTCTGTACAGCGCTGCAGAATCAATGGCGCTATACAAATAAATGATGATGATGATGGTTACATACTTTTCAAAGTATGCTATACTTTAATCTAAAGTATAAGTTTCACAATAAGAATCAGTTAAAAAGCATGGTGAAACGAATGCACACATAATTTGATGGCTATATTGCGTTTAATTGCATTGCTAAATATCTGAGTTGTTTATCTAGATTTGCAAATAATAATAATGTTTAGTTGATATTTAAATAGATTTTTTGTTTTTGAGTTGGGATTAAAGATGAGTGTAAAATTTAGCAAAACTTAAGTAAATTCACACTTTGCTAAATGAATACTGCTTGGATGATGATGGTCAAGTCATTCTGTTGTGAAATGTGTTTGAAGTGGGACTGGGAACACTTAGGGTCGAATTCAAAACGTGAAATTTTGCAGTCAAAATGAATTTAGACAAATATTTTGCAGTGGAGTTTTGAAAATGTTACTTATCTCTAGTTGCTATGAATATTAGTGAAATAGACATCTAACAATATCCCAAATACATTTGTATATTGAAAGTTCGTTGCACTGTGCTGTTATGGACACAAAGAGAACAGCCACCCTTTGAACTCTCCATGTGTCTTTTTTGTATCAGCAACTGTTTGCCTTGAAATAAAGAGCTCCACAGCTGGAGAAAAGCAAGCAGCGATGACATCACTTGACCTGGCACGAACTCACACTCTTAGGTCTATTTAAAGTCCCATCTGTGAGATGGCTCAGAAGGGATCAGCCTGAGAAAAACATAAGGGGACATTTCTAAAAAAAAATATCCACACAAATGAATAGAGCAATTTAATGATAATTGCACAAAAAGATATAAATATATCTAGAATAGAGTCAAGATCTAAAGCACATTGCACATGTAATATAAATGTAATATAAAGGTGTAGCATATTAGATCATTCTCTTGATCTTTACTGTCAAATATTTAACTTTTTATCTGTTAATCTTTAAAATTTTGAGTGTGTAGTTTTCTGCTATACTGTATTTATTGATCAACAAGTGAATTTGTAGTTCTCCTTGCATACTATATGTAAGAAAAACCTTGTCACCATTTGGCAAAATTTGGTACTGTGCTTACCAAAGTCATGCTATTGGTTCGCATAGTCACTTTTCCTCTTATAATATGACTCAGATGGGGCAGTGGATGGGTAAATGGGGCTGTGAGTGGACTGCTGCCCCAAAAACGTCACCATAATTCACCACCATCAGGCCCTGAATGGAGGCCCAGGCATGCATACTTGTATCTGCCCCGGCCCTCACCACCTATGACTATATGCATTATTTTTTAGAAAAAATCATCATCATTGCACAAAACTTGGTGTGCTCCAAAGCACCAAAGAACACCAAATTGTTATTCCATTATCTTATGTATTAATTGTACCTCACACCTCTTAGATTGTATGGTTATTTATTTGATGTAATTTTTGTTTTTTATCAGTATCATGATCCCCTTAATATACAGCGGTACATAATATGTTGGTGTTATGTAAATACATTTAAAAAATAATACATAGCTTTCTTATATTTATAAAAAAAATCCAAGTTTTCTTCCTTTAGCATTATTTTTGATTTTCGATAATATAATTCATTAATCAGGATTAGAATACTTTTCGATTTTAGTTCTATGTTCTTTTATTTTGGTATGTATGGTATTTTATATGGTAAGTAGAGTTTTATTTAATAAACAAGTGCAAGTAGAATTCATGCTGTAGTGAATTGCAACCAATCATATTAGCTTTCATTAGTATGAGTTCAGTAGAGTTCTAAATAGCAATATCTGACTGGTTACTATAGTTGACTGCTCATAATAGTTCTGATTAAAAAAGTCTCTATATCTTACATTTTAGTATAACCCCCCCTTTCCCGCTTGGGTGTGTGTACAGATTTGTATGTCCTGTCTGTATATAAACTTTTACCTTCTTTCCTTCATTGTGCAGTACTTCCACCTTAGTCAGGGTGCAGTAGGATCTTCATGGGGTAATGTGCTCGGAATGAGCAACACCAGAGTGAGCCCACAGACACACACAAATGAAATAGCAATACACCAGACTAGTCTTTATAAGCCACACCGGCATGTTTATTAGTGAGATGTGTACTCCTAAAGGTTTTGCAAGTTTTATATCTCTAAAATATATCTCTTTAAATCAAGCAGTAGTTTAAGGGTGCAGCAAACCAAATAAATACACATCAATTTAGATACACAAGTTTCGACTATATCAAATAAACAGGACTAAATACACTTTAAACATGTATCATTTGTTATATTCCACTAAGAGGTACCTCTAACCCTTTTGCTATCCTGCTGTCACGGATCTAAATGCCAGAATGTTTTAATGGACAGGATCCTGCCGTAATCTAGATACAATACCCTAGTCAGGCGCAGAGTCTAACGAGGAGACGGTATTCACCAGGGACCAGCCGCAAGGCGGTTTGGGCTTAGCTGCGTCTTCCTCGCAGGTCGCAGCCCTTACTAGGAGTAACTAGGCAGAACTTCTTAGAGGAACAAGCCAAGAGGGTCAGCAAAGGCAAACGATAGTAGGGTGTCAGCTCTGTAAACGACTGGTTACCATTGGAATGGTGGCAGAAACACTTAGGAGGTGTTTGTTCAGTAGTCAGCAGATTTTTACAGGAACAGAGGAGAAGCACTTGTAGTAGAGTGTCAGCCCTGCAGACAAACAGGAATAAGGGAGCCACGTCTAGTATGAAGATAGCAAAACAAAGAGCAGGCACCGAGGATACTTTGAAGCCGAAATTCCAGCCAATGGGAGAGAGGCCAAGGAAATTGATAGAACGGGTCTGCGGAGCGAAGACGGCGGCACCCAGCCCGGAGCAAGCGGACGGCAGGAGCAGGAAAGCGATCCGGGGATCGGGTATATGGCCCAATCGCCCAGCGTGTGACACCTGCAATATTTCTCTAGTCACAATACTTATCACTAGAAATATATACTAAACTCAATAACAATTGCAGCAATTTCACAAACACATATCTTGTCTGGTTTTACCCCTTATAAAAGGAATGCAGAAAACCAGTAATACACATGCTATTCCCTCTTTCCTCTTAAGCATAAGCATACAGTTCCTTTAGTAAACACTTACCCATGGTTGTAGTGCTTTCCCACAGAAAAAGAATAGGATACTAGAGTTTGGCACAATTATCCTAAATTTTGACTCAGTCTCTGTCACTAACTACCTTTCCCTACACTTCACCCTTGTTACTATATCACAACCCTGCAAAAGGGTCTTACAAATACTCTTGAATTCTCCCCATCTGTTCACTACCTTACTGGTAACAAAAATACTCATTCCAAGAACATCAAAAACAAGATAATCATGGGTTACTTATCCCCACTGGTCTTCAACATCTGTGTCCAAGATGGTCCTTCTCTGCTCAGGTATCTGGTAATCTCTCCCACTCTCCACTGTAAAGTCTTCTCCACGCTCTCAGGATGACTCTCTCTCATTAATCTCTCTGTCTCAAAGACCTCTCAGAATCCCGTTACACTCTCACACCAACTGGCTGCAGAGGATTCCCTCAGGATGTTAGTCTTCCTCAATGCCTCTCAGAATCTTCTACTGCTGCTTGTACCAGTTCCTTCACGCCTTCCCCTCCCCACTGCACGCTGGGAGATGCAGTTCTGTGCCAGTAGGGGAGGTATCTAAAGAACATGTGTGGCCAGCTCGGTTCGCCGGTGCTACATTAGATTCATATTAAATATCATATAAATTATTATGTCCATCTAGTCGCTATCAAAGGGAGATTGTCCGCTGCAATTTGTGTGCTTCTAACGTATAAAGAGATTTAATAGCAAGATACAACAAATAACAATTCAATAAAGCACAGTCGATACATACGCAAGCGCTCTGGATCCAGCATACAGTCATTCAATCCTGGAGTCTGTGGTCAAGCAGACTGTATGATGGTCCCAGTGCTTGGTTTATATACAGTTTGTGATACATAAAGAAACAGTAGTGATGTCATGGCATTTTTCCATTGGTTCAGGATTCAGGACAGTTCAGTATAATGCAAGTCATAGGTCGGTTCAAACAATGCCCTCCAAGGGTGGAGGTCTCCAACAGCTGCATACGTGAAAAGCTGGTTTAAACTGGTCTATTAACATTACATGTCATCCATAACTTGCATACACAAGGTGTGATTGCTTAGCCGATTGTAGCGGATGTCTGGTGGTAAAAAGTGGATTGAAATTACACTAGACATGATATGTTTCCTATATCCTGAACCTTAGATATCAACAAATTGGTTTTAACATTATTATATTAAACTATTAAATCTTTTACATTCGATTATAAAAGACTGTGTTTTGGAACTTTATTAAGGTGAACTATTTATAAATGAATGTGTGAGTGTAAGTGTATGCAGAAGTGTTCACACATGTTTTTGATAACTATGCCCTTCCACGCTGTAGCGTGCTATTCGCATATTTTCTGATAAAGTCAATTAGATTGATGGTTATTAATTTGAAACGACTTCATCCAATTATTCAACTTCCACACTTCCACCCTTTGCTAGTGGACAAAACTGTCACCTAATTAAGCTTTCTAAAACAGGATTATAATGCAGTTCTTCATTAACCATGATACCTGTACTTCTCATTACCATTACAGTCTCATTTTCAGTATTTACCTCAGTAGAACGTTTTCCCCATTTAAACACAGTAGGAACACATCTGACACATAAACCAATTGCTAAGATGACACCAAATATAAGATTAAGAAGCTTACCTATACTAGCAACCATTTCTTATACCCATTCCCATAGACCAGAGAACCATTTTGCAGGATCCAACCATGAAAACCATCCTGCTACCTTTTCTCCTATCTCGTACAGTGAAGAATTATGGTTCTTTCGAAATTCCCATTTTAATTGTAAGATTTCGTCCATTTTTCGGTCAATAACTTTTTTGGGGTCGTCTGTATTATTGGTAAAATATGTGCAACATTTCACACCAAATTGGGTGGATAACGTCACACAATATCCACCAGTAATAGATGTGAGATAATTTAACACCAGTCTATGTTGCACTAACTCCTTCTTATAAGCCTGTAGCTCCTTACCCGTATACCTGAAAGTGTCATCATACATCTCGGTGATATTGTCTATCAATTTAGCCAGATCTTGAATATACTTAAAATTTACTGTTTACCGAGCGATCCTGGTGGGGTCTAATGCAACGTTAATTTGAAATCCAGTAGATTCCCTAATTAATTTTGAAGTTACAGGTTCTTCACCGGGAATTATATTTCTTTTGCATACTGTGTGTGTACATATAGAGGTGATGTAGTTCTATGGATATCAATCATTTCATCATGTGTAATGGTGATAAACTTAAGAAACCTAGAAAACATAAACCCTTGGAACTCAGAGTTAACCAGGAGTAAGCCTTTCTTCCACAAATATGATACACATCATCTGGGAGGACATAGGGTACAGTACAATCATTGATGATATTACATAAAGTTTTGCAAAACTGTCCATGCCTATTGTCTGTTCAAGAAAAGTTTTGGCATGGATAACATTCTGACAATAACCTAGAGGAATTTTCCCAATGAATACTCTCCTATGTTTGTTAATATGCCCTCGTCTATGATGTCCATCACTATTCCTGGTTATTGGTGATCTTCAGAGTCTCCCATCAATACTGGTGTGGCAAGCCATTGTCTGATCAGGTAGATCAGCTTCCCATTTCTCCAGTCTCATTACCTAGTGATATTATAACTACGTCTATGGACCTCCCTTCCTGTAATTCGAGGACCTCAGAGATGTTTAATGGGAATGGTACTAGTTCTACATTATGTTGTCCCTGAGGCACATGAGAGCACACCCAGCACTCGGTGTGGTTTAAGACTTTACCCACTAGGGAGTGATAATCATCTAGAGGATGCCTGCCCAAATCCAGATTACTATTGGACTGGCATCGCTGGATGCACTTCTCTTCAACTAGGGAGTCACAGTACTTACAGATATAATATTCCTCAGACAATAGCCCCTCACACTGTCACCAAGTTCCAGAGCTATCAGATCTTTTCATCAATCCTGAATTGAGTTTGGCAACAGGCTGTATTGATTGTTCTAACAACTTTTCCTCCAACTCCACTTCTTCACTACCAGACCCTTTCTCCGTCATCTGTCCTCCATCACAAAAATAGAATGTCCCAAAAAGAATAAAAATGAGAAAAATCCTGGAACAAGAAGAGTATAAAAACCGCCACTCCATTGCTAGGATAATAGTCTGTACAACATCCTTGGCCCAGATGTCAGTAGCTGCAGTTTTTAGGTCTCCCAGAACAGGTTCACAAGTGACAGATCTGTGTTGTCAGTCTCGGTTTTGTCTTGTACCTTCTCCGGATTGTTGACGGTGAGTTGAATGGACCCAAGTGTCTCTTTCTGTTACCTTCAGAGATGTGGTGCTGGTCATCAAAACTTGGTACGGGCCTTCCAAATCGTCTGTTAAACAACCTGACCGCAAGAAATTACGAATCATAACATATTCCCCAGGTTCAACATCATGACAGTTTGTTTCTGGCACACCAGGTGACAGCAATTTGATTTTTTGTTGTTGTTGTTTTAGTTGTCTGCTCATTTTTATGAGATATTGCACAGACACTTCAATATTGCACTTCAAATTGTCCTGTGGACTTATGATCAAATGAGGTTGTCTGTATTTCAAAGGGGGCAGATTAAGAGGAGTCCTAGGAGTGGCTCTGATGCTATGGAGAACTAGTGGCAAAGCTTCTGGCCACGCCAATCCAGTTTCAGCTATTATCTTACTCAGTTTGTTCTTAATGGTACTGTTTACCCTTTCCACCTTACCACTGGTTTGTGGTCTGTAAGGAGTATGAAGTCTGCTATCAATTCCCATAAGTTTAAACATGTTCTGAAAGATATCACCAGTAAAATGAGTACCCCTATCACTTTCTATAATTCTAGGGATACCATATCTGCATACAAATTCCTGAACAATTTTCTTAGCAGTAAAAACAGTAGTATTAGTGGCTGCTGGAAATGCCTCTACCCAGTTAGAAAACACATCAGTGCAAACTAATACATATTTGAGATTCCTGCAAGGTGGTAATTGGATGAAGTCAATTTCTATTACCTGAAAAGGTTGGTCTGTAGGAGGGATATGGGACGGCTCAGTTGGTATTGTCTTCCTGACATTTTTCCTCAAACAAGTAAGACAAGACATTGCCTTCTTACCGGCCTGAGAGGAAAAGCCTGGTGCACACCAGTAGGCTCTAACCAGCTTACACATACCTTCTTTTTGAGTCAGACCATGTTCTGCCTCAGCCAGGCCTGGGTAATATGCCCTGGGAGCCACAGGCCTACCTTGTCCATCTCTCCAGGGTCCAGATGACTCTTGACCACATCCCTTTGCCTGCCGGACCGCCTTTTCCTGTAGGGAACACAAATCTTGCATTTCAATTCATTTCTGTGTATTTGTCGTCTGAAAAACCTTCCTTTTGTCAGTTGGTACATTTACAGATAACCCTGCTGCCCACTTGGCAGCTTCATCTGCCCTGCTATTGCCCAGTGATACCGGGTCTTCTTCTTATGTGTGAGCTTTGCATTTGATGACGGCTACTGGCTTAGGTAACTGTATTGCTGTCAAGAGTCCTTTTATGTCATATGAATGTGCTACTGGTGTGCCTGCCGCTGTCATAAAATGTCTAAGACGCCAAAGGGCCCCGAAATCCTGCCCTACCCTGAAGGCTTACCTATAGTCGGCGTATATATTAGCTGATTTACCCTCTGCCAACTTACACGCTCTCCTTAGTGCCACGAGTTCAGCCACTTAGGCTGAGTGAGGTGGGCCAAGGGGTTCAGTTTCTATAGCATCCTCATCATCTACAACAGCGTAACCAGTACATAGTTCTCCTGTGTCTGTCTGTCTATGACAACTCCCATCCATGTAAAACATAAAATCTACATTTTCTAAGGGTGTGTCATGTATGTCTGGTCTCGCAGTAAAAGTCTGTTTCAGATATTCCATACAATCATGTATATCAGTATACCTGTAAAATTCACTTCTAGCCAGAGTCTCCTCTCCTTCCACCCTTTGTGCAACTTGAGGCCCATATGGTAGATATGTAGCTGAATTTAAAATATTGAACCCTTTGATGGTGATGTTTGCAGGTGGCATCAGAGCTAGTTCCCACTTTGTAAACCTTGCTGAAGAAACATGTTTGGTTTGAGCTGAATTTAACAGAGCAAATACTGCATGTGATGTATAGACAGTTGAATCATGTCCTAATACTACGTCCTCGCTCTTACTTACCAGAAGAGCAGTTGCTGCTACATTTCTTAAACAGGTTGGGAGTGATTTTTCCACAGTGTCCAGTTGTGCACTGTAGTATGCTACTAGTCTGCTAGTGTCATCATGTTTCTGTGTCAAGACACCTGCTGCACAACCATCAGCCTCCGTACAAAATACAACTCAAATGGCTTTTCATAATCCGGTATTCCCAAAGCAGGTGTCTTAGTCAAACTCTCTTTACGGTTAAAGAATGCCTGGTCTGACTCCTCTGTATGTTTAACACGCTCAGGCTTTGAGGATGAGACTATTTCCTGAAATGTTAATGCTAGAATAGAAAAACCAGGAATCCATGATCTACAATATCCACACATCCCCAAGACGGTACGGATCTGCTGTTGATTCTGCAGCAGGGTCATGTTTTGTATTGCTTGTATTCTGTCTGTTGTCAGGTGTCTTAGCCCCTGGGTTACACAGGTTGGGTATGGTTTTATCTATAACGAGAAGTCCGATATGGGCAATCCCTACAAAAAAAAGACGAAATAATGAAAAAATGAATTGAAAATAATTAGACTTACCTTCAGCGCGACGCTGGAGATCACCGAAGAAAGCACCATAATGACAGCAAGCCATTCTGATAGAAGAACTGACCAGCACTGCAGCCTGAAGTCATCACGACGTTTGTCAATACAAATTTAAAGTGGCAATGTGGGGTTAAGTGTTTAAACACTTAACCTTAGGGGTCCCCACATTGCCGCTTTAATTTTGTATTGACAGACATCGCGATGACATCAGGCTGCAGGCTGCAGAAATCAGACATAATTGAATGCAGACCTAAAAGTTATTTATTTATAATTGAATGCAGCTCAGATCTAGTCCATGGAAAATGCATTGCTACATGTTTTATGGGAACGACACCATCTTTGTCTGCTTTCCCATTGGGAACTGCTATTGTGCGGACAGGATGTAAACCTACCAAATCACTACATTCTGGATTAATTGTTGGAATTACTGTTTCAGTACAATAAATGTTCCCCCGTCTATTAATATCTACGCTAGTCTCACCAATTTCATCCGCTGCCCCTGCAGTTGGGATGGCTCCCTTTCCTTGTCTGTGTGGTACCTTTTGTATGTTAATTGCATGGCTGAAATAACAGTGGGTTCATCATCATCTTCAGAAGCATTACCTTTAAAATTACTTAATACAGGATATAAATTACTTGTTTTCTTTTTATAATTTTTGGTATTGGCTGTACTTTTGCCCCCGTGCACATATGGCGGCGGGGGCATGCTTGCACTCCCTTCTCCTCTCTTCGCAACACTTTCTTCCGATACGCATGCGCTACCCTGCCATGTGTTTCATTCCTGTTGCCACAGTTTTAAACAGTCATTGTGTTTTACTCTTTATTTTAATGATTTAATCAAACAGATTTTATCTCTAACGGTACTTAATACCTCTGAATCGAAAGTGCCAACCTTGGGAAACAGTTTACATTGATCACCTTGACCCACTTATCACAGTA
Source organism: Mixophyes fleayi (assembly GCF_038048845.1). NCBI lineage: Eukaryota > Metazoa > Chordata > Amphibia > Anura > Limnodynastidae > Mixophyes > Mixophyes fleayi. The sequence goes on from NC_134406.1 coordinate 179,035,538, forward strand.
CGCCGTTGCGTACGCACCATATTTCTTACACATTATATATCTATCCTGCTTTGACGTGTACGTCGGTCACATCGGCCATCTCGCACGTTTGCTAAGCACCCATGTGGAAACGGAAATTACCACCGTTTCATGATGCAAAAACTCTGGTGTGAGATTTGTGGTGGCCGTGAACGAATTACACAAGCTGCGTCCACTTACTCCTCCACTGTGTACCACTAAACAATACACGCGATTGTCAGCATACCCAGCGAGGTCCCTAACACAGACCTTTTCTACTGAACTGACGGAAATATTAACACTTTACAGCATAAAACAATATCCCACCTTTTCAGGCTGATTACTATACCACTGGTAGCACTAAGTATTTACTAATACCAGCCTTGCCAGCGTACCTACTCTAATCCTGTTTCGTCAAACAGCAACTGGCATCAACTTTTCTTTGTCTATAAAGTTACACAAATCACATACAGCTTTGATTTCTGTGCAGAAAAATACTTTACCAAATGTTTGTAATAAGTTTTCAGAGGTTTAAACAATTGATTACACTATAAAATACAACAGGACTATCTATCCAAACAACTGATTAAACACGTGTCAAAAATACAGGGAAATTTCTGCATATGCTATGCAAAATAAATCACATGGAATCGCACAATGACAATAAAAAGAAACAGTTTTTTCTTTCTTTCTTTCTTTCTTTCTTTCTTTCTTTCTTTCTTTCTTTCTTGTCCCTAGGTTCTAACCAGTGCTCCTTGGATTACACAAAACGGACATTCGGTTTCATAGGCCTCGAACACATTGCATTCTTACCCGATTATGACGCGTCTTACACCCTATGTGAGGAATCGAAATCTGTAGGCTTTGCGAATCTTCCGGTAGCGTGATCTCACCGCGTAGAGCCCCCAAATTGTTATGCCTGTCTACTCGCTATCAATGAAGATTGTCCGCTGCGATTTGTGTGGTTCCAAGGGTGGTGGTCAACTCTCCAACAGCTGTATACGTGTCTTCCCACTGAAAAGCTGGTTTAAACTGGTCTATTAACATTACACACACAATATCATTCTGATCATTAATCCCCTGTCATCCATAACTTGCATACGCAGAGTGCGATCGCTTAGCCGATTGTATCGGATGTCTGGTGGTAAAAAGTGGATTGAAATTACACTAAATATGATATGTTTCCTATATCCTGAACCTTAGATATCAACAAAGTGGTTTTAACAGTATTATATTAAACTATTAAATCTATTACATTTGATTATAAAAGACTGTGTGTTGGAACTTTATTAAGGTGAACTATTTACAAATGGATGTGTGAGTGTAAGAGTATGCACATGTTATTGATAAATACGCCCTTCCACGCCATAGCGTGCTATTCGCATATTTTCTGATAAAGTCAATTAGATTGATGGTTATTAATTTGAAATGACTTCATCCAATTATTCGACTTTCACAATATCTTATTTTTAATTAGCTAGATTTTTTGCATACACTAGCTTTCACATTAGGCATCTCCGATTTATCTGCTAAGGCATCTTAGGATGTCCTAAATTATTATAAAATGCAATTGATTATAATGCAATGCTAGAAATACACCTGTCAGGCTCGAAGAGCCGCTGGACTCAGGATGCTCAGACCACCAACTGGTATTAGCGCCACTGAACTAAGAGGTGCAGTGTCTAACATACCCCTGGTGTTCACAAGGGACTCCCCGCAAGGTGATTTGGCTTGGCTGCAAAAGGTACGCAGGTCGCGGTCCACCTAGACAGTTACCAGAGTAGAGATAGGGAATGGTCAGGACGGTCTGTGGTCAAACCAAACAGAGACAGGCGGTACAGAAGGGATATCAGAAGAGAAATCAAACAGGCTGAGGTCAAAGATCACGAGAAATTCAGGAGAATAGTCAGCAACCTGGGTCACAACGTAGGCAATCGGCCCAAACCAGGAGAGGAGTCAGGCGAAGCCGGAGCAAAATCAATATATGAGCAGGAACAGTAACAATGCTGGAGAACAGGAAACCTGATATTCTGGCACCCCAATGGTGCCAGAGCAGGATTTAAATAGAGGCTGCTGCCGGTTGATTGGAGGAGAACAGGGGCGGTCAGACACACTGACCACCAGAACAGAAGAGCACAGTGACAGAGTGCATGCACCCGATGGAGCAGAGATGGCCGTTGATGCTGCATGCCTGTTGCCTAGCAACAGGACATCCCCGGTCAGATCCATCAGGAGACCTTCCCCGCTTCGTGGAGGAATAGGTGGGACAGCAACTGTTAATTCCATGGTCCATAACACATACTCTAGAATAGATATGGTCTTGACAGATAAAGGGAGACTTCAGCACACTGGCACTATTAGCATACTCCCCATCATATGGTCAGACCACGCTCTGATACAGTGGTCCTGGAACCTACAAATTCCCCCGAGACCTTGGCGGATGCCAGCTTTTCTACTTGAAACGCCTCCTGAAAGACAAGGCCTCTGGTCAGGATGGTTTTCTTAATGCCTTCTATACCACGTTTAGGTCAAGCTGGCAAGCTTACCAACTTATATAACAGTGTCCTAACAGGTGGTAGCTTCCCAGCTGAGATGCTGGAAGCACAGTATATTTCCTAAGTGTTACTCAATACTGACCTGATCTGAATCCTCTTCTACAACAGTTGATCCACCCGGACCAGGTAGGCTTCATATTGGGGCGTCAGGTGTCAGATAATATGCCTCGTATTCTGGAAGTTGTGGACTTCCTGTCTGGGACCCAAGAGAAGCTCATGTTGCTTTCTCTAGATCCAGAGAAAGCCTTTTAAGGCTTTAAATGAAAGAGGTATTACTTACATTTGGTATACAAGGAAATATACTACATTCTATACTGGCCCTATACCAGGGACCTTCCGTGAAAGTATTTAGTAATGGTTTCCTATCCCCCCATTTTCCTATCACCCAATGGTACTAGGCAGCGGTGCCCCCTTTCCCCTCTGATGTTTGTTCTTGGCATAGAACCTCTGGCCCACATAATTCGACAGGCCTCTGACTTCCCAGGTATTACTCTCTACTCGTTCACACACAAACTGTGTCTGTTTGCAGATTATGTATTCTTATTTGTCACCAGCCCGGAGACCTCGTTGTCAGCCCTGAAACATATCTTGGACCGTTATTGTGCTGCCTTGTTCTACAAACTAAATATCACTAAATCTATCAACATATCGCAACCCTCATTATTGACTCTGCAAAAGCAATTCGCTTTTGTGTGGGTTAAGGAGTCTCTGCCATATCTGGGTATACACATACCCTCTACCCTGTCTACTATATTTGAAATTAACTTTTCCCCAATTTTCCTCCATCTCTCCCCCTTGGCCAAGAATTGGATTAGCTTTGAGGTCTCCTGGCTGGGCCACAAAGCGGCCTTTAAAATGATGTTGTTACCCAAACTTATGTATATTTTCCGCACCATACCATATACTGCACCTAAACAACTGATTGCCCGCTTTCACACTCTAATGCTGACATATGTGTGGATACAGAAACGCCCCCTTCGAACACATAAGCATATGGCCCTACCTAAACTACGAGCCTGCATACTGAATCACTTGTGGGATTGGGCACTCCCTCAAGTTTCTAAACCATAGGTAGACACTGAAATGGCCCTGTGTCCAAGTTATCCTCTAACTGATCTTCTTTGGACTTCCAAGCATGCCCGTCCTTCAGCAGCTCATAGACTATTGTCCATCTCAGATGCCATGCAGCTGTGGGACAGGGTCATAGGGATTCACACGGATTTTGCACTCCCATCCCAAAATCTCTCACTCCAAGCAGTATCTAAACTCATTCTAAATCTGAATCTCACCACCTGGAGGGATAAGGGGATCACCTCCCTATCAGATCTGTTTGCCCCTTCAACTTGCTCCAAGACTGTTATAGCCTCCCCTCATCTTAGACATTTAAGTACTTGCAAATCAGGCACTGTGTGGTAACTGTCTCTAAAACCCCTTTCTCTCTCTCCCCACCGTCAGCCTCTGTATTAGACTGACACAATGGTGTTAATAACGTTCTGGCACCAGTACCTTCATTCCTCGACACCCTCCCCTAAAGCTCCAGCTCAAATTTGTTGGGAAGCAGACATCTGCCTAATCCTCACCCCGCAAAAATGGGAAAATATTTATTCAAATTCCCACCGTATGTCAAAATGCACTAACCATACAGAAATGCAGGTCAAACTTCTCAATCGGATGTACCTCACCCTGGACCGACTGCACAAAATTTGGCCATACTAATCAAAATTCTGCTGGCGCCAATGTACTCAGGTAGCTGATATTTTCCATATCTTCTGGACATGCCCAGTGCTTAAGCCACTCTGGGGTAAGGTCTTCGCCTTGATATCCACTGTTTTGAATACCACAGTTGTTCCAGATCCTGCCTTAGCCCTTCTCCATGTATACCCGATTTCCATTTCTAAACAAGATTGCTATCTCTGATAGCCGGGGTGACGATAGCCCAAAACTGGAAATCTCCCACCCCTCCTACCATATCCTGAATTATCTCAAAGATTCAATATAGCTTTGAGATGGAGACTATAGACATGCCCTATTCCACATCTGCATCAGCACCAATTATGAGATGGTTTAGATGGCATGAATATCTTTCAGATGACCCTGGCGGAACTAAAGATGTTCCTGTTTCCTCACCACCCCCTTCTCCTGCAGCCCTCATAGAATCTCCCCAGACCAACGAACATGTTACACTCCACTGCACTCCTGTTATACCATGAATATTTTCAGACTGTCATAATGAAGGACAATACGCCTTGCTGTGCACTTGTTTCTCTTCTTTTTCTGTAAAAATATTGTTGATATTAGAGTGTTGTTTCACTTGAGTGACTCCGTCCCTCCCTGTGTGGGGGTCCCCCATTTCCCCTTGTTTTAACTCTCCTTCCCCTTTTTTCTTTCAGTACTCCCATATATTTTTGAAAACGTTTTAATAAAAATTATTGACGAATGCTGAGGAATGGTCGGAATGGTCGGAAATTCGGGACAATGCAGCCTCTAGTTCAATTTGTGTCTGAATAAAATAAAACGTATACAAACTTCTCTTCCGATGGTATTACATACCTACACGTCTTCATAAGATGCTACCTGATTCCTCCGACAGATATTGGCGTTTATGCTCTGGCGTAGGCTCATTCCTACATAAATGGTGGGATTGCCCAAAATTGATCCCCTTCTGGCATGATGCTAAATCCTTGATAGAAACTGTGATCCAAATTTTCCCTACCCCTCGACCCTAAATTTTTTCTTCTACCCGTCGGGTTCCCCATGGCCACTAGACACCAAAATAAACTAGCTCGCCACATTATTTCTGCGGTCACATGTCAAATTGCCATTGAATGGAAGCAGGACGCTCCCCCTTCTCTTAACGCTGTGACTAACAGGATCTGTACATGACCAGCATTATATGTAACTCCGCCAAAACCTTTAACAAGGTCTGGGACCCATGGATGTCTTACATCCAATACCGCTCCCCCTTTACTTAGTCACACTCTCCATTCATTCACCCCCCTTCCCCATCTCTACTCACTGTCCCTTTAACTTTGGAGTGATTCCTGCCACACCACCCCTTTACCTATTTCCTTTATCATCTACCTCTCTATTTCTCTCTTTCTTTCTTCTCTTCTTTTCTTGCTCTATCTCTTTCTTAATATAAAAAAAATATATATACCGGTCGCTCTTTCACATCTCTTAATAGAATCTGACCTCTACTCTTCCCGGCGCACGGAGAGCTCTTTATTTAAGTTATTTAATGTATTCTGTATGATATAAAATGTATATGATTCACACTGTGTAGCCTATCTGACCATCAATAAACATTTGATTTAAAAAAAAAAAATTATTGATGAAAAAAAAATCATGTAAGCACTGTGAACACAAATCAAAAATAAACAATAAAACTCATGTCCACTAAAAGAAAAAATGCTCTGAATATTCTTGTACCTTTACATGGTTTTCATATGCCCCACTGTCCCTTTCTCTGGTACAATCTAGCCTTTATCCATTTGCAATCAGGGGCATAATTATAAGGAGTGCAGGGGGTACTGTGGCTATGGGGCTTGGAGGTGATGGAGGCCCTGCAATGCAAGCTGTCTCCACCTCTGAGGTCCCCTCTCCCCCTAAGGTCCACTCTCTACTCTGAATAGAGCAGAGAGGAGGCCTCCTCTGAGCGGTGCATTCGCATTTGGGACATTTAGAAATAAGGGGGGCCTTATCTGCACTGCCCTATGATCTATGTGGTGATCGCTACCAATAATAGGGGGTATGGGACCAACATTTAATGCTAATAAAAATTGTAAAATATAGGTAAAGTCTCCATGACGCATATGTAATTGCATTGATAGTGTACAAAAATACATTTATTGATAAAGTCATTGCGTTTCGCTCAGCAAGGGAACGAGCTTCCTCAGGGATAATAAGTGTACGGTGTGATATAAGGTTTATATACTGACAGGCATAGATGCTGATTGATTGAGCAATTAATCCTCAGATGTGGTCTAAACTTCAGTCAGAGCCTGTAGTGGATTCATTGTGTTATAAAATGTAGGCAGAGGGAAATTGAACAGGTTTTTCTAGGCAGATAACTTGTACTGACTTATATCATAAATAGCTATTGTGATGTCACTCAGCTTGGATATAAAGACACTGCTTAGTATAGAATAACCAGTTATCAGCTATCTCTGATCTCTGTGTGTACTGTGTATTTTCACTATTTATTTGTCACTAAATTTGACAACACACAGTCTTCGGTAAGCTTATTAAAGTGTATTGACAATCAAGCCACCTATAGCAAATTTCATACAATGAATTAAATATTAATACTATCATCTTTAATAGAAAACAAGGCTCAGCTAGTTACATTAAACTGATAGAATGCAATCTTTTTTTCCATTAATAGTTGGTTGTAATGTGTTAAATGGTAAGTAATTCTCATCAGCTACTTTTATTATGTATAACAAAATCTATTTCACCTATTCTTCGATCTAACTGACAGATCTAGACAACAAATTAATTATTATAAAAATTATTTCCAAATTAATTTTGCTTATTCCACAGATAAGTATATGTTCAGGTGTGTTGATGCAGATAGATGAAGCACTATTAATCTAGACCAGTGCATCCCAAACTTTCTCAGTTCAAGGCATCATTAGGGTCTCCATTATTTTTTCAAGACACCCCTAATAATTACCAAGTAGTCCCACACCTTGTTTGCCATCGGCCATGGCTGCAGCATTACCACGGCACCCCAGGAAGCTACGGCGCATAGTTTCAGAGCCACTGATCTAGACTGATGTCATAAGTGAGTGCTGATTGCACTGCCTGCTGGTAGTCGCTCTGCACTAGTATACTGGGAGATACTGGTTTGTGTCATTCATTTAATTGTGCTCCACATACAGTACATGAGTACTAGGTCTTCAAATACAGTTTGAAAATGTATGAATTTCAATTAAATAATACAATATTGTATAGTTGTGTTTGTAATGAAACACCAAACCAGCCTATGGCATCTACGCAAGCTTACTAATTTATATTAATTGCATTTTTTTTTTACACTAACGAACATCTCCATACAATGCAAATTCATAGGTTCATAACAGCCATCGCTGTGAACCCAAGTTGAGAATGACCATTAATAGCTAATAAAAAAAAAATTGTTTGTGCCCATTTTTTAAAGAGGCATTGATTTTTCATACAATTACATAATGTAGATAATTTGAAAATGAATAGCTTTTCCTATGCAGATAACTTGTACTGACTTACCTCATAAACAGCTATTATGATGTCACTCAGCTTGGATATAAATACACCGCTTAGTATAAAACAGCCAATTATCAGCTATCTCTGATCAAATGTGTACTCTGTATATTCATTATTTATGTCTTTGCCACTAGATTTGACATTACACAGTCTATGATAAGCTTATTTTCAATCTAAACTGTATTTAGAAAATATTAACACTAGCATCCTTAATAGAAACTAAGTTAACATAAACTAGGTTCATCCAGTTCCATTAAATAGTGTGAAGTTGTTCAATGATGAGTATGATCAAAATCATAATTTTTATTAAAATTATTTTATTCATTGATATAATCTAATGGAATACAATCTTTTTTTCCATTAAAATACTATTTGTAAGGTGTTAAAAAGAAAGTAATTCTCATCAGCTACTCTTGTTATGTTTAACACAATTTACTTTCTCTATTCTTCCATCTCACTGACAGGTGTAGACAAAGAGGTATTTAAATAAACACAATGTACTGTATTTCCAAATTAGTTTGGCTGAATATGTAGGAATATTATTAGTTTTGGAGTGAGGTTAAAAATGGTACCAAGTGATAGTATGGCAGTTTATAGTTTGGGTTTGGGGGAGGATCAGACTGGACTGTGTTTGGCACATTGTCAGTAATGCATGAATTATAATTAATTATAATTATATAATTATTTTTCACTGCTCTGTAACACCCATAATACCCCAGATCATCCCTTATCATTATCACAGCTAGTTCTGGGATATTATTTCCCAGGCTATGAACATTCGTACACAAAGCTGTATGAATTTTGTTAGTGTTTTTATTGTTCCCTCCCATTTTCTTCATTCTTTCTTTGTTGTTTATTTTGTTTCTATCTGAAATGCCTTATGTTGCTTATGATATATTTTCTGCACAAGAGGTATTGTTAGAATCTGCCCTAACAATACCTCTTGTGCGGGGTGGGGGAGCAGATTGATTTACTCCTATTTATTTCACTATCCCATCCACTAGTTTAATATTCTTATTCCCTTCAAAGATGGATGCAGGCGATCATTTTTGTAAAGGACCATATCTTCCAAGACTATAATTTATAAATTCTCCTCTTCTTTACACCACTTTCTCAACCACATAGTGATTCTTGTTGTACATAGTGCTCAGTAAAAGTGTTTTTATTGTATATACTGTAAAATGTAGTGCTCATTATAATTTTTTTGTGAATTCCTTCATACGCATGAATTTTTGTTGCTTATGCTGATTTTGCATGTATATATGTATTTTGTTACAAAGACACAGGAATAATGTTTCAATGCAGATATGTTTGTTCCAGGTTTCTGATCTACATGTTTTAAAAAGCTGGGGAGATCTTCCCAAAAGAATGTGTTTAGGAAAAAGCTGGTAAGGGTTCCTGGGGTGTAAATGGCCAGAAAAGGTTGGGCTCTATTTACCAGTCTGGGTCTTCTGTTCTTCCAGTCTGACAGCACACTGATTAATGGTTGCGATTGTAAGGTGCATTTAAAAAGGATGTCAGTAGGATTAGTCTGAGTGTCTGCTCTGCCTTGGGAAAGGACTGCAGGGTCGGATATCTATTGTGAGTAAACGATATTTGCTGGAACTTCTTTTGTTTTTGCTTAGTTTGATAGAAACGTAATGTGTTTAGTTAGTGCCTAATACGTCCATTTGTATCGTATGAAAAAAAGATTCTCCAACGAGATAGCTGTGGTTTCAAAGCACAAGAGAATTGACAATTCTCTGCAAAGTATAAAGTATATTGCTAAGAAGTCTAATGCAAGTTAACAAGATGCTAAGTATAAAAATGCAGGGTGAATAGGAATGTTAGTGCAATATACAGCTCAACAGTCAAGTAGACCAGTAATAGACTCAACTGCCTTTGCAACACTGGTCCAGCTATATTAGCCAGTTCATGCATGTATAATGGAACTATTGGGCTTTCAGTTCCATTTGGTAAAAAAAGAAAGATTGATAATTGTTAAAATAAAAAAATATGTAAAAAAAATATTGATCTTTGAAAATATGCTTTATTTGTTAAATAAGCTTCCCGAAATATTACTGCTGACTGGGACTACCGATTAATATATAGGGCAAATTCCTATCTCTGATGACAACAACCAAGAGAAAACTTTTTGCCATTTAATTAATAGACCCCTCAGTGACTATAAAGATTTTATTTTTATTTTTATACAAGAAGTGTGACAGAAATGCTTGCAAAATCATTGGTGGACTATATATAAGTCCCGGATACCTGACTTATGCATTTTGGACTCCAAGGAAAATTGTTAGTATTGGAAAGACGGCTTTCTAAAAGCTTTGGACCCAAGTATGACAGATCATGGGTTTCCAGGAGTGAAGGGAGAGAATGGGAGGGCCTCCATTCATTAAGTCCATTTCAGGTCTTCTAACCGGCCAGTCAGACAGCAGGCTATTTAATAGTTACATCTGTAATGTGTAGTTTAAAAGGGTGTCAGTTTGCTCAGTCAGTCTCTCCTACCTGGAGGCTGCAACTCTCCATAAAGAGAAAACTGATATTCATTTGTGAGTAAAATAAACCTACCAACTGCTCTTTGTTTTGTTTTATATATATATATATATATATATATATATATATATAAACACAAAATTGATGGAAGACAGCGCTAAAACAATCTCCCCTTGTGCATCAATGAATAAATAAGTATAGTTCATTCAATTTCTCACTGTTTTTCAGTGCGGTGCTCTTCATAAAAGTTCTTTATATATATATAAGTCCCATCGGAACGCTCAGATAAAAAAAAAATAAAGACGCTAACACCTTTTAATCATGTAATCACTAATATTGATCCTTTAAAAAACATATTTGTGTAATTCTTTCCCTCATGAAATACATATTTCATGATGTTATTAATCCCTTCCCATTCTGCCTATGAAATTGTATGCATGCACTTGCGCTTACTGGACATTTCTGAGCATGCACAGAGCAATTTTACACAAAATACGACAGGTATAGGCATTTATACCTTAATCTATAATTAATCATTGCCCTCGTAATTATTATGTCAATTGTGGCTTTCCTTTGGGAATTTTCAAACCGCCACTGTCACGATCTGCCTCTGTCTGCACAGTACATCATCTTCCCTTTGGATGTTGCATAACCCCTTGCAGGCAGATCCTGGCTACAAGGGGTTATGCCCTCATCGTTTGCCCTGGATTCTGATCACCTGTGCCTGGCTTTCATAGTCTGGCTATTCCAGCATATTGGTGTCAGTCCATCAATTGTTTACTGTTCCTGGTTCCACTCTCAGTACTCCTGTGATCTGTTCCCAATTGATCTTCTCATATCTGACTCCTGATTGCCTTACTTTTTCTTTTGACCCTGACTTCAGCTTTGTTTACATTGATTTTACTTGCTCCTTTGTATGGTTTTGGATCCCCCAGCGTATGACTCTGGCTTACTGACCTCTCTCCTGCATACTCTCTCCTTCAGCTATTACCGATGATTATCCAGCCTCTGCTCCAGACAACATAAGTATTTGCTATATTCAGTATTTGCTATGGCTGTCATTTGTGCAGCATTCAGTTCCTGTTGTCTCCTGGGGATTTTTCAGAATCCTGCTATCACCTGTGTTTATCCAGTTTCTGTTCTTTATTTAGTGCATTATTAGTTCATATTGTGTCTACTACTCCTGCCATTGTATTATTGATTTTGTTGAACTCAGTCTCTGTTATTTGTGGAGTCTATGGACTTGAGCTATCTATAGCACCATTGCCTGCATCTAGTTATTACCTGTGTGATCGTTGCTTTAAATAAAGAACTCTGTTTTCATTTTCAATTACTTTCCATAGTTTGCATACTGGGAATCCTGACAGCCATACATCTCATGCGGATTTTGGGTTTTCAACCTGCAGGATAGTCTAGCCTGTGGGATGTGTGGCAGATTTCAATCCGCACACAAAGCCGACCTTTGATACATCTGCCTCCTATATTCAATAGCATTAAAGCTCCACATATTCAGGAAACTGCTATATGGAGATTTTTAATGCTCTAAAATATCTAGAATTGCACTTACATACTCAATTCCTGATACTTTTACAGCCTAAGGCTGTCTAATATGCATGGTGGATACATTTTACTATTGAAATTGAGTCTGCAGTGCTTTTCACGTTATTATTGTTACATACCTTTTGCTGTGGTTTCATACCTGATGTTAATCAGTTGATCATACTAACTAGAAAGCAGATTACTTCTTTAGACTGCCTTTTTCTTTTACTCCATGCCTCAGGATTGCTTTCTGGTCTATCAGTGTTAAATTCTACCTATAGATCTTTACATATAAATATTTCCACTTTGATCTTCCAACTCCAGACTGACAACAATTTCACCAGGTGTTCAGCTTCTTTCTGTCTCTCCAAAGATATCCTGCTAAAATAATGATATGTAAATTGATTTGTTTTGTAAATCAGGACAGATGGACACTCCTGGGGAACAAGAAGTGTATCCAAAGTACAGAAGATACAGATAATGACATAACTTGTACGTAATATACCCAAAACACAGAAACAACCAGAAGTATAACACAGGAACAGGAAGTAGAAATCACAAGGTCTCAGGTTACACTATAAAACTTACATTGCCTAGCAAGAATTTGCTCTCCCTGCAGTAATCACTTCTCTGTCATAATGAACACGTCAATTACTGTAGTTATTATAAAAACAGTGTCACATTTGCAGTTCTAGGTAAAAAGTTATGCAGAAAAAAAATAGTATTAACCTTTAATATATTAATAGTCATTAATTAGGTAATCTCTTAAGTAATATTTCCCAAAGTAAACAAAATCAATTTGTTACATTTGTAATTATAAACATAACCCTTCCATGCGTTAAGTTTATTAAAAAGGTAGCTCATTTCTGAACCCTCTTGAGTTCTCCAAAACTGTACTGCACAAAATGTAAAACATTTATAATGATATAATGTAATGTAATGTAAGTCTATATAGGTGTAAATACCAACTATACACCTAAGATAAATAACCAAAAAGGTCTCTCGCAATTACTATTATTACACCTAATATATTTTTTCACTTAATATGTAAGTAAAAATATTAGGTGAAAAACTTGTTTGTTTGTTAATGAATTCTGTCCACTGGTAAATGTAAAACTTGAAGAGATGAAAGTTACAACAGTATATGATACTCTTGCTAAAGGGTATGTTTCCCAGCATAGGGCATTGTCCAAGGAAAGCTGGACACACACACTGTGATATTGCCAACAATATCAAGCAATTGCCCCATATTGTTACATATAGCCCCAAAATGATCCTGATGCCGATTTTAGTCTGATTGAAATTGATTAAATTAATATTGGGAATTTTGGCAAATGTGTTCGGAAGATGATCACTATTAGCTTCTGTGTAAGGTCATCTGCCCATTGCACTAGCAGGCCCTAGTGAAGCCTGTAGAGATCTGGCTGCTGAACCCATGTGGTAAACTGTTGTTTCTCACCTAACTTGGCCACCTACAAGCACAGAACTGTCGGTTTAGCCCATGTGTGGCCAATTTAATATACATAAGTGAGCCAGACACTACCGTTAGATTAATTCAATGTAACTAACACAACTTTCACTACATTATTTTGTTGAAATGTGTTACTAAGCATGTACTTATTGGAATTATGAGTGATGTCGTATTTATGAACACTTCAGTAATCAATACTCTTGTAAAAACTGGCAGAGTGAATGTAAGAAATTGACTGCCTTGACTTTACTCCAGATCATTCTGGCAGAGTACTGTGGGGTTGGACTAAGTTCAGCATGCATCCTACAATTCTATGTTTTTATAACAAGTCAAACAGATAGCATTTTATATAATTTTATCAAACATGGCAAGGGGTATTCAATTCAGCACATGGTCCCACTCGCAGACTACTGGTTATTATGGTAGGGAATCTCCACTTATTTTTGCTTACACCTCATAGAGTGGGGATTTCAACCCAAACAGTGTCATCACACAAGGATTCTATGAAAACTTGAGCTGAATAGAAGTCTTCCCATGGACTTCCTACAGCTGAGGGAAAGGTAATTTGGATTCTAGACAAAGGGTAGATATTCTAGTGATGCTGTGGAGGCAGCACAGCTGAAATTATCAACAATAAGGAAGAAGGAACTCTTGAGTGTACCAAAACAGATGTACCTTAGAAAAAAAATATTATGTGCTTTAGATATTGAGGCCCCAAAATGTCATTGGCAGAAGGATACCAAAGATTTCAAAATTATATCTGGCCATTCCAGTCCAACAGTCCAAACGACAACTTAAATGTTTATGGCTTTTTAGACATCGGATGACAATGAGTTTCCGTCTTATGGTTGAATTAACAATAGGCAATGGGGAGACTAAAACATTGGACTAGAAGCAGGAATCCTTCATCATACCTGAAGAAACTAGCCTATTGGTAAACATTTTCTTAATCAGAATAGCCTATTGCAAGGACACTAACAGTGCAAAGTTGGACTGTAAATATCAATGTCAATAGATAGAAGCCTAGAAACTGCTAATTGTTCTCAATAATATTTATTAAAACTGCTTGAGCTGTTTTTCAGTATTGAATCTCCAAGCCACTATACTTATAGAGGTACATGACATGTACTTGAGAAAAGATAACCTTTGCTACAATGGACCAAAAAATGGCACATTAACTCGATCTTAGGCCCAGTGTGCTGCTAGTTACCTTCAAGACTTTCTTTTTGCAGCGTCCAATGGCAAATTATTAATGTACAGACTCATATTTTCTTAGGCTTCAGCTAGGCAAATTAGATTTAAGATGAAAGTTTGGGGCACTCCCCAAAGTTCTCTTTTTTCATGTTTTTATATATTTTGCATTAATAAAATTGTGTTTTATAAAGTACAACTAAAGATGCGCAACCTTGGTCATGAGGATTATTTTTTGGGGTTAAGCGTGATAATATACTAATTTAATTGATACATAATAATAAAATAACAAATAAATGTCATTTCTGGATATGGGGCTGTAAATATATAGCCCCAATTAACTTTTAGAGTATGTTCTAAATGTATTGGGCTTCACACACACACACACACACACACACACACACACACAGCTACTGCTATTTAAAGAGTTGAACTGAATTTTTTTATTTTCTCATTTAACCATTTGTATATTTTGTGTCTTGATTTTCTCTTTTCAGTTGTATTCTTAGCAATGCTTAGTGTTGTTTGACTGTTCATACCTTCATTTTATAAGCAATTTGAAAAGCAGCATACACTATTTTCTATAATTACTTCCATTGTTAGACGCTCAAGTGCTTACATGGCAGCTCAGTAAAAAATGAGAGAGAATGTAATTTATTTTGCTCTACTCCACTAGGAAAAATCTTGCCTGAAGCATTCATAAGGGATAGAGCACAGACTTCATGGGAGAAGATAAACAGCAGGATAACTATTATTGCAATTAGACCGTAATTTGTGTTAATGGAAAAAACTCTTTTCTCAGAGTGTTCCTGGCTGTAAAGATGATTTTAAAGAAGAAAAACCCTTGTTTAAATTAAGGCCACTTATCATGCTCCAAAACTAAATGTAAACATTTGCCAGGGTAGACATTCAGGCTCAAAATGACAGTACCAGGAATGAACTATTACAACAGGCAAAGCCAATAAGCTCATTCGTACACAAAACATAGGAAAGACTGAAGAGTACTAAATGTATGATATCTGATTAGCCTTAGGGTTGGTTGCAGGGAAAGAAAACATATACAATAGCTCTATCAAACTAATGAGACCTCAAAGGGAGCTATGTGCATTAGAATTATAGTTGCTAGACAAGTTCCAAAAATGTAATGCCAAATACAGCAACATATTTAGCCTTGGATGCACTTAAAGCAGACCTAAATTATGATAGTAACACCATAAATGTAAAAAGCCACTGACCAGGTCTTTTATAAAACACATGTGTTGCCCCCTTGGGGCTCATATAGAGTTGGTTGTCTATTTTTTTGCATTTAATACGCATTTCCATATGCAGACTTGGCCACATCAGACACTTATGACTCCTTACGTTTAGATAGGCGGAATGGTGGAAAGGAGGGACAGGGCAAGTACAGTGTTCACATAATTGCTACGCAATCAGAGGTGGATGCAGATCCTGATAAGCCTTTTAGGATCATCAATTTGATGATCAAAAGCACAAATCTTCACAGTTTTAAAAAAGAATAAAAAGAGAATAAAAATTAATTACTTTTTCATTTGTTTAAAAAAAACAAAAACAAAAAAACAGCATGAATTCCACCTCCCCAATTGTGATCTAAACATCACCACTCATACCCTGGGCTGTTTGGTACTATTACAGAGGCGTAGAATGGCATGGGTCTCACTGTAAAAGCTGCTACCACCTTCAGGCTATGACAGGCTGGGCTGCTCACTCTATAATAATAAACTCTTCTCTCAAACTCTTCTGTCTCTCGGCCTCTCTGGATCTGTCCACACCTGGTTCACCTCATACCTCGCTAACCGCTCCTTCTCTGTATTCACGTCTGGTTCTTCCTTCTCCCCCTACCCTCTCCCTATAGGAGTCCCTCAGGGCTCTGTTCTCGGCTCTCTACTCTTTTTGCTCTACACTTTCTCCCTTGGTGCTCTCATCTCCTCCTTCAGTCTTCAGTATCACCTTTATGCTCACGACAGTCAACTCTACATTTCTTTTCCTGATCTTTCTTTCACCCTCCTCTCTGGGGTATCTGACTGCCTCTCTGGCATCTCCTCCTGGATGTCCGCGCACTTTCTCAAAATCAATATCTCTAAAACTGAACTCATTGTCTTTCCTCTGCCAAGACTCCCATCTCACCATGACCTCTCTATTGTCGTCAACAACACCACCATCTCCTCTGTCACCCAACTCCGCTGCCTGGGTGTCACCCTTGACTCCTCTCTCTCTTTTGCCCCCCACATTCATTCCCTTGCCCAAGCCCGCATTCATCCCTTTCTCTCTCAGGATGCTACCAAAACTACCATCCACGCACTCATCATCTCCCGCCTCGATTATTGCAACCTCCTCCTCACTGGCCTCCCCCACTCCCATCTCTCCCCCCGCTCTATACTCAATGCGGCCGCAAGACTCATCTTCCTCTCACGCCGCTCCTCCTCTGCCTCCCCTCTCTGCCCTGCCTTACACTGGCTCCCCTTCCCCTACAGAATCCTTTTCAAACTCCTTACCACCACTTACAAGGCTCTCTCCCACTCTACTGCCCCTTATATCTCTAACCTCCTCTCCATTCACACTCCTGCCCGCTCCCTGCGCTTGGCCAATAATCGCCGCCTTTCCTCCACTTTTATCACCTCTTCCTACTCCAGAATCCAAGACTTTTCCCGTGTGGCCACCCTTTACTGGAATGACCTCCCTCGTTCCATCCGTCTCTCTCCTAATCTGTGCTCCTTCAAACGTGCACTCAAAACTCACCTCTTCCTCAAAACCTACCAACCATTATCTTAACCCCCTCATCTCATCCGCTCATTCTCCCCTCTCTCCTCCCGGCCCCCTTCTTCTCTCCCCCATGCCTCAGCTGGCTCCCCTTGTGCCTGTTCTGTTTAAGCTCCCTTAGGATGTAAGCTCGCATGAGCATGGCCCTCTTCCTTCCTGTCTCCATACCTGTTCTTCTGCTCCATCTTTATTGTATTAGCCTTCCTGGAGTTCTGAAGTATTGGTATTTTTTGTTTAGTGTTCTGTACTGTGTCACCCTGTATAGTCTACTGCGGAAATCTTGTGGTGCCTAACAACTAAATGATAATAATAATAATAATAATAATAGGCGAATCTGCAGCGACCCTGCCATAATGTGACACAGTCAGGGGCTTTGGAACAAAAATTTTCATGGGGGGCAAAAGGCCAAGGACTACTATAGGGCTTGGAGCCCCTTTTTCTCGCATTTGGTATCTCGTTTTATAACAGATGTAACAGTGACTGCAGATATACAAAGACTCCCAATCCTATGTTAATTTTTGTCAGTGTTTCAGGGGTTGGCCAAAATGTATTTATACATTATCAAATAAATATTATTATTAATATTAATTACCAATTAGTACAATAGCTGTTAGAAAGATAGATAAATTCAGTTGTTCATGTTAAAAAATTACATTTTTCAATATAATTAACTTAGTTTTTATTCTGATTTTGTTGACAGCCTAATCTTATTTGATTGGGAGTATTTTTAAATCTATAGTCACTGTCTCAGTGGTTATGGTATGTGCTATAAATTGTTGTAACTCATGTTTGTTATTGGATGCACTGCGCGAAATTCAGGGTAAAAGTAAAGTGAATAGATGTTCAACAAAATCAATCAATCTGAATTAAATCTATACTAAGGCAATCTATCATTTACACAAGTTTATAAGAGATACCATGAAGGCTTTTGTGTAAAAATTCATGGGGGGCAAAACACAGTCTTTGCCCACCCAACAGAAATCATGGGGAGCGGAAACTGCCCCCGCTGCCTCCTTTCTACACCACTGAACATAGCTCCAAACTGTTCAGAATGGGTATAAACTCCATAGTGCAATCTAGCTTGCAACAAAACGTTGTCCACTCCACCAGGAAAAAATAGCCCCAGGTGAAAGATGGTGTGTGTTGGGGGATTAGTGTTAATTATTAAAATATAGAATGTTTGTTAATGGCACTATATGCTCCAGAAAATCATAAGCTGCTTGGGTATTTGACATTTATAGAGCGACAAGTGCCAGCATACCAATAGTTGCCAGAGCCTGCTGGCACTTGTAGATCTATCAGTGACACCTAGGTCCCACTGGGACTTGTAGTGCCAAATAAAGATTCTGTAAAAAATACACAGTAAAAAATACCTTGTTTCAATAAATATTCATCCATTCCATCATTTACCAGTTTATTCACCTAATTCCACAAGGATGCTCTTCTTTCTTCAAACTTGTAATCCTCAGTGGCGTAGTGGTTAGCACTTGTGCCTTACAGCACTGGGGTCATGAGTTCAATTCCCGACCATGGCCTTATCTGTGAGGAGTTTGTATGTTCTCCCCGTGTTTGCATGGGTTTCCTCCGGGTGCTCCGGTTTCCTCCCACACTCCAAAAACAGACTGGTAGGTTAATTGGCTGCTAACAAAATTGACCCTAGTCTGTGTCTGTCTGTATCTGTGTATCTATGTGTGTGTGTTTGGGAATTTAGACTGTACGTCCCAATGGGGCAGGGACTGATGTGATCAAGTTCTCTGTGCTGCGCTGCGGAATCAGTGACGCTATATAAATAAATGATGGTAATGGTGATGAGTAGTATATGCGTCTGCATTACTCAGACATACCCCTCAGAAACTTATGTCCCAGCTTCCATGTCATGCTTTCTAAAAAAGACAAAACATTTTGCTTGCTAAAAAATGTTTGCAAAATCCTATTCTATGGCTGAGTGACTACCAAAGTATCAATAAACAACTGCAACTCATTTGCAAACATCTATTTACAAGTGGTTTGTTTGCTCTAGTGATCAATGTCACCCTCATCATCCACTACATACACCTGCTCCTGCCCACCTGCAAGTAAAACTACATTTTCTGCCGTTGCAGAATATGCAATTTTTTCTCCTGTTTGCATAAATATACAATTGCAAGAACAGGCCCTTATTGTATTCAGCCTATGTTAAAGCATCCCTCTTGCCTCTTCAATCGTAAGAAGTTGTAAGTGCAAAAAAGTCATAGGTCTCCATAGCAGCATTTGCCTACATTCACTCTCTGGGCATGTGCAGTGATATGTTACTCAAATGGGTGTACGTCTCACTCTGAATCAGGCCCAAACGGTATAAACTGTTTGCACACGAACATCAAACACAAAAATTATACACAACTGATTGATTGTAGTATAATCAATAATAATACTACAATCATTGTTATAGGAAAAGCTTCACGATATGATAGATTTATGTACTGCATACCTCACCATTCAATGGTATCCAATTTCCTACTTCAAAATGCCAGATACTCTATAGATGACTTATTATATATATATATATATATATATATATATATATATATATATATATATATTTATTATATATATATATATATATGTTTTGTAGTGCAAAATATTGAAAAAAATGCCTCCTCTCTTCCTGCTCTAACAATTGCTAATAGAATTGGTATCAGAATTGAAATAATAATAGAAAGAATAAGGTATACAATTATTGCTCTGTTCCTGCTCTAATACAGCCTGTGACCTAACCCTGCTCTCTCCCTCTGTCAAATGACGATGGATTGCTGTGTAGGCGGGTATTTATGCATTTCAAATATTGCGAGAACCGAGCTCTGAGATCCGACTATGTCACAATGACATTTTGCCTCGATTTCGAATCCGAATGGGCGGGAGAGTACCGAGCCTGCTCGGCGCGGTACTTGGATAGGCGAAGTTCGGGTGGGTTCGGATCTCGGAGAACCAAGCCCGCCCATCTCTAATTTAAATCCAGAGTAACCTATTAACTTCAAATAGTTCTGCACACGCTTTGCTGAACTTTAACAACAGTTGATACATAAAGAAATACAGATGCAAAATGATTATAATATTCTGTCATATATAAATATATGATTAAAATAAAAATATATTTATATATTATATTCAATATATTCAATTAATTTGAATTTTCAATCTAAAGGATGTAACGTTAATTGTAAGGTACATAGAATAAAAACTCTCAGTTGTTGTTAGAGATTGGGCACCGCCGTGACACTCCTGGGTCCTCTGGTGATGTCCCGGCCGTTGCTGCGGCAACTGGGGTGTCACTTCTGGTTTCTGTGTCCCGGTTGCCTGGGCAACAACCGGGACGCTTTGGTCTCCCTGATGCCGCGCCCGGCTTTTTGACAGCTGGCCAGGCGCGGCGCACAGGATTAGGTAGGGCCAGCCCTGCAAGGCTGTGTAGGATCAGCTAATAAAGGCTGATTAGAGATTAGTTTACCGCTTGAACTCTGCCTATTCCATTGGCTGCAGGCTCTGCATATTTATTATACTGCAGCTGAGGACACATTCTGGACTGTGTCCTGATTGGCCATCTGTACTATTTAAGGCAGTGAGGACTGAGCCTCACTGCCGGTTATAGCGTCCTGTTCCAGTTCTGCTGCCTGCTACTTTGTTCCTGTGATTGGTGTTTAACCTGAGATTGACTACCCATGTATGACCTTTGCCTGTTCCTGCACTTTGAACCTGTTGTTCTGACCCTGATCTATTGCCTGAACCCGGATTCTGAACCTCTGCTAGTGACCCTGATCTTACGCCTGTCCCTGGATCCTGAACCTGTGCCTGTGACCTTGACCTTTCTGCCTATACCTGACATACCCTCTGGTGCCCGGCCCAGTCCGCTGTCATCTGGCCTGTGCAACCTCCTATACCTGTGCGCTACCGTGTAAACATAAACTCATACTACTCTGAGCATAAGACCTGGGGGCATCTGAATACCCGTGAGCATAACCAGTCTCTACAGGAAAGGCGGCTGCTAAAGGCAAAGACCTCTTCAATCTGTTCTATGGGTTTATGCTGCACTGGTGGCCATAACAGTTGTAAAACAAGTATAGTAAATACACTCCGTTCCCACCTTTACAGTATCTGAAGCTCATCATCAGAAACTAGTTAATATAGTATGATACAAAAACATTGCATCATAATAGTAACAATGTTTAATATATAAATTAACAGAATAAACTCAACATTCTCCATATCAGCATGTGTAATAAACTCATAAAAACTGATTGCCTCAGGACCGTATACACATAGTAAAAAGAATTTCCATTCATGAAAGCTAATTATAGTAAAACAGTATAATAATCGGCTTATTAACTAACAATACCACCATTAACTATATAAACAAGAATATTAAATATTATTTAAAAAACCTAGTCTTATCATAAAACTGTAAATAAGTCACCCCAATAAATATTTAAATAGAAAACTTACAAAATCACAATTCAGTTTTAAACGTATAATAGACTCCTTGAAGAATACATTATATTCCAGTTTTTGTTAAGTAAGCATATGATATAGATGTCTAAATAGACTAAATAGTCTTAACAGTTTCTCCATATCAGTGTTTGTAATGAGGCTCCTACAATCTGGCTTCCTCGAGCGCATAGTAAAGATTCATTTAAAAAATATTGAAACTATATTACAGTCGACATGTTAAATGACAGTAATGCTTTCAGTTCAAGCACTACCTATAGAGACAGAAACATTAAGTCATTGCCTTGAAAGCAAAATACTGTCAAAAAACAGGAAGTAGCTCATTCTCATTAAGTTCCTGAGAGTCAAATAGGAAAGCTTACAAAGTCACAATTTTATACATATACATAACTCAATAGAAAATAGTTTACAAAAGTACTAGTGTATATGCAGAAAATGTTTATTGAAAGATTTCATTCATTTTAAAACCATATTTGATACATTCTAACCCTGTCATTAAATATTATGTTTAATTCCATTCATTGTATAATATATAAAGGTGTTGGGGTGAGAAAATCCAGAGAGATTAATGATAACAGTTTCACCAGAAAAAAAAACTTCTCTACACCCCAAACCATTGAGGCTACTCTGCAAACATCAGACAGAAGTTATGTGATAAATTAAATCTTAAGTTCAGTGAATAGAATTGACAGAATATATATATATATATATATATATATATATATATATATATAGATATATATATATATATATATATATATATATTGTCGAAGTCAGATAATTGGATATGGCCATTTCAATTAATTTCTAACACCTTGATTGTCTGTGTCTGAAATTATGTGAAAATCTCACTACGGCGTGGAGGAGCGTAATCAACCGCAAGACGTGGCAAACACTTCTACACACATTTGCACAAACACTTGTAAGCACACACTTGTAATTAGCTCATATTAAACATAGTTGCAACACATAGTTATTTGTACTGAAATATAGCAGAGTTTATGGTGAAATATAATAATG
The DNA here is from genome assembly GCF_038048845.1 of Mixophyes fleayi. Taxonomy (NCBI): domain Eukaryota; kingdom Metazoa; phylum Chordata; class Amphibia; order Anura; family Limnodynastidae; genus Mixophyes; species Mixophyes fleayi. The sequence continues at coordinate 179,058,296 of NC_134406.1, forward strand.
TTATATACACGTTAATGAGGTTCTGGTCACAGGAAACATATCATGTCTGGTATCATTCTAATTCCCTATTTATCCGCAGACGTCCGGTTCAATCGCCGAAAGGATTGCAGCTTGGGTATGCTAGTTATGGATGATAGGGAATAAATGATTGAAATGATATTGTTTGTGTAATCCTAATAGACCAGTTTGAACTAGTTCTTGGTGGAAAGATTCTGGAGAGGTGACCCCACCCCTGGATGGCATCGTTTGAACTGGCCAATGACCTGCATTACACTGGACCTTCCTGAAGCCTGAACCTATAGAAACGTACCAAATCATCTGTATTGTTTTCACTGTATCACTGACTGTATATAAGCAGGAGCTTTGGGACCAATAGTCAGTCACATTGACCACAGCCTTCAGACCTGAATGACTGTACACTGGATCCAGGGCGCCTGATAATAGTAACGGCTATACTTATTTTATTTGGATTGTTACTCTGCTACTTTTTGCTATTAAATCACATTGTGCTTTGGAACCATATTACTGGAAGTGGACAATCGTTATTGAATAGCGACTAGACGCTCATAACAATTTGGGGGCTCGCAGAGGAGGTTACGCTACCGGACTATTCGTAAAAGGTACGGGTTTCGGTTCCTCAACAAGACGCGTTATACACGGGTAAGAACTCAATGTGTTCAAAATCTGTTTACCATTCTGTGTCGTGAAACCGAATGTCCGTTTTTGCATAATCTAAGGTGCGCTAACTTGAATCTAGGGACAAGAAAGAGAATTGTTTCTTTTTATTGTCGTTTTGCGTTTTAACTGTGTTGCATTGCATAGCATATGTACTTCCGTTATTGTTGCCTCGTGTTTAAACAGTCGTTTTGATAGTCTATTATATATGTATAGTATAATCACTTGTTAAAGCCTCTGAAAAGTTATTATTATTGTTTGGGAAATTGATTTTCTGTGCAGAAAACAAAGGTGTATATTGTGTGGTTGTGTGATTGTGAAGAGAACTAATGTTAAATATTTGGGACACTGTCTCACCCAGGGGCTAAGACACTTGACAACGGACAGAATCCAGGCAATACAACACATGACTCTGCCGCAGAACCAACAGCAAATCTGTACCTTCTTGGGGGATACTGTAGATCCTGGATCCCGGGTTTTTCTATTCTGGCATTACCATTGCAGGAGTTAGTCTCTTCCTCAAAACCTGAGCATGTCATACACACAGAGTTAGAGCAGAATTGGACACTGTGACAAGATCACTCCCAACGTGTCTAAGAAGTGTAGCAGCAACTGCTCTTCTGGTAAGTAAGAGCGAGGATTTAGAATTAGGACATGATTCAACTGTCTATACCCCTCATGCAGTATCTGCCCTGTTGAATTCAGCCCAAACCAGACATGTCTCTTCGGCTAGGTTCACAGAGTGGGAACTAGCTCTGATGGCACCTACAAACATCACCATCAAATGGTGTAATACTTTAAATCCAGCAACATACTTACCTTATGTGCCTCAAGATGCACAAAGGGTGGGAGTTGGGGAGACTCTGGTTGGAGATGAGTTTTGCATATATACTGATACACATGATTGTATGGAATATCTGAACCAGACTTTTACTGCAAGGCCCAACATACATGACACCCCCTTAGAAAATGTAGATTTTACGTTTTACATTGATGGGAGTTGTCATAGACAAACTGAGACGGGAGAACTATGCACCGGTTATAGAAGCTGAACCCCTTGGCCCACTTCACTCAGCCCAAATGGCCGAACTAGTGGCACTAAGGAGAACATGTGAGTTGGCAGAGGGTAAGTCAGTTAATATATACACTGATTCAAGGTACTCCATCCGGGTAGTGCATAATTTTGGGGCCCTTTGGCGTCTTAGGAACTTTACGACAGCAGCAGGCACACCAGTAGCACACTCACAACACATAACAGGACTTTTTTTACAGCGATACAGTTACCCAAGGCACTAGCCGTCATAAAGTGTAAAGCCCACACATCTGAAGAAGACCTGGAGGTAAATGTATCAAAGTGCAATTTTGCAAATCCAGCGATTTTCTAGGGAGAGTTGAAACTCGCAGGTGTATGAAGCTGAGATTTCATGCAAAATCGCCAGAGTTCTGCTTCTGTCAAAATCGCTATTTGCAAAATCGCCAGAGATCAAACTCCCGACTGTTTGCCACTGCAGCTATACAGCTCTCAAATGTATGAAGCTGCGAGTTAGCAAACTCAGGAGAGTTTGCTTCAAAACACGCCAGATACAACACACTGCTTGGGTCTTTGCTTTGTCTAAATATCTCACAGGTAAAGAGACTGGAGAATTGGGAAGCTGACCTACCTGATCAGACAATGGCTCACCACACCAGTTTTGATAGGAGACTTTCAAGGTTGCCAATGAACAGGAATAGTGATGGACATTATAGACTAGGACATATTAGCAGGCATAGGAGGGTATCCATTGGGAATGTCCCTATAGGTTATTGTCAAAATATTATCCATGCCGACACTTGTCTAGAACAAACGGAGACGCTAGGCATGGGTAGTTTCGTCAAAACTTTGCGTGATATAATCAATTATCGTACTGTACCCTATGTCCTCCCAGATGATGTGTACTATGTTTGTGGGAGAAAGGCTTATTCCTGGTTAACTCCGAGTTCCAAGGGTTTGTGCTTTTTAGGTAAACTGGTTCCCGAGGTCATGAGCATTACACATGATGAAATGATTGATATCCATAGGACTACATCACCTCCATACATACACACACAGTATGAACATTATGGCAAAAGAAATATGATTCCTGGTGAAGAACCCATAGCTACAAAATTAGTTAGTGAAACTACTGGTTTCCAGGGTATGGTTGCATTAGATCCCACCAGGATCGCTCAGGGAACTTTAAATTTTAGGTATTTACAGGACCTAGCTAAATTGGTAGACAATATCACCGAGATGTATGATGACACTTTCATGTATATGGGTAGAGAGCTACAGGCTTATAAGAAGGAATTGGTGCAACATAGACTACTGCTGAATTGCCTGACGTCTATTACTGGTGGGTACTGTGTGACTTTGGCCACCCAGTTCGGTGTCAAATGTTGCACGTACATCACCAATAATACTGATGATCCCAAGGAAGTCATAGACTGGAAAATGGATGAAATTCTGCAACTAAAATGGGAATTTCGGAGGAATCATAATTCTTTATTATATGAGATTGGAGAAAAGGAGGCAGGATGGTTCTCATGGTTGAATCCTGCAAAGTGGTTCTCTGGTCTAGGAGAGTGGGTACAGTAAATGGTTGCTAGCATAGGTAAGCCCCTTATCTTTATACTTGGTGCCATCTTAGTAATTGGCTTATGTGTCCGATGTGTTCCTATTGTGTTGAAGTGTGGAAAACATTTTAATGAGGTAAAGACTGAAAATTAAACTGTAATGGTGGTGAGGGATACAGGTAACATGGTCAGGGATGAACTGCATTACAATCCTGACATCGAGAACATAATTAGTTGATAGTTTCTTACACTATCAAAGGGTGGAACTGTCGAAGTCACATACTTGGATATGGTCATTTCAATTAATATCTAACATCTTGATTGTCTGTGTCTGAAATTATGTGAATAGCACGTTACGGCGTGGAGAGTGTAATCAACCGCAACACGTGGCAAACACTTCACACATTTACACAAACACACACTTAGTTATTTGTACTGAAATATAGCAAAGTTTATGGTGAAATATTATATTATATACAAGTTAGTGAGATCTAAGGTTCAGGTCACAGGAAATATATTATGTCTGGTATCATTCTAATCTCCTATTTATCTGCAGACATCTGGTTCAATCGCCGAAAGGATCGCACCTTGCGTATGCTAGTTATGGATGATAGGGAATAAATGTTTGGAATGATATTGTCTGTGTAATGCTAATAGACCAGTTTGAACTAGTTCTTGGTGGGAAGATTAAGTATGCATCTTCTGTAAAGCTCACCCCACCCCTGGATGGCATCGTTTGAACTGGCCAATGACCTGCATTACACTGGACCTTCCTAAAGCCTGCACCTATGGAAACATACGAATCATCTGTATTGTTTTCACTGTATCACTGACTATATATAAGCAGAAGCTTTGGGACCAGTAGTCAGTCACATTGACCACAGCCTTCAGACCTGAATGACTGTACACTGGATCCAGAGCACCTGCTAATAGTAACGGCTGTACTTAATTTATTTGGATTGTTTTTCTGCTTCTTTTTGCTATTAAGTCATTGTGTTTCATAGCAAACTACTCAAAGTTTGTCCTCCTAGGTTGTATAAACAAATGAGTGATGTACTGAGAAGCGCCAGATTTGTACCGATCGGTTGAGACTGTTGCTAAACATGAAGTTTTAGAAACTACACTGTCACTCGTTTTCTATTTTCTCTAAATAAACTAAGAGAGCGTATATTTTGTAAAATCTTTGCTTTTAAAAAATAACTGATGGATTCGTCACTAAACAAGATTTTAATATTATGTCTCAAATGAGAATATGGTAATTCTGCTTAACAATGCTTTTAATAAACTAGATGAACTAATATATTTGGAAATAAACTACATGAATTTTTTTCTATTTAGCTGATTAAGCATTTTAGGCCTATTGACCAGTAAATAATTCCTTATCTAGATCCAAAGAAGTGAAAATAAATTTTTGAAGAAGCTTTTTTTCAATGCATCCAAAATTGTTCAATTCATTTCTCTTTCCCCAAGCAATTTCTGTTTTTTCCTATGCTGACCATTTGGTATGTTTTTGAGCCAACTTTTATAGTGGTTACTAGTAGCAGTATACACAATGTATGGGTGATATGCAGGAAATTAATAGCAAAGGAGTGATTTCCAAATCCAAAATGGCCTATTAATATTCCAAGAGAAGTGGTGTAAAGAGAAAACAACAGGGAACATAGGACTGACCTTTGCTGTACTCAAACTTGTAGATGAAGCGGTGAGGAGATGGATCCAGCCTGTGAATCAGAAGCAGTTGGCCATGAGACAGATGTAAGAGAATATCCACCAGCAAGGGAGATCCCTCCATCACAAGTGACAATGGAACTCATGTAAGGGTGATGTGATGTCTCTCACATCTTCTCATCTCTGCCCACTCGCTATTTGCTAGAATGGGCATCACTGCTGGTTCTGGCTTCATTAGTCCCCATAATCTCATCCGGGATAGTCCGTGACAGTGGGTGGTTGAAGTCTCCATCGGTAAGTGTTAACAAATGCTCTGATGGCATGTGAGCGACATGTGGTAGGTTCATTGACATGTGGGAAGGTCTAATAGAAATCTAATGGGCATTTGGGGAGGACTGATGGCTATGTAAGGGACATATGTGGATTTGATGGGCATAGTCTGTTAATGACCAGAGTTTAAAAAGAAGAGAAGGCACTCCACTCACAAAAATCCCTGTCTTTTATTACTTCACCATTTCAAATTCAGAAGAATGAAATGTTAACTTGGCACAACAAGCAGACTATAGCCTAGGTACCAAATGGCCTGTGGGTATTCTTTAGATCAGTTTCCTCAAATACGCACTCTGTTATGCAACACCAAAAGAAAATAAGCACAACCTATTATGTGTATCTCCGTACCATACACACACACATCACAGACACAGTACATAATACAACATTTTGTTACTCTAATAATGTGTAATTTATACTTGCAGCAGTGTATTTTTGAGGTTAAAAAGAGTAGTTTTATAAAGAGGATGACACAATTTGTCAACAATATGTTCTAATGCACTTTTGTTAAGCGAAAGTAGCTAGTGATATGTGAGTATCGGTGGTTGTCTATACCCCGACTAAAACACAGGCAACATACACACCGACAACATACACACCGACATAAAGACAGCAAATGTAAACTCCCCTATAGTGTTGTCATTGCGACACGTTGAAAAACAGACTTTCAAGAACTGCGACCAATTAACATCCAATCAGTGAAAAATTACGTCACTTTAAAGAGTGGCTCTGTCACTCGTGATATTAAGGTAGTAATTTAAGGAGGCCCATACAGAATGTTTTTTTAGAAACCCTTGTACATTCTGCAGGCGGCACCTCCTTAAATTACTTCCTTGAAATATGTGAGTGTAGTGTTACAAGGTGTTTTAAAGAGGAAGCACTCTGTATATAGGAAGCTGCATTCTTACCGTTCAAATGGTTAAAATGTGTTTTTATAAAGCAGATCTAGCAAATAAAGATATTGTCTTAGTGCATACCAGATAATTATAAATTGCAGCTGTTTATTTGTTAAATTACGCTAAACGGATGCAGCATACTTTGACCATAAGATAACGTCAGAGCATACTAAAAGAATTAAGTCTAACATCTGCCATTGATTATTTTGACTGTACCAACACATGTATCTTTTTGAATAAAATCTAGCCACAAGCCATGATCAGTTGGATTGAATAGTCCAGTGCCATGTGGGCTCACATTTCCCATTTGTTGTAACTTTTACAATTCATCTTTTTGTTTCCTTTCACAGTATGATTCACAACAGTTCTTTCCTTTTATCCCTGAAACACCCCTCATGGAAAAGAGAACATTGATCAAACAAACCTAAAGGACTCTGGATTCTTACAAAAATGATCAATGGGTCTCATGAAAGAACTGTGAGGTTAGATTTTCATGGCTGTTGGCTAGTAATATGTTGAATGTTGCATGATCAAAACTTCAGAAAGAAGTCTTATCCTTTCTATTATTAAAAAATCTGGTATAAGGAAGAACATAGGAGCCACCGCATACCTTCAAAAGGCTTGTTAAGTTTTATCAGTATTTTATTATCGCAGGGCTACGATTTAATAGCTTGTGCCATCTGGCTGCAGAACACAGAATGAAAACCTATATATTCCATTATTGTATTAAGCAGAGTGACATATGCTGTAATGATTGTGGTCTGATTTTCAGATTTCTGTTCCGACGGTTGTTTAATATAGTTATGAATAATATAAACAATGTTAAAAGACTCCCTGCTGACATGGAATGGTTTATATATTTTTTGGAACATGTGCAAGAATTATGCAAAGAAAAGTGCATCATAGTTAATCATTTCATTTCAAGGAAATAGATATGAATGTTAGTTTTCTTTAGACTGCAGCTTTGCTTTTTTGCATGTCTAATAGACATTCTGTGGGACCCAACAGACGATTTTGTAGACTTCACTATATACGACATTTAGCACTCACAACAGGGAAATGATGGTTACATATCGGTTAGTTCATTTTCAACAAATTGATCAAAATACAGTATAATCAACACCTTAACCCAACAAAATGTGTCATTTCAATGCTGACATTAAAACAGCCTGCATTGTGGGTATTAATAAATAGACCACCAACCTTTGTGGACACATATTTTAAAGCAGTAATCCCATATAGAGGGTTTTTTTTCTGTTTATTTAGAAAGTTAAGTACATTTTAAGCATGACTCTTTTTTTTCTTAGCTGTCCTCCTACAATTCATTAAGCTATTTCCAAAATCTCTCTCAGGGGTAAACATGTATAGCTGCCAGTCACACTCACTCTCACAGTTTATAGCATGTCATGGCAGTGGGGGGGAAGGAGAGTGAAGATTTTACAGTGCACAGTACAAATAAAGCTCAGAGGGGCATTCCAAAGCCTCTCTGCTCACTACATTATGCGCCATATGACTGTGGTTGCCTTGGTACACCATGGAATCTCTGAAGAATTATAAATTACTAAAAGCAGCCTGAAGAAACATGCAAAGGAAAAATGGTCATTAGAAAGAGTTTTCTTATAGCATACCTGCCACTGTAATTATTTTTTTTTCATGATATTGTTGCTGTAATGAGGCTGCAAGTTGGTATATGGATTGTCAGCCTACTGGGCTGTCTCTGCATCATCACTATTAGTAAGAGGTTTGATAAATGCTTTGCCCCTGTTCTCATTCAGAAATATAAAAAAATCAAATGTAATTTTCCTCAAATTCGAACACATCCAATAACCAAGACCTAAGATAATAATATCTATTATTGGGCTAAGCTGTCTTGTATTTTCTTTTATTTGCATATAGTACATCAGTCATAATCCTAAGGCTATATTATACTACCCTGTGATACAAAACTATTTTCACTTATCTCCTTACTCATTTGAAGTTCTCTAGTGTAAAGAGCCCTTCAGCACTGATCCTTACAGACAGAGGCAGGGGTGAGTATATTAGGAAATATGGGGTTCCCACATTAAAAAAAAAAGTAAAAGGTTTTTGATAAAATCTCGTTGGGGCAGAAGAGGTAATGAGGGAGATTATGTGCAGGAACTGTGCCATCCATGTAAAGTGGCATATAGGTAAAAAGTGGTCAGTGAGAATAAAGAACATGTGAAGGACTGTGGGTGATGTCACAGGATGTGGGTGTGGGCCCACTGTGCCCCCAGTGGTTGAGGATGTTTCACCTGAGGAGTCACTAATTTTAAATGACTGTCTGGTCTTCATTAGGGACCTCTGCAACAAACGGATGGACTTCCATAGACTATAGTCGGGGACAGGCCAAACGTTAGAACTGACAGCACTAGTTCAATGTCAAGAAACAAGTCTAGGGTCACAAGCAGACAGAGATTATTGGGAGATGAAGCTGGAAATCAATTCAACTAAACAAACTAGCACAAAATAGTCATAAATATCTTGTAGATTATGCACAGCACTGTGAAACAATCCAGGACCTCTGGTCACAGGACATACAAGGGACCTAAGATACCAAAGTTTGAATATTATATATAAAACATTCTGATATATCCTCCTTTTAAAATGCTTGCAATTCTCTCACTAAACCTCTATTGTTCATGTTAAAATAATAAATAATAAAACCAGATATCACCCCAACAATAGCTTTGTTGTCTTTACAAAATTGTATATTATGCATTCAATGTCATGTTTTATCAATGTTACATAGTTGATTTGATTTTAGTAAATCTTTATGTTTCTCAAAAGGTTACTGATAATTTTTCTTTCCCAGTAGTCATCAATTGATTTCCAGTAGTCAGCACACTTATGGACCTTCAGTAGTTAGAACAACTTAACAAATACAACCTGGAGTGCTATGCCTGATTGCCTACTCTAGCTCACTTGACAAGTAAGAGAAGCAATGCTGAAGGTCAGAGGAGGTGGAATAGAAGTCCATTTGCTAACGGTATTGCTGCGCCATCTAATTCATGTAACAGGAGGAAAGGAGGTAGTCAGCATAGAGCAAACCCAAGACTCTGCAAAATGTGCTAATTAAGCATCTGTTCTTCATGTATACATCAGGTTACACAGCATGCTGACTTCACTTTTAATTCCTCATGTTCTGTACTTGTCCACATTCCTTATTACTGACTTAACATGTAGTAAAATAAAACTTACTGTGTATTAATAGGGACTAAAGTGATTATGTTATCTATGTCATGTCTATTCATATAATTATCTACCTAAGTCATGTATCTCTGTATCTAAAAAAATCTATCTGTCTATACATCTGTGTTTGCTTCCAAATATACCACTACAAATGCAATTTAATATGATACCAGAGCTGTCAAAAGAAATATAAGTCACTGACACTGACAGACAGGAAGAAAATGTAGTTACCATTTGATTTCATTGTCAGTCATCAGATTGACATCAACATTATTGAAAGATCAGATGAGAAAATTAATGCAAATTTTTCATAAACACAAGGACATATTTAAATTCATAATGACAATTAATCAGAAATGTATTCATCTTATCTTGTGTTTTTAATGTATAGGGGAATGGAGATGGCATTCAACACAATCGCTGGTTAATCCTTATTTTTAAGAAAAGTATAACAGTATGCATGTATATAATGTATATACAGAATTGAAAACATGCATCGTTTGACAGAAGTTATTTGGAATTATTTGGTATATTTTGGATCCATGGGGGAATTACTTTCTATTGTAATCTTCACTTCCTTAATGGTATTTTTCATAAATCCATTAGAAGGTTGTAATTTGGCTCAAGTTGAAGCAGCAATACCAAATTCTCAATGGACCAATTTTGTAGCCCTTGCTGATTTAGTTCTTATTTAGCACTCACAATAGGGACATGATGGTTACATATTTAGTTAATTCATTAGAATATGTTTTATTTAAATAATAATAGCAAGTGAAATACCTTTTACACACACACACACACACACACACACACACACACACACACACGTAGCACACATAGGTAGTTGGGTAGAGGTGTTTTACAGAATGATAGATTGGAAGAGTTGGGTTTGAGTGAAGTGTAGTATAAGATGGTGGATTTAATAGTGTTAAAGAAGTATATGCAATGGCTGTTACGGCCGCGGGCACCAACCATGACTCACTCCCCTCTGTCCCTGGCGTCCCAACCATCTCCATGACGACCGGGACGTCCCTTCCGGTTCTCTGCCTGACCGTTGCTAGGGCAATGTCCGGATGCCGAGCTGTCAGTTTTATGCACCCCGGCAACACAGGGCAGCTGGGCGCCAAGACTCCTACTAAGTCCATGGGCTATTAGCACTTATTACATTCATTAAGCCACACATGGGGTGCTTATTATGCCATTTCATTCTCTGATCCTGATTGGCTGTCTTAAGTATTTAAGGCAGGGAGTGCTTAGCCTCCCTGCCGGTTATAGCGTGGATACTGTCTGTTGCTGACCTGCTCCTGTCCTGTTCCTGTTTGTCCCAGTGTTCCTGTGGATACTCTGCCCCTCTGCTATTAGACCTCCCGTTGTGACCCTTTGCTCTGTTACTGGATTCTGCTTTCATACTGGTGACCCTGACCTTTTGGCGTGTTATTTGACCACTCTGTTTGCTTCGGACTCCTGACCTCAGCTTACGTCTGACCATCCGTTGCCATCTGTACAGCCTCCTCCAGCCCTGCTGCTGCGGTGTTTTAATAAACTTGCACTACATCTAGAGTTAAGACCTGGAGGCATCCGAGTACCTGTGAGCACATAAAGCTCTACGGGAAAGGCGGCTGCTATGGGCGAAGACCTCTTCCGCAAGTTCTGCAAGTTTATTATCAGACCGGTAGCCTAACAATGGCTTGATTAAAAAAAAGGAGAAGGATGTTACAGGCGTAAATCTAGTTGTGTGTTAGATCTATTAATTAGTACAGCAATGGATCAGGAGATGTGATAATAAATCAGTGTATAGATAGGAAAGTAGTTCAAATAAGTAGATAGATATGGATAGAAGAATAAAAGAGTTTACAAGGAAGTGAGAGTACAAAAATTGAAATATAGAAAAAAGTTAAATACAAGAAATGGTTATACAAAATATCATAATAAAGAGAATAATAAATCAATAATCAGTTAATTCAGTAGGTAGCAAACTGTTTTTGCAATGTAGGTAGGTCTCAAACACATTCCTTCACAGTAGGCAGGTTCCTCAGTGGTTTCTGTTTCAAGAAAGGAAAAAAAAAAGGGTTCAGCTCAGGGACCTCTCTACACAGATTACTCAAGAGGTGTGCACCCATCAATGCCTGGGTGAGGCAAAGGATCTGAGCAATGCCTAGTGCCTGGTTGAAACCCATTGCCTAAAGAAAGCCTGTTGCAGTCTCCTCCTGTTCAGTGGTCTCCAGCAATCCCGGCATCTTTTTCCTTCCTTGCAGCATCCTTCCTGGTGATGTGGCAAGCACTGATCGGGCCATCAATAATTCTTGGTTTTTTTTGTTGCAACATTGCTTCTGATTGGTACAAAGTGAATCCACTTAGATTTGCTTTGCCCACCACTGTAGGACACTAGCAGAGTGACAGCTGCGAGGTCTGAACTCTAAAAATGCTCTGTCCACCGAGAAAATGTTAAGTGTAAATCTGCTTCTTCTCCAGGGCAGTCTTCAACACCTGCTCACCTGAAAAAAGTATACTTGTAAAATAGATGAGTTCTGCAAAAAATTTCTTTGGCATCAAAATGTGGAAGACTTCAATGTTGACAGTGAATTAATTAACCAGTCTACCTCTGTAAATAGTTGGTGTACTTTGTAAGCGAACAATTCGTTTGAGACAATTTGCTTAGTTAATCCATGCCCACATATTGCTGTTGTAATTTATCTTTAATCCAATACATTTTACAGCTGTGCAATATTAACCTCTGCTGAGCTCTGTATGCAGCTGTTTGCCAAGCCACGGTTAGCAGACACTATGAGCTGTAAAATTCATAACATAGCTCATAGAGCTCATAGAATATAATAGAATATGCAGTTGTAAGCATATCATATTTTATTAACTGACCAGAAGAACAATTTCATTCCTTTAGCAATAAATCTTACAAATCACATACCTTACTTTGCCCAATAGAATGTCCTTTTTTCTTAGAGGGTAAAAACATCTTGTCTGCAAATGTGTTAGATGTTTCTTAGTACATATGGTTTTCATGTATTCCAAAGATTCTGGAGTATAAAAATACTAAACATACATAATTTTATGAGGAAGAGTGGCAGAGAGAGTTGTGAAATGGCTTTATGTTAATCCATGTTTTCATATCCAAACACGGACACATTAAAACCTAATTCCAGTCACCATGTCTGTTGTGATACTAAATAAATTATAGAATATTCTGCATTGAACAGAAGCTGAGGTGCAGCAGAAGATCTGGGGCCTGATTCATTAAGGATCTTAAATTAAGAAGTTTCTTATTTAAGTCTCCTGCACAAAACCATGTTACAATGCAAGTGGTGCAAATTAGTTAAATACTGACAGTTTTTTCATGTAGCACACAAATACTTGATAGCTTATTTGTACACTGAAATTAAATAAGCTATCAAGTATTTGTGTGCTACATGAAAAAACAGTCAGTATTTAACTTATGTGCAAAACAGAAAACTAATTTGCACCCCTTGCACTGTAACATGGTTTTGTCCAGGAGACTTAAATAAGAAACTTCTTCATTTAAGATCCTTAATGAATCAGGGCCCTGGTTATCATTTTATTTAGGATTGAGTGTGCTTAAACTACTGCATTACTTACCGCCATAAAGCAGCCTTTTTTAAGCTAGATCTATATGGTCTATTTTCTTAATGCATACTAGCTACATTTTTAATGCTGAAGTGTCGATACAGTGCATGAGCTACAGACAATGTTCATTAAAGTCAAACCACATGAGTGGACACTGCCCTGTGTTGTCTCAGCTAACTCATATATGTGCCTTCCCTTGAGATTCACACTGAGGTGCATTGAGACATTAAGTGAATTTGGGAGAAGCACTCTGAAGCACAACAGACATAGATCTTGGCTCCCACATCTATGCACTTACCAGTAAAGGCGGATGCATTTCATCAAAGTATGTGCATGACATTGCAACATGGAATTTGAACTTTAGCATATTTGTAAATGAGCCTTAGGGCATATTTACTAAACTGCGGGTTTGAAAAAGTGGAGATATTGCCTATAGCAACCAATCAGATTCTAGATACCATTTTGTAGAATGTACTAAATAAATGATATCGAGAATCTGTTTGGTTACTCCAGGCAACATCTCCAATTTTTTAAACCTGCAGTTTAGTAAATCAACTCTTTAGAGTCTTAAAGTATATGACACAAAGAAACCCAAAATAATAGTAATGAAATTACGCTGAGTACCAGCAGGAAAACAAATAAGATTGTGGTTCCTGACCTTCACAGCTTACAATTGAATTGAAGGTAAACAGAAAAGTTGTATCACATATTTTTATTTGTAAATATTATAAAATGCACTGTCAGCATTTAGCTTTGTTGAATAGGGAACCATTGAATTCCATTGTGGAATAAAGAGCCAGTTCTTAGCACAGCCATAGTGATGAGCAGTTATGAATACCATATGTTTGAGCACTGCAAAATCCCAAACACTGGCTCCTATACATGCTTTTGCCATCATTATTAAGACATAACCTTTGTTTTTCTATAGCTAAATCAAGCAAATTATATTCAGCACCACGTGACATCAGCAATTCATCCGCTCACCAGGGATTCTTCTCTACTCACCCATGCCTCTCATGCCTCTGCTCTAATTAAGAGTGTTACAGCACCCATGACAGCATTTACCATTTCTCACATTTCTATACACATACATTTTTGTTTAGTCAGTCTATCTTCTCAACGTTCTGAGGAGCATTTGAGTGGTATTTCGGCAATGTTGAGCAGTAAATTATTTTTGTACTAGCACTTTGTTCTAGTGTTAGAAAAGTAAATATTTTTAAATCAGCAATTTTATGAAGTGGATTATCATTGTGAATTTTTCTAATTTATTTTATGTTGGTTTTGCGTGGTGGCCAACATCTAGTATAATATTACCGGTATATTGAAATAAAATTAGACATCTGTTTTGAAATTGTTTTGACATTGACAGGATAGGACATTATTAATTTTTAATTTGTTATTCATTTGCTACTAATGACATTGCTGAAATCCTGTACCAATGGTCAATTATTGTTGTTGCTACGATGATGAGCTTTATATATTGTTATCCTTTTTTAATGTTCATTTTTTTGATGTATTAAATAAACATATTGCAGTTTAGTTTTAGTCATTGAGCGCATGTTATGGGTATTTTTACTCTTTGTACTCTATGTCAATTGTACACACACAATCATACGCATATAACACACTGCCAAACCACTATGCCATGTGTTTTGTACCCTTTATCCATAATCTACAATTGTGTCTGTATTATATTTATTCATCCAAAAGAATTTTCTAAAATAATATTCAGTTCAAAACCAGCAGCCTTTGCCAGGGCCGTCTTTCCCATTGGGCACAGGGCCCATATATATATAATCATTTTTATTTTTTTTATATATAGGGGCCCCGGTGCACTGCTGTGCCCGGGGGCCCAAGATGTTCTTAAGTGGGCCCTGGCCTTTGCAACAGGTATTTGTCTGGTGTAGCAAGGTGCGGGCTGGCAGATGTCAGCCCGGGGGGGCGCACGCCGCACAGGCGGCCGCATCACACATGTATCACAGAGGCGGCCTAGTGCGAGCCTCAGCCAAGCGCCTCTAGTTTCTGATCCATCGCTCGGCGCTCGACTATCTCCTGGTTCCCGGCAACATGGCAGCGCTGTCAGAAGCCACTTCAGTTGCGCACTTTGAGGAGCTGCTTCAGAAGAGCGTAAAGTCTCTGCTTGTTGTATATTTTTGGGCATTATATTGCTTCTGGGGGGCGGCCCTAACAGCTGTAATTCTGAGCGGCCCAGCCCGCCCCTGGGTGTAGCAAGCATGTATACTAACTCCCCTCAATAGCATAGGGATAGAAAGTGTAAAGAAAGCTAGAGATGTGGCTTGACAGTGTTAATAGTAAATGCTAAAGTCACTTTCTTTTACAAATTATATGTTACTTCTGACATGCTTTAAAGAAAATAATAATAATAAAACAAATCTGTTGTTTTTTTCTTTAAAAACTCAATGGCAATCTTCTTTATTTGCAAGCGACTGTATAGTAAATGTATTTTAAGTAAAGCAAATAAACGGACATGACTTAATTTTTAGTACGGAAATATGTATCTTACACAAAAGGATGTATGTCCAACTAAAATTAAGCACCTATCCATTTATGTTCAGGCAGACTTTATGAACATTTTGCTTAAAGGCAAAAACATTTATGTCGGTATAAAATACAGTGTTTGACATTGATTGCTATCTCATTATTTATTAAGTATATTGTATATATTCTACACTATTATGTATATCTACAATATAATGCAAGACCTGGAGTGAACTATTTCAACTAACAAGACATACATAAAAATACTTTTTGTTTTAGCATAGTTACATTTTTAGTAGTATGAGTCAAAGAAAGCATTTTTACTGAGATGTATTATTAGCAAATTAAGAGTAAATGAGATTTGAAAAGAAAATATTTATTCCCCTTGGAGTCTGTGGTTCTTGCAATTGATTGCTTTAAGATGTGGGGGTTTTAAGGCATCAGAAAAAATCTGAGAAAGACACTTAGCTGCCGGCAGCAAAGCTGTTTGTTTGGATCATTTTCGCTGTAGTTAATTGCTGGAGGCTTGATGCCACAACCGATGCCAATTTTTCCTTTCCAAAATTATTCTGACATCCGAATCCTTGCAAATAGCTTTTTAATCTCACTTGAAGTTAATTGATTCCTGCTTAAGACAAAAAATTTTTTATTTCTTTTTAAAGTGCTCAATGAGCAGATACAGGTTATGTCACATAAAAATCAGAAAAATAAACAAAAGAGCTATTCTGCACTAATGTATATGTATGTGTCTGACTGCAGAAAATTCATGCTGTCTATCGTATTGTTTGCATTAAAAATCTTTGTAATGGACCACTATAAATTTAAACAGCTCTGCATTAGAACCGAATTGTATGTGTAGTGTCAGTATCAATGGTTTTGTTCCATATATCTGAGGCCACACAGTGAACAAACCATGTGTGAATACATTCATTTTAATCTTTGCGCTCAATGAAGCATGGATTCAACAGGAAAATAAATACTTTGGAATTTTTATTCCAATGTTTCAGAGCAAGCATAGACATTACATACTACATTTGGAATCTTCTTTTTTTCTTGATGGGTTTTGTTTTGTTCCTTTATTTCTGTCTACTCCATTCTTATATACTCTTGGCCACTTAAGCGCTGGACACCATTAACTTATAGAATATTTACAGTGTTATTGCAGGGCAAGATGTGAAATAGACAAACTGTTGACACACAAATGCATTTTCTTTCTTTGTGCAAGTTCTTCCTTAACTATTCTTGTTTGCTCTTATTTTCCAAATATTTTCGTATCAGGAAAATGTCATACGTTTATATTTCATTTTTGACTCCTCTTCCAGAATTAAGAAAAATATTGTGAAGGGTTGGTGGCTTTTGCACAAAGGTTATCACTCTTTTACACTACAATAATTTTTTCTAACATTGTTCTAAGGTGCAAATTTCTACTTAACTAATAACACATTTGCTTTAATTGTCTAAGTTGCACTTGACGCATAAAAAATAATTATTTATTGGTTGCTATGCAGAAATTCAAAACTTTGAGCAATGTGTGTACAGGGTACAGGGGCAGATTGGTCATACGGAAACATGACGATATCCCCCCCCCCCCCCATTTAATTTTAAACCTGTAGGGGAGGTTCTGAAAACTGGACCCAAATCTAAAAATCTGGACTTATCAGGGCCATCCTTCCCCTGAGACCAGCCACTTTATTGTATGTGCTGTACCACAAATCAACTCTCTGCCCTGACCAGAAGGGCAGTGGACTGATCTGTTGCTCCCCTTCCGTACGTCCATTGTTACTTCCTTTTATCCCTGTCCACTCCTCCCCTCTGCATACATATAAGGCTGGCTCCGGCTCCCCAGTGTCAGGATTTCCCAGGTTTGACCACGGAGAGGAGATAAATGAGTTTATTAATAAACAGAGATGACAAGGTAACTCATGAGACAGTTCAAAGTGCAGATGAGAAACAGGTAACTGCAATAGTAGATTTCAACAGGCAGCATAGAACTACAAGTACCAGGTATAATGGTTAAAGATGCAGGAGTCCAGGACACAGGTAACAGCAAATAGTGGATTTCAACAGGCAGCGTAGAACTACAAGTACCAGGTATAATGGTTGAGGATGCAGGAGTCCAGGACACAGGTAACAGCAAATAGTGGATCTCAACAGGCAGCGTAGAACTACAAGTACCAGGTATAATGGTTGAAGATGCAGGAGTCCAGGACACAGGTAACAGCAAATAGTGGATTTCAACAGGCAGCGTAGAACTACAAGTACCAGGTATAATGCTTGAAGATGCAGGAGTCCAGGACACAGGTAACAGCAAATAGTGGATTTCAACAGGCAGCGTAGAACTACAAGTACCAGGTATAATGGTTGAAGATGCAGGAGTCCAGGACACAGGTAACAGCAAATAGTGGATTTCAACAGGCAGCGTAGAACTACAAGTACCAGGTATAATGGTTGAAGATGCAGGAGTCCAGGACACAGGTAACAGCAAATAGTGGATTTCAACAGGCAGCGTAGAACTACAAGTACCAGGTATAATGCTTGAAGATGCAGGAGTCCAGGACACAGGTAACATAGTAAAATAGTAGATTTCAACGAAGAAATATGCAGGAGTCCAGATAGCAGATAGAAGCTGAGCACAGGGAATGCTCCTCAGAATGACCTGATGATCTGGCCCAGACTGTTTGAAGCAGGCAGGTATAAATAGGCCTCATGCAGCTGAAACCACTCCCAGTGATCAAGGAGAATAATCAAGTAGCACAGTGGCCCCTTTGGTGGGCAGTGGTACTACAAGTGGAAAGCATACCAAATCCAATAGAGTCACTGTAGACAGCAGCTGCAGAGTGCAAATCGTGACACCCAGATATCAAGAGACCACAAGTGAAGCAGTGGTAAGCGTAATTGTAAGTGCTAGTGTTAATGTAATTTGAGGTTGGTGGGGGCTATTAATCCAATGTGTGGTCTCTTTTTAAATGTGATGGCTATTAATTTAATGTTGGGGCTCATTGTGTCAAATAGGTCTGTATTAAATTTGAATGTTATTCATTTACTATTGAGACTGTGTCAAGGTTTTCTTGTATATCACACTGAAAAATGGTTATGGTGAACTAAAGTAATGTTTATTGTTTACTACAAGTAGGGTAGGATCTCATTGGTTGAAGGGCCAGACAAGATAGGCAACAAAAAGCCAGAATTAATATACATAAACAATGGAATTTAAGCTTAGCAGAGTCATGAGTACAGAAATGCAGAATGGCCAGACTAGTTGTGGGTCAGGGTACCAGAAAATCAGGATTGACCACTCTTGGGGAAATGCAGAACTGCACCTGTAAAGACTTAGTACAGCAAAAAGTTAAACAGTAGCAGACTGGTTGTGGGGAATTACATGAATGCTATTAACTTATTGTCAAGTTGGGGGAGGGTGGTCAAGGTCAATGTTTGATTGTCTTTACAGGAAGTTAAAGTGGCAATCTGTTTTCCAAACAGGGCACTAATATTCCAGGGTCCATTAAGGCAGCAACTTAGCTGCAGAAAGTAGTCAGAGCAGCAAGTGGGTAGAAAAAAAGAAGTAGAGTCTGCCAACTGTCCCAATTCTCCTGTCAACACTTGCAGCGAATGTTCAGAAAGTATGTCTCACTTCACGTTGCTCTGCTTATGAGACAAGAGCCAAGAGCATCGAAAAATAGTGTATGCATCATTGCTGGTGTGTTTGAAGGGCAAGGGAAGAAGTTGGAAGGTGGTCTATCTTTTGTTTAAAGAGATAGTCATGTTCAATGCATATTGGCTGTGCTAATAATGGCGTTGCCCCTGCTTTGCAACAATGAATGCATAACCCTGGCTAATGGAGATTTTACCCCAATACTAGCAATTTGTCTCTACCTGCAACAAGTGGCCACTTTCACAATATTTTTCAGGGCCAGGTTAAATTTCCATTGTTTATGTACAGTATGTGCTATGATTTCTACTTTTGGGTGTTGTGTATTGCTTCTGAAGCATCACTTTGTTAGTGATTGTGCCTGGTTTCTTCTGACCGCTTACAAAGGATCAGACCATTGATTCATGGTGCTGGGTTCAACACAGGACAGCCAGGAAACATATTAGAGGGTTAGCTCTTTTTAGTAGGTCACAGGATTACAGCAGATACTAGGAATCATGTAGGATCTGTGTAACATAGGACAGTTACATAGCATTATGTGTATTTTTGCATATGTGCACGGCAATGAAAATTTTCTCTACAGATTAAGTCAATTACCTCATTCCAGTTTTTAATCGGCATATCTATAGGAACATGAGAGCGTGCCCGTTCAATGTTGGCCCTGGCAGAGAGAGAGCGTTGCTAGGCAATGGGGCACCCAAGCACACTGAGGAAGTGGGGGATGGTGCCTGATAGCCTCACTGAAAATCTGGGGTTTGTGGTGCCCGTTATTGCCCCCTATTTGCATAACTAGCATCTGCTCCTGCAGAGATGTCTTGTCACCTAAGTCCACCAGCTGCATCATTAGCAAAGCACAGAGTTGAGGAGCTTGTGCATTTGGTTCAATTCGCTTCTCTTTACTGAATAAAGGATGTCAATGCCTTTTGTTTGATATAGGATTTTGTGATCCACCTGGGACATTGTGATGAACTTAGCCGTCCTAGTGTGTGATCCTGTGCTGCAGTTACTCTTCTCCTGAGTAACGTATTTTACCTGAACTGGTCTTCAAAAAACTAACTGAGATTACCCACAGCTTGCCTCAAATTAAAAACTGTGACAGAATAGGGTTTCTCTGGTGACTACCCTAATTAATTTGCCTTGGTATTCTCTTTATCATCAATATCCTACCATTACTAACCACTCCTATTAGTATCATTAGTCCACCAAACAATTACTGACTGCGAATGCCAACAGCACACCTTTTGTAGGAGATTAGGAGAGTTGCACGAGAGTAGTCATAGCCACCACTATGCTTATTCACAGAAACCTTGGTCTGCCTAGTTGCAGGTGTTGTAAATAGCTGAAGTTCCCCTTTACTGGTGATTATGGCTCGTTCCCCCTGACAACTTACTTAGGAGCAGGCAGTGTGCTGACTGAGGGCACTGGGTCCAAAAAGATAAGGATGAGGATTAGCTCCGTATCTGTAGGACACAGGTGTACAGCAGATAATAGGTGTCATGAAAGATCTTGTAGGAAGAATAGTGTTTATTTCTCATATGTAGCCCTTAAGAGAACAAGATGTTACACAGTTTACATGGGGCTCTGCTGCCCTTTTTAACCAATACAGGTTGATTCACAAATTGTGAATCAGCCTGTATGTTTTCATATCTTGTAACATTGCTTTCAGTGGCAGGGTGTGTGTTCCTCTTCTCTGTCCATACACAGCCTTAGATCTCTCTACTGGACCACCAAGATAACATATATATTTTATACTATTAAATACATTTTAAAACTCAACACACAGACATTTACTCTTCCTTTTGTGTGTGTGTGTGTGTGTGTGTATATGTGTGTGTGTATTTGTGGGAGGAAAACAGGGGACCTGGCAGCAAATACATTTCTTCATACACATTAAATTAATACACTTCATATTTTACATTAGGCGGATAGCGCTGGAAATGAACACTTTGGGCACCACAGTGCTGGACATTACCTCATCAGGTGCTGCAGTACCAGACATGCCTCTCAACAAGTGTGGGGTAAAGTGCTGTTGACAGCACTGATATAGAATTAAAATTTTATTTTTGAATACTCTGAAGGATAAACTTTTACATATATATAGAAATTACATGTAATTGTTTAAGAATGGGAAATATACATTTTAGAGATAGTAGCTTAATTAATCTCTATCATATATGATTTGTTGATTGTTTAGTGAAAAATAATCAGTAGAATGCTGTTATGGGTTCAGTTCATTCCATCAAACCATTTTGTATGATTTATGCTGATTTCATTACCTATCATACTCTGCTGTACTGTGCCTCTGAAAAATAAAGCTTCATCGAATATTTCATTAATCAAGTTTGAATATAGTTACAGTTTCCAACAAGCACTACCTTATTATTACTAATAATGTTTAAGGTGAGGCATTTCATGACAGGGTTTCTCAACTACAGTGCTCAAGTACATGATCACACTGTAAGGATTCTACAAGATTAACTGTGGAATTATGACTCACCCAGCCAAATTGAAAATTCTCCTGTTCATGAAATATTGAACCATGACGTTTTGAGGGTATCAGAACAGGAAAACACTGTTCTATAAGAAAGGTGTTTGATATTGTTTTGATTTAGCTTTTTCATGAAAACAGCTCATTGCAAATGTGAAATAAAACACAATTCATAAGCTAAGAATTCTGACCAAAATTTACTTTTAAAAATCCTTTGACACATCTTTTTAAACCTATTTAGTTTGAACTAATAATAAAAGATTTGTGTAGTGGTTTGTTGACAATATATCTGTTAGCCAAATGCCATTACTTATTTTGCATTTGCTGATCTCTACTAACACCAATATAATTTGTATCCTTCATTAAAATGTCTCTTGTGCAATTTCAGTTTTATTTCATTGGTGCTCTGTGGCACGAAATAATGACAACTCCAAATGGGGAAAATGTGTAATAACCATTATCATCATCATCATCATCAACATTTATTTATATAGCGCCAGCAAATTAAGTAGCGCTTTACAATTGGGAACAAATATTAATAAAACAATACTGGGTAATACATACAGACAGAGGGGTAAGAGAACCCTGCTCGCAAACGTATAATCTATGGGACAATGGGAGTTTGAAACACAAGGGCATGTGCTATATCATATTGCACACTGGACCATCTAGAATGCAAAGGTAAAAGTATTTAGTGGGCTGTGTGATCAGTCACACAGCAATGTTGGTCAGAGGGTTGTTGTCTTATGTTAGCTGTGTAGAGGGTGGTAGTAAGGTAACCTAGGGAGATTAAGATGGTGGTTGAGGAATATCATAAGTGTGCCTGAAGAGGTGGGTTTTCATAGAACGCTTGAAGGTCTGAAGACTAGAGGAAAGTCTTACTGTGCGTGGGAGGGAATTCCACAAAGTGGGTGCAGCCCAAAAAAAGTCCTGTAACCAGGGATGGGAGGATGTCATGAGAGTGAAAGAGAGACGCAGATATTGTGCAGAATGGAGGAGTCGAGTTGGTAGATATTTTGAGACAAGTGAGGAGATGTATGCCAATGCAATTTTCTTGACGGCCTTGTATGTTAGTAAAATAATTTTATATTGGATTTGTTGAAATACAGGCAACCAATGTAGAGACTGACAGAGTGACTCAGCAGAGGAAGAACGGTTTGCAAGGAAAATCAATCTAGCGCTGTGTGCAAAATAGATTGTAGGGGTTCAAGTCTGACTTTGGGAAGACCAGTAAGGAGGGAATTGCAATAGTCGATGCGGGAGATGATGAGTGCATGAATTAAGGTTTTTGCAGTGTCTTGTGTGAGATATGTGCGTATTCTGGAAATGTTCTTTAAATGTATGTAGCATGATTTAGTTATAGAGTCGATGTGGGGAATAAATGATAGTTCTGAGTCAGAGATTACACCTAGGCAGCGACCTTGCGGGGTGGGATTTATGGTCCTGTTATCAACAGAAATAAAAATGTCAGGCAGGAAGCTTCTGTTTGTGGGTGGGAATATTAATAATTCAAGTTTCAAGTTTTTGAAAGATTGAGTTTGAGTTGGCGAGAAGACATCCAAGAAGAAATGGCAGAAAGACAGTAAGTAACGCGAGACAACACAAATGGTGAAAGATCAGGAAAGGATAAATAAATTTGTGCATCATCCGCATAGAGATGATACTGAAATCCAAAGAAGCTTATTTCCAAGAGAAGTGGTGAAGATAGAGAATAGCAGAGGACCTAGGACTGAGCCTTGTGGTACTCCAACTGATAAAGGAAGCGGAGCAGAGATGGTTCCAGAGAAATTAATACTGAAAGAGCGATTAGATAGGTAGGATGAGAATCAGGATAGGACAGTGCCTTCAAGACCTAGGGATTGTAGCGTTTGTATGAGGAGAGAGTGGTCAACAGTGTCAAATGTGCCATCATGATCATGTATATTGTCTGGTTTAGAATAGTCCATGTTACAGAATTTATGTTAACTTACAGTTACCTATAGGATTATTGCTAATATATCTGTGACCAAGGGCCCACATACCATCCATGGAAACTCTACCCACATCTCTGATTGTGCAATAAACTTTGAAGCTCTATGCAGCATTAAAAATTTGCTGGAATTGAGCACACATTTATATGAGAGTAGGCAAAAATAGTTGTCATAAGAAATGATGATCCTCTTAAAAGCTTAACTTTTCAGGTGGATTTAAGAAGTTTGACGGGGGAATGTGATTAAAGCAATGCTCAGATGTAAACAGGTCCACAGGTACAAATAAGTAAAGTTGCAATTAAATTGTAAGCAATTCATATTTTGTAGAGTTCCAGTAAAACGATTTTCGAGTTTCACTTTTAATTTGCCATCCTGTGGATTGGCACACTATTTCTATGTCAATTCATACTGCTCTGTAAAGAGTAAAAAATACAGCAATTTGGTGGTGATTAGAAGTACCAAAATTAACATTACTACTAATAATTCAATGGATAAAGGCTAACAAACCTATTGGTCATTGCAAGAATTGTTATGTCATGTTTATTTAACAGACCTATAAAGGGGTGTTTGTGGTCAGTCCTACATGCTGTTCATAATCACTCAGATTGTGTTATCATTGCACTACAAAGTAGTAATACTGCAATGGTACAACTATAGGGACCTGCTATTTCTATTTTCTGCTTTTCTATTTTTCATCAACTATAGGTTCTTCCTGTTCAATGATACAGAAAATGCACTTGTTTGTTGCTATTGTGGTAGCTGTATAAACTATCCACTCAAGACAGCAAACAAGAAAAGAACTCCCTAGGGCACTACATACATCAATGTATAATTAAAAAACAGATTACGAGTAGCTGTCCTAAGAGAATTGTGGAACCTCACATTAAGAATATAGAAACAGAAAAAAAGTGGATAGGATTGTGCTGCAAACTGGTTATAATAAAAAAGTTAACACTATTTAAAAAAGCAATTGTTGTAATTCCTTTCCATGAGAGCAATTCATATATTTATTACATAAAAACAACACCAAAGTCAATAAATAAATGTAGTATTCATATATAAAGATATTTGCACAGGATAAAGCTCAAGAGTGAACAGCAATAGTCATTTTTATACATCATTATGCAGATATTCAGCAGATTGAGACTTATATATGCCAAGTTGGTTCAATAGAAAAACAGTGATATTAGTACTCATGAAAAATGGGTTATACTGTAAGTAGATGTCTAGTATAATAGTCTTCAATTACCAAGTTAACGGCTTTAGGTGCTATAAGGAAACAACAAACGATCTTACCATATGAAGAAATCATCTCCAGTCTTATAGTCCCGCTTTGTATAAA
Organism: Mixophyes fleayi; assembly: GCF_038048845.1. Taxonomy (NCBI): domain Eukaryota; kingdom Metazoa; phylum Chordata; class Amphibia; order Anura; family Limnodynastidae; genus Mixophyes; species Mixophyes fleayi. The sequence goes on from NC_134406.1 coordinate 179,083,212, forward strand.
CGTGATGTGTTCATTTTGTATGAATCTGGAACTGCTGTTTAAAAGTGATCAGAGCTGTTTCACGGTTTTTGTTGTATCATTGGTAACTTTAAAAGTCCTGTGCAGTTTGATAGAATACTTTCCAAGCTGATGCATTTAAAATCAATATGAACTACTCAAGTGGACAACTCTTTAGACAGGTATCAAATGCATTGATGCTTTTCTGTGCATTATGCACTGTCATAGAGAGCAAGGCAATCTGAATAGTTAAAAGTCTGAAATCCAATTAGGTGTTCTCATTAATAAGAACACCTGTGTGACTTAAAGAGATCTGACCATATGAAATTTAATTAAAAGGAAATGCGACAACATTTTCAAAACTAAACTTGTTTCATTTAGAATATCATGATATTTAAAAAAATATTGTATACAATTGCATCAATGTATCTATTCTAATATAATATAAATTTATATTTGGTCTCTAAAATTTTGAATGTGCCAATGAATTTAGGTGCAAATTTCATGCTCAAAGGATGAAATTGTGGGTAGATAACCAGACTTTGTCTTCAGATGTCTCAGTTGATATGATTTTCAGATAACTGAAAAGTTCCTAAAAGCAGAATTCACTGCTGGTACTTCTGAAGTTGGTACATTAATCAAAGTGAGTAATTTAGGATGACAACTATAGAATACAAATAAGTTGAGTTAGAGACTACCTCATGAAAATGGTTATTGTGGGCAAACTCTGCCCGTGAAAAAAGTTCCACTCTGTTGTATTGATTGCCCAAGAATTACATTCTCAGAAATTTTGCAAGATCTTCATTAGTTCTTTCAGTTAATCCAGTGGATTGGGGGTGATCAGCATAGGAAAACTTAAGCTTTAGCCTATTATTTTACAAAAGGCTCTTCAAAATTTGGCTACAATTAAATACAATTTCTTGGGGCTACTCATGTAAACCCTCGTGAAAAATGTAGCCAAAATGGAAGCAGAAGGTAGGCTCTTGAGGGGAACAAAATTAACTGCTCTAGACAATCTTGAATGACCCAAATAACTGTGCAAGTGCTAGATGCAGGCCCGGCGCTCCCATTAGGCAAGGTTAGGCACTTGCCTAGGGCGCCGGGCTCTGGAGGGCGCCTGGAGGGCGCCACAGAACTGGAAATTAATTTTAAAACTGTGCGGCGACCGCTGACCATACCTGTCACGGCCGCCGCACAGCATTCAGATGCATGGGGAGGGGGGGAAGAGGCTATTGCTCACCACCGCCGCCTCTCTGCTCCGTCTCCTCCCCTCACTAGTGTCAGTGAGTGGAGGGGAGGAGACGGAGCAGAGAGGCGGCGGTGGTGAGACAAGGTAAGAAAAGACGGGGTGAGGGGGGAGGAGGGCGCCGATTTTTGCGAAGGGGGGAGAGGGCGCCAATTTTGCCTAGGGCGCCATGGACCCTAGCACCGGCCCTGGCTAGATGGAGGTAAATTGGTGATAAAATCCATTGATAAATGGGTCCATGGATGATCTGAAACTAGCAAGGAAGAGAGTGTACAGAAAGATTTTTGATGAGGTACCTTGTGCTGGGCGCAGATGGAACATGCAGAAACTAATTTCTCTACATCCAGATGGAGGGATGGCCAATAGATTCAAGTGATAAGATCTCAAGTTTTTTAATACCTGCATGTCTAAAAATGTGAGAGGCATGGGCCCAATGTAGCAACTTGGAACACAATTTAGGTAAAATTAAGATTTTGCCAGAATGACATCTGAAGAATGAAGAAGTAACTGCTAGAGTACAATTAGGATCCAAGAACTTAACTATCACTGAAGATTCATATCTGAATAATCAGAAGGTTGTGAAAGAACATCAATTTTCTTGTTTTCAGAAATAGGATTCTGGAAGTCCTTAGCTGTTATGATAGAAACTTGAAACTGAGCTGTCTACAATTTCTCCGATCTTTGTTAGCCAGTGTCTTTGCTACCTGAATAAGCGTCCAGATATAAAGTATAAGCTTACAGTGTAATGTTTTATTCTTAGAACCTGGACAATCGTAAAGAAAGAAATTAAACCAGGAAAAGAATAATGACCATCACGTCTGACAGTGGTTTAAACACTGTGTAGACTGTAAATAAAGAAGGTTTTTATGGTCTCTATAAATGGTCACTGGAAATTGCACCCTCTCTAAAAAGTACTTCCGTTCTTCTAGCACCATAGTTCCTCTCTCCAGGTAAGACTTTGCAAAAGACAAACCCACATGGGTGGAGCTTCCTGGAAGAGGCTCACTGAGACAGAACTGCTCCAATCCCATAGGAAGATGCATCCACCTCAAGAAAATAAGCACAAGAATTATCAGGTTATTGCAGAATTGAAGCTGAAAAAAGGCAGTTTTAAGTTGTTTAAAAGCTTGAACTACATCTGGAGGCCGCTCCTTGGAGTTAGCAATTTTTTGTGCCAGGGCTGTGATGGGAGTAACCAAAGTAGAATACCTTCTAATAAACTGATGAAAATAGTTAGTAAAACCCAAAAACATTGGGAAACTTTTAGTACTTAAGGTTGAGGCCATTCTGGATGTTTTTACGTTTATTGGATTCCATTCAAAGTCCAGAGTCTGAAATAATATAACCCAAAACGTAGCATATTTTAAAGACACACATCTCCAGTTTAGAGAATAAATGGTATGACATGAGTTGAGTATGAACTTATTCAACATGTTCACAATGAGTGATAAGATCTTGAGAAAAAAATTAGTATATCATCCAAATATACTTCCAAGAAAGGATAAAAGACATCTCGAAAAATCTCATTAACAAAGCATTGAAATAATGCAGGGGTATTGCACAGGTCAAATGGGCGGAACAGCTTGGAGCCCAAGACAAGAAAAGATCTGTGCAGTATGCCAATCAAAATTAGTACAGTGTTGACATGGGAGTCCCAAGACTACCGGATTGAAACCCTTAGGGATAACAAAAAATTTGACTTCTTTAGGCATTACCAAGTTATCTGTGAGCAATCTGTTAATTATTAGAAGCCTGGTCTTTGTATAATTATATTTAGTTTAATAATGTATCATGTATTTTTGTTGTCTGTGTATTATATACAACTGTAAATTTGATGTACTGCTCTGTGGAACTCTTTATATAAAAGAAAGATCATAATAATAATAATCATAAAAAGTGGTTCATGCACAAATGCTTGAACAAGAGTCCAAATCCTGCTTGCCTTTGAATAACACTTTGTACAGATGTAACAACCTTTGAATGTTAGTGCATCCATAGCACCTGAGCGTGACATGTTATAATGTGAAGTAAAGCACATCCCCCCCCCAAGAAGGAAAATATAGGTAATTGTGGGCAGAACAAAAAGTAAAAAAAATAAATGTTCCCATGCCCAAATGCGGTATGAGATGAACATTGAGTGGCACAGTTTAGAACATTTTGCTTATGTCTACTTGCGGTCTTCTCACTTTCAGTTTACAATATTGTAGAAGTGTGAACACATGAAAACCCCTATGAAATTGCAGGTGGCAACAAGTGTCACTGATGCCTAACACCATTGGTTGAAAATCACAATGCACATTCTAACCTGAACTTTACAAATTGGTTTGGCTAGCTCAAAAATGTTCAAGCTTAAATTGATACATTTAAACTGTTTTCTACCTTTTTAATTTGTGGACAGATTTAGAGATGGGAGAGTTGGGAGAGAATAACATCCTAGCTCAAATCTGAATTCCAGTGTAAAAAATAATGCTGCCCAGTTTTGTAATTTTGTTACGCAGTAATTTCCTTGCACCCTATAGCTAGATTTGCTCCTAGCTCTCCATGAAGCCTAAATTATTTTAATGCATTTTTTTCTTCTAACACTTTTTGTCAAGTTTTAATAATACATCTTGCCACAGCTAAGTCTGATTTTTTTTCTAACATTGAGCCTATGAGGATGGATCTAACAATCTATAATATTTGTTTTCAATCCATTTTACTATGTGCTCAACATGCAGTTTGTCAAAGATAAATAATTGGATGAAGGAGTTACATTAATCATTTCTGTTCATTATAATCAGTTGCGATGCAAATCATACCCAACGTAACTTTCTATAATAAAATTAAAGTGTGTTTTATATATCTACTAATCTTTTCATATAAAATATATTGTGGGAAACAAAGTGCTAAATAATATTTCCAACATCTAAATTATATTGTGTTTGGTACCCCTATGCTTACAATTTAATGAGAATGCTTATGGTGCTATTTATGTAGTGTTTGCACTTAGCGTACACTAGTTATCGATAATATCATTTTTCTACACACTAATAGCAAGCACTCAAGGATCATTAAGAACCAGTTTGAAAAGGTCTAGAGTCAGGAATCTGAAGTAAGGACAACTGGCATTCCTGATGGACCAGAGGAATCCACCAATGCCACCTCGAGTATCTGAGAGTGCAAGACCCCTCAGCCAATGAATGAAGACCTTACAATTGTAACTGTGTGTCACTGTGATGTCATTTAATTTACAATTGCACTGTGTATAAATGTAAGCTCTGTTTTTTGAGACTAGAGTGTTTTGATTGAAGCTTGAGTTGGTGCCAACCAGCTGAGGGCTGGCAAACTTCAACCAGAGGGGCAAGACTTAACTCAGCAGCTTATTTTAAAGGAAAAAAATGCAAGTGTCCCAGTGACCCAGCCCAAAGTAGCCCATTATGGGACTGGCCCGGGGGGGGGGCATATGCCCCCCTGCCGCACAGCCCAGCCTGCCCCTGGTGCCAACTGTCGCACACGTATGTATACCAAAATTTGCCTTTTTATGGTTTGCTAATAAACCCTTTTGTGCTTTTGCATCAAAACGATCGCATCAGAAAATCATTATTGGTAACGATAGTATGGGCGGAACAAGTTCTATGAGAGGGGTTTCCATGCCATGCACCAAGTTTGTTCATGACCAACATGCAAGGGATGAGGCTATCATTCTAGACAAATACACATGCAATGCCATGCATACTACTGTTGTGTACCATCTGCTCCCCTTCATGAGCAGAGCAGTGTGAAACAGACATACCTTCAATTCCCAACCTCCCTGACTAAGAGGATTGTTATCCAAAATCGTGACTACCCAACTGGAATCAGGACAGGGGGAAGACTGTCTTGCTCTCTTCTACCTGTTCCTGAAGCTTCCACTACCTGCTGTTGCTGGTTTCTCAAGCTCAGTTGCTGTTTGTCTGGATCCTGGAATGTTGGAGCCCTGTTTGGAAAAAAGATTGACTCATGAAACATAGAAAGCCCCAATTAGACCCAATGTTAAATCAATGGCACCCATGGTTAATAATAAGGCTTTCCTCTCTACAACCAGCTCTGACATTAAATAGCATTCACATTTAATAAATAGTTGTTTCCCTCCAATCAGTCCCAACATTAAGTACAGTAAAATGTATTTGCAGATTTAGACCAACCCTGCCAGCCCTAGTATTTGTATTTCAGCAATGACAATTAGCAATGGAGCGATGGAGCTCTCCTCTTTGTGTGCAACCTATTTAACACTGTACAATTTGACTGCAAATTCAGAAGACCAAGCCTGCCAGCCCTAGTATTTGTATTTCAGCAATGTCAATTAGCAATGGAGCAATGAGGCTGAATGTCACTATAGACTTTGAAAAACACTGCTACCCCTCCTCTTTCTATTGTACCTATGACGCTGCCCAACTGCTCTATAGACTACCAAAAACCATGCCACCCCTTCTGTGTCCCTCTGTGAAATGGCGCTCGATCGCCGTGGAGAGCGGTACTTATAGAATCCAAAAATCGCAAGATCCGAGATCCAACGACCTAACAATGATGTTTTGCCTCGTTTTCAATTCCGAGGGCGCGCTCTTCTCGGTACTCGGATCTGCTTAGTTCGAATGTGTTAGGTTCTCGGGAAACCAAGCCTCAGCATCTCTACTAATTATGGCCAAAAACATCACTTTTTTATTCAAATACTACAGTAGATGGAACACCTTTTTACATTCAAATAAAATAATGCAGGGAGCCTGGTTGAAATAATTTTGATATACTTTATATTTAATGCAGATAAGACAGCGTGGGACACATATATCTGTCATCTGCCACTTTATATATCTTTATCTAGCTCTCTATCTACATATATATATATATATGTGGTGGTGTATAAGGAACCTTAATTGGACATGTTAAACCGTAAGGTTTTTTGTCTATAGAATATACTCTTTATTTTGTATGGTTTTATGTAATGTACACACTAATATGTGGATTTATATTGTGTAATAATTTAAATAGGAAGTTAACTTTACTAAGATGAGAACTTGAGAACCTCTACAAAAAACTTAATTCACGAACCGGTTACCATGGCAACCGTAAGTTCCGATATACGGAAGTACATGTTGCCTCTGACACTCTGAGATAATGTGTGAAACTAGTGATCTGGCTGACCACACAAGTAAGGAGTTTTACTATGGAACCCACAATTCCTAAGGATTGTATGAATTACTACCTTTTATGTGGAAACAGTGGATCTTGTAATGGTTGCCATGGCAACCCGTTTTTTGTTTTATATATATATATATATATATATATATATATACACTTTTTACTTCTTGTGATTTTTATTAAATACACACTAATATGTGGATTTATACTGTGCAATTATATATAATTGAATTTGATATATATGTTATGAATATGACAACTTATGTGGGAATGGTGAAGCTTAAACGGTTGCAATGGCAACCTGTTTTTTCTACTATTCCTATTAATATATGTATTTATACTATGAATGGAGGTTTTTTGACATAGATATGTACCAATATTTGGGAATGTGCTAGAATTGAATTTGGAAAGAGGCAATATGATTTTATTGTATGTATTTGGATGTGACACTGTGATTGGCTTATGGAGGTGAACCACAGTATAAAAAGTCACCTTGAGTCAGTAAGAGAGACACCTTGAGAAAGATCCTAGAGGAGGATTGAAACGCGTTGGTGAACTGCTTGTTAACCCTGCTGTGTGAAGGACATTGAGATGTACTTGTTCAAGGGCCAATGCAGCTTTTCTATATGCAATATCTCCTGCACCATCTGGTAGGGGTATTTACTGTTTTTATATCTTTTTAATAAATAGTTTTAAGTAATGCACCTAGATCGAATTCTTCTCTTTCGAGTGTTTATGATCCGGCAAAGGACATAAGAGAAGATTCAAGTCCATCGGTGTGGAAATTAGTTTTTGAAAAGATGTTGATTATGCCTCTATTATCCAAGTTTGATGTAAGCACATTACCATAAGGGGGGTGTTGGAATCTATGGTGATTGATGTCATCTATAGTTACACTCATAAACATTGGGGTGGTCCCTCCCCTCTATTTCTTACGTGGTGAGGTATTGTGTCTTGGGTCCTTTTATTATCTTGTTTGGACATACTTCACTATTGTTATATTTCTCTCTTTTCCTATTAATATGCCTATCTGATGAGGATGAAAAGGTAAAAAGAAGAAAAAGAGAGGAATCAGAAGTTAAAGATATGTCCTGATTGGTTTATATATGGACTTTTGAGATGTACTTTGGACTATACATATGACTTTTATTGAGCGCCTATTGTTTTAGTTTTTTTGTATTGTAGGTATTATAGAAAGGTGGTTTTCCTTTTTGATGAAATCTTGGCTGCTGTGATATTATTGGAGCACTCTGGGAAATAATATATATATATACAGTTTTAATGAAGAGGGTTTGAAGGTTTTGAATAAATCTCCTGGAATATTATGCTAAAAAGTAGGCAAGGCTATGGGGTCCCTATGTTCGTGGGGCCCTCAGGCAACTGCCCAGCATGCCCATGCGGTAAGACAGCCCTGCACACACTGGCAGATCAAGATCATCGGCCAACCAGATTTTCCTTCATACTTCCACATAAGCACTGCTATGTGTTTTGGTTCCATGCCTGCAACATTTTGGGGACAATCTAGCATAAGACTATTAATGTGCCTGTCCAAACCCCTGCGTGATTGTACAAGAGACCTCTAGACAAGGATTTGGCTTTGTAAGGGTTTTCTATTGCTATAAGTACATTTAGTCAATGATGGTAGTTTATTCTTTATGAGGTTTAATCATTGCCTTTCTACATAAATCAAAATGTTTTTAATAAATGATAAATTGTTTGGCCACATATTTTCTTTGCCCTGGCTCCTTTGTTTCTAGCCTTAGACCTGGTTTCATCAAGAAAATTCTCCATCCAATGGCCTGGATTTGTGTCTGCTCTGGATTGGGGAGCACAAATAGTGAACATATTCTTACAGTAACAGACTGGTGCACTCTAATACCCACATTTCAGTGAGAGTAATGGCATATTTGTTGGTAGATGGATTCAGAATCTGCGATAGAAATATGCATTCACTCCAAGGCATCTAAATTCCATCATAGTTGACCACTGTCCAGAGACTGTCCCAGGTATTAGAGATTTATCACTTAAAATTATTTTACCTGTAAATGTCCCTGTTTTTCAGAGTTGAAAAACAGGGACAGTACAATTCATCTCTTTCGTATAGAGGATGCAATTTCCACTATATATACTTACTTTCTTTTCTGTATACAGTCAATATGTTTGAAAAACTATATATAAAATACAAGTTTAGTAAACGTCATGATGGGAGTATAGAGCACAAAGGTCCGCCTAGACAATGCAGTGTGTGGCCAGCTGTATTAGACGTAAAATGTTAGCAATTGTGCTACAGCGCATGTTTAATTGTGTGCACATCTTTTGCATTTTGCGTCCCTATATTGCACTTGTTGAATGAAAGAGGAACTTTTTCAAGCGGTGGTAAAATGGTGGTAAAAATGAGCTCTGGCCTCCAATTTCTGCCGACTTCAGTCTTAGCAAATGCCTTCAACAGTTGAATACACTGTGATCAACAGTGGCTGAAGATGCCTGAAGCAGCAATTTGAATGATGTAAATCTATCCTTTGCAAAAAATTAACATAACAGCATCCTGAGAGAGATGTTGGTGGGAATGGAAAGCAGGGGCGGATCTAGACGTTATGTTTAGGGGGGGCAATTTTGCATAATCACGCCCCTCCTTTGCTCTGATTGGCTGGCCCGCGTTAAACCCCGCCTTCTGCCAGCGATTGGCCCCGCCCCCTCCCATTGTGATCGCCACTCTGATTGGCTGGCCCACATTTAGCCCCGCCCCCCGCTCGCACTTAGCCCCGCCCCTCCCGTTTTGATCGGCGGCTGGGACCTAGCTTATTGCTGCTAGGGGGGGCGAATGCCCCGATCGCCCCCCCTGGATCCGCCACTGATGGAAAGGAGGCACAGTAGTAAAGGATGGTAAGGGAAGGATTTAGTAGGGGCCGCAGACAATTACACCATAGACATGGGAAAGGCCCACCATTCACTGTCACATTTATTTAGACAGCTGTGGATTATACTGGCTTTATGCTCCAAGCAGGACACTTGACAAAGTTTAATGATAACTGCTGTCAATGTGGTTGGGTCAGTCTTCCTCTAGCTAGACACCACTAGACATCGAGCTGCATTCAATATGTGCTTGCTATGTTTTGTCTTATGCTTAGACATGTCTCGATTTGTCCATGGGAGGAGGGAGTATGAGGGGCAGAGGGGAAACTGAATTTCCGTTAACAACTGGATTAGACTATGACCTTCATGCCCAAACCTAGATATCATCAGCAGCAGCTATTTATATAGCGCTACTAATTCCGTAGCGCCGTAGCCACCGTCCTGAGTGGCACTTTCTCCCCTGTTGTTTGGTTATTTGTTTCACAGGACAGGATATATGTTTGACCCTGTGTCTATCTTTGTCTTCTGATCACCTTCTCATACAGTAACACATCCAGGATTGTTCTCAAGAATTGAACTTGAGCACAACAGTCATAGGGCCTGAGTCATTAAAGAGAGCAAAGCATGAAAAAAGAGTAACTCTGCACATGGGCAAAAGCATGTTGCATTGGAGGGGGATGTAAATTTAAAATGTAGTGACAGATTTATAGTTGGGGTAGGACATGCCCTAGACTAACTTTACATTTCAGTGTAAAAATAAAGCTATCAAGTATTTGTGTGCTAAATGATAAAAACAGCCAGTATTTAACTTATGTACAAAACAATAAACTAATTTGCACCCATTGTATTGTTACATGGTTTGTCCCAGAGAACATTTACTCCTTTTTTTGCCTTACTTTCCATAATGACTTAGGCCTACAATGTCTATATGTTCATGTCTACACAGTTAGACATATTACTATTACCTGCACTAGGCTTTGCCAGCCTGGACTGTTATAATAATAGCAGGGAAACCAGCAGAATGTAGTCCCACCCAGAATGGAGTCCCGCCCAGAATTGAGTCCCACCCAAAATGGAGTCCCACCCAGAATGGAATCCCGCCCAGGTAGTGTCTATAATTCTAAAAGAATAAACACTTGAAACAAAGAGCTTATTAATCATTTATTTTCTGTTAACTAGTATAAACCTCAAGCTAGGCCAAACCAACTCGCAGTGAGAGAATCGCTGGGAGGAGCCTAGCACACAAGTAAGAGAAGCATTACACTTGTAGAAGGAGCAAACACTGGTAGGAAGAGTAACCACACCTGTGGGTACCACAGTCATGGTAGTGGGCATTCCCTTACCTCCAAGAAGAGGTACCACCTTACCAATGCCCTCTGTGTCTATTCTTGGGGGCAGGGGTGGCTTTCAAAGATTTAAAAAGACATTTTAAAAAATGTGATTAACTAACTACCTGTAAACTCTAGCTTCAACAATTCAACAAATGATACAACACATACGTTTTAAAGTAAAATGTAGCAAGTCATCCTTATAAGATAGAAACAACACTAAAGTGTCATATTTAGTTTCCTCTGCTAGCTGTCGTCCTCACACTTGCAGCTACATAAACATCTCCATCTTAGTCTGCCCTGACTCTAGGAACTCTGTTTCTGCGTGAAGTCAAACTTGGATATATAGAAACCTCTTACTAGAGTTCAAATTCTCTCTAGCAGTGTAAAGCACAGATCATATTGCCATCACCCACCTCCAAGCACCGGAAGCCATGGTGGTGGATTGGTCCTGCCCCCAAGTAGAGGTTCCTCCTCCCAAAACCCTCTGTACCTCTTCTTGGGGGCAGGGATGGCTTTCAAACACTAACACATGCAGTAACGTGTAATTCCATGACTTTATCTAAATATGAAAAAACACAGACACCGATTTTGAAATACTTTTATATGAAATAAAAAAATCCCCCACAGCCCTCACTTACCTCTTTATTAGCCTCTTAAATGACTAGTGAATAGTCTTTCTTCTATCCTGAAGTCATCCAGATGGGTTATAATTAAAAAACCTTAAGAGAATGACACTATGTGTTCCTTGTGGAGCTGCTATGTATGAAGAGGTAAATATGCAATTAGCCAATCAGAATGGCCTGTGTCTGATTGGAGCACAGAAAACCGCTGATTGGCCATTACAATTCAGAAAGCATTCTACTAGCCCATATAAAACACAGAAAACATTCTACTGTAAAATACAGACTAATAAATAGATTGGATGATCCACCTCCTTAACACAAAGCCGTTTTGAAGGCCACCGCTGTCCCCAAGAAGAGGTTCCACCCTCCCAATACCCTCTACCTCTTGTTGGGGACAGGGATGGCTTTCAAAGATGTGAAAAATACATACTTTTAAATATAACTATGATTAAACTTGAAAACTCTAGCTTCCACAATTCAACAAATGCTAACATACAATGTTTTAAAGTAATATGTTCATTTCAATCAGAGGATACGAACTATACTAAAGTAACATATTTATTTTCCTCTGCTGGCTGTCATCCTCAAACTTGCATCTACATAAATATCTACATCTTAGTCTGCCTTGACTCTAGGAACTCTGGTACTGCGTGAAGTCCTGAAACTTGGATATATAGAAAATCCTCTTACTGTAGTCCAAATTGTCTCTAGCAGTGTAAAGCACAGATCATGGGGCAGGGATGGCTCTCAAAGATAAAAGTACATATTCTATCTTCTACAATTTTAACAAATGCTAACTTACTATGTTTTAAAGTAATATGTGCATTTAAACCAAACTAATCTAAAGTGGGATATTTAGTTTCCTCTGCTGGCTGTCATCCTCACATTTGAGCTACATAAATATATATATCTTAGTATGCCCTGACTCTAGTAACTCTCCTGCCACTTGGATATATAGAAAAACCTCTTACTGGAGTCCACATTCTCTCTAGCAGTGTAAAGCACAGATCATGTTGCCATCACCCACATCCTGCACCCAAGATTCTACAGGGTCAAAGCTATGATGGTGGGAAGGTCCTGCCCCCAAGAAGAGGTTCCTCCCTCCCAAAGCCCTCTGTACCTCTTCTTGGGGGCAGGGATGGCTTTCAAAGATAAAAAAACATATTCTATCTTCTACAATTTTAACAAAGGATAACGTACCATGTTTTAAAGTAATATGTGCATTTCAACCAAAAGTAATCTAAAGTAACATATTTAGTTTCCTCTGCTGACTGTCATCCTCACACTGGCAGCTACATAAACATCTATATCTTAGTGTGCCCTGATTCTAGGAACTCTTTGTTGGTGCGTGAAGTCCTGAAAATTGGATATATAGAAACCTCTTACTGTAGTCCAAATTCTCTCTAGCAGTGTAAAGCATAGATCATGTTGCCATCACCCACATCCTGCACCCAAGATTCTACAGGGTCAAAGCTATGATGGTGGGATGGTCCTGCCCCCAAGAAGAGGTTCCACCCTCCCAAAGCCCTCTGTACCTCTTTTTGGGGGCAGGGATGGCTTTCAAAGATAAAAAACATATTCTATCTTCTACAATTTTAACAAAGGATAACTTACCATGTTTTAAAGTAATATGTGCATTTCAACCAAAAGTAATCTAAAGTAACATATTTAGTTTCCTTTGCTGACTGTCATCCTCACACTGGCAGCTACATAAACATCTATATCTTATTGTGCCCTGACTCTAGGAGCTCTTTGTTGGTGCGTGAAGTCCTGAAACTTGGATATATAGAAACTTCTTAGTGTTAGTGGAGTTCAAATTCTTTCTAGCAGTGTAAAGCACAGATCATGTATCCATCACCCACATACTGCACCCAAGATTATACAGGGTCAAAGCTATGATGGTGGGAAATTCCTGCCCCCAAGAAGAGGTTCCACCCTCCCAAAGCCCTCTGTACCTCTTCTTGGGGGCAGGGATGGCTTTCAAAGATAAAAAAAACATATTCTATCTTTTACAATTTTAACAAAGGATAACTTACCATGTTTTAAATTAATATGTGCATTTCAACCAAAAGTAATCTAAAGTAACATATTTAGTTTCCTCTGCTGGCTGTCATCCTCACACTTGCAGCTACATAAACATCTATATCTCAGTGTGCCCTGACTCTAGGAACTCTTTGTTGGTGCATGAAGTCCTGAAACTTGGATATATAGAAACCTCTTACTGGAGTCCAAATTCTCTAGCAGTGTAAAGCACAGATCATGTTGCCATCACCCACATCTTGTACCCAAGATTCTACAGGGTCAAAGCTATAATGGTGGGAAGGTCCTGCCCCCAAGAAGAGGTTCCACCCTCCCAAAGCCCTCTGTACCTCTTCTTGGGGACAGGGATGGCTTTCAAATATAAACACATGCTGTAACATATAATTCTACAATTTTATCTATATATAAAAAAGAACACAGACACTGATTTTCAAATTCTTTTATATAAAATAAAAATTCCCCAAAACCTTCACTTACCTCTTCATTAGCCTCTTAAATGAATGGTGAATAGTCTTTCTTCTTTTCTGAAGTTTTCCAGATGGGTTAAAGTACTTCAGCACAAAGCCGCTTTGAAGGCCACCCCTGCCCCCAAGAGGGGGTTCCATCCTCCCAAAGCCCTCTCTACCTCTTCTTGGGGGCAGGGATGGCTTTCAAAGATAAAAATACATATTCTATCTTCTACAATTTTAACAAATGCTAACTTACTGTGCTTTAAAGTAATATGTGCATTTCAACCTTAAGTGATAACTTACTATGTTCTAAATTAATATGTGCATTTGAACTACTCTAAAGTGGGATATTTAGCATCCTCTGCTGGCTGTCATCCTCACATTTGAGCTACAATAAACATCTACATCTTAGTCTCCCATGACTCTAGGATCTATTTGCTGCTGTATGAAGTGCTGCCACTTGGGTATATAGAAATGCCTCGTACTGTCATACAAATTCTTTCTAGCATTATAAAACACAGATCAGGTTGCCATCCCTGCCTCCTGCACCCAAAGCCATGGTGGTGGAAAAGTCCTGCCCCCAAGAAGAGGTTCCTCCATCCCAAAGCCCTCTGTACCTCTTTTTGGGGACAGGCATGGCTTTCAAACATAAACACATGCATTAACATGTCAATACACAATTTTAACTATATTTCAAAAGAAAAACAGACACCGATTTTTAAATTCTTTTATATAATATAAAAAATCCTCCACTGCCCTCACTTACCTTTTATTAGCCTTTTAAATTAATAGTCTTTCTTCTTTTATGCATCCAGATGGGTTAATAATATATAACCTTAAGAGAATGACACTACTATTTGCTCCTTGAGGAGCTGCAGTGAGAATGTATGAACAGATAAATACACAAACAGCCAATCGGAATGTCCTGTATCTGATTGGAGATTGGGAAAACCGCTGATTGGCCATTACAATACAGAGAACATTCTACTGACCTATCTACAATACAGAAAGCATTCTACTGTACAATACAAACTACATCCTAGAACACAATGCAGGGAGCATCCTCGTGTACAATACAGGCTGCATCCTATTCACACCATACAATTCTTTACCAGGGAACAAGCTATAGAAACGAAACATACATCAGGCAGATGATGTGCATGTAATATCATCGTAGAATGTCTACATTAATTAGTGGCACTGATTCTGATGGATTTTAGTTAGTGCTGAATCCTTTCAAAATCCATCTAAGAAAATTATTAAACCTGTAAACTCTAGCTTCCACAATTCTACAAATCCTAACATATGTTTTAAAGTAAAATGTAGCAAATCAGCCTTAGAAGATAGGATCTACACTAAAGATTTAGTTTCCTCTGCCGGCTGTCATCCTCACACTTGTAGCTGCCATAACATCTCTATCTGTGTCTTGCCTGACTCTAGGAACTCTTAGCTGCTGCTCATATGGAGAAGCCCTCTTACTGAAGTCCAATTTCTCTCTAGCATTGTAAAGCACTGATCACATTTATTTCAGGGTCACAGCCACCTTTCCTCTCTAGGTCAATTGCATGTCATCGCCTCCCCCTTCCCTCCTCTACAATGGACCAGTGCGCAGACCCCACCATCTGCGCCTAAAAGGAGTACACAGAGGCCCAGTCACACATCCTACATGCTGAAAACTTACCTCTAAGTCATTATAATCATATTGTACCTACTGCCGTTACCACTGCAGGGTGATCTCCTGTCTTCAGAGCTTTCAGGCTATCAAGTCCTTCTGCTTTTAGCCTGTAGTAGTGACTGATGTCTAGTGGCCAGAAACTTCCCCTTATATAGGCAAATGACATGTCACAATGACCCTCCTTATGTCAGTCATTGTGATGAAATGGGTGTGGCTGGTGGGTGTGGCTGGTGGGTGTGACAAACCTCTTGGTTAGTTGCTGTGATATGGGTGGGGCTGTCTGATGTCATAGTAGGAAAAACTTTTGAAAATATCAGCTTTATTAGTATGACATAAAACATACAGTGGATGTGATACTGGAGAACTGGTGAAATGAGTGTAGGTGGTTAGTGTCACTAATCTCTTGGTTAGTTGCTGTGATATGGGTGGCACTGTTTGATGTTTCATAGTAGGAATAACGTCAGCTATGTTGTTGTGACATGAAAGATTCAATCGTGGGTGTAAAAATGGAGGAGATGATGATTTTGACAGGAGGAGCTGATGGTTCAATCATTTGAAAATTGTCTTCAGTTTTGGGGACAGTCCTGGCCGGTGCTGGGGATATTGGGTGCTCCTCTGCAATCTGTAAAATGGCATCCTCCTCTTTTACTAAATTAACATTTGTTCACACAATACTGTAAATTGTCTTTAAATTCAGTCTCTATGAGAAATGGCAACAAAGAGGAATATGGATAAGATAATTGAACAGCAATCATTTATTGCTATATAAATAATAAGATCAAATATTATGTTTGATTTTTCAATTCAATTTTATTTGTTTTAAATAGTTTGATGTGGAGTACAGAAGAGAAAACAAGGGGGGGGGGGGGCGGACAAAACAAGGACACTTTACATAAACATTTTCACTTCTATGTTCAGGTCATTTCCCAAACAACATATGACCTTTATTTTGGTAATAACAGGCAACTATCTTACAAGATATGACTGATGTAGGTGGGAGGCAGAAGGCATAATGTTGAATGGGCTCCCTGAAGGAGATGTTGGTGGGAATGGAAAGAGGAACATTAGTAAAGGATGGTAAGGGAAGGATTTTGTGGGGGCCGTAGACAATAACACCATAGGCATGGGAAAGGCCCCCACCATTTACTGTTACATTTATTTGGACAGCTGTGAATTATACTGGCTTTATTCTCCACCAGGGCACTTGACAAAGTTTAATGACAACTGCTGTCAGTGTGGTTGGGTCAGTCTTCTTCTAGCTAGACATGGCTAGACATCGAGCTGCATTCAATATGTGCTTGCTACGTTTTGTCATATGCTTAGACATGTCTCGATTTGTCCATGGGAGGAGGGAGTATGAGGGGCAGACGGGAAGCTGAATTTCCATTATCAACTGGACAAGACTATGACCTTCATGCCCAAACCTAGATATCTGGGTTTTGTGAGTCTTTTCAGCTAGTGGTTCATTTATCAGTGCAAACAGCAGGAGAGACAGGGCACGTTCCTGCCTTGTCACTGTTTTAATTGTGAAGGGGGAAAAAGCACAAACATTTGCCAGCAGTATTTTATGAGCAGGCATAGTCTTGGAGGGAGGAATACTCTGTAGGGTCTTTGTAGTTCTACTTTTTTATGAAGTTGCTTTACTGTCTCTTTCTAAGACAACCAGGCCCTAAACTACGATAAAGCTAAACTAAGAAAATGTAAAAGTACTGTATGTCTGTATTCCAGTGAACACACAAATCTGTGAATTAGCAGCTCCACTATTTTGTGAGTGACAGCAATCTCACTACATAATAGTGCTGAATCTGCAGCTAACCACAGGATGTGATGGCAAACCATGTCTGTATTGTGCAAGGAACACGTCAATTAAGGTTTCTGCTTTAGTCATTGTAATTTCATTGCTTTTTGGAGTTTGAATGAAAGAGTTTCAATAGTTTTCTTAAATTTGAAATTGTGTATAAGTCTAAGGAACCTTAATCGGACATGTTAAATCGTATGTTTTTTTGTCTATGGAATATATATATATATATATATATATATATATATACATAGACACAGGCCTTCCAGCAGCATTTCAATTTAGCAGAAATCAAAAGTAACCTATGGGATAACCTAATGTGGCTGAGGATTGAATACATCCTCACAGTCTACGGGATATCCTACAGATAAGCCATTGAACAATTGGCTTCTGGTACGCATACATCTTCATTGGTGTGACCTGTTTATACCTTTTTGAACGTCATCTGGCTGTGTGTGACTTTCTATCCTATGAGCTATACATATCTATTTTAGATACTGTTGATACCCACATGGTGGGAAGCTCTGGCTCACTCATTTCTGGTGGTTTGGTTCCTTTTTGGGATTTTTTTACTTGCCCAACTACACTATTGTGCGCCTCCTCTCATTTACTTTTAGAAGATGCAGGTGCACACTTTAAGCACTAAGAACATTTACACACACACACACACATATATATATATATATATATATATATATATATATATATATATATATATATATAATTAAAGGCAGATATTTGGTAAACTCTGCATCAATATAAACTGTATAATGTAACATCTAGAATAAACATTAGGGGCTCGAGTCATTACGGAGAGCAAGGCAAAAAATAAGTACATTTGATCCTGGACAAACCATGTTACAATTCAAGGGGTGCAAATTAGTTTATTATTTTGCATGCAAGGAAAATACTGACTGCTTTTTCATGTAGCACACAGATACTTAATAGCTTTATTTTTACACTGAAGTTTAAGGTCAATCTAGGACATTTCCTACCCCAATTATAAATTTGTCAGCACATTTTAAATTTACCTCCTCCTCCAATGCAACATTGTTTTGCCAAGGTGCAAATTTACTCTTTATTTTTGCATCGCTCTCGTTAATGAATGGCCAGAGGTTCTTAGTGCACATTTTGATTCCAAGCCACCACGTCAACCTCATTCATGAGTACATACACTAACAATTTATATTTTTATAATATGATACTTAGTGTCTCTAGGCTGACATTACTACTTGTAGTTTAGAGGCACTACATGAGGAAAACATAATGCAAAAGCATTGTTTACTCTTTCCTATAGCACTGAGTTCTTTCAGAATTAGTAACAACCCTGATTTGATGGCAAACAAATAAATCAAACATAAGCAGTTTATTATCTTCAGTTACTAACACCTCAATACATGGTTCTTTGACCTTCATCAAACTTCCCAACTTTCATTTTTCAAGCTCACCTTCTCTCCCATTGGTTGAAGAGAATTGTATGCAGGAGCATATATTTACTTTTCAGGTGGCAGGAAGTGAGAAGCAGTTTCCTATTCTTTTTCATATGAACATTGATCTTTTATTTTGGGGCTCAAGAGGTTAGTTGGCAGGGATTAAATAATGAACAATAGAAATTCTGCTGAAAATGGCATCCAGTTCTGTACTATGACAGATACGCAAATTAATATTTCTTACCATCATTCACCATGCACGAGGTTTGCCGTTTATGGTCAAGGTTTTAAGTTTTTTTTCTTCGAGGTCCTTGTTCTTGACTTGAGTTCACATTTCACTTTAAAATGAGTTCTTTTAAATATTCTTTATTTTTATACTATTGTGTGCTTTATGTGCTGGTCAAAACCAGTCAAAATCAACTACTATACACTACTCTCCCAGAGTTTTGGAACCTTTGAAACTGTAAAGATTGAACACATTGAGCTATCTTAATACTGAAGGATTTTTGTTTTTACAGTAACTGTTACATATCACATATGTCTGTCTTGTCATTTAAAATAGTATTAATTAACCATCACAATACGAGAAAGCGAAAAAATAAAAATGTTTCTTTTGTTTATGTTTTGTTTTCAGTACATTGGCCTGGCAGAACGTGGAACTAGATTCTGCCCACAAACTGAACTTTTCTATTGTGAAAAAATATTCATCAGGATTGTTTAAGGTGCGCACCGAAGACTTCTGCCTAAACCACATGTGGTTCCAGTCGCTCTGATGCTGAAAATGTAAAGCCTTTATTTATTATCGATTTGGAAATACGTGCAATGTTGTTGAGGAGCCCGGATTAATCACTGTTGGAGAAACTTGTGGTTTTTTTCTTCACATGAGCCGCCACAGCGGTAAGAAGATTTGCATATCGGGCTCTTATTACATCTATTATCGCATTTTATGAGCACAATCTACATATCTGTGACTTACCTTTGTATAGAATCTTACTAACGGCCATAAGAACTCAAGTCCATATAGATCTTTCAGCGGAGTTTCAACATAACTCTCTGTATACGTGTTATTATTATTATTATTATTAATTTTTATTTATAAGGCGCCACAAAGTATCCGTAGCGCTGTACAAGGACAAACAATGGCACAGTACAAGGTGAAACAGCACAGTACAAGTAACAGTAAGCACTATAACTCTGGGGCTCAGGCTCAGCTAATGAGAGGGAGGGGAAAAGTCAGTACAGGCAGGTAACTATGGCCCAAGAGGGTGGGCACGGATGACAGGTTAAGAGCCACTGAGGGGAGCGGCGAGAAGCGAGAGGAGACAAAGGGCAGAAGAACCAAGAGGAGGAGAGCTGAGTAGATGGAGAGCGCAGTTAAAAGTGATCAAAACAGGAGGTAGGAGAGCCCTGCTCAAGGAGCGTACAATCTAAAGGGAGGGGAAGACAGACAGATACAAGGATGAGACGGAGAGACGGGAGAAACGGAGACGGAGTCGAGGAAGAAGGGATGAGAGAGAGAGGTAGCCGACAGGTTAGGCATGAGATTGGAAGGCTTTTAAGAAAAGGTGGGTTTTTAGTGTTCGTTTGAAAGAGGACAGATTAGGGGAAGTTCTGATGGAGCGGGGGAGCATGTTCCAATGGAGGGGAGCGGCGCGGGAGAAGTCTTGGATACGTGCGTGAGAAGAGGTAATCAGAGGGGAAGAGAGGCGACGATGATCGCAGAGGGTGGGATGGAGTATGAATAGAGATAAGGTTAGAGATGTAGGGAGCAGTGTTAAGGATATATTCATTTCTACTTTGATACAATTGGTCATATTATAAAAACAAGGTTGCAATGTCTGGATTACAACAGGATTAGACTCTATACTCATCTACTCCTTTAATGTGACATACCTATGTCTTGGATTTCCACTTAATGAGAACAAAAGCGGATTTACAGACGGGCATCTCTATTATTGCCCAATCAATGTGATGCATATTATGCCTTATATGATTGCTCTATTATCTCTCAGTGGTCTATTTGTGTAGATCATTCCTAAGGTCTATATGTGCCATTTTTAATGCTGTAATGTACTAATTCTATATCATGCATGATGAATAGTTCATCGTTTTTTAATTCCATACCCAATATTTGAATAGTATTTTTTACTTGTTTAGTTTGTTTTTATCTATATTGGCTACAAATTCATTAAATACATATATATCTATCGGTGATTCTGCGCAATTCATTTGTCTGCTCTATTATATATATCTATAGAGACCCAACACTGTCTCTTTTTATGAACTGCTGCACCTGATACCGAATTTATATTATAACTCAGTAGCTGTATAAACTCATACTAGCGCCAGAGATTTGGGTGGTTTAGAACTTGGAACTAGGGCTAATCAATCCTAATTTTGAAACTTTGCCTATAATGATTCTTCAAGATGTGAAGAGCCATTGCCAAGCTAAAACGCTTGTTTCAAATTTTTTTAAATAGAGGATTTTATTTAAAAAAAGTTCAGCATGAAGGAAAAATATCAATTTCAGACTACTCAAAGTCCAGATAGAACAGTTATGTTTTCCCTGGATCAAAAACAGACAAAATTGACTATCCAATACAGAATGTAAAAAAATCTGTCAAACACAAAGATCCAGAGTGAAAGTAATATCAGACCACTTCTACTTAGTAAAAATAATAACCTTATTGCCATCAATACCCTCCTGGGATTTACCCTAAATACCTTTTTAATCCTCAGGTTTCCCAGACTGGAATGGGAAGAGGACCATCACTTAATTGTTCAGACCCATCTCTCAGTCTACCATCGAGGTCTTGGCAATGTTTGTTGAGGAATAGTAGTCTTTTCTGCAGGTTGCATATAGACCCCACTCCTGTGCAGATAATGTATGTTATAGAAGTATATCCTGTTGTACAGGAAGTCTAATTTATTCCTTCTTCAGTGAGAAAGGAAGTAACTTAAATTATTGGCAGATTCTTTCCCTTCCACACATATACAATGGATACCTTCACTTTGAGTTGGCGACCTATAATGCTCTGAGAGATATAAGGATTCTGGTCAAAGGGAGAACACAAATATAAAACATTATATTAATCATCTAGGTCTCCAAAATCGAATTTCTTTAACTTCTCCAAGTACAGTACCAATTCAAACAGATAATAAAACTATAATCATGTACATAGCTCTCATAGGTGGAATGTTGTGCTTAGAAGCAGTTAGTATATTGGGATAGGCTCTTTCTCATGAAATCACGCTACTTCTTATGTATGGCCCTGTGGATTCTCTCTTGGATAGGAATATATCATTATCCCTAATACTCCTAAAAAAAGGCAAATATAAAAGGAAAGAAATCAGATTGAACAGGAGAAAACGAAATCTTTTGCATGTCTAACATAGCTCAAATTAAGAGGTCGGTGGTAACAATATGGTCCCCAAGTGCATGGCAGAAAAAAACCTTTACATTCCATTTGTTGGCTTACTACTAGAATAGCCATCTAGCAACAACGACACACCCTCCCAACCTATCCCTGATTTGGCATTGCACTAAAAAAAATTTGAATGAAGGGCATACCTTACTCAACACTCTTTTGCTGTGTGATAATTAATTTAAGCCATAAATCAAGTTAAACTGGGCAAAATTTTACAAGAAAAACTGAAAAATTTTATTTAATGAAAGGGGTAACTCTAAAATTGTTAGTTGTTGGACATTTATGTGATGTTTACATTTTTGCACAGTGCACCACACAGGCACATTTGTGGTTTGTGAAGGCCTTTCCTGAGAGTGGAAGGCTGTACTGGGATACCATCTAGGCACGTCTGCAATATCAGAACAGATGTGCTGTGCTTCCAGTGTGCATTGTAAACTAACCACTAACTATGATTTACACATATATATAGTCTATTATGTTTTTATTTTATTTTATTAGTTGGGATTAGTTTAACATTGTCCATCTTTTGGTTGTTGATGAAGACAAGCTGGCCTCTTCTAATAAAAGGATAAAAAGAAATTTGCTGTTGGATACTTGATTCAGTCCTTGTTTCAGTTTTACTTCAAGTGCGTTTTATTCTTGTAACAGTTCCAAAAACATTAAACCATATAACTATATACAAAAAGAAAGAACAAAAGAAACACAGAAAAGATATAGTGTTTCAAGTTATTCAGAAATGTTTATTATTTGTTAGATTCCTTAAAGCTATAGAAATCAAACAAATGAATTGCGCAGAATCACCGATATATAAAAATATGTTTAATATAAAAAGGTAACCATAATAGGTATAAGTATAAACCTGAACGAGTGATAAATGCCACTCACAACATGGACATCAAATAAGATATAATGAAATTGTCACATAACAATGTTAATATTGACCCAAAAAGACCTTTTGGATCCGGTCTTCACTTAAAGACACTAAGAGATAATCAAGCAGTATAGATATCGAAATACACACATTGGTTGCATAATCAAAGATTGTAAATGAAGATTATCAACTTTTGTTGTCACAGAATAGAAATCAGTATCATACACATCCCATTCAATATATCGATTTTGAAAGTGTATATTCTTGTTAAAGTCCAAATGTTGCAACTTAGTTGTGGTAATATAACCAAATTGTATCACAAGAAAAATAAGATATGACCTCAACATACGTATGGAGAGTTTTAATATTTTAAAAGACTCTGCTGTGAGGTTATGTATAAAAATCAGTTCTTTTGATCATTTGATCATCTCTGTGTGTGGTAAATCACAGAATTCTTACTTTGGCTTGTCCAAGCGGGCAGCAGCTCTATAACCAGCCCAATATAAGAATCTTCTGACCGCCGTAGCGACTCATGTATAAACAAAACCACGGGATTCTTCAAAAATATTCAATCCAGAATCCTCATTAATAGTGTCCGTTTAGCAGATACAAAATATAGAAAGATTTTACCTTATTGATGCCGTAGCAATCGGAACCACATGTGGTTTTAGGAGCTGATGTCCTCGGTGCGCACCTTTAACAATACTGAAGAGTATATCTTCCACGAAGGAAAGGTTCCGTTTATAGGTAAAGGTATCCGTGCAAAGAAATTCTTTGACAAGCAGCATTCAACTAGCGACGCGTTTCGTCTGTAACACAGACTTTTTCAAGCATTATAAACATTATACCATATAACTATATACAAAAAGAAAGAACAAAAGAAACACAGAAAAGATACAGTGTTTCAAGTTATTCAGAAATGTTTATTATTTGTTAGATTCCTTAAAGCTGCATTCTTTGTTTCCTATTGCTCCATGTAACCACACCCGTTTCAGGTGCTAGAGTGGCAAGCAAGCAGCACTCCCACAGCTAACAGGACTGTACCTCTTTTCAAAGTATATAACTACCTGGTTATTTGTTATGGTTGCAATATATTTGGTTTAGGAAAGTCCCTGAGCCTCTCAGTTTAAACATTTATATACAGTAAGAGCTACTTTATTCCTTTCAATAAATGGAATTCATATTGAAACTTTTAACAGTAATCAGGTGCTAAAGAACCAAACTGAATAGTTCCCCGACAGCCTGGTTCCAGCAAAGTCTATTAAAACACTAGATGCCTCGATGGCAGGGCGACCTATCTACATCATGACAGAGAATACCAGCTTCTGATAGAATGCAGATTGTGCTTTGATGATCGGAAACTAGTTCAAGATGGAATTATATTTAATTAAAGTGCGTGTGTCCAGTCCACTGATTCTTGGGGACATGAGCCATACTTGTACCTTTCTCTGACCATTCCTTAGAGCTGGTGCAGTGTATTTAGATGGGAGTCAACAGCATTGAATAGCTATAGTCATGTAAGTGACATCACATTGTGCCTCCTGTACGGTGCTGGTAATTTCTGGTTCAATACACCAGTCCCTTACTTTTCTACCCTCTACCTCAGGTTCCAGTTCTGGTTCTGTCATATGTGTGGCAGATTTGACGCTTTTCTACTTTTATTTAAATCTACAATTTCAGAATAGGAAGGCATGGGACCACAAACATCACCATTGTTGTCATCTTGACATGCACTGCAGAAGATTGATTTGTAAACTTATAGGGCCTGAATCAGAATGGAACGCAAGCATAACTTCAAATTGCCAAAGTGTATGCGTATGTACGCTGTATGCACAGTTAAAGATGCGCCCAGGTCTGAATAAGTAATGCCTCTCAGACCCTTACGTCCAACTTTTGAACATGTCCAAAAACGTTTTAGTTTATGTTACGAATGCAATTGCCATGAAGCATCATTTTAACTATTTAAACTTGAATAACCTATGTAATACAGCAGGAACTTCCGGGCATGCAGGAATTTTATTTTATCTTTACTAATGGGCAATCGACTACTAATGTCTCAAAAATCATCTACAAATCATTTACAAACCTCTAATTACATCAAATTCATCCCCTACTTACACTTGCATCTGACAACCTGCAAATTGTTAGCACTCTGTTTGGTATAAAGCCTCTGTGTTACCAGACATTTTTCCAAATTTTGTCACCAGAGGGGCTGCTGACCTTGAACATTTTCACCACAGCTGCTGGAGTTAATCTGCTTTCCAATTGGATCACCTGCACCTGGTTCCCTGACTATTTATTCCCGCCTCTCACCATGCACCTTGCTGGTCAATGATTGTTGCTTTCCATATTCTGTGCCTTGGACATTGTGCTTACCAGTATTTGTTCCAGTGTATCTTTAGCTCTAACTACTACCACCATTCCAAACTCACAGTTTTGCCCCATTCCTCCAGCATCCTGTTTGTAACATTTGCCCGTGTCTAGTAATCATCTGGATTGTAAGTCCCCTTCTTTTCCTGCACTTACCTGCTCTTCAGTAGACGTTTTCAGAGATTGAAAAGTTTGCAACTATCCAGCTACACCCGGATTCTCTTTTGTTTATATCCTGCAATACCCGGACTGTGTTTTGCTTATAGCATTATATTCCTGGATTGTATTTTGTTTATTCACGCTCCATTATTTTCTGCAACTGAGTGTTTGTGCTTCAATAAAACTCATATATTCTTCACCTACTCCTGGCTCCTTTGCTACCATTGCAAGCTGACAGTTAATCCTAACACAAATAAAGCTGCTTTTACAGTTGTACCTGTGACTACATCCCAGTCTGAATAGGTACACAATTGCTCAAAGACACCCTTACTGTACATTGCCTACGTTACAGCACCCCTGCTTTCCCCTGATGCCTCTTTAGGTGTAAGGAGTCGTACGTGGCTAACAATTACAGGTCTGAATAGCCACAGTTGTGTACATATATTTTCTGAGCATTTGCCAATGCGAAAAAATGTAAAGATGTTGTACAAAAACAATGTACGTCCAACTCTGCATCAGCCCCATAATATACAGAAATGTTCTTTACAGATTGTTTAGGTAACATACACAGGGACATGGCCAATGGGATTGTTTCAAAAATAAACTATATGCTATACTTTGCCATTTGCACACTGTTTGTACTGGGAACCTTTAAGCCAGGCTTGTCCAACCCACGGCCCAGCTCGCCTGCAAATGTGGCCCAGCAGGAGTTTTGGTTGTGGCAAGGGGGCAGCGCTGTTAATAAAAAAAAACAAAATCCTGCAAAAAAAAAAGAAAAGAAATTGCTTACCTTGCGGTCACGCGTTCCCGTCAGCTGGTACTCCGGCTCCCTCCCTTGTCTCCTCCTCCGTCCGGCGCTCGATGTCATCACGCCCAACATCCATTGCGGAGCGCAGCACGGAGGAGTCACCCGCGCGAGAAGAAAAATCAGCAGCATCAGAGAATTGCAGAAAAGAAGAGAAGAGGACAGGAGAACAAGCCGATTAAAAGGTAAGTTAAGGGGGATTTTTTTTTATTATTTCAAGGGACGCTGACCAGTGAATAAAAGTCACCTGGTGCTGGAGCATCATGGACCTTATCTCCCTGCTACATACTTCTACTTGTAATACTAATGGGGCATTATATATTATTCTCTTTGGCCCATTATAAGTTGTTATCCCTTAACTAACATAGTGGTGTAATTAGCAAAACAGGTCACAATTTGGGGTCACAGTGATGTATATGTCAGGTATCGCAGGCCTGGTCAGGGCACCCTGACATACAATGCCTGGCTTAATGCACTTTATTGATATTGCATCGAAACAATACAAAAAGTGATTATAGTATAATAACTAGAGAGGATTTTTTGAACAGGGCGATTGAAAGGTAAGTATAGGGGGATTAGAAAAAAAAAAATATATATATATTTATCTATCTATATAGGTAATGTAGCTTCTAGGTGAACAGGCCTACTTAGGCCCTGACTAGTATGGAGTGTGCATGACATGAAAGGTGAGTGTGAGCATGTTATAATGTTTTGTTGAATGGAGGACATAAGAATGAATGATTATTTGTTGTAAGTGATATGAAAGTTTAAGTGAGAATGAAAGTTTGGATTGATTGGATTGATATGGACAGAGTTATATGGACAGAGTTACATAAATGCATGCCTGGTTGGGATAAATGAAAGCATTTGTGTTTATACATAGTTAATGCTGTGCTGTGACTTGTGGAGTGCTGTACTATACATAGTCTGGATCCTGGTTGGGATAAATGATAGCATTTGTGTTTGAATTTGGATCGATTTGTTAGGCTTTGGGAATGGAGATGTTTGTGCTATGTGTGAAATATCAGGTGTTAAAATTGGCCAGTGGACATTGTGCGTTTACTGCTGATTATAGAGCCATTACTCTCTCCTAATTCTCCTTGATCTCTCGGCTGCATTTGACACCGTTGACCACTCTCTTCTCATACAAACACTGCAATCCCTAGGTCTTCAAGACACAGTTCTATCCTGGTTCTCATCTTACCTCTCTAATCGCTCTTTCACTGTTAATTTCTCTGGAGCCACCTCTGCTCCGCTTCCCCTATCAGTTGGAGTACCACAAGGCTCGGTGCTAGGTCCTCTGCTGTTCTCTATCTATACCGCTTCTCTTGGAAATCTAATAAGTTCCTTTGGCTTTCAGTATCATCTCTATGCGGATGATACCCAAATCTATCTATCCTCTCCTGATATCTCGACATCTGTGTTGTCCCGTGTAACTGACTGTCTTTCTGCCATTTCATCTTGGATGGCCTCTCGTCAACTCAAACTTAATCTTTCTAAAACAGAGTTAATAATATTCCCACCCGCCAACAAGAGCATACCTGACATTTCTATCTCTGTTGATAACATGACCATAAATCCCACCCCACAAGCTCGCTGCCTAGGTGTAATCCTTGATTCACGCCTATCCTTTGTTCCCCACATTGACTCTATATCTAAATCATGTTACATACATCTAAAGAACATTTCCAGAATCCGCACATATCTCACACAAGACACTGCTAAAACCTTAATTCATGCACTAATCATCTCCCGCATTGACTATTGCAATTCCCTCCTTACTGGTCTTCCCAAAAACAGACTCAAACCCCTAAAATCTATTTTACATGCTTCGGCAAGACTGATTTTCCTTGCAAATAGCTATTCCTCTGTTGAATCACTCTGTATGTCTCTACACTGGCTGCCTGTCTTCTACCGAATCCAATATAAAATACTTTTACTAACCTACAAGGCCATCAACAAAGCTGCACCAACATACATCTCCTCTCTTGTCTCAAAATATCTCCCAACTCGGCAACTCCGTTCTGCAAAAGATCTGCGTCTCTCATCCACCCTCATTACATCCTCCCATTCCCGGTTACAGGACTTTTTTCGGGCTGCACCCACTCTATGGAACTCTCTCCCTCGCACAATAAGACTCTCCTCTGTTCTACAAACTTTCAAGCGTTCTCTGAAAACCTACCTATTCAGACAAGCTTATAATATTCCTCAACCACCATCTTAACCTCACTACCTTTAGCCTGTTACACAATTTCACACAAGACAACTACCCCCGGAATAACATTGTTGTGTGACAGGATCATTTAGCTTATGAGTCACCCTACCTTTGCAGTCTGGCTGGGCCAAGATGCAAAATGTATACTTAACCTCATGTGTCAATCTCCCATTGTCCCATAGATTGTAAGCTTGCGAGCAGGGCCTTCTCACCTCTTTGTCTGTTTTACCCAGTTTGTTTATTAGTTTATTACGTTTGTCCCCAATTGTAAAGCGCTACGGAATATGTTGGCGCTATATAAATAAATGATGATGATGATGATCTATATATATATATATATATATATATATATATATATATATAATATCCCTTTTTTTCTCATATATATATATATATATATATGTATATATATAAATATGTTAACTATGTTCTCTATCTTTTTTTTGGATGATCAGCTATCGTTAGTGTTAGTGTATTTTATGTGCGGCCCAAACCAACTCGTCGTCTTCCAATGTGGCCCAGGGAAGCTAAAAGGTTGGACACCCCTGCTTTAAGCCATTGTCTTTGAACAGTGGAATTTGACAGTTGCTGTTTGAGAAGGGGAAGGCCAAAATCAATCACAATTTACTTTTAAACAAAGCTGTAGAAGTAAGTAATCATAGGTAGTGCATATTCATACTTTGTATAGTAAAATGTTAAATTTTTTATTTATCTGTCCGTTAATGTAATGCACAACATGCCCACATGTGTTTCTGAAAAATGTAGCAATAAAAGACAGAAAGTAGAAAACATCAGTCCTTCACTGATAGTAAAACATAACATAGTTATACTGTTTCACTCACAATGGTTCAGAATGAAGCTGAAAATGACATGTCCCAGATCTCCACAGTCATAGACAAGCCAGGTGTTCTGCCATCAGGAAAGAGACATAATCATCACTCATCATGAACGTAATTGTCCCCGGGATACTAATGTTTAAACCAGGATACTTTAGTTGTAAATTTGGGCCCACGACTTTGATGTGAAATAACGTCATTTACATGTCGGTTCCTATCACCTTAGGTGTTAGTCTGTCATCTCTCTTATCCCTTAATCAGTCCTGTTGTCTCATTTATTTCACTGACAGGAAGCTAAAGCTTTGTTTTTAAAACATAAAGATGCTTAACTATGATTAATATGGAAAATAACAAGAGAGATGATTATCTCTTGTAACTTAATATAAAAAAAATCATATCACAGGATATACAAATTCCAGACTTACACGAGTGAATGGCCAACATTTTATTACACCAATAAATACTAGCCATTAGCCTAACAATTAGCCGAACAATTATATTACAATCAAGAGATTGCAGCATGTGATTGGTCCTCCCGTCCACAACCTCTCGACAGCCAATTTAACATGGCGAATGGAATTGATTTGCCTTTTCTGTATTACAGTATTAGCGGAGTCCCAGGAATAACGACAGCATGGAGCAACTTCCAGGGTTCTGGTTAGGAAAGGGAGAAGATTAGTAAAATGAATCTACTGGATGGTAAGGCAGCTTTAAAGAGTCTACAAACTTTAGCTGAGATTTTCTTTACTCTCTACAAAACAGCACGACTCATCTATATTTGCACAAATGCACTTTTATGGATTTGCACTCTCACACGTGCACGCCCCTGTCCATATTCATCTATTGTGGCATTTTGAGAAATACCAGAAAAAATAAGGGAGTAAGGCATACACATTTATATATGAATAATCCAGAAGAAGCAAAACCAGCATCCCAAATAACTTCTTCTCACATATGTAGCATATATGGCACCTTTCCTTTAGTAGCGAGGGATCCTACCATCATCATCATTTATTTATATAGCACCAGCAAATTCCGTAGCACTTTACAATTGGGAACAAACATTAATAAAACAATACTGGGTAATACATAGAGACAGAGAGGTAAGAGAACCCTGCTTGCAATCTTACAATCTATGCTCCCTTGGCCCCATCCACTGGCTGTTATGCATTCCATAACGGTCTGATCTTGACATGGAAATTCATGTACCACTCCAGATATCTATGTACATAGTCCATAAAGCGGGTATTTTGCAGGTCTAAAACACTATGGTTCAGAGTCATGGGGTAAATGTATCAAGGTCTGATTTTTTCAGCGTTTTAAAATTGCGGAAAATCGCGGGTGATACCCCCCGATTTTAGTCCCAAAGTCGCCAGATGTATTAAACTGCAATTTTTACCCTGCTCTTAAAAATCGCTGGTAATCTCTGGCGATTTGCTACAATGTCAAACACTCCCGTGTTTAGCAAACTCTCCTGTGTTGTCCTCATCTAGCTGTAAGATTAGTAAACACATCACTGTTACACTGACTGCCTATTCAGCCAGAGGTCTGGCAGCTGTCAAATGTTTAAAAATAGATAAAAGCTTAAAAAGAAAAAACTTGGGTTAGGCTTGGTTTATTTAACAATTTGTTTTGTGGTACTACAGGTCCCAGCCAGCCCTGGGTGTCAGGGCATTTTGGCACTTGTGGTTCTCCAAATGCCAGCATGTCCTGGTTGCCATTTGTATGCTGGTGCTTGTAGTTGTACAAGTATCAGCATGCCCACACTGTTCATGACAGCCCTGGCTAGCTGGGACTTATAGTTCCACAAAACAAAATGCCATCTGTTTATTTTTTTACATTAACTATCGCCTTTATTACCCTACACCCACCGCCCAGGGGTTTAGGAAGAGCCCTAGTGCTTTCAGCAGTGGGCTAGTTATTCCTAGAGGGGGGGCCCGCTCATTTTTTCGGCGGACCCCACTCCCTAGGGAATCCAGCCCAGCGCTGAACAGCCTGGGGTTGGTTTGTCATTATGGCAGGGGGACACCTGCCGTATGTCCCCCTGCTATAGTGCCACCCACCCCAGCTGGTTTGCCTAGTACTGGTTATGTGAAAATCGGGGGGGACCCTACGCAATTTCTTTCCCCGATTTTCACGTAATTAGCAGTAGGCTGACAGCACTAGGCTTAATAGTGGCAGGGGGACCCCACTCTTTTTTAAAAAAAAAACTTTTGACTATTTTTACACATTTGACAGTTTCCAAGACATCCAGCTGTATATTCTGACAGTGTAACAGTGATGTGCTTACTAAACACGCTGCTAGGATGCAGCGTGTCCTATCAGTGGCGCACACAGGGGGGGTTTCTGGGTCTCCAGAAACCCCCCCCCCCTCCGCTAAAAAGTGCCCTACAGTAGTATACAGCAGCCGCGGCGCTGTCTAAGAAGCGTCCGCGGCGGTGCTGTATTGCTATATTTTTTTCGGGGGCGGAGGAAACCCCCCCTGACAAATCCTCCGTGCGCCCCTGCCTATGTAGCGATTTTTAAAGCAAAATTAAGAGAGCTTGCTTAATCGCAGTTTCATACATTTATCCAATGGTGTCTTACACTCTAACATTGGGATTTCTGTAGTGCTTATAATTTGCACCAACTACAATCAGCCCCCTAGGATTAGCTGCTGCTTAGTGCTACTATTTTTGAGTACATGTTGAACTGATTGCTGTCACCATGCTGAAAGATTGGTTTTGAGTGTCTATTCAAATCCCCAGAGATCTCTCAAGAATCCTGTAAGATTTTTTTTCATTTTTCAAAATAAAGTTACAATTTAACTGCATGTCAACCTGTTTGAAGTTTCTTACAATGATGTTGATACACTTTGTGAGTAGCATCAAATAAAAGAAGCATATGGCAATGTAGAAATTGCTATAGATTTAGCAAACAGATAAGTCAAATCTATGAGAGAAGCAGATTTAATTTAGAAATCAAATACCTGCTTCTAAAGCGGTTTTCATTTCTAAGGATTATTAACCTAAACTTTAATATGAAGTGAATTATAGATGATGTCGATGAAAGATTCAGTAATTTTCATACACATTTTCTTTTTTAGATTTTGGGTATTTTAACATTTTTGATCTATGAAAAGTAAAAAAAAACAAGTTTGTGAAAATAACTAACACAATAATTTTAAAACTAAAGGACGACTCTATTTAAAGTCACTATGTAAGTGTACAATTGTGAAGTAGCAGAAAGAAGTGAAACTAGGAAAGAACCTTTTTTTGACATGATCAATTATTGCAGTTAACTTAAATATCACAAGATATCCACAACGAAATTAATGAGAGGCCTGTCATGCGATAGCATGGACTCTGTATTCAAAGTTTAGCTATTATGCTTCATTAAATGTAATAAACTGCATCTAAATGGGTTGCAGTCAATAGCATAGTGAGCAAGCAATGAAGGTATCTCATAATTGTTATAGAAAATACAACTGGTACATAATGGCCTTAATATTAGTTACAAGTAAATCCATCCTGAAACTGACAATTTGTATCTTGTCAAAACCATGTTCTACTGCTATTGGCTGCAATTGCAGTGCAAAACTAAAGCTCCCCGGTATTTGTATGCTACATTTAAAAGGAAACAGTATTTGTCTAGGCACATATTTTAAATATGTTGCTGAATTTGCTCCAAACTTTAAATGATACCATTAAATTAACACCTACAGTGGTCTCAAGGCAAAATTTGCCTTGAAAGCCATTGTCGTTTTATATTTCCTCTTGCAGAATCCGTTACTTAATACATTTACCCCCAGATCCCTTTACATTGGCCTTTCCCCATGTGTCAACCATTTGTCTGCCCTTTTACCTGTAGTTTGTAAGCTGCAGTGAGCAGGGCATCCCATCCTTCTCATTACCATTAACGTTTGCTCACCAGCTACACCGCGCATCTCCTCCTTGGGCTCTCTGCCCATTGACTCCACTCCTGCATTGTCTTTGCACCTTTTTCAGTGACTCTAAACTTGTTAGTTACGCCCATGCTAATGGGCACAGGTTTTAACCTGCACAGAATATACCCATTGCACCCCAATAGGTGAGGCTAATGCACCATGCAATGGTAGACAGTCACAGTAAAGGCAGGTGGAACCTGTCACAGAAGGTAGGGCTAACACAACCATTGCATCGGTAGGTGGAGCACACACAGGTAGGAAGAGTCAGTAGACTATTGGGTGGAGTACATGCATTGGCTATGTGGGTAGTGCAGTAGTGAGTTCAGCAGCAGGTAGTTTGCGGGCTTAATGAGATAGTATTTGGATCTGGGAAGTCCTTACTATTGCATAAAGCCCAGCAACCAATAGAGAGATAATTCTAACTGGGATCTCATGCACTATCAATCGTCCACTTGTTCTAAAGTCTCCCTAGTAGTATAAAAGGGGGAAAAAAACACAGTGGGCCTGATTCAAGTCCGAATTTGTACGTAAGGTGCGTTTTATAAAATAGCACAGAACTTGTGCGTAGTTCTGACTGCAAATCCAAGCATATTTCAAGATACAGCGTGATTTGATCTTGGTGTACATACACTCTGGTTAAACAGTACTTGCCATATGTAGAGGACACACACAACAGACTATATTATACACACATATGTATGCACAGTAAAAGGTCACCTCAGAACACAACAAAAATTGTAACATAAAATGAAAGAACAATTCTTAATAGGATAATCATTTATAGAAATATTTGTTTGCAAATAAGTTTTTTCAATTACATTTTTTTACATTAAATACATAAAGATGTTTTCAATGCATACTGTACATATAATGCTTTTTATAGTGTATCTTAGTTGCATGCAGATTTTCTGTGCTAGCTAGTGTCACACAGACGCAGTATTTTTGAAATAAAAGACTATGTTGTGTCAGTCATCACTATTAGTTGACATTTACACCTGACCTGTAGCTATTGCAAATGATATTGGTGGAGCCTAGCATACTTACGAGAAGCACAGGAGTTGAATCGGCCACTTCTGTGTCAGAATATCTTTACTGTACATGGCCTACATTAATCCGCCAATTCCCTCCTCCGAATTCAAGTCATAAGTGTTATTTGCATTAGGAGATGAATTGTATGTAATTGCATTCATTGGTGTAAGGCAGGGGTCGGCAACTCACAGCTCCGGAGCCGCATTTGGCTCCGGCAGCCATCTGCTTCCGCTCGTCCAGGTGTCAGTGGCAAAGGGGATGTCAGCGCTCTGTCACCCCCTTTGCCATGTAAAAATCTAAAAAAGTAATGGGAGCCGACAGAGGAGAGAGCGCTCCTCCCCCGCCGCAGCTCCCTGCTGGCTGAATGACGCTGACGTGACCCTAAGGTCGCGTCAGCATCATTCAGTTCACCGAGAGCGCGCTGAGGAGGAGCAGAGAAGATCCAGGACCGGGACACCACCTGAGTGAAGGTAAGTAAATAAAAAAAATATTTTCTTGGGGACTGCATAATAAAAAAAAGGGGCCTACAAGAGGGGACTAGATTATAAAAAAGGGACCTACAAGAGGGGGCTACATTATAAAAAAAAATAGGACCTATATGAGGGGGCTACATTATAAGATATAGGACCTACAAGAAGGGGCTACATTATAAAAAGTAGGATCTACAAAAGGGGGCTACATTATAAAAAATAGGACCTATAAGAGGGGGATACATTATAAAAAAATAGGACCTACAAGAGGTGGCTGCATAATAAAAAAGGGACCTACAAGAGGGGGCTACATAATAAAAATGGGACCTATAAGAGGGGGCTGCATAATAAGGGTTTTGTGACTCCCAAGGTTTTTTTTACTCTGGAAAACGGGTCCAAATGGCTCTTCGGGTGTTTAAGGTCTCCTACCCCTGGTGTAAGGTCTATTCTGGGCATGTGCAAAGTTATTTTACACAAGATATGGCACGTAAATACGGACATATGTCTGAACATGAATCAGACCCATTGCTTTTGTTTACCTGCATGCAAAACTTTTGGGTGTTCCATCCATCAATGGTGGTGGGATTGCCCTTATCCCCAATAGGAGGTTCCACCTTCCCAATACCTTCTGTACTTAAATATAAATGTAATTACATGCAAACACTAGCATCAACAATTCAAAAAATGCTTTTTTTTGTTCAAAATACTCCCATGAATGCGCCAAATTTACTGCAAGCCAAAGTGGGTATTATATTGTTTTGCTTGATATTTGGCCATATTGACCAATCACTGTTTATAGTCTAAATGCGGCTACTGTATTTGGCCTTCACAGCTGCAGTTAGCCTGGCTAGAACTTTAAACTGAGGCCAGCCTTGATGAGCCTGAGCTGCCTGGCACAACAATCCCCCTGCAGTTCCCCTCCACTCCACAGATGAAAATATAAATAAAAAAATGCATCATGGAACCCAGGATGTGATAAAGAATATAGGCGCTTATTGATCAAAATGCAGATAAATAGTATGAACCAAATAATGCTGAAACTGCACAGTAATATCAGAGATGACTGAATACTGGTTGCAAGGAGTACTGCAGATGCAGGAGGAATGGTGAGATGGAGAAGAATCCGGAGTAGCGATATGAAGTCCAAAACCACAGGAAAACCAGGAGACAAGCCAAAAGGGAAGGCAGTAAAACAACAATGACCAGCACTGGAAATAGAGGAAGGCAGGTATAAGTAGGGAACAACCAGGTGCAGGAGATAATTGGTGAGACAGGTTAGCTCCTAGTAATAACAAAGGAAAGGCACAATAGCAGCACCTCTGGTGCACAGAGGTACTGCCAGATATATATAAATGTTGATGATATATACAAAGAACACAATAATAAAGTCCAATAGTCCTGTACGCTGGAGCTGCCAATACAAAGCAGCAGGCAGATTCTGACAACATGATGATGGCAGCAGATTGCATTGGGTTGGGCCTGCTTCTCTTCAGCTGGGAGAGAGGCTCTAGTCAGGATAGAGGGCATAATGAGCCACATATTAAGATCATTTTGTACAAAACCTGCTGTCCTCTGTCCCAAAGCTGAAGATGAAGAGGAATTTCACCAACATAATAACAATCCAAAGCACACGTCAACCAAGAAATGGCTTCAGAAAAGGAGTGACCCAGTCGGAGCCCAGACCTTAATCCCATTACCTGTGAAATGATGTACAGAGGGCTGTACACAATTTGGTGGACCTAGAACTTTTTTTTTTTTTTTTACTCTAGTTGTGTAACCCAGGCCCCTTGTCCTATCTTATCTATGATTAACTCTTACACTTGGCGAAATTGAAGAATAATCCCTTCTAACACACAATCAATAACCTCAAATACGCAGGAAATATAATCACATATTTTAGCACACGCATATGAACTAAAGCGCATTAATCTGAAACAGTTCAGTATACAGAAAGAGGCAATGGAACACAAACATTCTTATATCTTATTTGCTCGAGTCCAAATTCACAGCGTGGGTTTTCAGATTTCTCCTCCTTTTTAAATTCAGGCCATGAGTACAGTGGAATATTATGGGTTTTTTTTGACTGAATGATTCTTCAAGCCATTTTGGATACAATATGGGGTCCTTTGGACTGAAGAAAAGAAGATTGTTTACATGGACTGTTGGATACAAAAGGGAGTTCTTTGCGACCGGAGAAAAGAAGATTGTTTACATGGACTTTTGGATACAAATTGGGTCTTTGTAACCAAAGAAAAGAAGATGGTTTTCATGGACTATTGGAATATATCTTATTATGGCCTTTATTACTTTTTAGCTACTCCTGAACCTGGAATGTTATTGTTTTTGGACAGCTACAGGACCTTTGGGAATATTATGGTTTGGTTTGATAATGCTTACAAGCATTATTGGATTGAAAGCTTAGAAGATGGGATCCTATATTGATGAAGACATCTGACGGTAAGTATTTGGAGTTTTATTATTTTTAATAGAGAGATCTGGTTATACTACGTTTTTTAGAATTACTTTTTCATAAAAAATCTCTGCTTGTTTTTCACTTGCATTTGTTGGTTGCAATGTAATTTTAAAGGTGGAAAAAAGTCTGCTATGATGTATCTTGATTTTTGGCTTTACATCACAAACACCTGCAATTTCAATAAGGCTGTCTAGACTTTTTATACCCACTATATTTATAACATACCTTATTCTATTGTATATGAAATTTAATGTATGCAATTGATACTGACATGAGGATACATACTACACAGTGGAATCATACACAACAAATATACTAACAGGTGTTCATCTTGTTGAGTATCTTTTGATGTACACTTTGAAATACATTATGTAAAGAATGATGTTAATCAAAGTCTAATACTACATATATATATTGTATGCTTTATTATTAATGTGTTGTACTTTCAGCACAGATGGTTGCAGTTTTGTGTACTGTAGTACAATAATAGGTCCCAGGCATCTAAATGCTAATAATTAGAAGTCAGGGGTCAGTTACCCAGATGTTTTATTTTTAAAGGCCAGTTAATTTGTTTTCTATTCAAATTAGTCCTGGTATTATTCATCTATAATGCTCCAGGCATAATCTGTTGTACAATACATTATAAAAATCATCAAAGCTTATAGTCAAGAGGAAAAGCACAGTACATTGCTATACTGTACATTGTAACTAATTTATAAAATAAAAAGTAGTAGTAAAATATTATTGATACATGTAAACATAATAAACTCCCTCAAAAAGCGTACAATGGTCTTGGGAGCCTGTAGAAGAGTCTGTGAAGATAGTTTTTTCACATGAGAAGCTCTGGATTCAACACATTGCTTTGGGGGCAAACAAGTCTCTCAAACACCTGACAGCAAAAAAAAGGGGTAGTGATATCAATACATAACAAAGAGCAGCTTCACTCGCTTACACTTTTGCAGATCCGGAAGGGCAGTACTTAATGGTAATTGGCACCCTCCAGTCGGAGACAGTTACATTGATATTGATTCATACACAAATTCTGCACCATGTGTCTTTTTTTGCCTGGTCTGTTTCAAAACATCAAACGGACTCTACCCCATTATGCCCAGACTACCTTGAGTATTTTGCAGCAAATAGTGATGATGCTTGCCCTTTAAAACCTACATAACGCCTTGTGCCTCAAAAATTCCACAGCCAGAAATGACAATAACTAACTTATTCTCACATACAAATCTTGATTGTTTACCTCTCTTTAACACATAAACTTCAGAAGTAGGTATGACACCCTTTCCATTGACAAACCATTCAGGTGTCTCCTTAATCTGTAAGCTTGCAACAGTCACCTCTAATTGGCGACTTGATCACTCCCTACTCTATATAGACTCCTTTTATGAAATTTAGTGGACTCTACTGTTGATTGCTTCAATATAATTCATAATGATGGAGTCAAACCAGCCATATTGTGTGTGAGACATATAAAGCTAAGAACTGGGTAAAACTAATAAGCACTGCTGTCGTAAAACAGTAAGTCACATCCAGGGCTTATACTAGAAATTCTGAGCCAAAATGTTACAAACATTTTGTCTCCTTGCTCCCCCCCCCCCCCTCACCCCTACACTGAGGTTCACTCCAGCCACCCCCATCCCCAGTTCTATCTAACACCTGCAATCATTTACTTACCACCCTGCTTCTCTTCTTCTATCTGCTTCTTCTTGCTGGCTACCGTTGTCTTCTTCCCAATGACAGCATTTGACATCACTGATGCTGCAGGGTGCAGGATGCCTCTCTGTCTTGTCATGGATCTGTCCGGGAGCCTCTATCTTGGGGAAAATGTGCACCTGGTAGGCTGGCTGAAACTGGAGCAAATACTGGCAGATGTGGTGCTCCCTGCATCTTAAAGGTGGTGGTGGACATGTTCCCTACAGCCACATACTCAAACTATTAAGTTGCTTGAATCCTTCCTCTGCGCTATTGGCCTCACTCCTCAATACTATAAGAAGCTTGCAGGTGTTTTGGCATAAAGCAGATTTGTTCAATGCTATTTTAGAGTGGACAGCCTTTGACTATGCTGCGACAAGGTAACTGTTGTGATCCAAATTTATGCAGCAGCTATAGACGTCACTATATAATGTGGATTTAAACATTTTTGGCCACTCTTCTCAACCATATTCTTCTCTTGCTTATACACTTGAATAAAGTTAGCTTTGTTCCAGGTCATCATTAGACCTTGGACACCAGGGGCCTGATTCATTAAGGAAAGTAAGGCAAAAAAAAAGGAGTAACTTTACACCTTGGCAAAACCATGTTGCATTGGAGGGAGATGTAAATTTAAAATGTGATGGCAGATTTGTTGGTTATTCCTCTTGATGTTAATAAAGGTGTTCAGTGGTAATGTGGACGTTAAGCCACAATGCTTTTGTTTAAAGATGATAACACAGTAGAACACAGTTACTCACAGTTGTAGTTGTAGTTGCAGTGTCATGGAGTATGTACTTATACACTTGTACATACAAATGCAGGCAAGACTCTTGGTTATACCGCACAGCCATGCAGTTTATTTGTGGCAGACTCCCTCCTATATTATTACTAGTGGGAGCCTCCGGTTCACAGTTAAACATTTTTAGGGGACTTATATGATATACGCCCCGCAGCTCTCTATGCTGCAACTTGTCTCTGCAATGTCTGGTATGGAAGTAACAGCGTGAAAGCCGAACTACCGGGTTGCGGGGTCTGGGCATGCGCAGTAGCGCAAAATGGACATAGGTGTCCTGCTCCACTTACAGTTTCTCCTAGACCACCGGGGATTACAGCAGTTTCTATGGTAGCCAGGAGACGGAGCAAAGCGCTCCTATATGCCAAAACTCTTCCTTGCTTAATAACATCTCCTGTCACAAAGAGAAAACAATTTTTACTCTATCAAACATTTCAATAATGTCTATTTGTCCTGTAACAAGAAATTGAAGGGTTAAGTGAAACAAAATAAGCATATGGTGAAATATATCAACATTACTCAAATATATTCCAGTCTACATTTTTTCAGGAATACAGTTAGCAAGTGTGATATCGATCCCTTCGTAAACATGTCATCAGGATTGTTCTCACTAGCTATATAACTCACACTGACAGACTTCTTCTCCACTAACTCTCGGATGAAATGGTGTCTTATGGCAATGTGTTTGGGCCGTCTATGGTGCTTTGTGCTTGAAGACAAAAAAATTACTCTACTCCAAGGTTATCACAGTGAATGTTGATGGTCTCACTCTGGTTAAGAAGACTGATTTCACATAAAGTCTCCTTTATCCATAAGGCTTCTTTTGCAGTTTCTGTGATTGCCATGTACTCCGCCTCAGTGGTGGATAGGGCAACAGTTGTTACCCTGTGTAGGAACGAAGATCATCCTCATCAGATCCCCAATCAGCATAACAGAAAGTCTCTAAAGTTGAATTATTGGTTTTAGTGAATCCTAACTTTAAAGAACTAGTAACTTTCAAGTATCTTAGGGTTCTTTTGACTGTGATCCAGTGTTGTCTTCCTGGGTTGATAGCTAATTGGCTCACACAACTCTCTACGTCTGTGATGTTGGGGCGAGTCCAACTACTTGCGTACAGTAAGCTTCCAACAGCATTCTGTAAGAGATTTTACTCATTTCCTCTCTCTTCACTGCTTCTTGATGACATTGCATTTGTCATTTTTAAGCTTTTATCCACAGTTGTGTTTGCTGGTTTTGCGTCCAATATTACATACTTGGTAAGTATTGTTTTGTTTAGGAGGCAAACTTTACCTTCTTGGTAGACACCCTCGTTGTAGTGTTCAGGTGACTCCATGTAAATCTCCTATAACAATTCTCCATTCAAGAATGCAGAGTCAAAGTCAAGCTGATACAACAACACATCATGGATAGTGGAAATGGCAATCACTAACCTCAGGGTGCTGAATCTGGCAACAGGCAAGAAGATCTCTTCATAGTCGATCCCGGACTTTTGTGTGTAGCCCTTGGTAACAAGACGGGCTTTATAGCGTGCAATGGTACCGTCCGCATTCACTTTCTTACAGAAGACCCACTTGTTCCTGATCGTTTTGCGGTTAATCTGCCTATCGACTACAGTCCATGTATGATTGTCATCCATAGCTTTTAACTCTCTATCAATAACCGCTTTCCACTGTGGTTGTCACTTGATTTTGCCTCTTCCATGTTTTACGGTTCACAAAAGGTTAGATTAGCACACTCCTCAATATATCTCCTAGGGGGAATACCTTTGTGACTCCTCGTAGAACTTCTGTTTTCTGGTTGGGTATCCGCAATTACATTTTCTGACTCAGACACACTTTCTGCTGCCTGAACATCCAGTGTCACTAACTTTTCTTGTGGTTTGCTGTTCTATTACTTCACTATGTGGTGTGTGTTTTTGTGGAACACCACATGTCTGGATTTGATAAGACATTTGTTGTTAATGTCCCAAAGTTTTTATCCTTTACTCTGCTGGCAGTACCCAATCATGATACACTTCACAGACTTGAAATCTAGCTTACGTTGCTTCCCTTTAGTAATATGTGCATGCGTCTTAGAGACAAATACACAGAGATGATTGACACTTGGCTTTTTCCCGGACCATGCCTCCAGTGCCATCTTACCTTTTAAAGCTACTGTGGGCGCTCTGTTTTTAAAGTAGACTGCAGTGGATACTACTTCCACCCAAAAACTTTTTTCCAGAC
The DNA here is from genome assembly GCF_038048845.1 of Mixophyes fleayi. Lineage (NCBI taxonomy): Eukaryota > Metazoa > Chordata > Amphibia > Anura > Limnodynastidae > Mixophyes > Mixophyes fleayi. The sequence goes on from NC_134406.1 coordinate 179,125,105, forward strand.
CTGCATCATTCAATATAGTCCATGCTTGCTCTTGTATTCCGCAATTTTCTCTATGACTTAACTCTTAGCTCTTATGAAATAAACATCCTAGTTGTGTCATCAACGAGTGTCAGAAAGTATCACTGATCGATTTCACCTCCATTGGACCACGAACATCAGTATGCCCTAGAGCTAGTGGTGCTTCAGCTCTAGTTGCTGACTTGGGTAAAGAGCAACAAGTTTGTTTACCTTATATGCAGCTCTCGCATGTCAGTCTCTCAGAACTGCTCACAGTGATGCCTGTCACCATCCCAACAGCTACTTTCTGGACATTGTTGTATCCCAGATGACCCAATCTCCTATGCCACAGCTCCATTGATTGATTGGTGTCTGAAGAACATAAAGCTGGTTACACCAGGTTGCTGTTACAATTACAGTACCGCTTTGTTTTTGTACCAGAGAGGAAGCCCTCTGTGAATAAACTTTTCTATCAAGGATGCTTATAGCGATAAGCTTGGTTCCCAACTCTGGTACATACAGGACGTCTTGGATGTTTGTGACAATAGTTTCACCTTTTATATTCAGGCAGACTATGATAGTCCCGACTTTTGTTGCAGTAAGAACCTTTCCAACAATTTCTTTTACTGTAACTGGATCACATGGTGTCAGCAAACTGAACCATTCTTGATTGCAGCTAAAATGTCTTGTGGCCCCCGAGTGCATATACCAGCAGTCTTTCTTTTGACTATCTGCTACATTCAATGCAAACTCACAAGGTTTGTCATGCTTTTTCTGTTGTGCACCACTTGAAACTTTTAGTCTACGTTCAGATGCCTTGTGTCCCATCTTATGTCATATGGAGCATTTGAACTTGGGGTTCTTGAATTTCGCACTTTTTGTGAGTAGAACGGTACTCTGAGAATTTGCCTTGACAGGAATTCTCTGTTTGAACTTCAGCAGCTTAGCTCTCACGATTTCCGTCATTTACTTGGTATCGTTAGACTTCAAATCTATTACAAGGAAATCATATTCTGGTGTGAGATTCTGCAGCATCGCCATTACGACTTCCTCATCGCTCACCTGTGCTCCCACAGATGCCCATTGCTGGGATATTGACAGCATTTTGTCTATGTACTCATCCATGTTCTTACAAGTACTTAATTTAGTCTTGTACAGTGTACGTCTCAAGTTTATCCTCCTTATCAGACCTTTGTCCTTATACACATTTTTCAGAGCAGTCACATCTCATTTGCTGAATCTTTATCATTAATGATAGCATACGCGTGCTGTTCTACAGCTAAGTTAATTGTGCCCATGGCTCTATTCACCTCAACAGCAATTTGGACTGTCGCCTGGATATACTGTGACTTTCCACAACTTTTCCCGCATTAATTGCATTTTCATTGCAAATATCCATGTTGCATAATTCTCAGAACCTTTTAATTTAGCAAAGTTCATACTGGCGCCTGTGCTGTGCATTTTTCTTTGTGTACTGAATAAAGCACTATTCTGTAAGATATCAGCTTCCTTTTATGCTTTTGTACTTCTGCTATCGTTCTTTAAGTTTAAGTGTTTACTTTAACACATGGTGCTGGGCCGATAACCTGTTCATTATAACTTTTGATGTTAATAATGGTGTTCAGCAGTGTTAATGTGAATGTTAAGCCACAACGTTTTTGTTTCTTCAACAGGTTGCTGTTTATTAAAGATGATAACACAGTAGAATGCAGTTACTTATAGTTGCTTGTAGTACTGTAGTAGTTCAGGCAATACAGACTATATACAGTGTCATGGAATATGCACTTATACACTTGTATATACAGATGCAGGCAAGACTCTTGGTTATACCGAACAGCCATGCAGTATATTTGTGGCAAACTCTCTCCTATATTACTAGTGGGAGACTCTGGTTTACAGTTAAACCCTTTTAGGGGACTTATATGATATACGCCCCGCAGCTCTCTATGCTGCGACTTGTCTCTGCAATGTCTGGTATGGAAGTAACTGTGTGAAAGACAAACTTACGTTTTGTGGGGTCTGAGCCTGCGCAGATGCGCAAAATAGACATAGGTGTCCTGCTCCACTTCTGGTTTCCTCCTAGACCACTGGGGATTACAGCAGTTTCTATGGTAACCAGGAGATGGAGCAAAGCGCTCCTATATGCCAACAAGATTTAAAGTTGGGTTAGGGCATATCCTAGATAACCATTAATTTTCAGTGTATAAATAAAACTATCAAGTATTTGTGTGCTACATGAATAAACAGCCAGTATTTAACTTGTATGCTAAATAATAAACTAATTTGCACCGCTTGCATTGTAACTTGGTTTTGTCCAGGAGAAATCTTACTCCTTTTTTACCTTACTTTCCTTAATGATTCAGGCCCCCGATGTACAATTTAACTTATTCATAATATATGCAGGCAAAAATGTTCCTCTCTTCTGATAGCTTTGGAAACCCAAAAACTTTTGATCTAATATCCTGGCCTTTCATGTTTCAGGGTACTCTCCACACTAGTTTTTGTGGGGTAATTATTTAGAAAGCAACTCCATTCAGTGAATGGATTTACTTCTACAGCCTTAAACACATCAAACTGGACAAGACAAGGCTGCAGCTTCTCACACTTAATATTCACAGTAATGCTGTGAACCCCTGCTCATTAAAATTCAGTTTAATCCACTCATAGATGACATGAGGAAAGGTACACAATTTTTTTATATGCAGATGACGTTTTTCTGACGATAACAGACCCCTAAAAATCCTTTACACACTTTGCACATGAAATAGATTCTTATGGGTTCCTCTCCAGGTACAAAATTAACACAGACAAAATGGAAATTATATATTTCTATATGCCAGTGTCGGTTAAAGCCAATTTTCCCTTCCGGTGGCAGTATAGCAGGTTTAAATATTTAAGAGTTTCTATTGCCAAGTATTATCACCAGCTGTTTCAAGGTAATTTTCCATCTTTGCTAACTAAAGGCACAGCAGATCATCATCATCATCATCATCATCTTTATTTATATGGTGCCACAGAGTCTGTAGTTCTGCACAATCAACAAAATATAAACTAAAAAAAACAGGTAGGGGGAGTCTGATTGGGTGGGGCAGGGAGTTCCATAAGTAAGAAGCAGCACGGGCAAAGTCCTGAAGGTGGGATTGTGAGGTGGCGATAGGTGATGAGGAGAGGCCATTCATTGAAAGAACATAGTGGGCGAGGAGGGGAGTATTTCTTAACAAGGTTGGAGATGTAGCAAGGGGAGGCATTAAAGATTGCTTTATAAGTGAGGGTTGAAGCCAATGGGAGGTTTTGCAGAGAGGCATAGCGGAAAAGGAAGTAAGGAGAGGAAGATTAGTTACGGTGCTGCGTTCAGCACAGATTTCCGGGGGTACAGACATTTTCCAGGCAAGCCAAAGGGGAGAAAATTGCAATGATCATGACGTGAGATGACAAGAGCATGGATGATGGTCTTAGTGGCATCCAGGGAGAAGAAAGGACAAATATTGGCAATCTTACAAAGATGGAGGTGACAGGAATGGGCAAGGGACTGCATATTAGGAGTGAAATTGAGTGCAAAGTCAATGATGATTCCCGTGCAGCGTGTGTCGGGAACTGGGGAGAGAGCAACACCATCAACTTTAAGGAAAAGCAGAGAAGGGGATGTGACGCTAGGTGGTGGTAAGATAACAAGATCAGTTTTGGATAAGTTGAGCTTAAGATAGCATCCAGCCACCCAGGTGGAGATGACAGAAAGGCAGTTGGACATACAGTTGGACATACAGGAGATAAGGGAGGGAGAAAGGGAGAGAGATCGGGGGAGGAAAGCTAGTTTAGAGTGTCATCGACAAATAGGTGGTATTGGATGTCAAAGTAGCAGATGAGTTGAACAAGAGAGGAGGTGTAAAGAGAGAAATGTAATGGGCCAAGAACAGAGCCATGGTGAACCACAACTGATAGAGTGACATGAGGGGAGCAGTTAATTAAAGAAGAGACACTGAAATAATGGCCAGAGAGGCATTTACCAAGCCTCTTTGCAGCCTTTATAAAGTCCTTGGGATTTGAAGAAGACTTGTTTTGTTTACCTTCATCCCCCAGTATTCTAACTTCTCCAATCCCTTAACTTTGGCTTTGTCCATCACTATTCTACCTTCTTAGATTTCAGTTTGTACTTCGCTACCAGTCCTCTCAGGAGTAAGCAATTTGGCTGCACATGGTGTGTCTCTGATTGCTACCTCAGCCAAACGAAAGCTACCAGCACTGTGAATTTATTTCCCTGTTAAACATGGACCATGCTGAGGTAGAGTTGGGGTTTGATGCTTTGCAAAACCGCTTAGAGAAATATTCTGTGGAGATTGGCATTCCGAAGCAAGCAGTCCTCATAGCTAATGCCCACTATGAATGGTTGGTCAGCCAACTCAACCACCTGACCACAGGATCTCAGTTTTTTATCTGGGAACCTAAAATTATTGCACCCTTATATTTTGATGACAACCCAAAGGGAGCAGGTAATTCCTGACCCAGATTCAACTACAGTTTGAACTACTAACAGCCTTGTTACCCACGTGTGGATCAAAGTAGAATATATCATCTCCCTGCAGACTGGCCAGGCTTTGGCCTAGACCACATCACTCCCCAACAGAGACCAGATTGAATGATGGGGTACTGCTAGCTGTCTTCCAGAAAGGATTGATGAACCAATTTTGAATGAGCTCACTAGGTGGGACCTTCCCACCTTCCTGGAGGAACTCATTATCATGTGCATTCTGCTCAACACCAGCATTCAGGAGCATCAACTTAAGAAGAAAAAGACTGCTATTCTTTATATCCTGTGTACTCATCAGCCACAAATATTCAGTGCCATGCCATTCTTGAGTTTTAAAGAACCAAAGCAGCTCTGGAGGACTTTGTTGGACATGAATGAGAGAACTCGGTGTCTAAAGATGAGTAGAAGTCTTTAGTGTGAGCACCAAGGTCACTGGAAGAAATTGTGTCCAAAATTAAAAAGATCAGAGCAGTTGGGAAATGGAATTGCATACAGACAGGAGGCAAGTCCAGTCAGCATTGGTGCCATTTCTCCTCCACTTTCCATTCTTCAGTTCCAGCTATGTTCACCCTCTCAAGAGGGTTCTGCTACATTGACACTGAGGCCTTATTGGATTCTGGAGTGATGGAGAATTTTATAAACTTGGGCTTTGCCCAAAATATGGTACTACCTCTGGTTACTATAATCAGGTCAATGGCCATAGAAGCTGTGGATGGACAACCCATAACCCCAGCTCTGTCTCAGGTTTGACTCATTCAGTGCCATCTACACCCACAAGAGCACAATCATCAAGAGTTATTCTTGGTTCTACATTCACAACCCAGCAATCAATCAGAGGCCAATACCAGAACACTTGCCTATAACCAGTGAGAATGGCAATGGTATATACAAGTACCCAAGTTCAGGTGACTAAGTCTGGTTCACAGAGGATGCCGAATCAGTACCAATGATTCATCAGGGTCTTTGGCAAAGAGCAGGCAGAAGCACTCCCACCCCACAGAGAATTGGACTGCCTGATTGAACTGCCTAACAACATGTCCCCAAAGGGAAGGAAATACCAGCTGTCTGAACCTAAAACAAGAGCCATGACCATCTATATACAGGATAACTTAGAGCAAGGATTCATCACAAAATCCAGTTCCTCCACTGGTGCAGGCTTATTTCTTGTAGCAAAGAAGGATATTCCCTAAGATCTTGCATCGAGTATCGATGGGCTCAATTAAATAACAATCAAGAATCTGTATTTCCTCCCACTGATCTCAAACCACTTTGAGAGGCTCTATCAGGCCATGGTCTTCATCAAACTAGACCTGCAAGGATCCTACTACCTGATCCATATTTGAGAAAGATATGACTGGAAGATGCCACTCAACACTAAGGATGGCACTACAAATACCAGGTCATGCCTTTTGGCCTGTGTAATGCCCCAGCAATCTTGCCGGCCTATGTGAATTTTCTCTTTAGGAACTAAAGCATGCTCAAGGAACATCACACCATGTGAGAGAGGTACTGCAAAAGCTACTGGACAATAAATTATTTACTAAAATTAAGACGTTTCCTTTATCCAGTCCATTGTGAGTTTCCAATGAACACGTCATCTCAGCAAAGGGCATAAGAATGTAACCAGAGTGTGAACATTTAACATTAGTTCCAGATAACAGTTCAGAATGACAGCTACAAACACCTTTCCTTAATTCCTGTAATCAGCACTCTGCTAAGAACAGCAATCTAGATAGTTACCTCACATAGACTGCTTTCTTTACTCCGCAATCAGCCCTTCAGTGCAAGTCAATCAGAATAATTCAGGGCAAGTCAATAAGAATAATTTATCTAGCTGTTTTCAGTGTTTATAAAATCCCTCAACTTGATCAAGCCTTTGCAGTAGCAAAGTTTTGTTTGGGATTTCTCTGCTTGTGCTTTGGAGACTTGTTTTGTTTAACTGTACATCACGATTCTACCATCTACAATTCTTCGATCTGGGCTTCATCCCTCACTATTCTACTTTCTTCAATCCCTTGACATTGGCTTCGTCCAGCACCATTCTACCTTGTAGAAGACTTTGACTTATCTTTCATCTGTCTGTATTGTGCTGTCTGTTGCTCTTACATAGTGTGTACAAGGGTTGTTCTAAGCGGACAGGTTCAAATCAGAGCTGTGATCAAGTGAAAAAGAAAAATTTGCAACCAGACTTTTTTTTTTAAAACAAAAAACTAATTTCACTGTGATTTGTGAATTTAAAACCGAAATTCAGTTCAATCAAGAGAAAATTATTCTGTGTCTTCTAACAATACTACTGACAAAAACATAAGTTTCAACAATCATTAATAACAGAATGCCCTTTTTTTTTCCACAGACCATCCCCTACACATGTGTCTCTATCAATTTATTTGGCACTTCCTTCTCAATTGTTGACTTATATATGGCTTTACATTTGTTTTTTGTTCTATAGTGTACACATTCCTCCAGACCTGGTTTCTCCTGTTCATCCTTTCGGGTTGGGAATTTGCAGCATAAAGTGTATACCATTGGGATATCTTTGTCTAGTTTATATTGCACAAAGTTATATTTTTGAAGTCTCAGCATCCTCTTTTGCAAGTGTGTTGGAACCGCCATCAGGGATTTTTGAAGTGTTCTAGTCACTTTTGTCCTTTTTCAACCACAGTTTTGCAAGAATAAATATAGTGATGCAATGTCTCATCCCACTACTATAGCTTACATTTCTTTCTCAATCTGTGAGCAATAAATTTGTGTTGGTGTAATGGTGCATGGCACATCCTGAATGTGACAGGTACCAAGCCAAGGTTGTGATGTACAGTGGCAAGAAAAAGTATGTGAACCCTTTAGAATGACCTGGATTTCTGCATAAATCTTCATCTTCAATCTTCATGATCTTCATCTAAGTCACAAGAATAGCAAACAGTCTGCTTTAAATAATAACACAAAAATTGCAGTACTTTTCTTGTTCGTATTGAATACATTTTTTGTTACTTTCAAAGTATAAAAAAAAAACATAAGTGAACCCTAATGCCTTTTAAAAAAAGCTAATTGGTGTTACCTAACGTGGAGTCCAAACAATAAATTAAGATTGCAGGTGTTAGTTAGAGTTGCCCTGTCCTATAAAAAATACTCTCACATCATTCATATATCCTACAGTTCTACTAGCGGAACCTGTTGAACGAACCATTTTACGGTGTTGTAAACTATTTGAATGTTGTAATTTAATATACAGCTGACAATAATGTTCAATCGCATTTATACTGTTAAATGCATGTATATGCTGTTTTATTTTCAATAAAAACAGACTATATAATTTAAAAAAAACACTCACAAATATGGAGTACTCACATAAAGCATTACCTGATGTGAATCATACCTCAAACAAATGAGATCTCAGGAGACTTAAGATTAAGAATTGTTGACTTGCATAAAGCTGGAAAGGGTTATAAAAGTATATCTAAAAGTCTTCATGTTCATCAGTCATGATAAGACAGATTGTCTGTAAATGGAGAAAGTTGAGCACAATTGCCACTCTCCCTACGAATGGCCTTCCTGCAAAGATGAAGAGCACAGCACAGAATGCTCAAAGTTTAGGGATAATCCTAGAGTGTCAGCTAAAGACTTACAGAAATCTCTGCAACTTGCAAACAAGTCTCACAAGTCTACAACATGTAAAACACTGAAAAGGAAAGGTGTTCTTGGGAGGACACCACAGAAGAAGCCACTGTTATCCAAAAAACATTATTGCTGCATGTGAAGTTCGCTAAAGAGCATCTGGATATTCCTACAGCCCTACCAGCAAAATGTTCTGTGGACAGATGAAATGAAAGTTAAGTTGTTTGGAAGGAACACACAGCACTATGTGTGGAGACAAAAAGGCACAGCACACCAGCATTAAAACGTCATCCCAACTGTAAAGTATGGTGGAGGGAGCATCATGGTTTAAAATAAACATCATAATATTGTTCATGTTTACTTGATTATAAGTTATTTGATAGTTTTGTGAGTGTAAGAATTACATATCCATTCAGTTTCAAAAGGGCATTGTTTACTGCTAATTCCTTTATAAAATTATTTGAGCAAGGCTAACACAGTCTCTAGATTTCCAGGTTGTTGTAATGGATATCTCCATGACTGGTTTTAATTTTTTTTTTGGCTCTGATTTTAAACTCTTGCTACTTATTTTCAGTGAAGAACAATGAAGAACTTTGCTCTCTCCTGTCTGTAATGTCATCCAATGCTCATAGTGTATAGTGTTCTTTCATTACAACCAGATCTAGCTTTTTTGTGTTTATGCAGATTCTCAATATATTATTTAATGTATTTTTCATTGCATTAGATTCACCCACTATGATAGATTTGTGACCTTCAATATTTCACCTAGTTTTTCCATATTTTATGTTAGCTTTGAATTTAGTTATATAAATTGTATTGGTGGGTGTATGACCTCTTGTGCCTCAAATTGCAATTTGAGTTTCCTGGCAAACAGACCAAATATCTGCATATATGTTGTGCTCCTGATTTGTTCCCATTGTCAGGTATGGTTCAACCCTCTAAATGTGCATCATTACCAGGTTGCAAATTGCAAGACCGATAATTGCCGGGGCATTTGTTTTCATGACATAGAACTGTAATTTTATTTGTCCATTGTTTGTATCTGAATTTCAAAATACAGTTGCCTATTACTTTGAGCCTCTCTCCACTATATTTATCAACTCTTCTATTTATTAATAGCATATTATTTTTATTGAAAATAGTAAAAAAAAGTGCATAGTATGTAATTTGCTTGTGCATCTGTATCAAATGTCACATTTAATGGCATTTACTTTTTAGCCATTTTTAATACGCAGTGTACTCCATCTGTGTCATTGCTCACATTTTCAACTTCCTCTATGTATTTCTCTCACTTTCAGTCTCCACCAAATCTAACACATGTAAGTGTATCTTCTTTAGTTGTATCTGTTCCAACTCTCACTTCTGTACATCCTAGCAAAATGTTAAGGTTTGTGGTATTTAAGACATGTTTATTTTTGCTATGGACAACTTTCATTGTAATGTTTGTGACCACAATTTCTGCAGTATGCTATGTCTGAAGCGTGTGCTTTGCACCTTGTTCCATTATATTTGTTTACCCCCAAAATGAAGCCCAAGGCAGCCTCCCAAAACACAGGCACTGTGGGTGCCCAGGGCTGCTCTGTCTGTATGTTTCTGTAGGTAGTGAGCTGTCTCGATCAAGGGTCATTGGTATGGGCAGCACAGTGGCTAAGTGGTTAGCACTTCTGCCTTACAGCACTGGGGTCATGAGTTCAATTCCCAAGCATGGCCTTATCTGTAAGGGGTTTGTATGTTCTCCCTGTGTTTGCGTGGGTTTCCTCTGGGTGCTCCAGTTTCCTCCCACACTCCAAAAACATACCGGTAGGTTAATTGGCTACTAACAAATTGACCCTAGTCTGCATGTCTGTCTGTGTGTGTCTGTCTCTCTGTCTGTGAGTGTTAGGCAATTTAGACTGTAAGCCCCAATGGGGCAGGGACTGATGTGACTGAGTTATCTGTACCGCGCTGCGAAATTAGTGGCGCTAAATAAATAAATTGTGATGATGATTAGTAGCAGTGGTGAATAGTCTACAGCAAAAGGAAACCACTAATTTACTATCACTGGGCCTGCTGACTATCCACTGCAGCTTGGATTGCATGTGCAATACGTCAGTGTGTTATGCAAGCATTGAAGGTGGTTACCCTGCTCATGTCATCAAGCACATCTTTATCAATCCAAGCTCTGAATGAACACTATAGGGTGATAGGCATAAATGCACATCTGCGGACTCCAGCTACTATTTTGTTCTCTGCCTTCATCCTCATGCATCAGTGAAGCGCAAAAATGTAGAGGAAGTGTAGGAAGTAAAAAAAGATGAAATGAAAATGGTTTGGATCAGTAAATGCGAAAGCTAACTTGTTCCTTAAAAAGTACATTAAAAGAGCTGGGTGGTTACACCACTAGGGTAACTGCTCCACAAAGCAGTTCTGTGACTGACAATGCAGGGACCAGGGGCAAAAGCAGGATTCCTAGAGGAGGGTTTCCACACCATTCCACAAGAGGGGCAAGGGGCATAGCTATCATTTTATGCAGTTATAGGCTGCTGCTGCTTTAGTTGCTGCTTATCTACATACTGGAATATTGGGTTTTTGTTACATGAAAAGGATAGGTACATGAAATATGGTCAGCCTAGTAATTAGAGAACAATCTCCCCCCCATCCAGTCACGATGTTAAACCAATAGCACCCACGGTTAATTTATAATCCCTCTACCTGCAACCCAATCAATAAATTAATAGCATTTACATTTAGTAAAAAAAAACTACCCACCCAACAAGCTGCAACATTAAATTAATAGTGTTCAGAATTATTAAATAGACCTATTACCCCTAACATGATCTGCAATTAAATTATTTGTCTTCATATTTAATAAATACACCTATTAGCTCCAAAAAATAACAGCCTCAACATTAAATAATTAGCATTCACATTTAATAAATATAACTATTTTCCCCCAAACTGCCTCAACATTAAATAGAATTAGTGAAAACAAGGTGTGCTTCTTTAAACTAATGAAATGTGTACAAGTGAACAACATTATTTGAAAGTGCAGCCAGGACAGTTAGGACCACAGTGTATGTGAAAATAAAATAAATAATTAAATTTACCTCCATTCTTTGGAGTCTGCCTTTCTAATTTCCTGCACTTAGGAGACAGCTGCATGTCAGGAGATGCGCAACCTTCATTTGACATTGCAGCCAGTGCTGGATAGAGAGACGGGCATAACCTTTTTACAGAGATTGCAACAAGTTCAGATGTATCTATCTATTAACATGCCTGGATTCTTTTATCTGGTCTATAGAGAATTCCACTTGTACAACCTGACCTATGTATATCACACCTGCAACAAAATTTTGTGTGAATCTAGTTTTGCAGCAGAATAGGATGTTTTCACAGCTGTGCAAACTTCCGTAGATACAGTCTTTGAGTTCAGCTTTTGCTTTGCCATTTGGGGAAATTCCGCACTGAATTTGCTTTGAGGACTTTATAGTCCATGAATAGAGCTGGGATGGCAATCATCCTCATCATCACCACCATGTTTTAATATAGCGCCACCAATTCTGCAGAGCTGTACAGAGAATATTAGTCATTCCCAACAGCCCCTGCCCAATTGGAGCTTACTGTCAAAAGTACCTAACACCAGAGCCGTAACAAGGGTGGTGCGGGCGGTGCCGTCGCCCAGGGCGCAAGGCCAAGGGCGCGCAGCAGCCGCCCGCTAGCTGCCTCTGTATCTTCATCTCTTCAGTTCCGCAGTGACAGTAAGTTCGGCATTTGGAACGCAAACTTGCGTTCCAAATGCTTAACTTCCTGTTAGTGGAACCACTGTGGAACTGAAGGGATGAAGAAAATCTCTCTCTCTCCCCCTTAACTAGGCATGTGCGCCTGCTTAAACTAGCGCACCTGCTGGCTCTGGAAGGACTTCAGTCATCTTGGAGTATGTGGCAGTTAGACACCATCCTAACTTTACTTCTTCACAGTGCAGCACTGCAAACTTGTACTTACTCGGGAGTGCAGGCTGCAGCGCTAGCAGGGGATTAGCATGCTAGTCCCTACTTCAGTTTGTTTTTTGTTGCCACTCAGAGGTTGCACGCAAATAAAGGATGGCTTGCTCCTATTAAAACATCGCTGCAATGTGAACTGCACAGTATTCAGGGTCTCTAGCTTTATCCTCTGACTCGTTTTTTTTTCTACTTTTTTTTTTTTTTTACAAAGCTTTATTAGAATTTAACAGAACACAACACAGTCAGAGCTTTCAGCAGTCATTGGATTTCAAGGGACATGATCAGTATTAAAAGTGTAGGAATAAGCAGGAAAAAAATGTAAATATACCACAGTGTCTTTCTCTCTCCCCCCCCCCCTCTTGCTCTCCCTCCCCCCCTTAGGAACACAAAAATTATCTTCCCTCACAACATGTACCCTTTAAATCTCATCTCACAAGATCCTGTACATTTTACACATATTTCTGAATCCTTCTCATTTCCTTTCAATAAATCTGCTTATATTTACTTTCTACTGCTCTTGACATTACTTTTACAGAGTGCAAAACCAATTTGTGTATTTGCATAGTTGTTGAAATCATAACTAAAAGATGTTTGTGTGATATATCACTTATTACAGGTCTAAATAATTGAGCTTCATGGAAAACTCTCTTTTCTTTACAACCAGTTAGTTACAAGGCTCGTTATACTTAGTTATAAACCCTCTTTGCCCTGTGCATCTGTTCTCGGTTATAATTACACTGTGTTTCTGTTATTTTGTCATACTTGCCAACTTTTCCTCTTTGGCTTCAGGGAGATCCCGGGGAGGTGGGCATGCAAGGGCGGGGCTTGACAAATCATATCATTTTGACCCCGCCCTCTAAATGATTGTCACAATTTTGGCCAATTACAGCAGGGGGTGGAGCTAAGATACCACAATATTTGCATCATTGAGCCTCGATCCCCGCCACTTATCTATTGTGGGGTAGAGAACGGGGAGGTTGCCCTGTTTTCTCATGAGCCCGGGAGGTCTCCCAGAAATGCGGGAGTCTCCCGGACATTCCGGGAGAGTAGGCAACTATACTTTAAACAAAAGCATCTAATAAATCTCTAGAGACTGAAGTGTCTTTTACATTTCTGTCTCCATTACTGAAGTCATCTTGTCTTTACCTGTCAGTCTTTGATTAAATCTTGGTCTCCATGAAAATGGCCACCTCCATAGGCATCAATACATAGACATAGGACACAATTTCTGAACTGTGTCATCATGCCACAGATGGCGAAGCCAACCATGTCTTGTACTGGCTCAGCATCAGGGAGAATGCCAGACTCTTCAGGGAGTGAGGGAGATCACCCCTATTTCAGGGAGTCTCCCTGACATTCAGGGAGAGTTGGCAAGTATGTATTTTGTACTGCCCTGTACTCCGTTCCTGTTTACCTTTGCTCTATATACGACCCCTTCTGTAATGTCTTACACACACAGAATACCCCCTCTGTAATTCCAAATGCAGTAACTTCCTGTTAGTGGAACACACATGCGATCTCTCCCCCCCCATTATATTGGTTCCTTTAAGGCTCCGTGGAAAAGAAAAAAATCTCTCTCTGCGGCGTCGGCACCGGCTCCGCCCGCACTGAATGTCAGGCGTGACGTCAGTGAGGAGCAGCGCAGACAGGAGTCGGCGACAAGAAGGAATGAAAAGAGAAGAATGAAGCCGATAGAGAAGGTAAGTGAAGGAATGGAGCAAGGGGCAGTAAGGGAAGGCAGCATGGCAGAGTGTGATGAAGAGAGCCATTACTATGACATAATATTAAATAACAAATTTTTGTCAGGTAAGGTATTCTTTAATATTTTTTCTTTAACATTTTAAAACTCTTTCTTATAACAATATAGTTTTGTGTATCTTTTACTGTTATTTGAGCATTAAGTGCATGAAATATTACAATACCTTTTGGTATGTATTTTTGCATACTTTAAATGGTCATTAGGGCAGAGAACCGGTTGTTAATTTATTTGAATCCTACCTCTATATAAATTATATATCATGTATTTGCAAATATGTGTAACAGAATTCTCTTAGTAAAATGCTAGCCACACCCCCACATTAGGTTGGCCACACCCACTTGGCAAATGTCACTCCCACTTAGATGGGGGGCGCCGGTGCCCTGTCTCGCCCAGGGCACTAAAATTTCTAGTTACGGCACTGCCTAACACACACACACTAGTGTTAATTTTGTCAGCAGCCAACGAACCTACCAGTATGTTTTTGGAGTGTGGGTGGAAACCAGAGCTCTCACAGGAAACACACGCAACCATGGGGAGAACATACAAACTACACACACATAAGATGGGAATCAAACCCCAGTGCTGTGAGGCAAAGATGCTAACCACTAAGCCACAATGCTGCCCCAGGTGGCAATGGCCAATTCATTCGGCTGGGTGGTAAGGCTGTAATATTACTGAGTGAACTGTCTGTATCAGGACCTGTACATACCATCTGTATCAGTTCCTTCCATATTGTCCAGTACAAGTCTTTTCTGTATCTTATATCTAGAGGCTCAAATACCTTTAGTTTACTGGCTACAAAATCCATAGTTTACAAATGTCCCTAGTTTTTCCAATGAGAGTCCCTTGTTCAAAAGCTTTGTCCTTGATGTTTTGTGTCCCTGGAAATTTCACAAATTTTCAGTACTAACCAACTACATAATTAAATTTCCCTTTTTCTGCATGTTAAATGTAACTCTTATAATCTGTTCTTATTCTTTATTAGGCTTTTATTAGGTCATATATTATATTAATATTTTCAGGAGGATTATTATAAAACAAATTTTTGAATTTAAATGCAGTAAACATGCTATGATATGGATTGTAGTGCTTTAGAGTCCATAGAGACAGCACAACATGCTTTCTATTCACAGGATCAGCAGCGATGTGTCCCTGGAAAGTATTTAATATGTTGGCAAGTATGCAGAATCTGTGGAGGAACAAATAAAGTACAGGCAGAACACTATGATAGTGAGCGTCATATAAATATAATACATCTGAAGGTCCAATCCTGGGAACCTTTGTAATGGTCAGAGAGTAATATGAGGTCAGGGTGAGTCAGAATGACAAATATAAGGGGTTTCTTTCCTGGCCCAATAATATGCAGAAACAAGATAACTTTCACAATGTGCAAGACAGTAGTTTATTGTATAATGTTGGGAACTGTCTGAAAATTGGATGAGTTTGCAATAAAAACCTTTCCCATGGTCTGACTTCCTCTTATTTGCATTATGAAATGATCTAGAAGAACGTCCTTATAGTATAGTCAATAATTCAATTCAGTGTTCTAAAAGTTAGGCATCAGTTTGAAACCTTTGATGGTTGAGCTCTGATAAATTTAAAATCAAATACATCAATTAATTAATTGACTTTTTTTTTTTTTACTAAGAACCGGGTAGACACTAATCAATTATCTTTCTGCGAGTACATGTATCAGTGAGTCTACAGGGGCATGACACTTTCTAATTGTGCTTGAATGTAACGCAAAAGAAAAATAAAATGGATATTGTGTAGAATATGCTTTGTCAATAGTATACACTCAAGGTCATTTATAAACAGGTTTGCAAGCCTCATCTCATCTATATAAATGCCTGATAGTGCATCATTTTACGGGTTAGTACATACCAGGGCCGATTAACCATAGGGCTAACTGGGCTACAGCCCAGGGGCCTATGGCATCCAGGGGGCCCCTGAAAGTGCTCAGCAGCAGTAATGATCGGTCGGGGGCTCCCCCGGCGCGATCAGTGCTGCTGAGCACTTTCACTGCGATCCTTCCCCGGCGAGCTGTAGTCTCCTTACTGAGGAGACCTCGTGAGTTTCACTCTCACAAGATCTCCTCAGTAAAGAGCGTACAGTGCGCTGGGGAAGGAGGTAAGTGCCGGGGGAGGCGGGGAGCTCGGATCACGGGGGGGGGGGGGCCTCCATTCCCTTAATCCGGCCCTGGTACATACACATAGTCACACCAACATTATGCACCGTCAGGATCCATCTTTGTACACTCATTGTGTGTGATCATTGTGGGTTGGGATATAGGAGAAAAAAAAGCACATGTCTTGCTCAACTAAACCTTCACCACAAATTACTAACACATTTTCGCACATCATCAACTTAAACCTTTATGGTTTTCTTCCAACATACTGACCCTCATTCGTGTTTCTGAGGTTTTCTGTGTTGACTTTGCAAATAACATGAACTGACTTTGGTTGAAGCACATAATATATCCACTGTATCATAAAATTAATTTTTTGATGCTAGATTTGAAGGACTGAATGATAAAATAAAAAAATTTTGTTGGGTCGTTCCGCTCACTTGTATAAAAGTTTACATATTGTACTTAGTCATTATTCATGGCTATTTTTAACACTACTTGTGCCTTCTGTTGTTCTCTGAAACCACCAGAAAACCCACAATTTACCATTACAATATTTAAAGCTTGGGTTTTAGTGCTATACCTAAAATAATCAGTGTGCATAGTTCACAACACTGGTCTAGTCTACTTTAAATTAATTGCATCATCTCTTTGCTGAAACTGCAAGCTTTAAAATCTGCTTTGGAGTAGCTTCCAAATTTGCATCCCTCTGAGGGAGTGTAGAAGCTAATACTGGCCTACAGTTTCCTATGCAAAATACATTCTCTGTACACATGGTGGATGGATTCACACACAGGGCAGGGCTAGTTTTGTTCCTCAAATTGGAAAAGGAGATGCTTTGAGGTTTCATTTTTTTACCTTCTGTAAATAGATTTTTATATATTAAACTAGTTGTAAGCTGCCATAATTACATTGAGATTTTACTTAACCTACAAACCACATGTGATTCAGAGATCCTGTCAGGACACAAGCTGAAAGCATAGACTTACATTTGTTGATATACAGTACATCATTTGTTATTATTATTATTATTATTATTATTATTATTATTATTATTATTATTATTATTTATTAACTTATATAGTGACACTGTATTACACAGCTCTGTACAGAGAATATTTGTTATTCTCATCAATATCTTCTCCATGTGAGCTTACAGTCTAAATTCCCTAACACACACACACAGACACAGGATAACATACAAACTTCACTCACATAGTGACCAGCACTGTGAGGAACCAATGCAAACCATTATACCATCGTACGGTCCCTTCCGCTCCAGTAGCCAATGGTGAGAATGTGAGACTCAAAATTGGTTTGCAGACTATCCATGTCAGGCACCAGTTTGAGTTCTTCAATGTATTCCTGTCCACACTGCAGCAGTGTGTGCTGTTGTGTAAACCTTGCAACAGCGGAATCCATTCAATGCAAGTACCTGAGAGAGAAAGATCAGTAAGGGCCCACACTCAATGGGGTTACAGAAATATGTTTACATGCATTTTATTTACGAATATAAACAGGTGTAACACTATTGTTTATAGTGTTACCATACATATTGACATTTTAATTGCAGAGCATCGCAGTAATGATGCTGTAACATTTTTTAAAATTATACCCTTTCTTTGTTTTTAGCTCATGTAAGTGCATTGGGAAGCCTGTAGTGAGCTCTAAAATACTGTTAAAATACACATGATTTGTGCTTGATAGGGCAGCAAAGTGGCCTAGTGGTTAGCACTTCTGCCTCACAGCACTGGGGTCATGAGTTCAATTCCCGACCATGGCCTTATCTGTGTGGAGTTTGTATGTTCTCCCTGTGTTTGCGTGGGCACGGCAAAAAACATACTGGTAGGTTAATTGGCTGCTATCAAAATTGACCCTAGTCTCTCCCTCTCTGTCTGCCTGTGTCTGTGTGTGAGAGTGTGTCTATATTAGGTAATTTAGACTGTAAGCTCCAATGGGGCAGGGACAGATGTGAATGAGTTCTCTGTACAGCGCTGCGTAATTAGTGGCGCTATATAAATAAATGATGATGATAAGCATTGAAACACATAAAACACCAATGGGCATGAGGCCTAAGTATTGCAAACTAATAATAAGTATTTAGGATTCTGAATACACTATGTACAAATAAAATTAACATGAATATCTATCACTTTTTGTATTTGCTTCTTTTTTTATTAACAGAGAACAAGTTTAAAATCAAAAGCAATTCAGCAGCAAGTAATATTTCATACAACTATCAAAAAGCTCTACATTGTATTTCACAGAAATGAACAGAGAGGCAAACACAAGAAATAAACAAAACACTTAAGAAATGACAAAAGGAAAGTGTACTGGTGAAGATAATTGAATGACTAAAAAGAGGAGCAGAGAGCATCATATTAAAGTACAACCTGTATACTAAAAGGAGAAAACATTTATTTCAAGCTGGATATCACAATAGCACAACTTCAACCCAAGGAAGCATGCTAACATCTTCTACAAATCAAACAATAACTGAATAAAATAGCAAATAACACAGGGATCAAGGTAGACAAAAGGAGCTAATGTATCCTAAGCAAAATATGTACATGTTTATGATTGTATAGATATTTTCAAAATGATTGATTTAACACCTAATTTTCTCTATGTGCCATATATGACTCACATTTCTCCTCCCTTAGTAAATGATTCAACATCCATCCAAATAAATTAAATATTCTCCTAAATAACTACATAATTAAACTTTTGATTACTCTAATAATGGTCACACACTAGCCAACAAGTCAGCCACTATTGATCATTTTACATATATATTGGTATTATGTTAGCTGTTGCTCTATTTTTCTTTGGAAATGGTTTCTCTTAAATATAAGAAAGGTTAACTATGTGCCTAATAATAGCACTTGGAGGTCTTGCTGCCCCACAGCTATAAGGTATGGATAAGGTGGGCATTGTTTCTCAAGGGGTGAGATCCTTTAGAAAGTGCAAAGGTTAATTGTGGTTGTCAGAGTGAAGTAATTATATATATTGGTATTGACGACAAACAAGTCATTGATTATTTATACAAATGTGGCATGTTTTAGCTAAATAAACTTTATAAAACGATTTCTAGGATAAAATGTTTATTACAGTGATGATTTTGATATTAAACATAATGACAAATAACTTTTAATTAGCTAAGACATACCTTACTGCAATAACAATTGTGTTCAATTATATTTTAACATTGTTAATCATTATAGTAATGGGAAAAAAATGTGTATGACTCTGACCCATGTTATTTTTCTTATTTTCATATATATGTGTAATGCAAATATTTAAGTGTTTCCAAAATTCCTCTATAAGAACTAATTTTCGCATACTTTGATAAACCACATAAATATTTTTGAAAATAAGAAATATAACATTTTAATACATTTACAGACATACAAGATATTTGCTTTACTATATCACATCAGTTTGTTATATAACTAAGGCTTCCAGGGGGTATATTTACTAAACTGCATGTTTGAAAAGTGAAGATGTTGCTTATAGCAACCAATCAGATTCTAGCTGTCATTTTGTAGAATGTACTAACACATCTCCACTTTTTCAAACCTGCAGTTTAGTAGATATACCCCCAAGTAACTTGTCTTCCTCAGAACATTCCCTGTTTTAGCACTAGAAATATTTTAAATGGAACTAAAGTAGTTTTCTGAAGTGTTCAGAATTTAAAAGGATATATGTTATGTAAATGTATTATGGTTTATGGAATTTAATAAGGATATTTCTTGCCTTCTTCTCAAGCAGTGAATTTTACTTTAATGTTTCTGATGTTGGAGTCATGTGGATTTCCCTGATATTGCGATCAGAGCTTCTTTTGATGACTATAGAGAAGCAAAATTGCAGTGGGATTTCATGGGAATTGAATTCTGCTGCAGAGCAGGCAGTTTTGCAAAGCTTCAAAGTTCCAAAGATATAATCTTAGAGATCCTCATTTGCTTCGCCATTCCACTCTTATTCTGTACTGTATTTGTAAGTTCTGCATGTCATGGAATTCATAGAACTGGGATGAAATGAGACTCAATTTGTTTTGCTCTGTGGTGTGGTTGGGACATAATAAGGGAGAAGGCTGGATGGAACAAAAATGATAGAATTCCAGATGGAACAAAAAAGCTGGAGGGAATTCCAGGTGGAACATTTAAGGCCAAATTCTGCTGTTGAAACAGTTGAAATTCCACAACCAAATTTGAAATGAGGTGAATATTTCATGGAACAGTATTGAACCATTCACTCATTTCTATTTATGACCTGTCAGATGGTTGCACTATGGAGTCACATTACCTATATTTTCATATGTGTCAATGTAAGTTAGGGGCAGCACGGTGGCTAAGTGGTTGGCACTTCTGCCTCACAACTCTGGGGTCATGAGTTCAATTCCCAACCATGGCCTTATGTGTGTGGAGTTTGTATGTTCCCCCTGTGTTTGTGTGTGTTTCCTTCGGGTGCTCCAGTTTCCTCCCACACTCCAAAAACATACTAATAGGTTAATTGGCTGCTATCAAAATTGAACCTAGTCTCTCTCTCTCTCTCTCTCTCTCTGTCGTTTGTGTGTGTATGTTAGAGAATTTACACTGTAAGCTTCAATGGGGCAGGAACTGATGTGAATGAGTTCTCTGTACAGCGCTGCGGATTCAGTGGCGATATATAAATAAAATGGTGATGATGGTATAAGCAATCTATCAAGAGGGTTAACAGATATAGTGGGTCATGTAAATTCAGATGCTGTATAGCTGCACTGCCATCAGTTCACATGCCTGCTGTATGCATGTGTGTTTAATGTGTTCATATTTAAATGTCCAATCTGTTAAGTCTAGGAGTTTATTACGCTCATAACCTCTGTCAGTAAATAAAAAAAAGTAGAAGGGCTTACTGTATTGGTATTTATGCATTATGCAGAGGGATCTCCATGAAGTAATAGGTTGCAGGCATAACAAGATGTTTTTAATGTATTGAAGTATTTAATTTTATCTGTACACTACTATTTGATGCCAAAGGACTAATTTTTTTTATCATGGATTTCATGTTGATGCACTATTGCAGCGGTGGCCAACCCATGGCTCTCGAGCCGCATGTGGCACTTTGGGACAGATTCAATTAGTCGTGATGTTCCATTTCACTTTTGCTCGCATTTCTATGGGGCACGAGCAAAAGTGACCGGATATTTCAATATAAAAAAATCACATAGTGTCTTGCGGACATTCCGGGACACTACACTGAGAGTATCACCAAGCCGCAGTGCTCAGGATGCCGACAGCTGCAGACCTGACAGCTCGGCTAACAGAGAGCAGCTGTGTCATGTGTCCTCCTCTGCATATTGCATTGAGGTCATGTTATGACAGGCTATCCAATCAGGATAGGTGGAGGAGAGTGTGTAGTGTGCTCTCACTCCTTCCTCTGTGTGGGCCCGATCGTCTGTGTGAGAGATATGACAGGTAAATAAGGGGCTTGTGAGAGGCTGATGGCATTTATGGGGCATGTGGGTAGGCTGTTTGGCGTGCATGGGGTATGTAGGGAGGCTGATTGTTATGCATGGGGCATATGGGGAGGCTGATTGACATGTATGAGGCATATGGGGAGGCTAATTGGCATATTAGGAGCTTGTGTGGCATGTATGGGGAACACAGGTAGATCTCATGGCATGTGGGGAGGCTGATTGGCATGTATGGGGCATGTAGGGAGGCTAATGGGCATGTAATGGACATGTGCGAAGGTCTGATGGCATTTAAGGGGCATATGGTGAGGTCTGGATGCATGTGGGAAGATCTTATGGCATGTGAAGAGGTCTGATGGGGGATTTCTGGGGCATGTGGGTGGATTTGATGGCATGTGGCAAGATCTCATGATGTGTGGAGAGGCTGATGTGTATGTAAGGGCATTGTGAGGAGATCTGAAGGAATCTGATGGAAATATGAGATGGTCTGAGGGGCATGTTGGCTAATTATAACTTTTCTTATACCCCACTTTAACAGTTCCCTCTACAGAGACAGGATACAGATGCACCGTGAGCTACTGTGAAGAGACAGAAAGTAACCCTTTTAACCATCCTCCACTGGACACAGCAGCTAGGTAAGAGCTGTGCTGAGTTAATTGTTATTCTGAACATTTTGGCAATGCTGGATATCTTCATTTTTACTTAGCAAAATATTGTAAATTATATGATATTTTCAATATATGTGTGTGCAGTATCTATGCACATGGTTATACTATGGATACGTATATGCACAAATATATAAAAGGTATAGTTAGCTCTTTTGCTGTATCTCTCTGGCTCTGGCTGGTTGGCAACCCCTGCACTATTGTCTTGTTCTAGCACAGGTTAAAATGCTGTTTGCTTATCAGAGAATTCACAACAATAGCCATAGCAGTCCATGCAACTATGATGGGGTCCAGTAGCACAGACAGACAGAGAAAAAATTGTGCCTGAAAGTTGAAAATAAATGCGGCTTCATAATAAATGTATGTTGAAAGCTATGATCGGGAAAATAATGAGGATAAGATTCAGTATATATTTCAGACTAATGAAGTCTATGCCAGTTTTCTACAAATGCAATTTTTATTCACCTCTATTGGATACTGACTGGATGTAGCTGACATCATGGTCTATATGACTTAAGCCAATGACTCACAGTGTGAACCTATTCTTCCATTTTTTTACTGGAAATTTTCATTGACTGTGCATAAGTTAAAGCAAATATATAGCTGTAACAAAAAATAAATTGTATCAATGGTAACAGAGATGCTTCAATGTGATTAGTTGGAAGCATAAAACCAAAAGATCTGAGTAAGCATGCCCAAAACAATAGCATGCCAGGCGTACATGTAGGGGCATTCTGGTTGCCCAGAATAAGCAACGGTAAAGAGAGTAGAAATAGGATCCAAATGGGATATTTCATCATAGATGGATGTATATATATATATATATATATATATATATATATATATCTATATATATATATGCAGATCAATCTACTCATACACAGCACAGTGTATATAATATTGTATTAATATAAAATATTATAGATCGTCAATAGTATTATTTATTAATACTGTATTATACTGTAGTCATTATGTACTGTATTAGATCTCTATCTCTCTCTCTCTCTCTCTATATATATATATGTATATATATCCGTATATATGATAGTATAGATATATCCAAATTGATCTCTTCTTACAATGATATCATATCCGTATATATGATAGTATAGATATATACAAATTGATCTCTTCTTACAGTGCCCATAATACAGTATTGTTAAATAATACCATAGACCATCTATTATATTATTCATTAATACTGTATTATATACACTGTACTTTGAGGGCTTCATGTACAGTCGGATGTAAATCTGAAATATAAGCGCAATATGTGCTTTTCCCTACTGCATACATACACAGTAAAAAGGAGTATGTCTCAGACTGCATGCAGACTGAGATGTATCTCTTGATTGTGCCTAGAGACATGGGACTGGGAAGGGATGGGCTGAGCTGACATAGCCCAAGTACAGTAAGGAGTGCTGTGCCTGCTTGCCACCTGGTGCAAGATCTGGGCTGATGATGGCACTGTCAGTTCTAAGAGAGAGAAGAAATTAACATCCTTGTGCATTTGCTCTTCACTTCTACCTCTGTTTCATCATCTGGCATGATGTCAAAGTGCTTTCTCAATCTAAACCTTCATAGTTTGCTTTTTTTTGACATTTTAGTTTATTTAAAACACACATCATAGGCAAATAGATGATTCAGTACATATCAATAAATATAGCTGTCACCATAGCTTTGGTGATAATCAGAACCACATTTAAGATCTGTTGTTTGTGTAATCTGAGCAGATTGGTAGACCCAACAGCACATTCTTTATTCACTGCACAGTAGACTCAGATCAGTATCTCTATGAGGAGTTGCTGATCTGAGTCTTATGTGCAGTGAATAAAGAGTGTGATTAGCCAGCATAAGTGCCACATAATTTGTCATTGCCTCGGATGTAAGAAGACCCCATCATGCAGTGTGGAATGCTCCATAGTATAGTCATGTTTTTTTGTTGCTTATCAAAATGCACAAGCACACATAGGTCCTATCCCATTTTAAACTTTTAAAAAGTTTAATAAAATTGTTCAATAAGATATTCTCCTTGTTCCACATTTGGCCACAAAATGCACCACATTTTCATGGTGGAATTTGATTTTAAATCTTCCCAGCCCTACCACAACCCCACCACATACCAGAATGAATTAATCATCATCATCCAAGCTCTATTCATAAGCTATAAATTCTGGAATGTCTACAAATGTGTGACTCAAAGGGGCATATTCAATTGTTGGCGTTACAGTCAAATTTAATGCGCCCCATGCACTATTACCGTCATTACGGTAATAGTGCGCGTAAATACCGGTATTACAGTATTTCTTGCTGGATTTCCGCTCGCGGCTCAGGGAGCTGCAAGTTGAAATCCGGCTTACTATTACCGTAATACCGGTAATAGTTTTTCCGCGGCGGAAAACGCATAGAATTGAATATGCCCCAAAGACTGTATCACCGAAACTTTGCACCTCTCTTAATTGACCCAATTTGTATAGAATTTCACCAGAATTTAATTTACCGCTACCTAATTGTATATAACATGTTCTGGGCCATGTAGTATAAATTAAAGTAAGAGCAGATTTTGCATGCTAGCATCAAAATGAGCACCTATAGTTTAGGAATGCCTGCATAACTTAATTTAGAATTATTATTATTATTATTATCGTTTATTCACCAATATTTGCAAAAAAAGAAAAAAGAAATGAGGTTTCTGTGACAAAAAGTTTTTGCGTTTTTTTAGAATTTTTTATTTTCAGATCTCTGTATTAAAAATAGTACACAAAGTTTGCACAAGTTCGGACATTGCACACTATTCCAATGTTAGCAACAACATTTCAGCAACAATATAGTTGCAATGTTTAAATTGAAGGGTGGGAGAGGAGGAGGAGGGAAGAGAGGGGGAATAACTACAAGTGGAGTTTTTCGCCAGCAGTTTGTAGTAGTATATCTAAATTGAAGGGATTTGCATTAAATAAAAAAAAAAGCCTAGGAGGGGTCGTTAGCCACTCAGTACAGGCAGCCACTTCTTTCTTTTAAGAGCTATGGGTGACCATACTGTTGCAAATGTGTCCAATTTTGCATACATTATTCAAATTATTATTATACTCTATAAATCACTGACAATTTTATGCAGTGCTGTACATTGAAGTATTCAGGATGCAACTAAATGACATACAATGACATAAGGTGGTCCTATCAAAATGAACATACATTCTAGGAAGTATGGTAAACAATTGATACATACGTTAGCAGCTTACCAAATAGCTGGTTGTGAAGATAGGTAATTGTTTACCTGCATGGGACATACATTTGTTGAGCAAGGGCAGAGAGGGAGAGTCAATCTGTTTCCAGTTTCCATTTAGTGAGCTTTTCACAGCCGCTAGGATATGGATTGTTAACTTTATTGGTTGTTTATTCAGGTTCTGGTGAAGGTAACAGAGAAGGAAGTACTAGAGATGCTTGTATATTGATGATTCTATCATGGAGTTGAGAAAGTTGTATATTTTATTCCAGTAGAGAGATGCCACCAGAACTTAAAGAGGTTTTCTCTTTTCACAGTACCATCATCCACCAGAGTTGGATGTATCGAGTTTTCTGCTACATTTATCGACCTCTGGTGTCGATGCCTAGAAGCGATCTTTCGCACATGCTGTTTGTTAGGTCTTGCTGGACTCTCCCTTTCATTAGTCCCTCATTAAATAAAAACACCTTTCTATCACCTGTGCTGGTTTATACTGAGCTAGTATACTAATATGTATTATCTTGCTTTTGTGAAATGACCGTATCTTAAATCCTGCTGTGTTCTCCTGCTCTTGGCTTTTGCCTGTTTTTTGATCTGCTGCTTACCTCTATCTGCCTTGCCCTGGTCTTGGTCTGTCCACCAGATTTTGCCCCGATCTCTTCCAGCCCTGATTGCAGCCTGTCCTGACTTTTTCCTTTATCTTGGACTTGATCCCACTGTTCCTGCTACCATTTGCTAACCATGTTCTGTCCTCCCCATTCAGCAAAATTGTGTTTAATAAGCCTTTACTACCACAAGTTAAGACCTGGGGACAACTGAGTACTTTGAAACATATTGCATTCCTTGAAATGGGGGCTGCTATAGGAAAAGACCTCATGAAGAAGGTTCTTGGTATTTATTATCCCTTCTGATTTTGCTGTAACAATATGGAACCATATGTAATAGAGTTTGTAAACTGTCTCTTAGATTAACGTGTACATTGAGGAGCATAATATTGTTTTCTTCACCTCTTCCCAGTTTTGTTCAGAGTTTCCTTAGGATTCTGTAGTTAAGTCAAGTTATATATTGTAAGTTAACAAGATCATGCCTCTGTGTAAATGTGACTCAAAGGGGAATAAAGCATGAAGGGCAGCAAGGGAAGTAGGACTAAGAAAATGCCTTATCTATAAATAGTCATTTTAAACACAATCAGAGCAGCCGGGCAGCACATTGTCACTGCTGAGCAGACCTGCACATAGTGTGCAGCCGCCGGCAGCCTCAGAAGTCAGAAAAGGGGCGGGGCCTAAATCGCCCCCCTAAATCGCCCGGGGTACAACCATTTTCTAGATCCGCCTCTGCTGGTGCAAAGAGTACCTGGGTTAGTTAGTTGCCCAAAATCTTGATGGAGAGTTTGAGGTCATCATTCAGCCAAAAGAATCGTCTGAAGCTTGCGCAATTGTGACTATATATTCCTTTCTTATAAAGTATGACTATTTGAATTTCACACATAGATTTCAAAAAGTGTCCTCCCTAGAGTATCGCATTATACATGGAGTGATTATTAAGTCATCAGAAAACTGTCAAGGCCTGGGGACCTCCCAGAGGTTTGGTTTTTCATAACTTGGGCGATTTCATTACTTCATTGCTAAGATGTTCTGGTTGGTGAGGGAGTTTCTGGAAAATAGTTTAAGGAAGTTTCTGATAGGCTCCTCTATTGGTTTAAAGTCACCCAATTGTTTGGAGAAATTTTATAATTGGCTATAGTAATTCTGGAATTCACCACAAACAGCTTTGGGGTGTCACAAGGTGTGGCAGTTCATTGTTTACATTCAGGCTGCATCCCAGCCCTCACCATGATGACTGTGAGTCCACACCTCCTGTGACTAATTATTGTACAAGTGCCTCTGATCCCTCATTGATTTATTTTCCATATTTAAGACAGGGAGGGCTTAGCATACCTGTTGGGTGTAGCGTTGAGACCCTCAGTTGCTGACCTGCTTCTTATTCACTGGCTTGGACTCTGCTTGTACTCTGATTGCCCTGACCTTTAGCTTGTTGTTTGGATATCCCTGCTCGCTGCCAGCCCTGACTCTCGGCCTATCCCTGATTACCCTGCTTACTACAGACTCCTGACTTTGGACCACTCCTGACTATCTGCTCCTGTCTTGGCTACCGCCTCCCATCTACATGCAGTGGTATTGTATATAAGCTTCCACTACGCTAAGAGTTAATACCTGGTGGCATCCATATACCTGTGAGCGTAACAAGCTGTACAGGAAAGGCGGCTGCTATAGGCGAAGACCTCTGTCACCTGTTCTGGAAGCTTATGTCAATAGCCGCTAGCCATAATATGAGGGCCTGAAGATTATAGTGAGAATTCTTGGCTCTTAATCTTGTTGCTATGATTTTGTAGGCCTTGTTCCACTTTATGTAGAAATGTTATCTGAGCTAATTCTCTAGGATCTAACTGGCTCTAATCCCCCTTACTTTTTGGAGGATTGGAGATCTGGTTTTAGTTTATGTTGGTTTTCTGGATCCTGTGGTTATCTAGATAACTGCGCTACTTTGGCTAGTTAGATGCCATGCTGATCAAATGTGGCGGTACTTGTTTTCCCAGCAACAGTGTGAGCAACAACGACTATATAGACAAAGAAATTCCGATTACAAGAAGCTCAACTATGATTAAATGCAGACTTACATGAAAACACACAAAGGACATTTCCAACGAGTTTCCATGCAGCTCTACCATTTAATCTAATCCTTAGATTGGGTCCTGCCATTGCTGCTTTGAAGTTAGAAATGTCAATGTAGCTCTGTTTGATGATGTACAATTAAAGTGGAGGCATGCTGTATTTTCGCAATTTAGGGCAGTCTGCATGGAGAATTGTCGGAAATGTCCTTTCTGTGTTTTCACGTAAGTCTGCATTTAATCATTGTCGCTCAGGGACAGGCCAATAAATACATGCATGCACCATCTTCAATTGAGTTTGTCACCATAGAAGGAATTAACCACTTCGAACACTAGTATTTGTCTAGTGGTCAAGCAATAGAATTTAAAATGCTTGTGTTACAACACCCTGGTGAGCAATGGGCCGTCTAAAGTCACCATTTGCTCACTCTCAAAGCACCTTTTTTCTTAATGTTAGTAAGTCCATGAGATTTATTTTGTTTTCCATAACCACAATGTGAGTAACCTAAATAAAGTCATTTGTAAACCAATATCTGCTATTTATGTATTAAAATAATAGTTTATGTTAAACTAGTTGAGCTGCATTATCCTATATACTGTATAAAACCAGAGATTGAATAGCTCAATGAAGTGAACAGTGGGGAGTTTGTGTGCCATGTATCATCACAGGTAAAAAATATTAGACACATATTAGAAAATATTATCTGTAACATATTATTAGCTAAGCATTTGGAAATGAAACTACAGTTTAAAATCATTTTTTATTATAATGAAAACAGTAAATGTAAGCATTTAAATGTATAAGTAACAGGATTCAAATTGATTTTAAATTGAATGTTACATTTCATTTGAATAGCTTTATCTGTGCAAAGCAAACATGTATACTAAGTAATAGACTATACATTCTGTTTAAAAGGTATAATTTTGATGTAAGTTGCATCATTATTTTTCTCTTGATGTACCAGATGCATAAACTGTTTTTCATGTACTGTTAATCTCTCTGTAGAGAAGAAATTGCTATATCCGTGTCTACTGGGAAGATGTACTATGTGCTGAAATACTTTAGGGAGTAAGACAGATTTTATGTTGAACGTGCAAACTTTAATTAGTCACTAACAATTAGTTTTAATTTTAAAATATTTTATCATTAATTTTTAAACTTAATAGCAAAAAATAAAATAGCCGTTACTAAAACCTGATATGTGATGATGATGTTGATGATAAACTGTAATTATTTTTCTTCTTTTTATTTTTTTATAATTTTTTATTTTACATGGTCAACAGAAGATATAGGCCAGGCAGTAATGGAACCGAGGTATAAAGTGGTATCGGAGTTCCATATAAAAATAAGGGGTATGATGGAATCGGAAATTGGCCCAGTGGTAACCAGCCAACGAGACCAGTTTTATAAATGGGAACAGTCAGAAATAACATAACATGAGGCATAGAAATAATTAAGATTGGCGAGGGGGTTATGGAACAGGGGTGGGTAATGGGGAAGAGTGGGACTACGAGAAAGAGCTCCGGAGAGGGCCAAGAGAGAGCCGTGGTGCGTGTCGTAGGGCGTTGTTCCGCGAGTAGCCAGGGTGCCCAGACTTGATTATAAACATGACCTCTATCATGCTGATAGAAAGTTATCTCCTCCATGGCTGCAACATGCCATATTTGTTTTTTGAGTGAAGTGAGGGAAGGGGGAAGTATTTTTCCAATTCATGACTAGGAGTCTTGGCGGCCGCCAAGATGTGCGCTACTAATTTTCTGGAGAAATTATCAAAATGTTGGGGGGGGGGTAACATAACAAGAAAGTCCATAGGTTCTTTGCTACCAGGGCTTTAAAGAGGCTATTCATAAATTGTGAATCTTGTCCCAAAAGGGGACAATAACCTGGCATGTCCACCAAATGTGTAGCATAGTGGCCCTATGGCCGCACCACCTTCAACAGTCAGTGGAAAAGGAAAGAAACATTTTATTAAGTTAATAGTTGAAAGTGCCAATAGAAGTAAAATTTGTATGAGAAAATTATTAGCACCTCCACATTAAAGGAGAGAACCTGGAGACCCACGTGCAGTAGGGGTGAGGGAGCAAGCGGAAAAGTTTGGATGCGAGAGGGCAGAAGGGCATGTTATTTGGACCAAAGTTGATGTGCGGAAGGTGACGTGTGTTGGAGCTAAATCGGGTTTTGGCTCTGGGAGTAGAAAGGAGGGATCATGGTTGAGTGGAAAAAAGAAGGGGGAGTGGTTGAGGGGAAGGGAGGTAAGTTTGTCACTGTGCAAAATAGGCCAGGACCAGTGACGTTGACAGTGGGGAGGGTTAATATGATCGGGAAGCAAACAGGTCAACTAGGGGGATTAAAGTTCTAGAGTGGGTGTGGCAAGACATCAGGAGGATGACTCTAAGTAGGCAATGGAAAAGGGCAGTCGTGCTCTCTTCTTGGGGTAACTGAGACATGAGATTAGACTAGAGGAGGAGTGGAGGTTGTAAGCAGGGCAGTCAATCAGTAGCACCGGGAGGTGGTGTGAGTGGAAGAATGAAGTAGCAGGAGCAGAATGTGGGGCAGGTGGAGGGGGATATATATGTAAAGAGGGATTAGGGGTGGAACGGGGAAAGAGGGCAAACACAGTATAAAACAAAACCACAAAATGCGTTTACATAGAACCAATGTAACAGTAGTAAATTGGACAAAACAGCATAGCACGGTGCTCTTATATGTCACCCTTAGGTTGATTACAAATGGTAACAAACGGGGTTATTGAGCGACCCTATGGGTGTAAGAAAGGAAATCCAGTCAGCTGCCCTTGTGGAAAGGATTGAGACAGAGAGTACCTAATCAGAAAAACAGCAACAGTGGTTAATTAACTCAGAACATGAGAGGTGACCCCTCGTTAGATGGGGACTCCGCTGAGATCCCTATAAGAGGGCATCAGAAGTGATGAAAAAGGAAAAGCAACGAAAACCTGATAGACCAAGTCAAGTCCCAGAAGGTGAGGTAGACAATGCTGAAGAGGCTGAGACTGTGGACGATTCAGAGCGGGGTGGTTGACGTGCAGGCTGTCTCGATGGTTGCTGAGGAAGAGGGGATGCCTCGAGAGGTTCCAATGTTCCAGTGGTGATACCTATTTTGGGGAGTAAAGAGTGAGCTTCGGAGAGAGTTCTGGCCATGAGCATTGAGCCCTGGTGCCAAATCAGGATGCGGAACGGGATGCCCCAGCGATACTTGATTTCCTATGGTCAGAGTAGGGTATTGATAAGCTTAAAAACTCTTTGATTAGCCAGCGCTATTGAAGAAATGTCCTTAAATATTTGAAGGTTGGAGCTATTGAATGTGACTGTTTGTAGTTGACAGACATCTTTCATGACGGATTCTTCGGCAGAGAAGTAATGCATTCTCAGACTAACATCCCTGAGCTGATACTGATCCTGTGATCAGGGTTTCAATGCAAGATGGGTTCAGTCCAGAAAGAGGTGGTCCTCTTCAATCGTGGGGGAAAGCTGTGTAAAAAGCTTCTTGACATAGAGTTCCAAATGGGTGGGTTCAACATCTTAATGGATACACCTGATTGATAGGTTATATCTCCGCGCCTTGTTATCTTGGTCTTCTTGACCATCTTGTAACTGTATAATATCTTGGCGCATTTGATGAAGATCAGTCTTGAATGATTGTTGGCATGTCACGACTTCCTCAACTAGATGTTTGGACTGGTCCATTCTGGGAAAGAAAATAGATTTTGCAACAAGTGTCACTGTACTTATAGGGTAACTGTGTTTAAAAACAAATGTTTGTATCTCTAATGGAAGATTTATACTTACTAGCTGGCTTGTCTAACTTCACTTACAGCTGTAGATTGTTCACAGCCATAGGGTTGATATCCAATAGCAAAGAATACTGGGGGGAAAGAACACAGCACGGATTGACAAAATGGGGGGTTCTCTTCTTGTCTACCAAATCAGATATTGTGACATTTTAGAATTGTTCAGCTTTAATAAGTTTTGTTTTACCACACAAATACTGACAGAGAGGCAAAAGGTTATATATTACTTGTCTCTGTAAATTGGTGTCCATGCCACTAATTCATTTGGAATAAAAACTGAACAGAAATCTTTCTGTTTTGATACACTACTGGACTTCTAACGTATTTATCAGAGGCACACTGTAAGATTTTACTCATACAAATTTATTTTTATGTTTACATAGAAAATCTCTCTGTAATGTTGACAGAGAAAATATACAGCATATGTATATATTTATAATACATTGCAGACTTTTGGTATGCAAACCAATAAACAGAAAATATGATCTGTAAGAAAGCCCCTAACCTGTTATGAATTAAGCTCAATGTTATGTCAGGTAAAGTATTGTTAAACTTTATTTCTAAGTGAGTTAACAAAGTTTTGGCATAAAAAAGTACAAGTCAGTTCTGAGATGGTGTCTATTGCTGTTATAATATCTTGTGTCTAGGGTTAGGCTGATGCAAACCACATTACTGCTACCGATTTTATGCTGGCTAACTGAAGTACAGTAGCACATCCTGGTATTTGCAAGGATTTGAAAGGGCCCCTGCAAGGGGGGTTGAATTTTGCATCAAAGTACCAAAAGGTTACAGACCTTTGGACAGCCCAATAGACAGATAGACAGCTAACTAGGCAAGAGAGGATTCTGAGTTGAAGATTTTTATTTAAAGATAATTAATTGATGATGAGTGGCTTCAGAACAGAAAACATTAGCAAGGTAAGAAGATAAAGTTAAAGCAACATCAATATAAAAAAAACTGAGGATTTACTTATTGCAGGATTTGATAGCTAACAAAGAAAATAAGGAGCACGTTTGTGAGAAGGAATCTTTAACTTGATAAAGTTTCATGGCAAGCAGACATCATCACTGGGCTGCAGTACAGGAGGTCTCCAGTGTTTAATTACCCAGAAATGTATTTAAGAAGAGCAGCTTGCACATCAGTCCATATGGAAATAAAGTTTAAAATATTTCTATTGAGGCAGAAAATACAATACAGCATAATAAAGATATACTTGAAAATCCAAAAGTACAGCATGAAAATGTGTCCAGCAGGTCTTTAAAGGTAAGAAGCAATACAAGTTAACAATGTAGCCAGCATTCAAAAAGCTTAAGAAATCAATAATGTAAGGAGACATGGGGGGACTGAATCATGGGAAAGAAAGCATTCACTCACCTGGTAATAACACAATTGTAGAATTATCATCATACATCCAAAGTTCATACTTTGTCGTGTAATGGAAACTCAGATGTCAAAAAACTGTTTGAAGTTTTGATCCAGTCCATATGAAACACATGGTAAAGCTTTTCTCTAAAGAGTGAGAATGGAGGAGGTGTGTTTTGGGCCCAGACCTGGAGTATGCTCTTCCTGGCAGCAATCCGGATTGCAAGCCATAATTTCATCCCACTATGGAGATAATGGCATGGTTAACTAAATGTGTATTAGAGAATCTCCAGACCTGGACCCAAAACTTCATAATTAGGTGTTTAGTCCGAATGGGGGGAACCGCACTTTGGACAATAGTGAGTGCTAGATAGACCAATCTGAAATCTGAGTCTGTGTAAGTCATTGTGGGAGAGTTTTACTCTTTGAGGGCTAACGCCCTTAAAAGAGTAACGGGTGGTAAATTCAGGAACCGGTCCTGCCACTGGGACAAACCTATTTTAGGTTTACTGTAATGAAAATGGCATTGTTGAAGGGAGTAGTGATGCAAAATGGTTTTTTGTTTTGTAATTTGCATTTTGATGGGTTATCCCACTCTCCCTAAGAAAATTTACACAATACTGTACTAATGTAGTGTTGGCACTGGAGGAAAGCTAGCTAATAAGATCAAAACATAGGAGATGTGTCTGAGGCTTGAGCGTGAGTCATAGGTCTCCTAGCAGGCCTGTCTATCAGTGTCCTGATCATGGTAATACCCTCTTTCTCCCACTCTATGAAGGCATAGCAAGCCATGCAGTCCTGAAACTCTGGATTCCCAAGTAGAAGTAGGTGAACAGAGTCAAAGGGGTTGGGAAGGAACATATCGCAAAGTCGATGCCAAAAATTGTGTGTAGACATTAGTATGGAGTTGTGGAGGACAAGATCCGGTACCTCTAGATCATGAAGGTGTAGAAACATGATCAGATTGCGATCAGGGAGAAAGCTTTTATCTAGCGAGATACAAATGTAATATCTTTTGTTAAGATCTGGGCTCAAGATCACAGATATTAACAACTAAATTCCAAAGCTTTTCTGATCTTAGAATGTGCAGAGATTTGGAGGAATAGGTCCATGAAAGTACTTTGCTGTGTACAGTTGCTTTCTTTCAGTGCCATTGTACAACTTGTAATTCCTGATCTCCAATAGCACCTCTTTGTTTATTTTGTGACTTGTGGCATTCTAATTACATTGTGAGAAGAGTCAGTCTCAACAAGTACAACAGGAGATGGAAAATTGAACAAGAAGAGAATGTGTTTTTAAGAAATGTAGAAATATGATAGCTTCTATTCAGATAAGTGTTAGGAGCTAAAACCATAAAATAATGTTAAATTAATTATTAATAGTAATTTACAAATCCAAGAAACCTCAGAGTGGCTTTTATATCAACTGACTGGGTTAATTTAAAATTACGAGAACCTAATATAGATCCATTTGAAAATGTAGGCAGAGAAATATAACTTTACCAAGTGCTACCATCAATTGGATTACTATAGACTTGAGACCCAACTAATTCCACTATTAATCTCATGTCCTGACACTGAATTTAATTTTACACCTCTACCCATTTACCCAACTGCTCCCCAGTCCAGTGGCAGTGTGCTTTACATCAATCCATCTGACGCTTGGCATTGGTCTTGGTGATGTGAAGCTTGCATGCAGTTGATCGGCCATGGAAACCCCTTCCATTAAGCTCTGGACGCACAGTTTTTGCGCTTACATTAATGACAGTGGCAGTTTGGAACTTTTCAGCTATGGAATCAACAGAGCATTGGTGACTTATAAGCACCATGCGCCTTAGCAGTCGTTGACCCTGCTCTACGATTTTGTATGGTCTTCCGCTTCTTGGTTGAGTTGCTTTTGTTCCTAAGCGCTTCCACTTTCTAATAATATCACTTACAGTTGACTGGAATATCCAGCAGGGATATTCCATGGCAATTAGAAAACTTCAGCTATGGAATCAGCAGACCGTTGGTGACTTATATGCACCATGCGCCTTAGCATTCGATGACCCTGCTCTGTGATTTTACATGGTCTTCTGCTTTGTGGCTGAGTTTCTGTTGTTCCTAAACGCTTCCACTTTCTAATAATATAATTTACAGTTGACTGTGGAATATCCAGCAGGGATGAAATTTCACAAACCATCTTATTGGTGGTATCCTATCACAGTACGACGCTTGAAGTTACTGAGCTCTTCAGAATGACCCATTTTGTATCACAAATGTTTGCAAATGGAGACTACATGGCTAGGTGCTTGATTTTATACACCTCTGGCAACGTGTCTGATTGAAACAGCATGGCGGCTTAGTGGTTAGCACTGTGGTCATGAGTTTGATTCCCGACCATGGCCTTAGCTATGTGGAGTTTGTATGTTTTCGAAGTGTTTGCCTGGGTTTACTCCCACGTTCTAAAAAAATATACTATTAGGTTAAACAAATTGACCCTAGTCTCTGTTTTTGTGTATGTTAGGGATTTTAGACTGTAACCTCCAATGGACTGATGGGTTTGAGTTCTCTGTACAGTGCTGCATAATTAGTCGCTCTATATAAATAGCTGATGAAGTTGATGATTAAAGCACCTCAATACAATAATTAACTGGTAAGGCCAAATATTTTTGTCCATATAGTATGCTCTGTATACTATATTTACCATAAACTTACCTATTTAGACAATTGATTTTCACTACATTTATTTAAATATTTCAGAAATTAGAAAACTATTAGTAATAGAACAAGACATAAACAATAGTAACAAGGACAAAACAACAGTGAAGAAGGAGTGGAGTCCACAAATAAAGCCAACTAAGTAGCTGGTAACACATATAGAAATCGTGGAACCGCGCTCTCTAATAGGTTGCGCAAGAGCTGCACCAGCTAAAGGGTATCCCTGCCTTAAAATGCAATTGAATAACAGAAATAACTGGGCGCTCATTGACTATGGATCCCTATCTACTAAAGATAAGATATAGTGTGAAGTTATGTATGCAAAATGACAATAGGGTATGACAAACTGCTTAACATTTTAATCCAACTAAAAGCAAAAATAAATGCAAAAAAAAAAAGGGTGCAGATAATAATATAGCGATTATCTGCTTGTCACAAAAGGCAAAATGCAAAGACAATCAAAAACAATACAATGGAACAGCGTTTAAAATGCCAATATGCTGGTATCATAAGCATTCTATACAAAAAAAAACAATACAATCGGAATATACAATTAAAATGACGATAGCTTTCAGCCAAAAATGTCAAGTGAGTGTTCCTATGCCGGATTCCAGGGGAATTGCAGAATCGGCGGCGATTTTTGCGGGGGGGGGGGGGCGCCGCTTTTTTAAAAATGCCTAGGGCGCCATGGACCCTAGCATCGGCCCTGTGGCGTCTGTGGGGAATCTCTGTGATGAATGTCAGAGGGGCGTTACGTGAAGTGGGCGTGCCCCAACGCGTTTTGTCCAATACAGGACTTTTTCAAGGGTTTAAGTAGGCAGTGATGATGGGGTGATTTAAATAAGGCATAACCTAATGTGATTGGTTGTCCGGCATCTCTATGTCCCTAATAGGTTTTTTGAAGGTGGCTGAAAGCTAACATTACAATTAAAAGTGTAAAAGGGAAATAAGACAATCGTAATTATATAAATGAAAACAATCCAATGATAATAAAATAAATAAATAGAAATAGTCCAATGATAATAAAATAAATAACACATATGCAGATTTGGCTGACTAATTTGGTCTTTTGACAAAAAATGCCAAAAATTGCTCATTATATGCCATAACACTAATTTATCATACAAAAAGCATTTCTATGATATTGAAAGAGCAAAACAGAACCCTGGTCAGATTATTGGTGAAAAAGATCATCTACAGACCTGACAACCTCATTTACTCACTGACTTATTATTTCTATTTATATTATTATTATTATTATTATTATTATTATTATTATTATTAAAGATAAGCGGTTCAGATTCAGACAAACTTCCCCCGTTCGTCTTTCTGAATACCAGGGGTGCATTAGACTCCAAAACTCTTAGCTCAGTTGTGCAAATTACTGGCAAGCAGCTAATATTTATTTAGTGGAGAAAAAGCAAGGAGTGTGAGTGGCAGTATCTGTGACATCTTTAGTAAGCAGCCAAGAAAGAGGGTACTACTTGACTCTGAGCAGCAAACCCCCAAAATAAACAGATTTCTTGCTTTTAAATCTAAAGAGTTTCAATATGAATGCAATTGTGTGAGGGGCACACAATGTCCATAACACCTCCTTCCCTTATCTCATTGGGTGTGTGGCAGCTACAAGTAACTCCAACTTCATGTAGCATTACTCCTTTTGTCAACCATGGATCAGTCTACAGATCAGAAGCAGCCCAGTACCAGTACTGGCAATAGTCGTACTTTTCCGACCTCTACCAATAAAAAAGGTAATGCGGAAACAAAGTGTAAGAAAGTATGCTCAAAATTCAAACACTGTTTGTCAACCTCAAAGAAAATATTAGCTCTTGATGGAAGGTTTAAGGGAAAAGTTTCTGAAGAATGAGGTGATTTGTCCAAACAAGTAAAATAGTTAACATTCCATACACTACCCAGAGTGGCAAGAAAAGGTTCAGACCATGGCCACTTTTTGCTAGTAGGGGTCCTACTAGTGCTGGTACATGTATTAGAATGCCCATTGCAAAAGAGAGTTCTCAAAACGGTCATGCATCTTTCTTAACTTCACATGCACCACCTTCTCGCTCAGAGTGTAGGTCTGTCACCTCCAAAACAGTCACGTTAGTGGATGAAGAGAACACTGAGGCTGAAGAACAATTTGGGCACTCACAGAATCCTGTGGAGAGCCTAAGCATATCCATAAGTGCTATATTTGAGTCTGATCTTTCATATTCTGACACTGTAATTATAGAGCTCCTCCTTCCCAAATTTCATTTGGAAATGTGAGGTAGAGTAGTAATGATGATAATTTAGAAATATAAATTGGGGATTCTACTTTGGAATATGTAAATGTACAAGATGGTGAGAGTGATAATCTGAAAATTAATGTATTGTACCTGAACAAGATAATGAGGAGGAGGAGGCTGATTGTGTTGAAGTAAAGCAGCCAACAGTGGCACTACCTCATGCCCATTGTTATGCCATGGCATAAGACAAAAAAAGCACCTCTTAAATTTGGAAATATTTTTATCCAAACCCAGACAAAATTTGTCAAGGCATCTGAGAACATCCTCCCTCCTTTCATCATTTGCAGTGAGTTAATTTAAGTCATTTGCAAAAGGTGGGAAATTATGTATAGAAGTAAGCAGCAAAGCATAAGATAGCAGCTGAATGGATAGACACCTCATACAATCTTCACCCTCAACACCTTCATCATCAACCTCCTCCTTATCAGTATGTAGTCCAGCATCCAATTTTCCAATTCCAACTGACTCCACCTATGTAACCCATGATTCCCAAGAGACATCATTGCAAGCTACAGTTGCTGGGGGTTATACTTTTATATAGAAGAAGACTAATAACAGTACCCATTGTTTTAAACAACAATTGTCTATGAAGAAAGTGGAACCAAATATGACAGTCAGCATCCTGTTGCACTGCAGAAAACCAAAGCCATGAAAGCTATGTTAACATTGGATGTGTGTCCATCAATGCATCAGGTTTTACCCAATTAGTTGAGGTCCATGCTACCAAATTCCAACTTGATACTATTTCTCTCGAACAGCATTTCCTGAGCTCTACCGGGAGATTAAACAAAAAAGTTATTCAGTTCCTAGAAAATTCCATTCTACAGATTATCCACTTAACTACGGATATGTAGACACTCGGTACTGGTCAAACAAAAGACAATGACAGATCACTGGGTAGGTGTATCGCCATCAGCAGCAGCAGCATCGGTAGCTTCATCATCCTCCTTCTCATCCTTTCAGCATAGTAGTAGTATTCTCCTAATGATTCTTCATTGCAGATAATGGAGCAAACATTTTGTGTACATTACAAATTTGCACACAAAGTAAACTTGGTGGTGCAGATTTTCTAAA
The DNA here is from genome assembly GCF_038048845.1 of Mixophyes fleayi. Lineage (NCBI taxonomy): Eukaryota > Metazoa > Chordata > Amphibia > Anura > Limnodynastidae > Mixophyes > Mixophyes fleayi. The sequence goes on from NC_134406.1 coordinate 179,164,346, forward strand.
AAAAAATAAGAGGTCAGTGCAGGAGATGCTGTCCGTGGCCTCTAAGATTTCTGTAGAACATTGCAAAAGCTGCAAAAAGTATCATCTGTCATGCTACCATCTGAAGTAAGAGGTAGTAACAAGGGGGAATTCTATATATATGCTTCAGCGACTATAGGAATAGCAACTACTCATCAAGACCTGCACATCAAGCCATGAGATAGGCAGAGGAAGGACATGTTACATTACTACAGCAAACTGATGAATCATAGATACATAGAATTAGATAAGAACTGCTTGGCCCATCGAGTCTGCCCAATTTTTAACCTATGGTAACATTAAACCCTGTTTATTTATAGAATTATTTCTGTTTTATGTAAGCTACTGAAACCATTTGAAATTGTAGTAAATTAAGTAAGTTCAGGCACTGTCAGGCTGAGTCATGTCATACCCCTAATCAAACTACTAGAAAAGCAGCTGGAGAAGCTAAAAGAGGAGATGAAACATTCTGCAATATATATTGGCTTTGTAGATCAATATCTTTATTCACTTCACCAGGACCTAAGGGTTTGCAGCATCTTGAAGTTGGATCACTACATTTTGGCAACCATGCTGGATCCTAGATCCTTGATGCTTAAGTCAAATGTAATGTCTTCCTTTCCAACTGACACAAATCTTCACAGATGCAAACAGCTCCTTGTAAGCAAACAGTCAGCTCAGTCTCACACAGCTGTTGCTTTAGCTTTTCCTACAAATGCTACTGCCAGAAAAAAACTTACCTTTTCTAAGAGTCACAATGATGATGAGTCAACACAGCACACTAGTGTGAAAGGTTACTATGATATCTGCTAAGGTTTAAAAGAAATGTCCAAATATATTGAAAGTCTACCATCTCTGATACACCTTGTATTAGTATAATGGTAGAGGATTATTTTAATGATAATATAGAAACTGGCATGTCAGACAGCTCCTTTGAATTCTGGCCTTACAAAAAGGCAATTTGGAGGAAAGAGTGTTTAGCACACCTGGAAACAATGCAATTAATCTTTTGGAGTCTCCTTCCCAAAATGTAGAAAAACTGGTGTGCATCAAAATAAACTAAAATGGTATGACTAATACTGTTCTTGCCTCCAATTACAAACAGAATCTGTAACATTAGATTCCAGTGGGGAATAACTAATATTCTGTGATGATGATATTGACATCAGTGATGATGAGGGTGATGACCTTGTCTACATAGAGGAAGATGGCCACTGTTAGCCATATGGCGTTTAATAATTTGTTAAAATCCCTGTCTATTCTCCAGTTCCTCAACCAACAATCAAAACGTTCTCATTTGTGGGGACCCAATAAAATAAAGCACTTCAGCCACAAAGTGGCAATCCATCTCGCTAAAGTGCATGGTTTGTTAAACTATGTGCATGTCCTTTTTAACATATGGGTGAGTGAGTTGGCCCAAGTACAATTTCTTCTTGCACTATTTAACATTGTGGCCTTGATCTATCATGATCTTTTTTCTAAGTGTCTACTGATGGCACTGTCCATCTAATGACCTCTTATTCTTACTGCCTCTTCACTTTCCATGATGCATGCTGTCTAATGTTAAAAATATTGTGTCTCCCACCATACGTCTATTGGCTGCAGCCTACTTTCATCTATCTACTTCTCTAATATGATCATCCTAATAGCCAGTGCTCTACTACGTTTCATTGGGTTTTTAGCATGATTTGCACACAAAATTTGGTTTGGTCAGACCTTCTTAAAAAATGAGAAGTTGGTGCAGGAGGTGCTGTCTATGGCCTGTAAAATTTCTGGGCATTTAAGGTTTAAGCGACCGCACACCACAAACTGAAGCAAGAGGATGTGTGGTTGATGGCTAGATATTCATTTGGCCGGCATTCAGAAAGTCTACAACATTAGGTAGATAACTCAAGTGTAGACAGTATTATTAGGTCGACAATTAGGTTGACAATTCACATGGTCGACAGTATTATTAGGTTGACAATTCAAATGTAGACAGTATTATGCGGTTAGTGTTCGGGTTAGTGTTAGGGATAGGGTTAGGGATAGGGTTAAGGATAAGATTAAGGATAGGAATAGGATTAGGTATGTTATTGTCATCCTAAAATTACTATCTACATTTTAATTGTCAACTTCATAATACTGTCTACATATGAATTGTTGAACAAATAATACTGGCTACATTTCATGTCAATGTCATTATTGTTGACTTTCCAACCCTGTCTATATTATGGTGTCGACCATACAACTGTCATATATATGTATCACACCCAGGAAGAGGTAGAATTCCACAGTTTATATGCTGCAGCGATTTTCTCAAACCATTTCAGTTGTGGGATGGCAGGTGTTTAAGAGATCATTAGAAAACAGACTGTAAATGACTGTAAATAAATGTTAATGCTATAAATAGTAATGCAGGAACACAAATAGCTCAAAATCACATGATTTTACCTACTTTTCACAATTCTTAATTATTTCTAGACTCAAAAACACGTCAAGATTTTTGGCCAAAGTCAAAACCAAAACATAGAAATGGTTTTAGAGCCAAAGCCAAAACCAAAATAGTGACTGCATACATCTCTAATTATTATTATTATTACTGATACAGTTTTGTACACCACCTAAAAGCAGGGAACACAGAGCTTTCATACATCAGGGACATAAGAAATAGACAATATAAATGCATATATGAAAACAAATAGAATGTGTAGCAAAAAGGGAGGAATAACAGATATAAGGATTAATTTATAACATAACTGTCACGAACACGCTCCCAGCTGCCGTGACGTTGGGGTGTTTGCTGTATGAGGTCACACACGATTTCAGCCCGCAGTCTCTCTCACCTATCACACAGGTTCTAGACCTACGGAATCTCCCCCAAACACAGCGCTCTTACCCCCCCCCCCCCCCCCCCCCCAGACACTTCAGGTTAGCTACCACCAATTGAATACGGGCAATAGGACCCCAATATATTGTACCACACTGGCACACAGGCTTCTAGCTATCCACAGAGTAGCAACACACACACCAGCAAGCACAGGGTTAACTCTTCACACCTCCAGACAGATTACACAAATGTAAATGCAAGCACACACAACTTGTTAATGAAATGTATCAACAAATCACACACTCTCGTCTTGTGATACAGTCATACCCAGAGAGTCATGTGACCGCTGCTTATCGGAGACCGGAGCTAGCACTGCCGGACGGGGAGTTTGTGAGTTACCAATACCATCTAGGTTAAAAGCCCTATGCTTTTATAGGCAGTACTATAATATCGTTTCTGGTCTAAGGACATTCATCTAATTTGGATATAATTCCCTTTAAGACTTCCAAACATCATATATGGTTCACATGGTCTGGATCCTCAGTGTGTTTATACAACAATCAGTTTGATTTTTTTGTATCCATTTGGAAGGCTCCTATATTAGTCCTGTTTAGAATATTTTCTATCCTAAACTTTTGCTTTAATATCTGTTTAATATATTGAGTGAGATCTTTCAAGATATATTTTTTATATGGGATACATTTCCCTAATGGAATACTAACTGCAGTTTCATTGCCCTGGAATAGGTTTTGTATTTTTATTATTATATATTATCCAGTACTGGATAATACTCTTTAGTGATTTTATGTACTTTATTTTTCATTGTTTATTTATCCAAGTACTGTAATATTTATGACTATTTGTCATGTTTTCAGGTCAATGACCTCATATTATTAAATAATATTGCATCTTTTTATACCGTTTGGTCCTCCTATTTATTATCATACTAGTCCTTTACCTGGTACTTGTTTTGCGCTGGTATTTTTTGTTATTTTGTGTATTTTTGTGGGCTATCACATTCCCATATCCAGCGGCAGTCATTTCCAGGTTTTATTACGGTATCTGTCAGTGCCTGATCCTTATTTGGTTTTAATTTAATCTATGGGTTAGGGTTAGGGCTAAGCGCCAATGTTAATATACTGTAAGTATAAAGTGTCTTCAATAACTCCAGTAGGAACATTTACAGAAGGTGAAACAAAAATCACCAAAAATAGTAACGTCTAACATCAAAGTGACTGAATATAATCTTTCAAACGGACATTTACATGGTGACCCCATTAATCACTGTCGACGTTATCAACATTTTCATTATTTCCTTCTGACAGTTCAGAAGATGCCATAGACTGTTCCATTTCTGATATTTTAAGAGTTGTGTCATGAGTGTCATCATTTGGTACATATTGTTGTGGTTCTGGAGAGTATTACAAGATGCTTTTTATGGGACACATATCACAAGATGGGATCATATACGACCCCAGCCTAAAAAATGGCCTTAACAAGGTCTAATCACACAAAATATAATTTTGGTTATTTACATAACTTTTAAGGATCTAATACTAACTGAATAAAGGAAGCTGGACCAAACAATCACTTATTAAGCATTCATTTTATTTGTATTTGTTGAACCACTAGTTTATAAGAAGGTGTAAACAAGTGTTACCTAAACCACAAGGTTATTAAGAAATTAGTAACTTTAAGCATTAATACCACAAGAACGTTAAATAAATGATTAGAATGTAAGTAGAAACATGAATGTTTGTTAACCAATAGCAAAATTAACATTATAGTAGAAAATAATTAATTACGTAAGGACTCATATATATTACAGTGTAGCTCATTTGACTACCATAAAAAATTATTAAATATCTTCTTACTGTTTATGATTATGCCATTGCCATCTACTTCAGATGGATATGTGGACTGTATAGGCGTTGATTGTCAAGTGAATGGCACTCTTAATTGCTTCTGCATCTTTTCTCTTCTTTTTCTGCCTTTTTTAGCACTGCTTGGATATGTTTGTTTCATTATTAAAACATATGTCATACAAAGAACATGGAGACTTATTATCATCATCATCATCATCATTTATTTATATAGCGCCACTAATTCTGCAGTGCTGTACAAGGAACTCACTCACATCAGTCCCTGCTCCATTGGAGCTTACAGTCTAAATTCCCTAACATACACACACACACACACACACACACACACACACACACACACACACACACACACACACAGACAGATAGAGAGGGAGAGACTAGGGTCAATTTTGCAGCCAATTAACCTACCAGTATGTTTTTTTTGAGTGTGGGAGGAAACCGGAGCACCCGGAGGAAACCCACGCAAACATGGGGAGAACATACAAACTCCACACAGATAAGACCATGGTCGGGAATCGAACTCATGACCCCAGTGCTGTGAGGCAGAAGTGCTAACCACTGAGCCACCATGCTGCCCACAATAATGTCAACAACTTGTTGAAGTTGACAACTGGACACTCAGGGCCTGATTCAGGGTTAGCAGCAAAGCAAAAAAAAGTAGCAAATTTGCACCTTGTCAAAAACATGTTGCTCTGTGGTGGTCAAATTGATATTTATCTCTTAATTGCAGTGTAAAAATAAAGCTGTTCACTATTTGTGTGCTACAAGCAGATAACCAGTATTTTCCCTGCGTGCAAAACAAATAAATGCATTTGCACCCTTTGCATTACAACTTGACGAAAGCATTGCTGTTTACAATTATTTAATGGATGTTTGAGAAGATGTTTTATATGCTTTTTTTAATTAGATAGAGAACATCAAATCAGATACATTGATCCAACAATGATCCTCTGTTCCTTATGCTGCCCAGTAAATTAGGTACTGTAATTGTTTCTTATACAGACAAGAGTCCAGAATTTGCTTACCTCTAAATTCTTCTCAGTGAGTAGTGGTGCTGCAGTAGATTTTTAGAGGGAGAATGAATTGATCACAGGGGGCACCTTGTCTTATCCAAAGAAGGTTGAATGCCCTACAAGTACTACTTTGATTTGATTCTACTCAAGAAATTCCACAATATAAAATAAATCATTTTTTAATGTTGTGGTCACAACCATTGATCTTTTCTCTGTACGAAAATCTTGTTCCCTCAGAAAAAAAGGACTTATTAAAACTGCTTTCCAAAGACCTGTATTTCAAAATAGAACGAGGGCAGGAGTCTCACACAAATCAGGTCAGGTAGGACAATCATTAAAGGGCAGTGTGGAAGACACTTTTTCTTACAAAATACATATAAAAATATGACTAATGAGATAGAAGAGCAGAATGACAATCTACAGTTTTTACCTGTAAGAATTAGACGAGTTTTACAGAAAGTTAATACTTCTCAAAATATGAAGACCACTGGACTAAAACTTGCCTTGCAATTGCAGTTTGAAAAATGTTCTTCTGACCATGGAAGTCCCAAAACCGTTGGACCTGACATTCTCAAAATACCTAAAAAGGAAATGAATTGTGACTGTTGCACTCCCACATCTATGCTAAGAGGTAGAAAGGGTAATTTCTAAACATTCAAAAATGTTGCGCATATTGGTGGTAAGGACATGTACTGGTGTGTCTTGATAGTCCACACAGTGCACATCAAGGTGTAGGCCTCCTCCTAGGAGCAGCCTCCAGAAACTAACGTGCACCTTGATGGCAGGTGCAGAGTGTTCAGAGAGGCAACAAATATTTAGGAGTTGTACTTTGTGCAAAACACAAATTGTAACCTGTCTTAAAAACAGTACTTATGTGAAGTGCCCTATTTAAGATAAAAAGTAAATACATATTTAATAAAAGAGCAGTGTGTCGCCCTCACAAAATCATCACCCAGTTCCAGTGGTAAACAGCATCAGCTGGTTTCCACTATAACAGGAAGACTATGAGCTTGGGGTTCCATTGCTGCAATGAATAACAGCTGCAGGCTGGTCAGTGCAGGGCTGGGACTATTATGAGGAGGACAGGGCTGTGAAAATGCATGCCTTCCACCCTTTCACCACTAGAGGCAATCAGCACCACATTGAAAATCAGTGGTCTGTGGGCATTGGAGTAATTAACAAGAATGGGAATCTTGGAGTGGCAATATTTTCACACTATAATACACACATAATTTGAAAATAAACTTGAATATAAAAATCATAAAAACCCTCATTTACCATCAGAAAATTCTACTCTTCTATCTCATTAGAATAATTTAGCTCTACAAAAATAAATCATGTTTCTACACTATACTGCTAAATAAGACACACCAGACTGTTAGGAACACCTTCAATCCACCCAACTTTGTCCAATTCTACCACACGGTCTATGCAAACTTCTACCCCTCTGTAACACTGGCCAAATGTATGCACTCAGAGTAAATCTAGGTGCACTTACATAAATCTAGGCACATGGTGGGTTCAAAGATGCATTTGCATTGCCTTTTTGCAATTCATAAATAACCTCCCCTGCATTGATGTGATGTATTTATTTTGTGCAAACATGTGAGCACATCTTGTTGCTCTGATGAGCATGCAGTCTACCAGATATTTTTATTCAAAGATCTATGAGACTATCTTCTTCACCTCATACTGCTTCTCAGCTTATTAACTTGCATTTAAGTACCTCTAATAAAAGGTGTCAAGGCCTATCATTCACAGATCAGAACTTTCTTACCTAGGAAAGTAGACAACAATATCACTCCATTCAGCCAGGAGACTAGGGCACATAAAGGTACACCATAGGCAGTCTTCCTTAGAGCCTTAGTGGTAAGGACTATATCATAACTCATACTGCTGGAAGGACTGCATAGTTACATGGGTACACTAATTACACTGCAAGATCACAGTCTAACTGAGGACAAGCCAGTGCAATCTTTATCACCCAATAACAGGTTGTGTATGTGTACTCATTTGAACATACTATGGTCCACAATAAAGGACACCTTCACTATCTCTACCAACCCACACGAGTGGCCATTACCTCTAGATCATGAGGATGTATTGATACTAATATTTAATAATTAATTAATGAAAAAGGACTAACAATTCATACATATTGGCTGTACAGGACTTTGCTAGCATGACTAATCAAAGTAACAGTATGAATCTGCATCCATATTCCTAGTAGATGATGAAATAGTATACTATAATTTGCCTTGGTCTTAGGCAGACTATTGCACATTGAGGGGCTGATTTATAATTTGGTGCAAATTTTGTCCAGCTGCAGAATTTACAGCTCAGCAAACCCTGTTATAACACAGTATACAAATGCAACATTTTTTGCTTGCTTGGCAAATACTGCATGATCTTGTATACTGCACATCAGGGGCAGGCTGGGCTGGGCTGTAAAATAGAGCTTGCCACCATGCATGTGCAGTCCCATCCCTGCTGCACATGCATGGTGGCAAGCTCTATTTTACACTCCAATTATAAGATGGACTAGGCCGGATCGGTCTCATAACTCTAAATCATTTGTGCATTTTACATGTAATGACCCTTTTATAGTGCTAGGGCATGTAAGTATGTGTATCAATGCATGTGGCCGGTCTAAGGGTGGTCTGAACGTTTTTTCTTCAATAGTAGTGTAGTGCCTCCACCTTAGTCGAATCACACCAGGGTTTTCGTTGGACAGTGTTCTGGATTTAGCAACACCAGAGGGAGACTAAGGAATACTCTAACCCCCCTTTTCTGGACCACAGGGACACACATAAAATCATATCACACTTAACTGAATTTATAATTTTATATATAAATAGACTACTATAGTGTGAACAATTGCATAAACTTAATAAAAAGCACACTACAACATTTGGTACACAACACATAAAACAGATCTCTCTAAAATATTATAAACCAGAGGTACCTCTAATACCACTTATATAAAACTTGCTATACTAAAATATTAATATAAAGCTATATACAGATATCTATCTAAAACACTTTAAACATCTATGAACACTTAAAATAGCAATACAGTCCTGAAAAAACAAATACATATATTTCTATATGGATATGCAGCATTATCATAAGGTATTGGAATATAGATCCCTTCTTCTTTCAGTTCCAATACAAAGCAGTCTGCTGCCTGAAGTGCAAGACAATGTCCCAATCCATATAATAGGCGCCTTTGGCAACTGTCTTTTTGTGTTGTATACATATATGGGCATTTATATTGCCACGCAGCTGGTACCATATACAATATGGGATATACCGAGCGCGGGCTTGTTGCCAAGCAGCTGGTACAATATATAATGTGGGATATACTGAGCGCGGGCTTGTTTTTCCTCTGGTTTTGTTTGAAAATATTGCCTTATTGTCATAGCAGCTGTCCATCAAGCCTATTTAAGGCACATTTGTGTGTGGCTCACAAACCAGCCCTTGCTAGATGTAAACCCTTATACCTGGGAGGTGAGTGCATCTGATTTTAACTGCATTTTAATGGTGTTTAAAGCATATAGGTCAGTGTAGGACCTGCATATAATGAGGTGCCCTTGATGCTGGGATGCAGGCTTAAATGTTTTGATCAAAATATGAACTAATACCTCATGTTTTCCTTTTGCTAGACACACACAGCTATGCAGTGTAAAGGATAAGCGCTGACAACTGTCTTTTTGTTTTGTATACATATATGGGCATTTATATTGCCACGCAGCTGGTACCACATACAATATGGGATATACCGAGCGCGGGCTTATTGCCAAGCAGCTGGTACAATATATAATGTGGGATATACCGAGCGCGGGCTTGTTTTTTCTCTGGAATTGTTATCGCTAAGTTGTATAAGTAAACCCAAAGCAAAGCAGTCCTTTCCATGATAAAACAATGTAAATTGTTTTGTATGATCAGATAGACCTAAAGCAGGTGCAGATGATAAAACTGTTTAAGAGTAGAGGAGACTTTCTCAGCTTTTACACCGCAGGGGACAGGTGTCAGGGAGTCTATATATTGTCTATATATCCTGCAAAGTTTCACAATGGAATCATAACCCAGAATCTATATACAGCAGTGTTATTTGTTACAATTTTTTAATATAGTACCATATATTTGATGTACAGAGAATATTGATTTATTATACACTCTATGGCTATATTTGTTAGAAGTCACTTAACCTACCACTATGTTTTTGAACTGTGTGAAGAAACCAAAGCACCCGGGAAACCAACACAAACAGACAAATTTCACATAAATAGGCCCTGGTTAGAGTTGTACACATGACCATAGCAGAGTCAGGCAACAATGCTGATCACTGTGCTACCATGCTGTCAAGTTACAAGCCATACCTTGTAAATGGATGTGGGAGTGAGTGGTTTAAGAATAGCCTAGATAACTATAATTACTGTTAGGGAAGATAGGTACTCTAGGCTTCTAGCTCAAAACACAAGCCGAGGTCAAGAACACCAGAGTGGATGTGCTTATCCCGAAGAATAGGAACATTCGTGAGCATACATGAAAGTGTGGGAGTGAATATGAAACCATCATTAGATATGGTAAAATAATATCCAGTATGTAACACAATGTACCATGCATTTGACTATAATTTTGGTACTATTGGGAATGCCAGAAGGCATTGGGGAAAAACTTTATTTCAATATACACATTTTTGGAATTATATATATTGAATGTAATGTTTTATTTATGCCAGAATGCTATTGTAGTTGCTATCAGATTCATTTTGCATTATAAGTAATGAAAATAGTAGAGATCTGTTTAGGCAACATTATGACATAGTGGTTAGCATTGATGCCTCAAGAGCTGTGGTCGGGAATTCGATTCCAAAGAGGGACCTATCAGTGCGGAATTTGTGTGTTCTCCCAGTGTTTGTGTGGATTTTTCTCCCACAAGACATATATGATAGGTTAATTGGCTCTTGACAAAATTAACTCTAATGTGTCTAGTAGGAACCATATATTTTGTTAGCGCCACTGGGTCAAGGACTGATGTGAAGTAATGTTTTTTGTAAAGCACCTTGTAATATGTAGGCACTAAGAAAACTGTTAATGAATAAATACAAATAAATCTCTTTGGGCTTCTAGCTGGGGATTCCTAATGGTCTCACTTAGTTGGAAAAAAAGTTGAGAATACAAATGTTGTGTCCCTATACTTAGGGGATCTAGATGAATTCAGTCAGGATAATGTTTCTGGAATTGCTCTAAGTATATCATCATCATCAACAGCATCATCATCATTTATTTATATAGCACCACTAATTCTGCAGCGCTGTACAGAGAACTCATTCACATCAGTCCCTGCCCCATTGGAGCTTACAATTTAAATCCCCTAACACACACACACACACAGACTGAGAGAGACTAAGGGCAATTTAATAGCAGTCAATTAACCTACCTATATGTTTTTGGAGTGTGGGAGGAAACCGGAGCACCCGGAGGAAACCCACGCAAACACGGGGAGAACATACAAACTCCACACAGTTAAGGCCATGGTCGGGAATCGAATGCATGACTCCAGTGCTGTGAGGAAGAAGTGTTAACCACTAAGCCACCATGCTGGCCATATAAAATTAACTATTGGAACAATTATGGTACACTGTATTTTCTATGTTTTTTTTCATACACTCATTAACTAAACGGTTATCTATTTCAATATTCTACAAAAAGAAAAAACTGCTGTATATGTACTGAAAAAAATAGATACAAGTTGTTTGGATATACTAAGAAATAGATATTCCTGGTAAAACTAACCCAATTTAAAAATGTGAAATTGATTCCGGTCACAGAGGTGAAAATCCCCTCTTGAAGGGGTTAGATATGTTGCGTCCACCTTGTATACATAACAAAATGTTATTTAGGCAGTTTTGGCACTGATACACAATTGATGAGATCATTCATGATCATAAAAGAACTACCTTATCCATCCATTAACCAGAGAAAATCTTAGGTGGAGTTTGGCAGGATACAAGGGGAGCAGAAAGTGGGGTTGTGTGGCACCATCAAAACAAAAATTGATATTTACCCTGAGAGTTTTAAACTTTGGACTCTGGAATCCCCATATAGTGTGTCACCTAACAAAAACTCTTCCATACCAACAGCAAAGGGCTTAATAATTTGAGTAATTAAAGTGACATTAATCTTTGTAACGCAGAAAGGGGGAAACATTTGCAGTAGTTTATTGTGTTAACCAATAAATACATGCTCAGATTGTATAACAATAGGTAATTTTACTACACACAATGCTTACTTGAAAACACAGAAGAGCAGATAATTGTTTTGTTGAACATTTATCTTTAAAAGAAAACCTCAATAAGTAAATTAGGGACTATGCATAGCACAAAGCCAATATTATTTTGCTAAAAGAGTTTATAAATGTTGAACAAATCCTTCAGTATTCTTCTGGGCATTGTGTGTTTGTGGATTTGGGATTAATGTCCATTCCAGTGTTACTCTGTCTTCTCTATTTTCTTTAGAGGGAAAAAGTTTCACAAAATCTCCAAGTTAAAATATAACATTTTAAACAAATTGTACTTTTCTTTTCCATGTAATAGGAGAAAAAAAAAAGTATGTCCTGACTCCTGCCTTATTTGTGACTCAGCAGGAATCCTAAAAAAAGAAGAGCAAATTCTGTTTGGATTGAGCAGATCAACAAAGCAGCGTGACATACAAAGTGATATTCCCTCCTACCACTCCAGACAAAAATAGACAATGTCGTGCAGCATGACTGAGAACAAAACAAGCAAGGATTCCAACTTTTCTATATGCACATGGCAAATATTTTCTTAGGATTATTATTTATATGTATAATAAAGTTGGAAATTTTTATTTGGATATCAGCCAAAACGATCAGAGAGATTTCTGCAAATTAGTTCCAGACAAGCACTCTAAAAAATTATAAACTGGAACATATGGAACCTAAAAATTGCTACATATGAAAGAAGAAAAATGTGAAATTAAATATTCCATTAAAAGCAGAAGTTTTATAAACAATAAACAATGCACATGCCTTTTCTCAATCCTCAGGTAATGGTAGACAAGGTTCTAAATTAGGCTATGTTCATGTCTAGAAACTCTACATTGTTCATTTCCATGTTAATTTAATGCATGCTCCAGATTTGTAATGTGTTTTGGAGACACTTTTAGTGGGATGCATCGTATTTTCAATGTAATTTTTCATCTTAGGAGTAAAACATTGATTTTGCCTATAATAGTCCTTTGTCAATGTTGCCGATGACGTTGGGATGCAGGCTTAAGTCTTTTGATCAAAATATGAACTAATACCTCATGTTTTCATTTTGCTAGACACACACAGATATGCAGTTTAAAGGACAACTGGTTCCACAGACGGAAGAACACAGAGCGGGTGTTTTAACAGAGATTTCTACTTCGGGTAAGCAAGTACCCCTCTTACGGGCTTTATACTATCAAATGAACTTATGCCCTATACATAGAGGAGGTTCATCCCGACTTTAAACATTACACTACTCTATATGGCCCGCCACTCCGAGTAAATGTGCCAGCACTTTATTGTGAAAGCGAAGCCGTCAGTTCCTCCGCTCTCAGCTATATGTGTGGTTATAATTTATAGAGACATTAACAGTTTGAAGACTCTCCTCAATCCGGTTATATGCAATTTTAACTAAATTGTATGTATGGACATCAACTTTATGAGCTTCCAACAAGTATGACCCAAATGGAATATTGATTATCAGACTTTAATATTAAATTCAATTTGATATATTCTATATAGGTGCACCTATTTCTGATATTTCTCTAGATTGGGACCCACTTGGTTCTGCACGCCTATTGGGGAATGTTTTAATATCAATGTAATTTTGTTTTAATAAATTTGTTTTAATCCAATCACATTGCAATTCCAGTTTTTGGGGGAATCGATAATCCACTGCGTTGTGTTTTGTTATATATTATTGATTTTACGGGGTTGCAGACCCCGTGCAGTGGTTATTCTTTTCCTCCCCATATTTTGCTCCAAAATATCCTGGTCGTTCCCAAACTTTTGCAGTTCGCGGCACCCTTAGAGTCTCCAAATTCTTTCAAGGCACCCCTCCAAAATAATTATTGAGCAGTCCTGTTTTAAAAGTAGTTGGGTCAAAAATTGTAATAAGTATTTAGGTCAGGACAGAAATACTTATTTAGTTGTATGCAAAAATGCCCCCTCTGCATCCAGACACTCTTCCCCCTCTGCATCCAGACACTCTGCCCCCTCTGCATCCAGACACACTGCCCCCTCTGCATCCAGACACACTGCCCTCTCTCACACTGCCCCCTGTCACGCTGTCTCCCCCTCCTCTGCTCTCTGTCACGCTGTTCCCCTCCTCTGCCCTCTCTCACAATGTCCCCCCTCCTCTGCCCTCTCTCACGCTGTCCCCTCCTCTGCCCTCTGTCACGCTGTCCCCTCCTCTGCCCTCTGTCATGCTGTCCCCCTCCTCTGCCCTCTGTCCCCCTCCTCTGCCCTCTCACACGCTGTCCCCTCCTCTGCCCTCTCACACGCTGTCCCCTCCTCTGCCCTCTCTCACGCTGTCCTCCTCCTCTGCCCTCTCTCACGCTGTGTCCCCCTCCACTGCCTCTCTCATGCTGTGTCCCCCTCCTCTGCCCCTCTCACGCTGTCCCCCCCCTCCACTGCCCCTCTCACGCTGTCCCCCCCTCCACTGCCCCTCTCATGCTGTGTCCCCCTCCACTGCCCCTCTCACGCTGTGTCCCCCTCCACTGCCCCTCTCACGCTGTGTCCCCCTCCACTGCCCCTCTCACGCTGTGTCCCCCTTCACTGCCCCTCTCACACTGTGTCCCCCTCCACTGCCCCTCTCACGCTGTGTCCCCCTCCACTGCCCCTCTCACGCTGTGTCTCCCTCCACTGCCCCTCTCCTCTGCCTCGCTGTGCCCCTCCTCTGCCCCACTGTCACACTCCTCTGCCCCGCTGTGCCCCTTCCTCTGCCCCGCTGTGCCCCTCCTCTGCCCCGCTGTCACTCTCCTCTGCCCCACTGTCACTCTCCTCTGCCCCGCTGTGCCCCTCCTCTGCCCCGCTGTCACTCTCCTCTGCACCGCTGTCACCCTCCTCTGCCCCGCTGTCACTCTCCTCTGCCCCTGCTGTCACCCTCCTCTGCCCCTTCTCTGCTCCGCTGTCACTCTCCTCTGCCCCGCTGTGCCCCTTCTCTGCCCCGCTGTCACTCTCCTCTGCCCCTGCTGTCACCCTCCACTGCCCCACTGTCACTTTCCTCTGCCCCTGCTGTCACCCTCCTCTGCCCCGCTGTCACTCTCCTCTGCCCCTGCTGTCACCCTCCTCTGCCCCTCCTCTGCCCCGCTGTCACTCTCCTCTGCCCCTGCTGTCACCCTCCTCTGCCCCTATTCTGCCCCGCTGTCACTCTCCTCTGCCCCTGCTGTCACCCTCCTCTGCCCTGCTGTCACTCTCCTCTGCCCCTGCTGTCACGCTCCTCTGCCCCTCCTCTGCCCCGCTGTCACTCTCCTCTGGCCCTGCTGTCACCCTCCTCTGCCCCGCTGTCACTCTCTTCTGCCCCTACTGTCACCCTCCTCTGCCCCGCTGTCACTTTCCTCTGCCCCTGCTGTCACCCTCCTCTGCCCCGCTGTCACTCTCCTCTGCCCCTGCTGTCACGCTCCTCTGCCCCTCCTCTGCCCCACTGTCACTCTCCTCTGGCCCTGCTGTCACCCTCCTCTGCCCCGCTGTCACTCTCCTCTGCCCCTGCTGTCACCCTCCACTGCCCCACTGTCACTTTCCTCTGCCCCTGCTGTCACCCTCCTCTGCCCCGCTGTCACTCTCCTCTGCCCCTGCTGTCACGCTCCTCTGCCCCTCCTCTGCCCCGCTGTCACTCTCCTCTGGCCCTGCTGTCACCCTCCTCTGCCCCGCTGTCACTCTCTTCTGCCCCTACTGTCACCCTCCTCTGCCCCGCTGTCACTCTCCTCTGCCCCTGCTGTCACCCTCCTCTGCCCAAGCTGTCACTGAATATCGACGTCAGTGACAGCTGCTGCGGGAGAGAGGAGGCTGCTGGGTCCCGGCGCCCGGCGGATTGGCAAGTTACTGTGTTCTTTCTTTTTTTTATGGCTGGCCCGTGGCTGAGGAGTGAGAAGGATCGTGACAGCAGGGCAGAGGAGGGGCAGAGGAGGGTGACAGCAGGTGCAGAGGAGAGTGACAGCGGGGCAGAGGAGGGGCAGAGGAGGGCGACAGCAGGGGCAGAGGAGAGTGACAGCGGGGCAGAGGAGGGTGACAGTAGGGGCAGAGGAGAGTGACAGCGGGGCAGAGGAGGGTGACAGCAGGGCCAGAGGAGAGTGACAGCGGGGCAGAGGAGGGGCAGAGGAGCGTGACAGCAGGGGCAGAGTGTCACTGAATATCGACGTCAGTGACAGCTGCTGCGGAAGAGAGGAGGCTGCTGGGTCCCGGCGCCCGACGGATTGGTAAGTTACTGTGTTCTTTCTTTTTTTTATGGCTGGCCCGTGGCACCCCTGGGAGCCGCGGCGCACAGTTTGGGAACCGCCGCTTTAAGGTAAAAAGTGTAACGAAAATTGTTGTGGGCTTTAGGCGAGGGTAAATGCCACCTAAGTGCCAATTTGATAATGTGAGAACGGAAGATGGAACTGTGTCTCAAGGAGGGAAAATCACAGTGAGGGGAAGTAAAATGGGTGTGAACTCTCGGAAGAAGAGAGCGGATCACAGTCCAGTGTTGAAAAAGGTCCCAAATGAAGGGCTGAAACAGTCCAGTGTACCCAGGGGAAGGGGTTCCTGGATTGAAGGACTCTGGCCGTGTCTGCAGGATGGGGATAGGGAAGTAAAGCACCACTCCACAACAATGCAGCACCTTTTGGATTATTGGGATGAAGAGTGCCCAAAGATTATTATGTGAAAAGGAGCCAGTCTACAGGAGAAATTGGAGAACCTGTTCAATGTGTACTGCATGCACAGAGATATCCTCCATCTTTTAAAGGATCAGGAGAATCCCATCAATACGTTTAGTGTTTATAGGAAAAGGATGCTCAATTTAGGTCCCTACATACCACTCTTGGAATAAATGCAATGTCTGCCACAGAGTTTAGAAGAAGCAAGGGGACTTATTGACACAGAAATGTGGCAGGATCAGTGTTATTGAATGGATGCTGAAAAATTGAAATTACAATGTGCCTGATTCATTAAGGAAAATAAAGCAAAAAATTAGTAAATTTGCAATTTGGCAAAACCATATTGTATTGGAGGGGGAGCTCAATTTAAAATGTGATGGCAGATTTATAGCTTTAAATTTCAGGGTACAATTACAGCTATCAAGTATTTGGGTGCTACATTAAAAAAACAGCCAGTATTTAACTTATGTGCACAATAATAAACTAATTTGCACCCCTTGCATTGTAATATGGTTATGTCCAAAAACTTACTAATATTTTGACTTGCTTTTCTTCATGAATCAAGCCCATAATGTCAAGCATTTTCAGTGACATTGACACATTTTGCATAAATGTTACATAGAGTATATGTAATCCGGATCTACATGGTGCCATCACCATGTGGCATAGCTAAAGGGCCCTGGTCCCTGGTATAAAACCATAGCCTTCTCCCCCTGATAAAAACCACCATAATTACGCTTTTTATCAACATTGCCTGCCTTTTTGTAGGCTTTAAATCCTGTGTACAATGTACAAATACTTTTCATCAATGTACTGAAGTGAACTATCTTTTTATTTATTATAAGGAATAAAAACATTTTCCATGTTTCATTTATATTTATGACTGTAGTATATATGGTACAATTTGGTTACTCACATGTACAACAAAACTAATATGTTTGAGAAAAGCACTTATTTATGGACAAAAGTATTTTACAGTCATGAGGAAAGGAGACACTGACTGATATAAGATACAATTTCACCATTTCTGGTACTGACCAATAACAAGATATGAGGGGAGAGGGAGGGTCAAAAGGAAGAAAAGTAGACTCAATAATGGCAAATATGCTCAAGTGCAAATCAATGGGACATAACCTTGTGTGGAATAATTGGTCATCTATAACTGCCATAACTATTTTTAGTTGAACGGTAGGTATAAATTAGCCTTACCTTTTAGTGAATGTCAGCAGCAGAGTGAGATAATCATTAATAATGTTTTGTGACTGTGGCAGCAGTAGTATGCATGGGCTTAGCGACAACAATGCTCCAGGTGGAGTGGCTTCATTTTCATGTTATTTTTAAAGCAAACTTTGTCCCATACAGCCTCAGAACCACAAATGTCGAGACCACTGGAGTAAAAAAGTGGACAAATTAAAGAACATGCCACACTATTTCACTGCTCTTTATTGGTAGTAGTGGTTATTCTTACCAGGGCTGCAGGAGCAGAGTATTGTCACGCCAAGCACCTATAGACGTTGCGCTGTAACCTCACCATGGCCATGTCATAACATATCCTGCCTATGATGTAGACAAAGATATGTCACTGTGCTGCCTTACTTTACATTATACTGTCAGATGCCTTGTGATCACCTGTGTCAGAATGTTGGGGTGCTGATGTGTTATACCATATATAGTATTTTGGATAATGCACTAGTTACACCCCTGCTGATAGCGTTTATGTTGGGCCACACCAGTGCAACAAAACATGTGTGATATTAAAAAACCACCTTGCAAAGGGACCTCAAGTTTGTCATATGGTTTTTTTCAAATATACTTTATCAAACTGCAGTAATTTTACAAACTGTCCCCCATGAAAAAAAACTGGTATTTCCTTATACATCACTTTTGAGAACATGATTAAACAACTTGGAATAATAGGATATAACACCCCCAGTGAGTTTAGGTGATTCATTTAATATATTCAGTGTCACTTTTCATCCCCCAGTGATCTATAAAAAGACAATAGATTCATTCTAGAACTAAAATTCTAACAAAGACAAATAATCTTCTGAGTCACAAATTACCACCATGCTAGCAAAGTTATATGAGATTACTGTGGCTGAAAACCAGCTCTTCCAAAGTGTTCACTTTCCGAGTTGTCCTGTCAACATTGTTTAAGACTTAACCAGTGATTTATTTACCATAATTTCATGCACATGATTTAAACAGATTAAAAATGAGTCTTCTTGCAAAGCATTGCTAAAACTGACCTTTATAATAATGATTACATATGCCCCTTTTTTGACACACATTCAAAACTACTAAACACACTTTGCCAATTTATAAAGTATAGAAATGTTCACCAAATTTAACGTTGTATATTTTGGGATGGCTAAAGAAATCATGAAGCCAGGGGCAATGTTAGCAGTGGCAGAAGTACCATTGGTGCGGCAGGGGCCGTGCACCGTTGCCCATGGAGATAATAGGGCCCAGAATGTTCAAGATGTTTCAAATGGAAAAGTACAGAGGGGTAGGAATATATTTTTTTCGACTCCATTACCAGGTAGGCCAGCTGCAGACCTTTACTACCTGTAGCTCAGAGATAATTACTCTCATAATGTACTTAGGGGAATCAGTGAAAGCTACAGCTACAATGGTATGGGTAGTACAATGTAGAGTTATGTAATGAGAGTACAATACTGTGCCTGGTCAATGTGGTAGGTAGTGTATGTGTTCTGCAGACACGGGTTGCTCCATCTAGTAAATCTAGAAAAGAATTTATAATGATTTGAAATAAGGTGAGAGGTGTTACAGGTATGAAAAAAAGTAAATGATGGATCAGTAAAACAGTAGATATATAGGTAAGACAGTGAATAACGGATGGACAAAGGAATTAATCATTTCAATATATAGATACATGAATAGAAGGATAAAATAATAAGTAAATCATTAAAATTCAAACTGTTTTGAAGTGTAGACAGGGAAGGGCTGGCAAATTTTAGCCTGGGGGGCAAGACTTGACTCAGCTGTCTATTAGGAACATTTTATATGAAATAAATGCAGGTGACCCAGTGACCCAGCCTGGGTAGCCCACTATGGGACCAGCTTGGGGGGAAGATGCCCCCCTGTTTGCCAGCCCAGCCTGCCCCTGAGTGTAGGTAGAACTAAACATGTTTCGCCATGATGTGTGGCTTCCTCAGTGGGTTCTGTTTCCAGAATCCAGAATACACCCATTCTTCTTTACCTCATACATCATCTCTCAGCACAATTCTTAAACACCATTTTGAATTACATCGCATGTTTGACCCTAACAGCGCCTATTTCTTCACTCATGATATTACCTCTCTAACCCTTAGCCCTGAAAACCAGGAACTACTTACTCGTCCATCTCTACAGATCCTGCCCGCAACCCCACACTCATCCCCATATGGATCACAATTCCTGTACAACACCACGGCAACCTACTACAAGCAGCGCTCCACGGCAACTGCAGATAAGTGTACAGTTATGGTATGGTGCTCCAGTTAAGAGATAAAGAGAAAAGACAGGCAGTTTACTGATTGGCTTTTAATGACATCAGAATGCAGTAGAAATTCAGAGCTGGAAGAAAAATGTACAATCCACCTAGTTAGAGTACTGAATGCTAAGAAAGAGAAACAAGGAAAGAATAAGTGTAGCATGGCTAAAGTGAGCTCTATAATTTTGAGTACTGCCTGGGGTCCTGAGAAATTTCTCTTGATGAGGCAGATGCCATCCTGGATATGCAAACCAAAATGTGGATAAGCATAGAGACCAAACTGTCATCACTAAACATAGAAAAAGGCAAAATGACAATTAGGATGATGTTAACAGGGGATATTAGATGTTACAATGCTCAGAGAAGTACAGGAAATACATGAGTATCCACTAACAGGACAGACATAGCTAAACCTTATGGGAGGCAAAGGATTTCTGAGAACAGGGATTATCAGGTATCCTTAAAGTCCAATGCTCCCTTTTTTCTAGTTAAAAATATAGGTAGCTTATGGTGCAAGTAAACAGGCTCTCCCTCTCACAGCAAATGTCCCAGATATGGGGGTAAATGTATGAATCTCCGGATTCTTCATCTCCGGCGTGTCCAGCCTCTTCAGCGCTTAAATTTAAAGCGGCAATGCAGCGCCGCTTTAAATTTAAGAGCTGAAGAGGCTGAACACGCCGGAGATGAAGAATCCGGAGATTCATACATTTACCCCATGGTGTCTTTTGTAGAGACAATATTAAAACAGATGAGGGGATGTCATGCAGGGAAAGATCTAGTTAATGCATTATTTTCACTTCCTATAGAGTCTACTTCACAAGGCCAGTTTTTCGTCACAAGGGAGAGACACAGTTACATTCTCAACATTATATTGATGACAAAATGATCAGAGACACTGAGGAGAAAGTGAAAGAATCTCTCCCTAAACTGATTGCTCACATGGAGAGCAGAAGATGGGTACTGAACTGGACAACATAGAGGGGCCTTGAACAGAGGCAACATTTCTCAGTATTATATAATCTGGAAAAATGTATATAAACTGTGCAGAAACTAGAGTCCCCAAGATCAAGAAGAACTCCAAACAGTTCATTGTAGTGGTGGGGTCCAACCAACTTCTATGAATTATTTGACATCCCTTTATAGTTGGGGCTCAGAACAACAAACTGCATTAATGGAAAACACAATGTCCAACCATCAACACCAGAGCTTAAGGCATGAGAGCCCTAGAGCTAGTTTTCTACTGGATTCAATGGAAAAAAAATGTGTTTACTAAACAGTTAATTAGACTGTATACTTTCACTCCTGAACAAAAAGAAGTGGTCTGCCTATACTTGAGTCTTCTGCAGTGATAAAACTCCATTTTCCAGACAATTGACTTGTGATTAGAAACAGAAGGTGTGGTTCTGTGATGGGTCACCCATGATGACATAATAAGGTGATCAATACATTGCTGCCATCTACTGTCCAGCCTCAGATACTATGAAACATGAGTCTGGTCAGAATGGATTCATAAAATCATCATCAACATTTATTTATATAGTGCCAGCAAATTCCGTAGCGCTTTACAATTGGGAACAAACATTAATAAGACAATACTGGGTAATACATACAGACAGAGAGGTAAGAGAACCCTGCTCGCAAGCTTACAATCTATAAATTTGTTTAACTACATGCTGCAATGATGGGTCTTCAAGACACACAAAACCACATCTATATCTATACAGAGAGGCTGTGGATAAAAGAAAAGCATCATATGAATGGTGCACAGTGGAACATTTGGAGCGGATTAGACAAATGGGATTTCATTTAGAAAACTTTACACAAAATGGAATTACAGGTGGGCCATGTAGATGCCCACTAAATTCAGATCTATGATTTTAAAAATCCATACAGCTGACCGATTGACCAAAGTGGAAGTGGCTGGATTCGAAGACCCCATATTGCTAAATCTAGCCATTAAACGAGAAGGCACTGAATATGTGTACACAAAAACATGGGATTGTGATATCAATGGGAATGATAGAGTTTGTAACAACAAACTGTCCCACCTGTAGTAAGAGCATGCAGTGATAGGTGGAGTAAAAGTCACAGGTGGCCGTTACAGAGAGACCCCATCCAGACAGGTGTGGCTGATGAAATTACATTGGACTCACAAACTCCCAAAGTCTAATATTGCTGTATAGCAATAGACACGTTTTTGGGAGCACTAAAAATGTTGCCTTGTTAACCAAGCATCAACCATGAAAATGCTGCAGAAGTTGATAGTTGCTCACAGTCATTCACAGGAGATGCAGACAGCTAATGTTAATGGGGCAGTGAACCAAAGAATCTGGAGTGCACTGGGTTCCTTACATCTCATACCAGCCATTGAAGGAACTAATCCAAAAACAAGTAATAGAGCAATAGACCCATTGCTAGGAATAGACTTTATGAGAGGTTAATTGGATATACATACCAGATTCATAGTTATACTTGTTGTATACAGTACACTAGGGAGAAGCATATAAAGGTGGGCAACTTTACTTGGGAGGTGACAGCCCAAAAAACAGTGTTATGGAAGGAACACATTAGCTATATGCAACATCAGTACATTTAGGCATCATGGCAGGTTCAACAAAGAGGGGGAGATAATTTTTGCCTTAGCGGTAGAACCTGAAAAGGTAGGCTTTGATGCAAAGTGTTGGTGGACACCACTCAGGCTGCTTAGGTAATTCTGTTAATAGACTCAGATGTGACCATCCCAAAATCTAATAATGTAGATTAGGTTTTTCTATACATAGAACACTCAGTAAATGTACAATGGCATGAAGCTAAAGAGTTTCAGGTGGGAGGTAAAGTGGGGCTATACCCTCCATATGGAAAAATGGTTGCTTTCAGGCAGCAGGGAGATAGTAGCTGAAGACCAGGGCTCTACTGTTCTGATACTTGTCGAATGCAAAACTTAACCAAGTTACTCTCTTCTTCACAGGTTTGTTGCCAATACATAGGAATTTGGTAGAAGTGTGATTTGCTAGTATGGTGTTGCATTAATTAGTCTTTACTGAAGTGTGTTATCGACTTATCGGGAACATTTGCATGATACCCCTGAAATTCCAATATAGATAGACATGTTGCCTCAGAAATAAAAAGGCGAATTCGAAGGTTCGATGTTTATTTTAGCAGTTCTGTAAAAGAATGGATAACAAAACTTCCTTATCAGATTTACAAGGTATAAGTCACATTATAGAATTATAGTTTTGTTAGTGGAAGATAGCAGTGCATGTGTACTTGCTTAAAATGGTGCTGGAATTTTGTGTGCAAAGCTAATAATCATTAATCATATGTATTTTATACTTTGCAATTAAATGTAACTAGTGGAGTCTCAGAAATATTTTGGGTCCATAAAGAGTTTGTTTGGGTTTTAGTGACTAGTGACGGTTTCTGTGTGTGAGTCTCTCTGTGATGCTGCTTGGAACCTTTGAATAATATAATTGTCTTATACACAGCAAGATACATATGTAGTATAATGAACAAGAATATACGTAGGGGGCTAGTGCAACATTAAATGCTTTAACATGCATAGCCGTAACATGCAGGTGAGGAGTTTGACTGGGGCGGCACACCTGTCAAACTGTAACGCAGATGTCCTAAGGCGACCTCAGGGAGAAATGAATCCTTCCGTGGAGCAGAAGGGCTTGGAAAGGTAGAAATGGCAATTTTCAATTTAGCACTTTTTAATACATTAATGATCTTGGGCCTGATTCATTAAGGAACTTAAATTAAGAAGTTTCTTATTTAAGTCTCCTGGACAAAACCATGTTACAATGCAAGGGGAGCAAATTAGTTTTCTGTTTTGCACATAAGTTAAATACTGATTGTTTTTTCATTTAGCACACAAATATCAACTTTAAATTTCAGTGTACAAATAAGCTATCAAGTATTTGTGTGCTACATGAAAAAACAGTCAGTATTTAACTTATGTGCAAAACAGAAAACTAATTTGCTCCCCTTGCATTGTAACATGGTTTTGTCCAAGAGACTTAAATAAGAAACTTCCTAATTTAAGTTCCTTAATGAATCACTCCCCTTGTACTTGCAGCCTTCTGTCTAAACTAAGTTTTATATATGTGTGAGGTAAAGGGTTCAGTAAATGTTGTATTATTTTTTCATTGGGTCACTTTTGATATCAGAGTGAAGTATATATTTTTTAGTTTATAGCATATATATCAGCCTCCAGAGCCCCCACATAGGCTTCCTGCAGTATTCCCACATATACAGTACTATCCTCCTGTGCCTTGGTATTATTTGAGTCTCCATTTATCCACAAATATTACTCTGCAAGGTCACCACTTCCATAAGGAGGATAACACTGCTACCACCACATCTGCAGGCCACTAAGGACTCCGTGTTCAGTCTCTCTCTCTCTCCACTGGAAAGTATGCATTTTTTTCCCCTAAAGCAGATCACATAGCAAGTTCAAATGAATGTTCACTGAAATTTTTAAGTGCAATCCAAACCACAGGAAATGCACTAATCTATACTTTCAAGCAGCATTATTGAGTTCCCTTGACCTCACTTTCCTGTTGCTTTCGTCTGACACTGCATAATTATTTGTGGCTGGAAGTCTAGTAAAGTATGTGTTTATCTTTGCTTTCGAAAGAAAGGGGAATATTCTTGAAAAGTATAAGAGTCTAAAAATGTTTTATACCTGTATTTCATGGAACAACTACCACACAAGCCTTATGAACATGGTTGGAGCAATTCACAGACTGTATACATTTTCTTTTTTTCATGTTGATCGCACTGAGAATAAAAATATATTTATTTTAGATCTAACTTTTATTTAAAAAAAATGGCTCGTTATAATATTGACTCAATGTTCGCTCATTAACTTATTTAAGTTGGCAAGTACAGAAAGCCAACATCTGAAACCCTTTAAAACAGAGGTGACCAAACAGATGATCGCGATCTACAAGTAGATATTGGTCACTTAGCTGGTAGATCAAGGCATTAGTTTCCAAGTTGTGCCCCTATCATTTTTTGAAGTGAAGTTCTTTGGCAGCACCTTGTAAAAATAATTTGTTGATATGAAAATGTGTAACGGCACTTCCCTCTTGTACTCTGTCCATTTGTATCAGAAGTTTTAGGTCTGTGTTCTGCCTGTGGAGTACATTGTATCCAGGCAGAATGAGCTCCCTCACCTCCAGTGTATTTAGTGGAGATGCTTATTTTGTGTAATAGCCGCTGACTGCTAGAGATTCAGAGCCTGGCCGTCTCTCCCCCACCATACCTGTCCTGGCATCGAAGGCTCGGAGCACACATACCTGAATGACTCCCAGGTTCTTGCTGCCAACATTTAACTTCTTCCTCGCTGTGGGAAACAATTGGAGAAGAGGAGGTGGTGCTGCATGTTGCAGCTTCCCTAGACTTGTACACTTCTCCTGTGCTCCAAGCAACCAGTGAATGCTAGCTGTGCAGCTTCCAAATCATAAGGGATGAGAAGTCCCTTCAGGGGAATGTTGTCATTACAGATACAGAGGGCTCCACTTAATCTGAAATACCACTCTGGACCCCCAATTCTCTGATCTACTGTAGCCCACACCTACCAACATCTTTTAAGCACTATATACTCTTGCTCCTGAGGTCAAACGAGTTTCCCAGCAATTACCAAAGTGAGCTTCCCTCATGAGCCCTTCAGACAGCATATCAGCACTCACTTGGAGCCCCCATTGTACCACTCATTGGACTCTGTGATTGGGGACCCAGGCTGTCACAGGCTAACTGTACTACACTGCTCATTCAGAAAGTTGAGCTTTTAACCTGTGCCTTTCCCTGACCTGAGCACCCACATGCCTGCGCCCTCCACTGACTTGCGCAACCACATGCCTGTGCCCCCCCAAACATTCGCACCCACACGTATGTGCCCTCCCTGTCTTGCATATCCAAACTGTGCCCTCCCCTGACTTGCACACTCAGATGCCTGTGCCCTCCCCTGACTTGCACACTCAGATGCCTGTGTCCTCTCCTGACTTGAGCACCCACACTCGTGTGACCTCCCCTGAAGATGCAAAGAAGTTTCTCTTAAAATGTGCGCTCTTGGCACACACAGATTTTCTTTTATTGTAATAAAATATATATAAAGTATGAGTTAATAAATTTTGCATGGGAGTTATTAGCATCGGCTTGGACTTTTTCAATATGTGACGTTAATGGAGCTTGCTCTGTGACTTTTTGCTGAACAGTCTCACATTCTACTATAGAAACATGTGGGTCAATAGTTTAAATAATTTAAAAGTGTTAATATGAAAAAATTTTCAGCATTCCTTGGATTTCTGTGCATGAAGTGCTGACATAGACCACAAACTGAGCCTTAATGCAAACAATCAATATATGAATCTTTCCTTCAACTCAGCATTGCAGCTTCCATTCATATTATTCAAAACAAACATACTGAGAAATAAAATAGTCTTTTTGAATTGATTCTGTGCTAAATTTGGTTGGATTTGTTTTCTTGCTGTTTTATTTATTTAGACAAAACAAATGTCATGACAATTTTATTTTTCATGTGCCGTAACAGAAAGATAAATATCCATTGAATTTATCCAGTGTATAGAACTACCAATGTTGGTATAAAAACATGATATTTGAAGCATATATCATTAAACGAACATAGTAATAAATTAAACCTTGCAAGGGAAATGTCACGCTTGCAGTTAAAATTTGTAACAACCAGGGAGCCGGGAGAGGGGAGTGGGTACTAATTACCGAGGCCCAGGCATGCAAGGGGTATTTTTTTGTGGCTAATCGGGAGGGGAGGAGCTAATCGGGACAGCGCTGTCAGTGACAGGCTGTCACTGTACTAATGGAGACAGGCAGCCAGGCAACAAATCAGACTGCTATCAGGCTGCCTGTCATTTCAGAGCATGGCTGCAGAGCTATCAGGCTCTGGAGATGAGGTGAGTACAAGGGACTGGGGGTGGTGGTGTTATAGCCTGGCTTTGTGTATGTATGTGTAATTGTGTGTGTGTGTGTGTGTGTGTGTGTGTGTGTGTGTGTATATGGCAGTATGTATGTGTATGGCATTATGTATGTTTATATATATGGCAATGTGCATGTAGACATATGGCATTGTGCATGTAGGTATATGGCATTGTGTGCCCGTGTGATGTGTTGGGGGGGGGGGGTGACGATGTTTGATGTGGCAGTGGGTGGCGTGATGCTTGATGTAGCTGAGGGGTGGCGTGATGGGTGATGTAGCTGAGGGTGGCATGATGGGTGATGTAGCTGAGGGGTGGCGTGATGTGTCTGGGCGGTGGCGTGATGGGTGATGTAACTGAGGGATTGCGTGATGTGTCTGGTAAATAGTGTGATGTGTCTGGGGGGTGACGTAGTGTGTCTGGGGGATGAAGTGATGGGTTATGTGGCAGTGGGTGGCATGGTGTGTGATGTAGCTGAGGGGTGTGCGTGATGGATGATGTAGCTGAGGGGTGGCGTGATATGTCTGGGCGGTGGGGTGATGGGTGATGTAACTGAGGGATGGCATGATGTGTTTGGGGGGAATAGTATGATATGTCTGGGGGGAGACGGGTTGTGTCTGGGGGTGGCGTGATGGGTGATGTAGCAGGGGGTGGCATGATGCGTGATGTACCTGAAGGGTAGTGTGATGTAGCTGAGGGGTGGCGTGATGCGTCTGAGGGGTGACATGGTGTGTCTGGGGGTGACGTGATGGGGGATGTAGTTAAGGGGTGGCATGATGTGGCTGGGGAGGGTGTGATAAATGTAATTTATTATAATGTATGTATTATATACTGCATGATCTGTTCGATGTATGGTGTTCACTTATTGCTTTCTTTTTCATATTTACATATTCCAACAGCTCCCAACATTCCATGATCCATACAAGGATCCAGTACCAGGTTGTGAAAGCAGCAATAGCAGGTAGGTGAGAGTAACACAATTTTAATACACAATGGGGGAATTCAATTTGTCACAAAGTGTCTCCAGAACGTCTGCGAGACACTTTGCGGCAGACATTTTGCATAAATCTCCTCCAATTTTTCCTTGCACCTCTATGGGGTGCGAGAGAAAGTGAGCGGAGATTTCTACCGTAATTGCCGTTTCATGAACACTGAAGACATAGGGGTCTATTAATAAAGAATGCTCTAATATGAAGATTTTCTATCTGTGAATTTGAGGAGGTAACAAGAACCTCCACCTCATCTAAGCTAGGTGAACTTAGTAGGATTCAAATGTGTAGGGTGGTAAGTCCATGAGCATACTCAGTAGATATTACTGGGTTTCATTACTCTCCAACTGGCCCTGATATGTCTTGATGACTACCCTTTAAATAGGGGCCTTTTTCATTCCAGCTTAGTGAGGTCATTGTTTGCTGCTACACTGCAATCTCTGTGTCACTCACCAGACTGTGAGTGCTTCTTCCCGTGTATTTAGGAACCGTGGCCGTCCACCATCCTGAGGGTCTGCGCATGCGCAGCCCTTTCAAACCTTCAGTACCTGTTCCTTTAGTTAATTGGCTGATCAGGCAACACTCCCTATTTAAAGCACCTGAGTTCCATACCTCGTTGCCTGATCTTGGAGTCTCATTCCCCATGAGCCTCTGAAGGTGTTCCTGTGTTTCCTCGTGTATTCAGCGCTGCTGATTCCTGTGGTTTCCAGACCACTTCAACTCTCCTGTGGTTTCCAGACCACTTCAACTCTCCTGTGTTTCATCGTGACTGTTTAGCTGATTCCTATCCGCTGCCTCCGTGCACTACAGTCTTCAGCTCACCTCAACTCTCCTGTGTTTCATCGTGACTGTGTTAGCTGATTCCTATCCGCTGCCTCCGTGCACTACAGTCTTCAGCTCACCTCAACTCTCCTGTGTTTCATCGTGACTGTTTAGCTGATTCCTATCCGCTGCCTCCGTGCACTACAGTCTTCAGCTCACCTCAACTCTCCTGTGTTTCCTCGAGACTGCACCAGCTGATTTCTATCCGCTACCTCCGTGTACCTGCAGAGTCCTGCTGGCTGCTACTCCTCAGTTCTACTCGTGTCTGCAGCAGCTGATCCGCTCTCCGTGCTTCTCAGTGTTCCTGCCGGTGTCTACTCGCCAGTCTGCATCGGATCTACGCCTCGCTGCTTTCATCTCGTCTAGACCATCGCTACTCTTCAGGGTTCTCCAGGAGTCCAGTTCTACATACTACTGCTTCCTGAGTATTTGTTGCTATCCCTGCTGGTCTACCTACCTGTGCGCTGCACCTACTTGATTACCGCTTCACCCTCCAGGGACTTCGCATCCTGCCGGCCTCCAGCCGTTCAGGTATCTCTGCACTCCTGTCTGACAGCCTGCTCCTGAACCACGGTATGCATACTTCTCATTGACTGTGCTGGTGTATTGCATATCTTGCTGGACTGAGTTGTTCTCCTCTGGAGCTTACTATCCGCTGAGACTATTGCCATCATTGACTGTGTTATCTTTTGCTCGGATAGTTTCTGTGACTTTGTATTATTGCAGTGCTGTTCAGTCATTACTATATTGTGCATGTCATTGTGGATCAAGTTCAAGGTGCCCGTGTATCCTCTGTATTGCAGTCTCTCCCCGTGCTCCTCCTCACATATATATTCAGTGGTACAACTTGCTAGAGGCAGACCACTGATCCCTGTTTCCTGTGTCACCTGTTCCAGTGTCCTCTCACATAGCAGTGGTACAACTTGCTAACGCAGACCACTGACTCCCCGGATACCTCCACCTGGATTCCATTCCTTCACCTAGACAGCGGTACAACTTGCTAAACGCAGACCGCTGACTCTCATCACCTCCTCGTTGCTGTTGGACATTCCTCCTCACTATAGCAGTGGTACAACTTGCTACCGCAGACCACTGACTACCCTCACGTGTCCTTTGTCCATTCAGTTCCTCGTGTATTACTACATATATATTACCAGTGCTGCTAGTCATAGACTTTCCCGAGCATCTCTATCATCTGCTGTCTCCTGTTCCGTGATCACCCCGCTACCAGAGTACCATATTACCATCTATACTGCTCTGGTGAGCCTATCACCTGGTGATCCCTGGGTAAAGACTCCTAGTGCCCGTGACACTCTGAGCCCTGCTGCTGCGCCCTCTGACTGTTATTCTGAATGCCTGAACTTTGGCTAAAACTCTGATGTTATGGACATCCATTTTCCCTGACTTTGGCTTGCTATTTGGACTTCACTTTTGTGTGCAAGCCAGCCTTACTTCCTGTTCAACGTATTTCCAAGTATTACAAGTGTGTGATCATTAAGCTTCTGGTGTATAGTGTGTTTCCAGTCTTGCTATTGTTCAGCCTGCTTAACTACATCAGTTACCCCAGCATTGTTTACTACTCAGCATATTTCCAAGTATTACCAATGTGTTCTGTTATATTGTTTTCCAATGCACAAAGCAATTTATTAGCAAAAGATAGCAAGATATACAGCAAGACATTGTGATGCATAAAAGGTATAACAATAAAACAGGAAGGTATAAACCGAATACATTACATTATGCCAGTGCTTACCCTGGACCCAGGTTCAGATACAGTCATGTTGTCTATTGTCAGGAAGAAAGAAAAAACTAACTGGCCCAGGGAGCTTATATGCTGTTTCAGTTAACAAAAAAACACTGATGATGTCACAATGTACACAGATAACACTCATAGGGGGGTATTCAATTAGCCTTGATTTCGCGATTCCGATAATATTTAACGCGTTTTCGCGTTAGCATAGAGTGCACACAATTCAATTCCCCTTATTTTACGCGTTTAAGTCGGAAATAAACATGTTACGCAAAATCTTACCAAGCCCATAGAACAAGTGCAGGCAGGCTATTCAATTGTAAATTTTCGCTTTAACGCATGTCCAACAAAATCGCGTTTAGTCATTTTTTCGATCGCACCATTGAAGGTCTTTTAAAAGCGTTAATGATTCCTTTAATGTCCAAACTTATTTTAATATGGGGCTTTTTTGATAATATTATACTCATTAAACTTCTCTAACTTGATAATTGTGTAATAAAAATAACTTTAATCCCATGAAAATAAAAAAGTTTGTAAAATGATATTTAAATACACCCCCTTTAGAAAAAAGCAAATGGTATAGTCCACTGGATTAAAATTAAAAACATTAGTTTCATTTCTCATTCAACTGACCTGAGAGAAAATATTAAAGAGGAGACTGAGACAACTGTTTGGTTTTGTATATCTATATCTAGCAGATAGTTAAGGTTTTTTATTTCTATAAAATTGTTAATATCTAGCATTATTTATAGTTAAAAACTGTTAATAGTTTAATATCTAGCAGTATTTATAGTTAATGATTTATATTTCTATAAAACTGTTAATAGTTTAATATCTAGCAGTATTTATACTGCTAGGTAGTTAATTAATAATAATAATAATAATAATAATAATAATAATAGTTAATTAATACTTTAATTAATACTTAAATTTATTTATTTTTTTATATTTTTTTATAAGAAATTTACAAAGGCATTAGTAATGGAGCCATTTTCAACAAACGTTTGGCAGTTTATGTATGCAGCATGTATTGATGAATGTGCACATGCTGGTTTGCTTGTTGAGGGAGAGGAAAGAAATACTTTGGAAATAGAGGAGAATGTAGATGTGCATGTGGCTGCAAGTGAGGGAGAGAATGCTGTGGCTCCATTACTTGATGCAAGGGTTCGGGTCCCACGGCCCCGTCTGTACCGCACACGTCGGTTACTTGATGGGGTCCCTGAGGATGAGGTGATAAGATTATATCGCCTATCCTCAGTTGCAATTTATTCTTTATATGACCTCCTTAAAGAGGACCTGGAACCAACAGTCCCCACAAACCATGCTGTGCCTGGATTGGCAAAGCTGCTTGGGGCATTGCATTTTTTAGCGTCGGGAACCTTTCAACCGACATTGTCCGTAATTGCGGGTTTCTCCCAACCCACATTTTCACGGAGTTTGTTCCAGGTCCTTAAAGCCATGAAAAAACATACTAGGGAATTTATTAAATTCCCACAGTCTGAATTAGAATGGCAGGAGGTCAAATCCAATTTTTATAGTGTGGCACGTATGCCAAATGTCCTGGGTGCAATAGATTGCACCCATGTGGCACTCACACCTCCGCACAGAATGGAAGAGAGCTTTCGAAACCGAAAGCACTTCCATTCCATGAATGTGCAGATGGTGTGTGATGCCAGAAAAAAAATCCTAAATGTTTGTGTTGGCTTCCCTGGTTCCTCTCATGATTCTTTTATTTTGCAGAATTCAGGAGTGTTCAAGAGGTTTGAGGAGGGAGATTTTCCTCATGGATGGCTCCTGGGTAAGTTATATCTAGGTATTCGCTATTAATAATTATTTCTAAAATGAGAAGAGCACTAATAAAAAATTTTTTTTTTTTAAATAGGTGATGCAGGATATGGGAGCCAGCCCTGGTTGCTCACTCCAGTGTCCAATCCAATTTCTGATGCTGAAAAAAGGTACCAAGCGGCACATATAGCCACCAGAGGTGTAATTGAGCGTACCTTTGGGCTACTTAAGAGCCGGTTCCGCTGTTTGGACAGGTCCGGCGGTGCGCTTCTGTACTCACCATCAAAAGTTTGCCTTATTGTTATTGCTTGCAGCATTCTGCACAATATCTGTTTGGCAAATAATTTGGAGGTAGAGATAGATCCTGCTGTTTTACAGGATCAAGACCTTTCTTCAGCCACAGCATTTGGTCGGGAAACAGGAACTCGTGAGCGCCAGCGTTTAATTTTGGATTTTTTCTCATGTAAGTGTAAATTTTGTAATGTCATAATTTTTTTTTATAAATATAAATTAATTAATAAGTAATAGTTTATTTTTTTTTGGTTTTTTTTCAGGACTTCAAATTATTTAGTGGGAGATAGCTCCAACAATCGTTGTTCGGCGTTCGATTAAAGGATTTATATATATATATATATGTTTTTATTTGAAAATATGTTTTAATGTTAATAACTGTTAGTTAAGATAAAAGGATCCAGCAACTGAATTTTAAAGACCGAGGCCATGAAGCTTTTCAAGAGCCAGCTTCTTGGACAGGTGGGTGTCATCATATGTAAACTGCACCATGCTATGTTCTGTGTGATGTAACCTTATGTAAAGTATCACTACTGACACATAATCACACTGAAATTACATTTTTTCTCTTTTCCTTTCTCCAAAATGTACCTGTCACACCCATTCCACTGTGGATTGCAGACGGAACCAGCGACTGGATTTCAAAGACCTAGGCCATGAAGCTTTTCAAGAGCCAGCTTCTTGGACAGGTGGGTGTCATCATATGTAAACTGCACCATGCTATGTTCTGTGTGATGTAACCTTATGTAAAGTATCACTACTGACACATAATCACACTGAAATTACATTTTTTCTCTTTTCCTTTCTCCAAAATGTACCTGTCACACCCATTCCACTGTGGATTGCAGACGGAACCAGCGACTGGATTTCAAAGACCTAGGCCATGAAGCTTTTCAAGAGCCAGCTTCTTGGACAGGTGGGTGTCATCATATGTAAAC
The DNA here is from genome assembly GCF_038048845.1 of Mixophyes fleayi. Lineage (NCBI taxonomy): Eukaryota > Metazoa > Chordata > Amphibia > Anura > Limnodynastidae > Mixophyes > Mixophyes fleayi. Next base: position 179,198,009 of record NC_134406.1, read on the forward strand.
TGCACCATGCTATGTTCTGTGTGATGTAACCTTATGTAAAGTATCACTACTGACACATAATCACACTGAAATTACATTTTTTCTCTTTTCCTTTCTCCAAAATGTACCTGTCACACCCATTCCACTGTAGATTGCAGACTGGATTGGATGGAATTGGATTCTGATTTGCATGGAATATTGGTCCACTTCTATTGTTTGTTTTTTGTTAAATATAATGTATACTATTTAAATACCACCAAAAACATAAATTATAAGAGAAATGTTTGTTTGTATCCCAAAAAGTTAATCACTCTTTAAAATGTATTAATAAATTTTTTCTAACCAAATTGATGTGTTGAACAAGTATTTATATTTCTATTATATTGTACAACAATCTTTCTAGATTATAATAATGAAAGACACATGTTTTAAACAAAACTATAACATCTTTTAATAATTTACATATTTTCTTTGTGCAATAAAATTTATATATCACAATTTAATTTCTGTGGTCTTTGCTTTTCTCCAATTTCTTGTATTTTTCATAGTAGTTCTTCTATCCTCTTCAGTTGGCTGTGAATTAATTAAAAGTGTTTAATTTTTAAAAAAAAAAAAACATAACAGTTGAATAAAAATTGCAACATTAGCATCATTAACAATCAATCCTCTATTTTAATTTTCGTTAGGATTAAGTATTATCTTTAAAAAAAACCACTGATAATATTTCTGGAACTTTTTTTTTTTGGGCGCTGTTATCAATAACATTTTACATTTAATTTTTTTTTACAATGAATGTTACAATTGTTAAAAACATTAACATATAAAAATAATTTAAAATGCATTTATATCTCAATAACATACCGTGTTTAACTATAGGCAAAACTAAGTTCTTGTCGTTAGTTCTTCTTTAGTATAACTTCATGATTTGTAGCATAGACCATTAGATGATTATAAAATCTTTTGTCTAAGGGATTTAAACAGAAAAAAAAATATATATAATACCTAATATAAAATGTAACATAATCAGATTAATTTTAACACAAATATTTCACTTACCATTGTTAAATATTCTTCCGGTAATTGAAGGATTATGTGCATTTTTCCATTGTAACTGTGTATTTTCAACTAAAAAAAAATATTTTTTTTTTTTAAATACATGCATATAGGCATTCATATACACATATATCTATATATCTATATACACATACATATATATATGTACAAATGTGTGTGTATATATATGTATAAAATAAATTAGAAGACAGGGGGCACCACACAGTGCAATTATAAGCGATACATTGTCATATTCATCCAGAGATATATAATTCCCGTACCAGATATTCAAAGTAATCAAGCCAATGATTTATATGATGAATTCCTTCTGATGGCACCACGAATAACCTGGTAATAAAGGTAATCCTGGATAGTAGATATCGCCTCCTGACATAGGGCAAGATGAACAGCTGCAAACTAAAATACAAGCCACAATGGTGTGATACCGTAAATGAACCAGACCAATATGCTTAAAAAGACGTCTAGATTGTCGCCGGCTGGTACCTTCCTCATCTGCAGACAGGTGTTGAATGACTGGGGAGCTGCCTACAGAATTTAAGTATTGGTCAGTTTTTATATCTGCCCTTCACAAGCGCTCTATTGGAAGTTTTGGGTATATATATATCTCTCTATCTCTATGTATGTATGTATGTATGTATGTATGTATGTATGTATGTATGTATATATATATATATATATATATATATATATATATATATAAAATGTATATCTTTATGAATTTTTAAAAATATGCAAATACATACCTTTTTACATGTAAGGTTCATTGTGATCATCAAAATGAAATATTCCAAAATCTTCAAACGTTGAGAACTTGTAAAACTTGTTGCTCCATATTTATCAACAGATCAATTATATCTTCTATTTCTAAAAAAAAAAAAAATTAGAGAAATATATTGTTACTAAAATGTTGTTATTTAATATTAAATATGACCATAGATTGGGTTAGTGAACGTACTAAATATTGAAGTATTAGATAATAAAAAAAATAGATAGACATTTGACTTACGTTGGGGGTAGATTGCATCACTGGATCCTCTGATGATGAAGATGATAGTAGTCTTCTTCGTGCAGATTGCAATTCTTCTGGGCTTGGCCTTGCAGACTGCACTGTCAAATCCAAGGGTATCTCTGGGGTCCTTAAGCTGCTTATAGCACTTTGTGGTTGGCCTGTTTGAGGGATGGTTCCTGTGACATTAAACTCTGGAAAATTTACAGAAAGGTTTTCCAAAAGCCTTCTTGAGCGCATTTCTTCATTTAAACTTTGAAGGTTGGTGGCTATGAGGATATTGGCTGCTGCAGTCTGTTGTTGGTTCTGCGAAATTTGGTCAAGAGTATTGGAAATTCTTCCAATACTCACTTCGGTTCTTTCTTGGGAGGCTAAGATTCCGGAAAGAATAGTGGCAATGTCTCGATTTGTGTTTATCTGTAATTGCCTCTGTTTCGACATTTCCTCAGTAAGTCCAACAATGGCATCTTTGATTCCTCTCATGTTGTCTTCCATTGTTCTCCGAAACACTTCCTGGGAGTTTTCCATTTCTCTTGCAAGTGTTGTAAGTCTAGGAAAACTAGATGTTGAAGGTGCACTTTCCCCACATTGTATTCTAGATTGTGAAGTGTCTTCCAAACGCTGAAATGTTTGCTGGAGGGCCTCAAAAGCTGTGGTTGTTGTTGTAGCTATATTGAAAGAAAAAAAAATATATATACGCATACATACATATAGAAACTCACAACTATTTATTTAGAAACATGCTATATTGTTTGACATTATAAAAAATATAATTATGACTCTACACTTACGCTGAACCACAGGAATTTCTGGTGAAAATGATAAAGAACCAGACTGATGGGAGTTTTCTGATTCTGGAAAAAAAAAAAGTACATTTTTTTATGACGTTAGTTACATTTGTATGTATAATAAGGTCAGTATGAACTTGGCACTTTGTATCAATGATGGAAACTTACTGGTAGATACACAAAACGTTTGATTTATATCCTAAATGACCAGGGCCCTCTTACCAACTATTTGGGCCCCCGGGTAAAGACATGCACCTGGGCCCATATACGTCTGAGGCAGCGCAAGACAAAAAAAAGAGAAAAAAACCCCACAAACTTACTTTTAGGACAGCTGGCGATCCGGCTACCTCCCTGTTCTCCTCCTCCTTCACATTCCGCAATGCTTGACTGGCGGGCGTTATGACGAGTCACCCAAAATGCACTGCCAGTGCCACACTGAGGAGGACAACAGGGAGGGAGCCAGATCGCCAGCTGTCCTAAAGTTAAAAATATTTTTCTTGTACTGCTTCGGAAAGACTTACCTGGCCTGCAGGGCCCCCGGCCACCTGCCCATTGTGGCCAATGTGAAAGAAGCCCCTGTAAACGACTAACCTATATACCTTTAATCAGTGGCCTATGATGAATTTTATAAATAGTAGCTAAGTTAAATTTTTTGTCCAAAGAAAATTTTTACTTACCATTTCTAGCAAAATCACATGTTTCTGTATCCTCAATAGGGGTTACATCACTGTCTGCAGCTCTTGCCTCTTGTTGCTTCTCTCTCAGGTTTTCTAAGGATCAACAATAAAACACGTTGCTATTATTATCTAATTGTAAATGATTTATTTCCTCATCAACAGATTATTTTAACCTAATGACAATTTGAAATATTTAACAAATAAACAAAAAAAAAAGGCTTTGCAATGTTCAATGTAGAATGTATATTGGACTATCATTCACCTGCAACGGATTCCGAAATGTTCTGTAATGACGCCAATTCTGTCCTTGAACTACATGGTTGCTCTTCAAATGCAGTCTCTGAAACATAAAACAATGTTAAAAATTTGGCCAAAAATCCGATTTTAATAAATTTAAGATTTTTTTATATTTTTTTTTAAAACCAACCTCTTCTTCTTTTTTCAGTGATGTTAGTCACCGTAGAAACTGATGATACACTCGTTCGTTTTCTTGGGATTTCTGTTTGAAATTGCTTTGTTTTAGATTATTACAAGACATAGATATATTTTTGTAAAAAAATAATTATTTTTTTTTCATAAATACCTGTTGTCGCACGCGATCCTTTTTTCTTAGAGAGTAGGATGTCTTTGTGTGTTTGAACTACACAAAAAACACAATGAAAATGGTTTTTAGATATTGATTGATGACATACACATATTTTTAAAACAAAAATTGCCCCCGACACTCTTCAAAATTGCCCCATGACTAATGTTTGGGCAAAAAAAAATAATGCCTGATTCATTAACCATTTACCTATATAAACTGCTAATTTTGGTCACTCGGCCAAAATAATGTTACAATGAAATGGCTGCAAAATATTATAATGTTTTCCAAAAAAATAAAATACTGACGTTTTTCACGTAACACACAAATATCATCTGTGTACAAATAAGCTCTCAAAAATTAGTGCAACAGGAAAAAACAGGCAGTATTTAACTTATGTGCAAAACAGAATACTGACTTGCACACCTTGCATTGTTGCATGTTTTTGTCCAGGATACTTAAATAACGTTTCTAAACTTACGATCCTTAATGAATCATGAGCCATGTCATTAAATAGATTAGAATTAAATTATAAAAAAAATATAGGGTTCAAGACCAAACTCCTCCTTTATATGCCTTCTTTCACAGGATCATATATATATATATATATATATATATATATATATATATATATATACACACAACTGACTTAACACATACATCGATAAACACATAAACACATTAAAATATATACACATACATACTATGGTGTAAGAGACAAGAAAACAAACACACACATACACAAAAAGATGTGCACGTTTTAGACCATAAGAACAGTATATTAAAGATAGGCGTGTATATATAAGAGTGATTATTAAGATAAAAATGGATCAATATCTACAATTTAACCGCTATGGCTATATTTATCCATTTATATGTTAATAAACACGCTTATATATACATGTCTAGCTTTAATCATACTTACCTACTTTCTTCAGCTCCCTTCCGGGAGCCAGCCAGTGGAGGGGGGCGTGAAGGGGCGGGGTGGCCGAAATCGCGTCATTTCGGCCCCGCCCCCTGTGACGTCATGACGCAAATTGCGTCATTTGACAGCGGGGGCGGGGCCAAACGCCGCGATTCACCGGGAATCGCGGCGTTTGGGATCTAATTCTGCCCACTTCACTAGGAAGTGGGGCACTTCCTAGTGAAGTGGGCAGAATTCGGGAGATTGCCACACTCGCCCGGGAGTCCGGGAGACTCTCACAAAATGCGGGAGTCTCCCGGACATTCCGGGAGAGTTGGCAAGTATGGCTTTAATATACTTTTTTTATGTTCTAAAACATTCACATGTTTTGGTGTATGTGTGTGTTTGTTTTCTTGTCTCTTACACCATAGTATGTATGTGTATATATTTTTATATATGTACACACACACCTAAAAAATAAAGATATCTATATATAATCATATGCACACATTCACAACCACCTGTTTAATGTATATTCATTCATCTATATCAAAAATATAATTAAAATGGGTATATCTTAGATAAAGAGAAATGAGTATACATAAAACAGTGTTGATTGAGAATGTGTGCATATAAAAACTATAAATATATTTGATTTACATTGAAAAAAGTTTGGGCTGCATGATATACACACACCAAAATCCTATGTTATTATTGTCAAGGTGGGGTTCATCTACATATTGCTTTGTATGTATACAAATTTCAATCGACAGCTGTGTGTACATTGTAAAATAAATTTGGAATACAAACAACACAAATGTACAGTAACAATAACCATGGGCAATGATAACATATGATTTTCGTTTGAGAATATATTTTAGACATGAGATATGTGTGTGTGTGTGTGTGTGTGTGTGTGTGTGTGTGTGTGTGTGTGTGTGTGTGTGTGTGTGTGTGTGTGTGTGTGTGTGTGTGTTGGTATGTGTGTGTTTGTATGTATGTGTGTGTGTGTACATGTGTGTGACTGGTAAAATATATTCAAACAAAAAACACTTACCAACTTGGCTGGCAGCTGTGTCAGGACGTCCTTTTGAGCTTTTCTTAGATGGCCGTTTGGAAGTTGGCTCTACAATTAAATTTAACAGTGTTAAAATTAAAATTATTTAAATAATTAATAAAAAATAAAAAAAATTTAATTTACACTTCCTCATACATATAAACATATATACATACCTTCTGATAAATATGTTGAAGGTTCCTCTGTGTCCACAGCACCTTCCACACCTTCCACGAGTACAGGATCCAGGACCTCAGACAGCCTCACTTCCCAGGGTTTCATGGTGATATTTGCAGGTTTCCCACCACCAGTTCCTTTTGCATGCCTCTTGGATGCAGCCATCTTCTTCTTTACAATCCGCTTACAGTCCCGGAAACGTTTCCTGCAATGCTCAATAGATTTTGGAACTTGCCCACAAGAAGTCACCTTGTCAGAGATCTGACGCCAGATCTGGTTCCTCTGCTGATGACTTGTGACATGTGCCCGTTTACCATAAAGAACATCATAGTTAGTTACTATCGTGTCCACCAGGATGTTGTTCTGCTGCTCAGAGAAACGAGGTGCTCTGGTGATGTTACTACCACCTTCCTCAGGATCATCACCATCATCTTCTTCAGCCACTGTAGATTGCTGCGAGGGTCTGGAAGCCACTTTTTTAAGGAATCTCTGTCTTCTTCTTTCTTGTGCTCGCTCTCTTTCTTCTGTTTCATGCTGCCACTCTTCTCCACTGCTGATATCTTCTTCATCCAGGTGTACCTGTTCAGAAAGATTTTCCCTATGCTCCCTAGACATACTGATATATGTATGCTATGTAGCTGCTATGTAGCTGAAATAAATAAAAGTAATGCTGGAACTAAAAAGTAACTAAACTTTTATTTAATTGTGATTATTGCACACTTTTTCTGTATGCAGTATATTGATGTCTGCTATTAAATAAAATGTGTGGTGTTGTGTAGTGTTTGATTTAGTGTGTGGTGTTAGTACTGTGTAAAAATATAACTTACTATAATGTAATGCAAAATGTAATGCAAAATATAATGTAATGCAATGTAAATAATGTGAAAATAATGAATAAAGGTATATAAAGATGCAAAAGTACAATCCAGAAGCTCACAAAACCAGAGGGTCTCAGGAATCAGCCACCAGCATCGAAATCTCTGCAAAATGGCACTTTGCAAAACATTGTTTTTTTTTTTAATAGAAATGTGGGCGGGAAATCGCGAACGGCGGGAAAAGGGTAAAAAAAAAAAAAACACTTCGTACAAGTCGGATATTACGCGATAAGGGGCTGGGTTAGGTATTACAATTGAATACCGTCATTTCCGGGAAGTTGATTTTTTGCGATGTCCGCGGTTCCGCGTATTCGCGATATATTACGCGAATACGCGGACAATTGAATACCCCTGATAGAGGTCTTCATTGGTCCAGGGTTAACAATGTTTCAGTCGTCTCCTGGTAATAAGTCAGTTCATTTGATCTTTCCAAGGGTGGGGGGCAACTTCCCCCAACTGTTTCCTACATGTCTTCCTGCCAAATAACCAGTTCAAACTGACCTATAAACAGAGTACTTTTGAGTATTAATCTCATATTGCTCATAACTTGCAACCGCTAGATGCGATCTCTACTCTGTCGAAACCGGGTTAATGCTGGTGAAATAAGCTTTAATATGAGACCAAACTTTTTACCTCCAAAGTGCACGAACCATAAATACTTTTACTATAGTTTTATCTCTGTATAATAACCTCTAATATATTTTACTAATAAATAAATGTGGATTAGAACCTTAATAAATGTGTACTATTTACAAGTGTAAGTGCGAATGTAAATGTGTGTGTTATTAAACCGTGAGATAACGTCGCTACACGTGGCGTAGTAATCGCAATCGCACGGTAAAACAATATTAATCAATTTAGTTTGCTTCATCCAATTATTTGACTTCCACAGTTCCTGTAAGCAATTTGTCAGCTACTGTGACTATAGTGTGTCTCCAGTCCTGCTCTTACTTATTCTGGTTGCTTGCATCAGTTACTCCAGCTTTGTGTTATGCTCAGTGTATTTGCAAGTATTACCAGTGTGTTCTTATATGCAGTACATAAGCTCTTGTGCCTACAGTGTCTTTTCAGTCCTTCAATTGTTCAGCTTGGTTATTTGCATCAGCTATTCCAGTTTTGCTTCCTGCTTAGTGTATTTGCAAGTATTACTAAGGTGCTTCTGTATGAAATCCTCAACTTCTGTGACTTCTGTATCTCCAGTCCATGTTTAGCCTGGCCTCCAGCCACTGAGGTCCATCCTCTGAACTCATTTATAGCCTATTCCTGTACCTAGGACTGTTTACACTGCATTCCTGTTTCATGTCTACCTTGCCATAAATAAATCTGATTTTATCTTAACATCTTCCTTCTGCTCTTCAGTTTTGGCAATGTAGGCATACAGGACTACCAGATTACTCTGCACGCTTAGCCCCAGATATTGATAGGCCATTGTCTCTATTATTGGTTGCAAAATTCATAATGACCCCCCTTAATTGACACTTAGAAAAGTCCAATATAAAATAGCAGATGTGACTGGGTGGTTATTGTTTGCCCTTGACAAAGACGAAAGAGAAGGCAAATCTGTTCGCTCCCTGTCAGGTGCCGTCCCCGCACTTCCCCTGTATGCCGAGGACAGCCGCATGTCTTTTCCACTGGACGTGTCCCGTTGCCCAACGGGACACTTTTCTCTGGCACCCGGTGCACTGTGGGCGCATGCGCATTTTGCGTCGCCTCCCATTGCTAGGCTACAGGACTCTTAATGTTAGCAGTCAGGGCAACTCTGGCCACCCAAATAAACCGCTGGCAAATCAGGCCTAACTCCATCCTATGTAAGGGAGTCTCTGGCATCACTAGGGTGCCAGAGTATTAGGTCTCACTCATAGCTCCAGTGCTTCACTACCATTTTCTGCTCCAGTGTGTACTGGCTTAAGACCCGGCTTGTTTCCAGGCCTTTTCTTGGATTGTGATTCAGCACTTACAGACTTCACTGGTTTGACTCCTGGCTATCCTTGACTATTCTCTGCTTACTCCTTAGGTACTTTGCTTCCCAACTGGTTCTGACCCAGATTGTCCGACTACTCTCTCTTCACCATTCACTTCAGTTGTGACTGTCTTTGTGAACTGCGGCTTGCGCACCCCTTGCAGGCAAGTCCATACCTCCTTGAGGGGGTTCCTGGTGAAAACCATGGGTGCATTAGACTCCGCGTCTCCTTGTTCAATTGCGCTGATACCAGAAAGTGGCTCCATCCAACCCAGTACGTGACAATTAGGCTCTAATTCTACCCTCCTTAAATCTATCAGTAGAGCTACGATCGTAGTCCAGACTTTTAATTATATTCCTAACACCTTCTGTTTTTTGTGGCTATCCAGAGTAGGTCTTGCAAATTTGGCCCCTATATCTCTAGATTTTTGCAACTTTGTAGATCGAGAATTATTCGGACCTCAGTTGATTGCAAAAGTTAAGACTTGTCATAAGTCATTTATTGATGTCAAGAAGGGTCAAGAACAAATCTGGAAGCCTTTTGATCAGTGAAGGATGGATTTCCAAAGCTGGAGGCCTGGTGCAGAACTACTAATGCTCAGAAAGATGGAGATTTTGCACATTCAGCACAACACAATGTGAGAGGTGCCTTCAAACAAAGAAAACATTATGGTAAGTTTTCCTTCTTCTTCCCTTTATCGCTTTACACTCATACCTTAGTTACATGGCAACAGATCACCACCGACAAGTGGTTGCTAATTTGATCACTGTTAAGCTTTCCATTGAAACGTATGCCATGACATATTTTTCCTTGTTCAATGAATTGCAGTCCTCGACTAGACTAGGACTACATTCTGCATTCTAAAGGTTGGACCTGTTTCCTAGCAAAAAGCAGGTATGTTCTTTCAGAATAACCTAGCGCTGTTTATCTCCCATATAAACATCACATAAAAATATGTAAAAGAACCATGTTCAAAGTGATCATAACTTATAAAAAATTGATACTTATATTCAAGTACAAGCAATTCCTACATTGCTCCACTGATGGATAAGGTATTCAATCATATAACATAGACAAAGATACAAAAAAAACAAATATAGTATTATATTGTTAATACTGTGCACAATTATAATGACAATATATATTATTCCTAAATAATTCACAAGTGTTCAGAGGACCATTTCCCCTTATGTGAATACACTCACAATGTCAATGTGATTAAAGGCATCTTCATATTATAATAGGGTCTCTCAATGTTGTCAAAAACCCCTTTAGTATTTCACTTACAGAACTAGTTCTTGAAAATGGGCCTCTAAACGGTTTCTCTAGATATTGCATCCAAGAAATTCCTTTTACAGAATCCAAAGAGTTGGCTTTCCATTCATATAGATATTATATTAATATGTGGAAAAAAGATAAAGAAAAAACTTTGGTGTAGTGTGATGAATATGTATTATATTTAAGGACTGATTGTTATATTCTGTTGGATTCATGTATGACAATGTATGTTTTGTGCAACCTCTCAAAGTATGTTCTGCTGACTGACCTAGGTGACCTGGGCAATTAAGAGTCTTTCCGAGACTAGCCAGATAGATAAGGGTCTCTGGGGAGTTTTGAGGTCCACAGTTGTAAACCCTGTGTCCACTCAAGCAGAGCAGAGATGAGAGATCCTCTGAGATGTCAAAACATATATCTTACTGATAGATAATGTACTCTGTGCCCCTTTTGGGAATCAATTTGACTTAATTGAAAGTGAAAATTCCTCAGGTGGGGGGTCAAAGAACTAGCAAGAAAAAGGTTTACAAATTCCTTTTAGTAATGGAACAGTGTTCATTTCTTGAGGAAGGTCTGTCATGACTGTAATGTGCCAAAACTTCTCAATGTGTTTTCCTCACACGCCAATTCCTGAAACTTGTAAGTAGGGATTCTGGTTTTATTTCCTATTTTATTTTCTGAAACTCATTTGTACAATTATTGTATGTCTGTTTATTACCTTTTTGTAAATAAGGCTTGGAAATATTTTTCAGATTAAACATATTTAATCAAGCGTGTTCTCCGGGATTCTTCGTGAACTTCCAAAGCCCAGGGAGGCTCATGCTACAGGTGTATGTGATTTAAGTGTGAAACATTAATAAGTGGTTCTAGTGAATATAAGGACACCATAATAAATCCTTTGTGGTGGCAGAAAAAGTGTATTCATTGTTAATTAACTAAGGTAACACCAGTCAGGGACAGCTGTTCAGATTGCTGTATCAGGGATAGACTGGGCGTTCGTGACATGTAGTATGAAAAAATAGAACAGGCCATTCATTGATACATAATTAAAATTCCAATCTCATAAACACATATTAATGATTCCAGGTACTCCTACCAGACATATGTAAGCATAATCATATGACAAAGATCTTAATGGTCCGGACCAACTGCTGACCAAGGCCTTGAAAAAGACCTTTGGGTCGAAACACGTTGGGGGAGCTATGTCAAGCTGAAAGTATTCCTGGTATTTTCCTACATTGTGAACATCTGACTCTGTAACCTGATCCAGTTAGTCCGGACTATTAGGATCTTTGTCCTGTGCCTATCCCCCAACAGCCCTGTTTCATAAAGTGCTGTACAAAATCAGGGCGAAACATATAACCTAAATAGTTCTGGTATAACCAATTTTGTCAGCCAGAGCTTGGTTTCTCCTGATCAGTCAGCTTCACTAGGGTTTTCCAAGGAATGCTTCCAGGACACTCTAGATTTATAAGAGACACTGACTGAGTACATGTGGAATGCAACATTACTAGTTTGATAACTGAATTGATATTAACATCCCCCAGAAATGATATGATTAACACTTCTTTGAAGCCCTGTACTAGGTCTAGATGTTGCACAATAATCAAAGAATTTGACTCTTGGTTAGCTCATCACACATTGCAACCATCACACTGTGCAATAAATTACATTTGATTGGCTAACCTGGTTCAAAACCTGTACTGACATCACCAGTTGCCAAGTAGCATTCAAACTGGATTGTCAATGTTTAAATATTATCCTTTTCTTTTCTCTTTCTTTTATTTTTTACTTACGATTTTTGCTTATGATTCTACTATTATTTAGTTGTTTTATTTTAGCTATTACCTTCCACAATGAGAGAAATGCACAGCACAAGAGATACACTTAATTTTCTACCTTTTATATCACAGAAAGCAATTTTGATTGGAGGTGAATATTCCTTGACACGTGTAAGCAAAGGGTCAGAAACGTATGCAGCTCAATAGCTGCTGAGGCAGTTTTGAATTAAGACTATATTTAATGTTTTATTTGGCTTCCTAACAACTACAGTGCCACAGTAGCTGGCATTGCTGCCTCACAATGCTGGAAACTATCTGCGTGGAGTGTTCTCCCCCCTTTCTGTGGGTTTCCTCTCACAGTTCAGGAAACATACTGGTAGGTTAAATGACTTAGGACAGAAATGAACAGTAGAGTGAATGCATATGTGTGGTAGGGAATTTAGACTGTAAACTCCAATAGGGCAGAAAATTATGTGAATGATTCAATACTCTTTGGAAGTCACTGTGAAATATGCTTTTGAGAGAGTATTGAACCATTCACATGCAAATTTAATTGTATAAATTATCTTCCAGTGAATACTGAAAATGGAGATGTCTGTGTACAAAGCTGGATTAAGGCTATGGGGGCCGAGGGTACTTTAGACAAGGGTGATGTAACATGGTTATCATTTTAGACAAATACACAGGCAATACTGTGTGCACTATTGTTATGTGCACGCAGCTCTGTCTTCATGAACAGTACAGTGTGAAGTGAGACATACCTCCCAACTGACTCGCAGTCGGACCAAATCCTGACTAAGTGAGACAGTCACCCAAATTTAGTACTGCCTCAACAGATTCAGCATGGTGTCTTCAGCTCAGTTACTGCTTGTATGGATCCTGGAATGTTGGGGGTCCTATTTGGAAAAAAAAATGCGTACATGAAATTTAGAAAACTCCAGCCAGCCTTGATGTTAAATCCATAGCACCCACATTTAATAATCACGCATCCCACCAGCCCAAACATCAAATGAATAGTATCCTCATTTAATAAATAAACCTATTTCCCTCCCAATCAATTAATAGCATTTATGTATCATAAATATAACAATTTCTCACAACCATCCCTGGCATTAAATAATTCATATTCACATTTAATAAATAGCCCTCCTCCCCAAACACCCCACATTCAACTTATAGCCCCAAACCACCCTAGCATTAAATTAATAGGCCCCACTATTAAATTAAATAGTCCCACCATCAGCCCACAAATAAATTAATAACACCCATCTTTAAATAATTAGCTTCGACCCACAGTTCACCATTAAATTAATAGTTTACCTCCCACCCAAATTATAGCAGAGACCCCTTCACCCTGACAATAAATTAATTTACATTTAATAAACATATCTATTTCCCACGACCATCACTACCATTAAATAATTCATATTCACATTTAACAAATAGAACTCATTCTCCTCAAAATGACCCACATTCAATTAATAGCCCCCAAACCACGCCAGCATTAAATTAAAGGTCCCATGACCCCATCTTAAATTAATAGGCCCCACTAGTGAAATAGCCCCACCAATAAATTAAATTGTCCCACCATCACCCCACAAATACAATAGAACCCATTAAATCATTACCCCTCCTTCCCTCACACTTACCTAGTTCCATCTGAGTTGTGTAGAAGAGGCAGATTCCTCTTGCTGCTCTGCGCACATGGAATGAAACTTGTCATGTGGTGCGCATCCCATGTGACACATAGGGGATGAATCATAAGATCCACAGCCAAATGAAAAAGGTGGCTGGTCCCGGAGAAGGGACCATCCTCTTTAATATGGCTCTGTCTGTGTATGTCAATGGCAGTCATTTAAAATGGTTGAGAACAAAAGCACTTTAGTGCAAAAATTAGAAACTTTTAATTGCTTGTATTTCTGTTACGTAGCATGTGAAAACATTTATGTGCTCAAATATGACCTCTGTGGTGTTTATCAAATTAGCCGGACAATGGGCATATCCTTTTGTGTAACTAATTACAACATGCAATCCAAATGGCTCTGCACAAAATTATAAATTGATCAAGTGGAAATGCACAATATGTTTTTAAATAAAGCCAATGGTGAGTTGACCAGTAATTTTAGGGATTTTTGTTTCCTTTGCAAGATGTGCACCTCAATTAGAGGTGGACACATCCGCAGATATGTCTATCAGAAGGTGTATTTCTTGAATGTGGTCAACTCCTATGTCCCTTTTTATTTAAAGGATTAAATATTATTATTTTTTTAAAAAGCGTGCATTTAGCCAAAATAAAGAGAATCAAGAACCAGTGCTCATAGCCTGGGCTTGTTACCAGTAAGAGGTGGCGGACAAACTGTGTTGGATCCCCCTGCTAAAGCCACATCCAGCACCAGGCCAGACTGATCACACTAAAACAAGGAAGCCTGCACCATAGTGTCCCCCTGTTATTATGGGACACAGCCCCAGTCTGTTCAGCACAGGACCGAATTCCCTATGGGAATCAGACCTCCAAAAAATTAAAAATTAATTTATTAAATACATTGGATTGATACAATTAAGAGACCCCTTTTGAGGTCTAACTGCAACTAACCAAGGAGAGTGGCTTTTTCTAATACACTGACCAATAGGGAGTTTTTTACATTTCTTTGGATTGCAAAGAATAAAGAAGAGAACCCCTTTGGAATTAGGAGATTAATAAAGTGGAGGACAGGGCATTGGGGAAGTATTTATTCTAAATAAAGGAATTTTTTGTAAGGTGTCTGTGTGTTTTTTTATTTTCCTAGCTGGCACTACAGGTCCCAGCCGGCCCTGGGTCCCAGGATGGATCACTTTATGTAATGGGTGGGTAACTTGCTAAATGCAGCCCCCGACTCTTACTAATGGTCACACATTACATAAAAATTAGGAAGAGTACATTTCATATCTTATTAATATGTCTCCTGCAATTGATTGACAATGCCAAGTATCTTGTTGTGCACTGCTATAGTAACTATCATAGTTTTAAGCCTACTTGCCAACGTTATGTTGGTCACGTTTGGGAGGGCAGGAGGGGTGTATGGGCAGTGGGGGCGGACCTTCGTGAATCACGTCATTTTGGCCACGCCTCAGTGATGTAATGCATGTTAAGGGTCTTTATCAGTGGGGGCGGGGCCAACATAACAATTCACCGCTCTAATCTGCTCACATCACTAGTGGACCTACCCAGAATTCGGGAGTCTCCCAGATATTCTGGGAGCGTTGGCATGTATGGTTTTAGGGTGCCATGACATAATCCTGTACATATGGTCTGATTCTTCTCATACATAGGGGTGTTACTAGGCTGCCAAAAGACACATGACTAAGGCCTGCTATCAATTTTAACACCTCACACTTGCACTGCTCACTACAACTGTGTGTTCCAAGTCAGTTGATGTATTAACATATGCATTAGTAAGTCATTATTAATTGACCAGTGAATGCCAGTAGTAGAAGTTCGGTCCAGTAAAATGCCAGCAATAATGGTAATGTACAAAAATAACCCACCAGTAGACGTAATGTCAATATAATCTCAGCAGAAGTAGTAGCCAGTAACATGCCGACAGTACCAGTAACATCCAGTAATATGTCAACAGCAGTAGTAATATCTTATATAACGTCAGCAGTAGTTGTAGTACCCAATAATATATACTCAATAATAATGCACCATTTTTTAAAATAACCATTAAAATATCAGCACTAGTTGAATGTCACCCCTATGTCTCATGTCTGTACTGTGTGTCTCATGTCTGCACACTTTCTGTCCCTGTTTTGACTTGTGCTGTATTGTTTTTGTATACCATGCAATTTGTTCTGTTAATTGCATTTATTACTCTGATTATCTGAACCCATTGTTCTTCTTTCTATGTACGTATGTAATTTTGTTGTATGTTGCAACCTCCTATGTTTAGAGCTGCAGAAGCCTTGTGGCACCTTATAAATGAAAGGATAATAATAATAAAAATAATAGTACCCAGTTTTATGTCAGCCGTAAAATAATGCTAAGTAAAAAGCCACTAGTAATACCCAACAAAACATGCCTTTTTGCAAATGTGACCAGAACTCCTCTAAATACTTAGCTAACTACATATAATAAGAGAGGTAAATATGGTGCTTTGGGAAAAAAAGAATGTTTTTGTCCTAGTAAGAAATATATTGATAGGAACAATTATAACAATGCAAATAAAGACTATGGGTCTGAGTCATTAAGGAGAGCAAAGCATTAAAAGGGAGTAACTTTGCATCTGGGTAAAACCATGCTGCATTGGAGGGGGGAGTAAATTTAAAATGTGGGGACAGATTTCTAGTTGGATAGGGCATGTCCTAGATCAACTTTAAATTTCAGTGCAAAAACAAAACTATAAAGTATTTGTGTGCTAGATGAAAAAAAAACCAATATTTTCTTTATGTGCAAAATAATAAAATATCTTGCACCCCTTGTATTGTAACATGGTTTGTACAGGAGAAAATGTACTCCTTTTTTTGCCTTACTTTCCTTAATGACTTAGGCCCTATGTATCTTTAACAGCAGATATTTTGCTATTGAACAGTCAATCATAATTCACAATAAAATGCATTGGGTTTTTCACAGCACTGACCTAAATGAGATCATCTTGCAGGAAAATAACAAGTTATATCTCTCTCCAACAGAAATGCACAGTCTGGTGTGCATCAGTGTTACTGTCTATGTTCACATTCCAAAATCTCTGCCCAAACTGACAAACATTATCTGATGTTCTAGTCTGCTTATATTTCCTCAAGGTCCTGCCTCCTCCAAGGTCTGCTAAAATAGACTGTCCAGCTGAATTTGAAACAGTTGGGAGGTATGCCATTGGGCTCTCCATATCTAAAGGTCATCCCAAAGACATCATAGAAATGTCAAGCTCTTCCACATTAGAATACAACATGCACACGGAATCCTGTGTTTTGTGATCAAAGGGCAAAACACAAATCTGTTGTATCCTGTACTAAGGGGCAAACAGCCACCATTACCAGCTTATTATGTTGGTTATCTGAATCACCTTACAGTTCTATGTACACCATACCAATGGCGTCTAATTGGAAATTGGGTAACAAGCTTCTGTAAGGCACCTGCAGCTGCTAAATGACAAAGTCATCACTACATTGCTGGCAATCAGGCCCGGCGCTCCCATTAGGCAAGGTTAGGCAATTGCCTAGGGCGCCAGGCTCTGCAGGGCGCCTCGAAATTAAAAAAAAATGACTACGGTCATTTAAAACGGAAATCCACGGGGAGGAGAGGAGGGAAGGGGCTATGAATCTTACCTGCATGAAGCTGCTCCTCTCTGCTCTGTCTCCTCCCCTCCGCTCACTGATGTCATCATCACGGCCCGACAGTGTCTGTGAGTGGAGGGGAGAAGACAGAGCAGAGAGGAGCAGCTTCATGCAGGTAAGTTAAAGAAAGACATGGGGAGCTGAGGGGAGGGAAGCGCAGCGCCAATTATGACAGGGGGGGCGCCGATTTTTAAAGGGGGGGGCGCCGATTTTTAAAGGGGGGGCGCCGATTTTCACACTGTGCCTAGGGCGCCAAGGACCCTAGCACCGGCGCTGCTGGCAATACCTGCATTTTTTTATATTTCGTCTGGTTTAGTGATCATTTTAATAATTACGGATTAAAAGTGTTTTTAATTGATACTTTACTGTATATCAGTGGAATGGACTGCCTTTGCTTTTTTGGTTTCCAACCTTGGTCTTTGTGATAAAATACCTCTTTGGCCTCAACTTTAATTGATCATTCATGGGAAACAAAGTAACCCTTTCAGCTAATTTTCTGTTGAAAGTTTTATATACTCCTTCATACTTGTATATTTGTAGTAAATGCTTTTTTCTATTTTAGCAAAAATGCTTGTTTTAAAATAAAAAATGTTCTGTAGGATATGTATTCTTTTATCTGAAGAACACAACTTACAATGCAATGAAATGCTCCTATTGTCAATATAAAACACAGGACTCGGGACAGGAAGGATACTTGATACAGTGGGTGGTTTAGGCAAATCGCGTGCATTTAGAAAACTCTTTGTTTTTAAGTGTTGGCGCTCTTTAAAAAGAAGTTTTCCTTGCATTCGGAGATTTTGCTAAGAAAGCACAGCAGGTGCAAAAGCTACTTACAGAAACATGGGCATCAGCACAAAACTGAAAGACTAAGGAGTCCATTGTTTCCTTTGTCATGTATCCATATATAGGGAGTGTAAAGACTGCTTGGAAGCAGAAATTGTGTCTTCATAAATTAAGGAGCAGGAGTAAAAGAAAGTAAAAAATGGTCTATGCGTTGCCAAAGACAGTTTTTAGCGTTCCAAGAAGTTTTGTGAACTGGGTTCTAAAAGGCAGGACCTCCTTTCTCTGCCTTAATTTAAATAGCCTTTCAGTGTACAGTAATGGGTACCTTTAGCAAGCTAAGAACGCAATAAAATGTAAATACCTGGTACTTAACTTTAATGGGCAAGATAATAACAGGTTATTAAACAAATAATTTAGTTCCAGTCCTTCTGCGAGAAAGACATGCTTTAATCCCTTACATCATAATTGCACTAATTATTCTGTGTTTAGTAGTTCACTCTAGCAATGCACTCTGTTCATTCGGCAAAGTGACCTGTACATTACCTTTACCAGGTCACAATATAGGACATCTTTACCACGGTTTATAACCATTATCTTTGTCTACTCAGTGAGGGCTCATAGTGTCAGAAAGTGCCCTAAGAGGCTTACTTAATAAAATGTTCAGAAGTTCATGGTCAATGCGATGTTTCATTACATTACACTACAAAAATGACAGGTAAGATCTAATTGGTTGCTAGAGCACATTTGTATTGTAAATAATACAATTATTAATTTAAATATAGACTTTTTGAAGCATCATATTTCTTTACCAGTGCACTGATTGTCCACATTGATTCTAGTCACACACACTTAAAAACAAAATCAATAGGCACTTCAACTCAGTGAAAAATGCCTAAAAATGACTGGAAAACATGTTAAACACCCATAACTCGTGGTGCTACTTTTTTAAATAAAGAATTAATAAGATAATATCTGAGGAACTGCATATAGACATGAGGCCTGAGTCATTAAGGAGAGCAAATCAAAAAAAGGAGTAACTTTACACCTTGGCAAAACCATGTTGCATTGGAGGGGGAGGTCAATTTAAAATGTGAGGACAGATTAATAGTTGGGGTAGGGCATGTCATTGATCAACTTTAAATTTCAGTGTAAAAATAAAGTTAACAAGTATTTGTATGCTACATGACAAAAAAGTCAGTATTTTCTTTATGTGCAAAATACTAAACTAATGTGCAACCCTTGCATTGTAACATGGTTTGTTCAGGAGAAAATGTACTCTTTTTTTGCCTTGCTCTCCTTAATGACTCAGGCCCGTGGAGTTTACATTAAAGTTGATATAATAAACTGTATTGCTAAAAACATTTAATTCATAATCATATTTATGTTGTTAATTGATTCAATTGCATCGACTTGACATCCACTGTCACATCAGTGCAACAATGTGCAATTTTGATGTAGCACTTGGTGTTGAGAAGTCTAGTTTATAATTTTATACTCCCCATCCACACACAAGTAAAGATAGCAGGTACTACACTTGGATCACCTTGCAGATATTTGGTGTGTCCATGCTATTTTATCAAGTTACAGAAAACTCTTACTCTAATTATTTTTATTGTCACACACCAGGCTCTCAGGTTCTGTCACTTACCTCTTCGCTGCCTTTCCAAGTTGTCCCTGCGGTTCTCAGGCTCTGCTGGTTTCAGACCTCTCTATAAGATGTTGTCCAGTCTGTCTCCACTCCAGAGCTCCCTCCAGAATCAGAGTATGGGTGTGGCCATCTTGGATTCAGGCACATAATTCCTCTCAGCCAATCAGATGACAGCAGCCTCCATTTCAGATTCCCTTCAAAACCAGTTCATGGAAACTGCCATCTTGGATATAGTCACTTGATCCATTTCAGCAAGTCAGAGTGCTCCTTCTGCCCAGCTGATTGCAGTCTCCAATCTGCAATCAACATCAACTATAAAAGGACTTCCTGGAGCCCTTACCTGTTGCCAGTGCAAAGTTGTGTTCCAGACGCCAACCTGGTTCCCAGAAGTTTGCAGTCTCACTATCTTGCTACAGTCTTACTACTAACCCAGCTCTGACAGTGCAGTCTGCATTCTAGCTCCAGTCCATTCCAGCAATCTGGTTCCATCCACTCTGGTTTCCTACAGCATTCCAGTTACAGCAATCCTCTTCCAGCATTCCAGTCACAGATTTCCTCTTACAACATTCCAGTCACAGCATTCTGGTTCCATTACAGTTACAGCAATCCTCTTCCAGCATTCCGATTACAGCAATCCTCTTCCAGCATTCCAGGTTACAGCATTCTGGTCACAGCATTCCGGTTCCATTCCGGTTACAGCAATCCTCTTCCAGCATTCCGGTCACAGCAATCCTCTTCCAGCATTCCGGTTACAGCAATCCTCTCTCAGCATTCTGGTTACAGCATTCCGGTTCCAATCGGTCCAGAAATCCAGTTCCTGTTTGCTCCCCCCTGCTAGCGTAACCACCATCTGCACCAGTCCATTCACTACATGTAGAGGGACATTATCAGGCCACCCAGCTTTGTGTAGTCACCAGTCCAGCTCCAGAGACACAACCCAGTGTCCTCAGGCGTGACATTTATAGATTTTATAAATCTCAATATATGTTGACCCGCACAGCTTTCTTAAATGCACAAATGCGCCTTTTTGCTACCAAGTACAATATATAGTGCACACTCACTTCTGGATGCTTTTAACTGCCCCTGGGAAATCAATCTGCGTCTAAATTTGTGGGAATACAGATCCACCTAGAAATCGACATGTTGGCAAGAGTGAAATGTTTCTTCAAAGTATAGCCTACTACAGCTTTTGTACATTCCCCTTCATTTAATTGGTACTGTTTTTATTTAATGTGTCATGTTTTCATCTTTGGATGGTTTTATCACATTGGTCGAAAGCAGTGCATCTAGAAATGTTATACATTTTTATCTCGCTTGTCTCTCAAACCAAAATCTGATTTTTACATATGGTGCAAATATAGGTACACTCAAGCATCTAATCTGTGTTCATCAGGAAATGCCCCCAATCGAGGCAACTCCTCCAATAAAACGGTGCAATGTTTTGTACCCCTGCTGACATTACTATGTTGAGGCCCTTTTTCACATAAACAGGTTAATTTGAGCAAAAGTAGGTGGGTGAAATCAGTTTTTCACTTTCAAAAATTAGCTTTTTTTATGCATTTATGTGAAGATTAGTGGAAATAATATAAGGAAAGGACAAACATGCTATGTTTGTGGTTTTTATTAACACTCCATTGAAACACAAATAAACAATTAAATGAAGGAAGTAAGGTTTAATTAAATAGCTAATGTAATATGTGTGCTGTTTTGCATGGAAGTTTAATATTTTTGTGAATTAATGCTGAAAGATGTTAGTCTTTCTTTTTGTTAAAACCAGAGCACACAAGATGAACATCTCCATAAAAAGGGCTAATGAAGGGCTACATGTAAACAGTATATAGTACAAAAAGAGCATATTAACTGTACAGGTCAGTGCTAGAAAACATAGCCATAGGAAAATAGTATATATTAGGGATGAATCTCTGCTTAAACACTAGACGCATTGATAAAAAAAAACTACAAAATAGTCTATTTGCGACCAGTATTTACAACAAAGGTACAGACAGGACGGACTAACCTTTTGAGATACAAAAAAAACAAATACGAATTCCTGATTCCAGTAAAGTTATGTAGAGACTTAATGTTTGTCAGATCTAGAGATTAGCAGATCAATTCCAATGTAGCCAGTGCAATGCTCATTCTTTCAACTACAAGGAAAGAAGAAACATCTGTCAGTGCTGATATAGTAAATCTTAACTTCCCTACACAGCTCGCCATCTGATAAGTGTCAAGTCAGCAGTAAAAAGTGGGGATTTAGAAATACCCTTTTTCTCCATTAAACAGATACCACAATAAGGGGATGGGTACAAACGTAGCAGTTTTCATGTCACTGGTTTTCCACAGAAATCATTTTAATTGTGTAAATTGCACATGTACTGTATTTGTATATATGATTTCAGTGCTTCTCAAGCATATAGCAGACACCTGTCTGTGTGAAAAGCACGGATTGTTCAATTTGATCCTGGTCACTATGAAAGACTGCTTCAGAGCATTGATGATGATGACAAAGTACTGCTTAATGGAGAAATGCAGACACTTGATCTTACAGGTGTAGATCCAGAGGCTGTCTATGTGTTAATCACTTGTTGCTCTGTTCACTGATTTTTATGTCCCCAGGGCCTGATCAACCACTAGGCTGACCAGGCTGACCAGGCTGCAGCCTGGGGCGCTGGGTCCCGGGGGGCGCGGCGCTGTGGGTATTTATTTATTTTTTTCATTCATTTTTTTTTTTCGGGGTGGGGGAAGGGGGGGGGGGGGTGGAGTGCTCGCCGCTGGGGGAGTCACCGCGGGGGGTGGAGGGCTCGACGATCAAAAGCATTGGTGGTCAGTGGTTAGCAACACACAGCCAATCGCCAGGCTGCCTGTTGCTGTGCAGCAGACAGGAAGCAGGACGTCTTCACTTCCTATCTGCTGATCTGAGGAGAGGAGCGACGCTGGCACAACTACAGGTAAGTGAAGGGGGGAACTGCCCTGCATATCTATAGGGAGGGGGGGGAACTGCCCTGCATATCTATAGGGAGGGGGGGAACTGCCCTGCATATCTATAGGGAGGGGGGGAACTGCCCTGCATATCTATAGGGAGGGGGGGAACTGCCCTGCATATCTATAGGGAGGGGGGGGGAACTGCCCTGCATATCTATGGGGAGGAGGGGGAACTGCCCTGCATATCTATGGGGAGGAGGGGGAACTGCCCTGCATATCTATAGGGAGGAGGGGGAACTGCCCTGCATATCTATAGGGAGGGGGAGAACTGCCCTGCATATCTATAGGGAGGGGGGGAGCTGCCCTGCATATCTATAGGGAGGGGGGGGAACTGCCCTGCATAGCTATAGGGAGGGGGGGAACTGCCCTGCATATCTATAGGGAGGGGGGGAACTGCCCTGCATATCTATAGGGAGGGGGGGAACTGCCCTGCATAGCTATAGGGAGGGGGGAACTGCCCTGCATATCTATAGGGAGGGGGGGAACTGCCCTGCATATCTATAGGGAGGTGGGGGAACTGCCCTGCATATCTATAGGGAGGGGGGGAACTGCCCTGCATATCTATAGGGAGGGGGGGGAACTGCCCTGCATATCTATAGGGAGGGGGGGGGAACTACCCTGCATAGCTATAGGGAGGGGGGGAACTACCCTGCATATCTATAGGGAGAGGGGGGAACTGCACTGCATATCTATAGGGAGGAGGGGGAACTGCCCTGCATATCTATAGGGAGGGGGGGAACTGCCCTGCATATCTATAGGGAGGGGGGGAACTGCCCTGCATATCTATAGGGAGGGGGGGAACTGCCCTGCATATCTACAGGGAGGGGGGGGAACTGCCCTGCATATCTATAGGAAGGGGGGAACTGGCCTGCATATCTATAGGGAGGGGGGGAACTGCCCTGCATATCTATAGGGAGGGGGGGGAACTGCCCTGCATATCTATAGGGAGGGGGGAACTGCCCTGCATATCTATAGGGAGGAGGGGGGAACTGCCCTGCATATCTATAGGGAGGAGGGGAACTGCCCTGCATATCTATAGGGGAGGGAACTGCCCTGCATATCTATAAAGAGGGGGGGGGAACTGCCCTTCATATCTATAGGGAGGGGGAGGAACTGCCCTGCATATCTATAGGGAGGGGGGGAACTGCCCTGCATATCTATAGGGAGGGGGGGGAACTGCCCTGCATATCTATAGGGAGGGGGGGAACTGCCCTGCATATCTATAGGGAGGGGGGAACTGCCCTGCATATCTATAGGGAGGGGGGGAACTGCCCTGCATATCTATAGGGAGGGGGGGAACTGCCCTGCATATCTATAGGGAGGGGGGGGAACTGCCCTGCATATCTATAGGGAGGGGGGGGGGAACTGCCCTGCATATCTATAGGGAGGGGGGGAACTGCCCTGCATATCTATAAGGGGGGGGAACTGCCCTGCATATCTATAAGGAGGGGGGGGGACTGCCCTGCATATCTATAGGGAGGGGGAGGAACTGCCCTGCATATCTATAGGGAGGGGGAGGAACTGCCCTGCATATTTATAGGGAGGGGGAGAACTGCCCTGCATATCTATAGGGAGGGGGGGAACTACCCTGCATATCTATAGGGAGGGGGGGGGGAACTACCCTGCATATCTATAGGGAGGGAGAGGGGGGACTGTCATGCATATGTATAGGGAGGGAGAGGGGGACTGTCATACAATTCTATAGGGTGGGAGGGGGGGCTGCCATGAAAATCTATAGGGAGGGAGAGAGGTTGATATGTATGAAGGAGGGCAGAGGCAGGGGGCTGATATATGTGACTGGGGGAGTTTTGATGTGACGGGGGGGATAGCTACAGAGTGAAGGTAAGGAAAATAGCTGCAAGGGGGATGGATGCAGGGTGGGAGGTAAAGAAAAGGGCTGCAGCAGGGGTTAAGGAAAATGGCTGTGGTGGGGGGGTTGTGGTTAAGGAAAATGGCTGCAGGGGGTATTTAAAAAATAGAGTAGCTTTGGGGGGCAGAATCTCATGATTGTGTGGTGGTCACATGGGTGGTCTCAGCAATCGCTAGAATACTAAATATTAGTGAGATGGGGCTGGTAGAGGTTTGTATTTGATTGACAACAAATATTTAGATATTGCTTATATATGCCTGTCCAATGGGGTACTTTTAGCTGGCCATAATGGAGTGTTTTGTTTTAACTAAAGGGCCTAATCATTCAGGGTTTGCATTATAATACATTTTTGCATTTTCAAAACAGGACGCCAACTTTCCAGAAGCCAGCGAGAGGATAACAAAGTTGCAAGAGAGAAGAGCAAGAACAGGTAAGAGACAATGGCACAATCTGTCTAAATTTGAATGCTGGAGAATACACCTGAACATTCATATTCAGGAGTGTTCCTATACACCTATATATTCGGAGGAGGGGGGGGGGGGGGCGCTGCGGCCAGAACCCTTAATCAGGCCCTGTATGTCCCCCACCTTGCTGGTGATATAACACTAAAGTTACCTGTTGATGGCGATGGCAGTGTCATTCTTCAGTGTGGAAAACTTTGCAAAATTTAATGGAGTTTTACATTTCGGACTAAAGTGTAAAACTATATTTTCATGCATATTTCAAATGCATAACTAATGTTAATATTTAACACTATTTCCATGCAACATTTAGAATAAAATAAGCTTACCTTAGACTGTGAGAGGTCATATCAGCAGACACAGTCACAATATTAATTTTCACAAAGTCGCTACCTCAGTTTTTATGATGGCAATTTGCATATATTCCAGAATGTCATGAAGAGTGATCAGATGAATTGCATATAATTTCAAAGTCCCTCTTTGTCATGACAATGAACTTTATCCCAAAAACAACATTTCCACTGCATTTCAGCCCTGCCACAAAAGGACCAGTTGACATCAGGTCAGTGATTCTCTCGTTAACGAAGGTGAGTGTTGATGAGAACAAGGCTGGAGATCACTGTGTCATGCTGATTGAGTTAGAATAACAGACTAGAAGCTTTAAAAGGAGGTGCTTGAAATCATTGTTCTTCCTCTGCTAGCCATGGTAATCTGCAAGGAAACATGTGCAGTCATCATTGCTTTGCACAAAAAGGGCTTCACAGGCAAGGATATTGCTGCTAGCAAGATTGCACCTAAATCAACCATTTATCGGTTCATCAAGAACTTCAAGGAGAAAGTTTAATATTTTTGAAGAAGGCTTTAGGGCACCTAAGAACATCCAGCAAGCACCAGGACCGTCTCCTAATGTTGATTCAGCTGCGGGGTAAGGGGAACCACCACTGCAGAGCTTGCTCAGGAATGGGAGCAGGCAAGTGTGAGTGTATCTGCACACACAGTGAGGCGAAGACTTTTGGAGGATGGCCTGGTGTCAAGAAGGCCAGCAAAGAAGCCACTTCTCTCCAGGAAAAACATCAGGGACAGACTGATATTCTGCAAAAGGTACAGGGATTGGACTGCTGAGGACTGTGGTAAAGTAATTTTCTCTGAAGAATCCCCTTTCAGATTGTTTGGGGCATCTGGAAAAAACACTTGTCCAGAGAAGGAAATGTGAGCGCTACCATCAGTCCTGTGTCATGCCAACAGTAAAGCCTCCTGAGACCATTAATGTGTGGGGTTGCTTCTCAGCCAAGGTAGTGGGCTCACTCACAATTTTGCCTATGAATAAAGAATAGTACCAAAACATCCTCCAAGAGCAACTTCTCCCAACCATTGAAGAACAGTTTGGTGACGAACAATTACTTTTCCAGCATGATGGAACACCTTGCCATAAGGCAAAAGTGATAACTAAGTGGCTCAGGGATCAAAACATTGAAATTTTGGGTCCATGGCCAGGAAACTCCCCAGACCTTAATCCCATTGTGAACTTGTGGTCAATCCTAAAGAGATGGGTAGACAAACAAAAACCCACAAATTCTGTCAAACCTGAAGCATTGATTAGGCAAGAATGGGTGGCCATCAGTCAGTATATGGTCCAGAAGTTGATTGACAGCATGCCAGGGCGAATTGCAGAGGTCTTCAAAAAGAAGGGTCAACACTCCAAATATTGACTCGTTCCATAAACTTAATGTAATTTTTCTTAAAAGCCTTTTACACTTATGAAATGCTTGTAATTTTACTTCAGTATACCATAGCAACATCTGACAAAAAGGTCTAAAAACACTGAAGCAGCAAACTTTGTGAAAACCAATACTTGTGTCATTCTCAAAACTTTTGGTCATGACTGTATTTGTATTTTGGTATGAGTGTAATATAGAGATCACACTCAGCTAATAACTGACCCTTCTATACCAAGCAGTGGCATTTATACCATCCTTAGTGATATCACAAAGACTGTGTATGATGTAAGGCAGTCACATGATCAGACTAGTTAGCTGTTACATCTCATCCTGCCTGCACTTCATCAATACCTGTAAGGCTTCACATACTTCTTTACAGAAAAACAATGATTGCAAAACTTACAGTTCCTAACATGTCTGAGGTGC
This sequence comes from Mixophyes fleayi, assembly GCF_038048845.1. Classification (NCBI taxonomy): domain Eukaryota; kingdom Metazoa; phylum Chordata; class Amphibia; order Anura; family Limnodynastidae; genus Mixophyes; species Mixophyes fleayi. The sequence continues at coordinate 179,225,344 of NC_134406.1, forward strand.
ATAAATACAGGAAGTGATGTCAAAGCTCACCTACAGAGGAGGTTTTGGTGCTAAAACTGCAGAAGGATAAGAAGTGTGAGAGTGAGGCAGAGGAGGACGTAAGCGTGGCCATTGTCAATTTGAAATCCATACTCTGAGGAAAAGTGCAGAAACCAATGCATTATGAGAGCATGCACAATTGATTTCAATTTCTATGAAGACTTCTGTCTCCACTATGGCTGCATGGAAGTGCTCCAAATTTACATTATAGTTTTCTAAGTTGGCAATGAATTTTACATTGTTACTTTTCAGATATTTTTATAGATTTTCTATGTGCTATTTTATAATTATGGTATATTTATCTTAAACAAAATTCTCATTATATCCCAGCTGACTTAAGGAACTATATAGGGAGGATTGACTACTCTTCATTTATTCACCTGGGAGCACTCTACCCCCTATGTGTAGGGATCCCATTGCTGTTGTTTGGATCTGTTTCTGTACTAATTCTGTGGACTCTTACCAGCCACCCCTGGTGTTCATGTGTGACAGGGAGAACCCTAAGACTGCACTTACATCTATTGAGGACTTATTTTTTTCTGACAGTACTCACTTTTTACATATTGTTTTGGAGGTTTTACAGGAATTTCTTGCCTTTTATTGTATCCTGGTTTATGCTGGTACAGGCTTTCAGTTAAATCTGCTTGAACTTCTTATAGAGTACAAGGCTATTGCTTCTTACATATAAAATGATCCACTATTTATATCTATATATTACACAGTATATGATATCTCTCTTTTGAGGTAACTAAGAGTGCATACTTTGCATCAGAAGACCTATGTGAATAGATCAGGTCCCATTTTATCACTATTTGGTATAAGGACACTCACTGTTATTGTTGAGTCACAATATAAGTGTAGTTATATAAGTCACCACCAGGCACCCCTTATTCTTTTATTCCCAGTAGAAGCAAGAAGCAAGAAGTATTTTTTTTTAAGGACAACTGCCACCCCTTTATTCTCCTGAGGGATACACTTTCTATCATTGTAATTATAATCGCAGTTTGGTATGTTTAGGTACTATGTGTCACATAATGTATTAGCACCTAGCGATCAGTTTTAATCTAAAATTCCGTTTTCTTGTTTCAGTTGGTGTGAAATATGATATTTTAATATTTGTAGGTTTATGGATTTAAATACTAAGAGAACAGTTTAGATAGAATTTTAAATGTGAATGATGCTAATCACCATTGCACATGTGTTGGAGTATCGGGGTTCACCGATACTTCTATCAATCACCTTCAATGTCAGTCAAATCTTCCTGGATTTGTAGTCGACTGGTGAACAGAAAAACACTCAACAACTGTATGATATAATGCTAAGCAATTCTGATTCTGTTCCAATCTGAGACGGCTTCAGTGTCTTTATTTATACATAAAAGTTTAGGGGTATAGATACTTAACAACCAATTATAAGACAGTAGATTATGAAAGTAAGTCAATCAACAATTATATACATTGCAGTTTTCCATCAAAGTTCAAACAATTCTTTCTTCTTTCTGCGTTATCTCTTTCCAGGTTTTCTGCCAATATTCTTGCGCTGCCCCCAGCTTTGAGCCCTTTTGCTTTATCGGTAAAGAACGCTTTGCGTGACCTTGGTCCGTTTCTATTTTTGGGAACATCCTGTTATGTAGTTTCACAACCTTGAATAATTCTTACAATATCTGCTGAAATTTCTTTTTTAAGATTATAGCATAACATATTAGTTTCTAATGCTTAGCACATGATAGATATTAAATCAATAATCATACAATTTTACCCTTACATATGTCATGATGATTTAGGTAATAATTTTGGGAGCTTCAGAGAATTTGAAATAAAGAGATTTCATGTTAACGCAATATTTTAAAGGGAATATAATCCTGAGAGGTCTATGTATTAGTATAGCCCAACCTTTGGTTTCGATAACCAACACATGTTGAAAGAGAAAAGTATATTGCATGAATCATGTACCAATTTAAGAAAATAAAAAGATTCTAAGAAGAACAAGGTAGATCTGTAAGAAAGAGTACATCCTTGATACAATTAAGAACAAAGAGGAAATTAAAACTCATGAAATAAATTTGAAGAGGATATTGGTTAATGGTAATCTATAGTTATTGTAAAAAAAAATCTTCAGGGATTATGCTACATATACAGTGAAGATTTAGACAAGACAAACCCTTTAAGAATAAAAATAAATGTAAGATAAAAAGTTAAGATGATTTTTTTGGGCAAACAAATCCAGTATTACAAAAAAAATATATAAATTTAGTTTCCCCCTTAAAACAACATCATATAGAAGGAGAGGTAAATGGGACAATATCCAGGGTTTTCTGGGTTTTTTAAAAAAAGAAACCTTTAGTAGAAAATGTTAATCCCAATACATAGGAATTCTTTAATTTATCAAATCATAAATGTTCTATATCAGAAATAACTTTACTCAATAAAGGATTATCCTTTGCTCTGGCACAAGATAACAAAGAATTTGTAATGAAAGAATCCTTGTTGATTTTGCTGACAAATTCTATTTTACATTCCTCTCCACCTAAATCCAGACTAAAAACGTCAAAATGTTTTACTCTGGAATCAAAAAGTAGCTTTATTCATAATTTTATGAGGAAATAAAGAAGGAACTATGTGAATTGAATTGTGGTTTAAATGTTAGCTTCCATGAAAAACAAGGCCTCAAATTCTTATAAATAACAATGAGGTAATATTAAAACAAGTTGATAAGGGAGGATAGAATTTTTACATTAAGGAAGCAAAGACTACTTGATGATAACAATTCCTATGTAATTATGGATAAGGATTCCATAGCTTTAACAACTACCTAAGAAAATTATTGAATGAAGCTTTAGCAAAAGAAGTAATTAATCAAGATGAATACCCAATTTTCCACTATCTCCTAAAGATCTTCAAATCTTCTGTGACTACCACAAAGAGCTTGATCATAGAGGGAATGTTTATCCGGTCATGCTTTGAACTATGTTGAAGTATTTTTTGAATGTTTTTATAAAAGTGTCCTCTTATTTAAAGGACATAGCTTTGGACCTAGAAGCACTTAAAAGTTTTAAATGCTTAGATAACTATATGTGGGAAACTGTTGATGCACATTCGTTGTATACATCTATACAACACAATAAGGGAGTTGAAGCATGTAGAGAATTCTTATATGATACTTATTCAACTTTGACTGAGGATCACAAATCTTTTACATGCAAGTTATTTTAATTATATTAGAGCATAGCTTTTTATTTTTTTAGATCATTTTTAAGCATGTGGGACTGCCATGGGCACAACCTTTTGATGGGCTGTTGGGAACATAAATTAATTTATGCTAATTCTGTTTACACATTTGTATGTGTTAGTTTATAATTATGGTATACAAATTTTGTATTAAATGCTCATTATAATCCCTCTACATTACATTTTAGAGAGGAGAGTCACAGGAGCTCCTCCCAAGCATTTCATTTGTGTTAACAGAGCCCTCCTTGTTTCCAGAACTGGTCAGTGCCTGCTGCATGTGTGAGTAACCTGCACAATACCTGGAGCAATTAGCCCATGTTACAGCCTGTTTGAGGCAGAGGTACAGGCTTACATTGTTGTACAGTGGTGGACTATTCCGTCCCTTATCCTATAAATGTTATAGTGCTTAGTGTCTAAGGTACTACTCTGTCACTTTTCAATTGCACTTATCTGTGCCCATTGAAGGGACAGCACTACTTGTTATATGATAAATATACAGTTGCTTCTAGAACAGGATGTATTATCTGCCATATTATATTTTTCAAGATTTAATAGGTGTTGGGATTACTCCCATTATCGTTGTCTTCCTCATATTGCAAGTTATCTTCTTTAATTTTGACATTCTTCAGAGTTGCTACAATTTTCATTATTGAAAATAAGATTGTAATATTACATTATTGCTTTTTTTAATCTTCTTTAAATTCAGAATTATTTATGACAATTTTTTTATAAGGGTTCATAGTTTGATAAAGAGTAATACCCCTCTTTACTATCATGCTAGCCCATGATTTATGCAGAGTACTTTGGTGACATAATAGTGAAATACCGCATTTTACTTCAGTTTTAAAGCGAGTATTAAACCCTGCTTAAAAGTCTTTTGAAGTGTCTTCACTGTGATACTGTATGCATTGTTACTGCTGCTCATCTATTCATTGTATTGAATATTGCTTATGCCTATTGCATTCAAATATTGTCATACCATATTGTCTTTTAGCGTATTGCCATGGGACATAGTTGTTCAGCTAATATCATGCTTCCAGTTTATTGCATTTTTGCTATTGCACAATTTTCACTTTATGGTTACATTAGTCTTTACCTTATCACATTTATCATACGTTACACTTATTGTACACCACCAAGTGCTTATTAGGTTACAGGCCTAAAGGTTACAAGACCTTATAATAAATGTGCCAAGTGACTTACCCGTTTACATGGAGTAAATTGTCACTCACCGGACCGTGAGTGCCTCTGCTCTTGTGCGTGGTTCTCTCTCCTTCCTGCCGTCGCATGTCCTGAGCCGCGGCCGTCCGCCATCTTGATAGGACTGCGCATGTGAAGGATCCCTGAACTCTTAAGACCTTGCTTTTAACTTAATTGGTGGATCAATCACCTCTCCCTATTTAAGGCACCTGTGGCCTTTGTATCGTTGCCTGATCTTGATTCTCACTCCCTGTGAGTCTCTGAAGGTGTTTCCTGTGTCCTGCTCGTGTCTTCAGTTTCCTGCTGGATTACCTACTCTGCTCATCGGTGGTTCCCATACCCGCTACAGACTCCTAGCTCTCCTGCTCGTGTCTTCTGCTTCCTGCTGGATTACCTGCTTTACTCACCGGCGGTTCCCATACCCGCTACAGCCTCCCAGCTCTCCTGCTGTGTCTGCACCGGGACAAGCCTCTCTACTATGCATACTTGTTATTGACTATTAACTGTTATCCTGCATATCTGCTTTGGACAAGTTTCTCTACTCAGCAGCGGTATACATACCCGCTATAGACTATTAGCTGTTATCCTGCATATCTGCTTTGGACAAGCCTCTCTACTCAGCAGCGGTATACATACCCGCTATAGACTATTAGCTGTTACCCTGCATATCTGTTTGGACAAGCTACTCTGCTCTCCAGCTGTATACATACAGCCATAGACTATTACTATTACTCTACTTATCCGCACCTGGACAAGTCCTCACCTCCTCGCAGTGGTACAACTTGCTATCCGCAGACCACTGACTTGCCCGCTACCTACCTGCACCCGGTTAAGTCTTCCCATCACAGCAGTGGTACAACTTGCTATCCGCAGACCACTGACTCTCCCGCTACCTACCTGCACTTGGACAAGTCTTCTCATCACAGCAGTGGTACAACTTGCTATCCGCAGACCACTGACTCTCCCGTTACATTCCTTCACCTATTCACGTCCGCCCGGCTCATCTTGGTTGATACCTGCCTCTGCACTATAGTTGCAAGTTGCTGACTTTCCTACTATTATAGCTGTGAGTCGCTGACTCCTATTTACTCCGATGACATTCTCTCTCCACCAGCTGTTGTATAACGTTCCTACTATTCACCCTACTGCTCAGAGGATCGCTGTGTAAACCTCGCCCCTCTGGTAAGCATTATCATCTGGTGAATCCTGGGTAGAACTCCTAGTGCCCAAGACATAAATATAGTGTATGAATGAGTTTCCTCAAGTTGCTTACAAGAGTCGGCTGGGGGGTTCCCTAGATAACCGCTGGTTGACCCTGCAGGGGTGTACAGCACAAACATAGAACATGACTTGTTTGAAGGCAATGCATTTTAGAAGCTATGGAAATGTAATATAATCCCATCCAAACATAGAAACATAGGGCCTGAGTCATTAAAGAAAGTAAAGCAAAACAAATGAGTAGCTTTGCACCTTGGCAAAACCATGTTGCATTGGAGAGGGAGGTAAATTTAAAATGTGGGGGCAGATTCATAGATAGGGTAGGGCATGTCCTAGATCAACTTTAACATTCAGTGTAAAAAAACTATCAAGTATTTGTATGCTACATGACAAAACAGTCAGTATTTAACTTATGTGCAAAATAATAAACTATTATGCACCCCTTGCATTGTAACATGGTATTGTACAGGAGAAACTGTACTCATTTTTTGAGCCTTACTTTCCTTAAGGAATCAGGCCCATAGAATTTAACAGCAGATAAGAACCGTTTGGTCCATCTAGTCTGCCCATTTTTAAACCTATGGTAACCTCAAACCTATTCTTTGTAAGGATACCCTTATGTTTATTCCAAGCATGTTTAAATTACTCTACTGTATTAACATGTACCACATCTGATGGGAGGCTATTCCACTTATCCACTACCATTTCTGTGAAGTCATTTTTCTTAAACGTTCCTCTAAACCTACTTCCCTACAGTTTCAGTACATGTCCTGGTGTTCTAATATTTCTCTTCATTTGATGAATGTTTTCCTCCTGTACCTTGTTAAAACCCTTGATATATTTGAAAGTTTCTATCATGTTCCCCCTTTCCCTTCTCTGTTCCAAACTATTCATATTAAGATTTTTCAGTGTTTCCGGGTAAGTTTTGTGCTGTAGACCAAGCACCATTTTAGCTGCCTTTTCTTTGTACAGACTCTAATGTATTTATATCCTTCAGGAGATATAGCCTCCAGCACTGGACACAGTATTCTAGATGAGGCCGAACCAATGACCTAGACAGGGGCATTATTACTTCTTTATTTCTGCTACCGATTCCTCTTCCTATGCAACCAAGCATCTGTCTTGCCTTCCTCATTGCTTCGTTACATTGCTTACCTGCCTTTAAGTCACCTGAAATAGGCTTCATAATGAATTTGGCCAGGCAGATATAGGATTTCAAAAATAATGAGGATATAATTACTGTATATGTAGTTCAGATTAATGTGCCAGATTGCTACTAATGCAATTAATAATCTGGCTTATTTGATACTGCCTATAATGGTGAAAACTTTGTGGCGGGTATGACTTTAAGATTGTGTGTAGAGGACCTAATCACAACTTTATAATGACGCCCCAAAAATCTACATACACCCCTGTTTCTATATATCTTTCCATGTATATGATACTGATAGCTCATTGAAATATATAATTTCAATGAGCTATCAGTATACATATCTGTATATGTAATTAACATCTTAATTTGCATATGCCTCTGTGAGACCGGATCAAACATTTACACATGTACTATAAAATTAAGGGTGTAATTAAAAATGTATTGTTCGCAAGTGGCTGAGTACAAGTCTGCAAGTATGCACAAAATATGTGCAAAGCCCATATATTTGCATGGAGGTGCAACTAAAAATTAGTGGGCTCAATAGCAAAATTATGCTCACTACGACCTGGATCCCTGTAGTACATGGCCATAGTCAGTAAAACATGAAGTTTAATAGATTTATATTAAACTGCTGGGCTGCCCATCTTTAGAACTGGCAATTCCCATCCAAACTCCCATCCAATTACTAGTGATCCATCATGCTGCATCTTTTAATTAGTGCAATCATCCCCCCCCCTAATGTACTTGTCAAAATACTCTTTCCTTTTTCTGTTCCAAATTTGGAAGTAATTGAAATGGTCACCAGTGACACCAGTAGATTAGCTGCTATATTCAGATGTAAGGGAGGCCACATCATACACAAATAGACAAAAGCAGTACATAATTAGCAGCTGAATTTTTTTTTAAAGTAGGATCTAAAGTTAGGGCAGGAAGAAAGGAATGATGATCAGAAAACATAGCGAAGGTCAGCAGGTCAGGGAGTGAAACCGGTAAGCATCATCAAAGTAATGCCACACCCAGGCTGTGATATTAAGGCATGTGCAACCGGCTCACTGAGAATCAAAACAAGGAGTAGATTGGCCAAGGGTGCTTTTAAGAAGATGCCGTAGAGGTAAGCAACTTACAGAGTCCCCACCCTCATAAGGACTTTGTGTCTTTGCAGACTTTGAGAGAGAAGTGCTTTTGTGTTGAAGATGCATTAAGTAAATTTTATTTAACCTCTTTCCAGAATTGTGAGATATGCTCATCTAGGAAACTGGCCTCTGGTGCTTCAGAAGAGAAAGAGGAAAATGAACAATATTTAGTATGTTTACCATACATACAGAAACTGTGAAGTTCCAGTTGAAAAGTGGTGTGAATTACTGTAAGTAAACTCTGCTCATGCTATTTAATTCGGCCAATCAGAATGATGATCAAATATATAACATCTTAAAAGTGACTCTAGGGTTTGATCAGTCCTGACAATTTGCACATAGCTTTCAAGTTGGTAAGAGGAAAAAGAACACACAGTTTGATCTCCAAACTGTACAAATAAACTTGGTGGGAATTCACTGAATATATATATATATATATATATATATATATATATATATATATCTTTCTTTAGGGATAGGCAGAGGTCTAAGCAGACTATATGGAGCATAGCGGGAAGATTTATTTCTAGCACGCACGTAAGTAGGCTACTAAAATATTCTGGAAAGTAACTGAACATTCTTATGTAAACCTTGATTGCTGGGTCTGCTTCTGCAGGTCAATTCTTAAGATTAGGCACACTTTTTTATTAAATATAGTTATAGTTATTGACGGAACACAAAAACTTCTGGATGGATTTTATGTTTTTGAGTTGAGCTGAGACTGATCCAACTATAACTCTGAGTCAATATTTCATCAAAATAAATGAATACAAATCTCCTTAAAAATGTCTGAAAGTGATTTGACAAAATCCTGATAAACGGCCAGAGCATTACAGACACCAAATGGCATTAACAAATATGATTAATGTCCATCTCTGATGTTAAAGGACGTTTTCCATTCATGCCCGTCTGATCCGCATCAGCATATAAGGTCCACTGAAATCTAGCTTAGTGAATCTATTATATCCCCATATTTGATTGAAAAGGTCATTAACAAGGGCTAAGATATATTTATACTCAACTGTAATTTTATTCAGACCTTGCTAATTAATACAAGGGCATAAGCCTGCACCTTACAATGGAGTAGACTATAATTCTTACCAAAATATGAAAACCCTGCAAAATGAGAAAGTGAACAAAAAGCCAATAGGGTAATCAAGATATTTATAACGTGATAGTATTTCAGTAATTGTTTTATAAAACACATTAGCATATCTTGAATAATATATGGAAACATGAATAGGTTGATTTAAACAATTTTGAAGACAAAATTAACTATATTTGGATCTGGAACACAGATGAAGGAAAATATGTATTTAACAGCAGATATGTCATTTGTTTTTGCTTTGAAATATTTAATAAAACACCTTGATTCCTCTTTATTTGGAAAGTCTTTATGCAACAGATCAGATCAAGCCCTAAGTGTGTATGTACAATAGGTGGACACTAAAGCAGGTAAGATAATCATAGCCAATAGACAGCAAAAAAAGTGCTACCCAATGACTAAACTATTTTCAGAGGTATTCTCTTTAGTATAATGTATTCTAAGCACTGAACCAATCTCTGTTATTCTTGCTTAAATAGAAGGATACTGATACTGAAGGAAGCTGATAAATAATTTGTATAGAGTGATTACTTTTCCAATTATATTTATTATATAGTGCCCCATCTTGGCAATAATTAAGATTTTTATATTGCAGAAATAAAAAATCCCTTATTACTGCAATTTCTAAAAAAATCACATAGGCAACTTAACTGCCCAGGAGATACTTTCCCAGAGTGGTTACTGGTTCGCTGGGCCAGTCTCTGTAACGAAAAGCCTACATTCAGGCTTTACATGTCAATTAGTTGAAAAAAGCAACCGTTTAAAAATAGATAAAGTTTATTTAAAAAATAAAAAAAAATATTTTAAAATTTTAAAACATTAAACTGCAAATTGAAGATGTGTCACTTTCTGCAGCTACACCTTGAATTGCTCAACCTTAAAATAACAACACAAGGCAAGAGTTTTGGCGAAATAATAGGTCACAGTTTACTGAAAATAAATGAAGTTAAATGGTGGTGGACAAATTGCGAGCCGGCACAACCAATATACATAGCCAAACAGTGTGTGGCCATTCGGCACTAAACACTGGTCCCAGAACCAGAAGTCATTTACGATTGGCAGGTGCTAACTCTGGCGACAGCGTGACTGCGCCTCCTCTGGACTCTCAAAGCCGTGCATGCTCAGGGCCTATCAAGGGATCCCTCAGCCGGGAGAACAAAAGCAAAAGTACTTTAAGGAGGGCAGTGACCTGCGGCCAATCAGCGATAGCACGGTATTATTGGTCGCCGGTTCGCAAATGCCTTTCTGCCAACTAGGTATGAAATCTGTTCTAAATGTGAATAGGGTAGAAAGAAAAATAATGTATGCCATTTGTATGCTAATCCACTAATTTTATGAAGAAATAGGATTCATCACTGATCACACATAAATTTATTTGAATTTAGATTTTCTTTTTGCCACCAATATTACGTTTTAAGAGAATAGGAATACTAATTTTCATAAGAGAGGTAAGGGCATTTATGAAAGTAGCTTGCAAAATAAATTTCCATCTTCAATGTTTACCTTACCCAAAAATGGAGAGGGCATATTTAGGGAAGGTAAGGAGAGATTGCAACAAACAAGGAGATCATTTTGGGGAAATATCAAAAACTTATTTTTAGGTCCCATTCATGTTCTACCTAACTGTTTTTTCACAATGTTTCTATGTGACTCCTTCATAAATGTCCACCAATGTGAGGGAAATGGATGTATTGTGTATAAAAAATATGTACCTAAGAATGTGCGAACAAAAATATCCCTTTAGGACACAGCCTATGGGCAATATCTTAAACATAGTATTTGGCTCATAACAAAATAAAAAACATTGTTTTAAGAGAAGAGGGTAACATGGTAATCTTAACTTTCTGTAAATAACAGGATGGATGTTTACTCAAAAAAAGGATTCAGGGTTGCTGATTTGACACTTTATATAGATATATAGTTTTATATATAGCAAAAGTGCAGTGCTAAAGTTTTTTTGTGATGTCACGCACTTAATTTTGTGCAAATGCACCCATTTTCATGGCTAAGAGAATAGATTTATGGGCTAAGATGGTGACATCTGGGGGTGCAGAAGTTTGCACAGGATTCAGGTAGGAGGTTGGTTAGGAACATTCCGTGTTAAGTGCAGGTTGAGCATGAGCATACTTAGTTTTACACTTAACTTGAAATTCAAACTTACTTTTAAGGACAGTTTGAGCTGGTGGAAAAAGTACATTTATGACGGTGTTCCCTAAATTACAAGTAGACACACAGAATATTTCTGCTTGCAAAAGGACTTTAGTTTTCTGGAAATACAACCTTGTTCCTAAATTTTCAATTGGACACATTTTACACCAGTTACATTGTCCTAAAAACCCATTTCAAGTTGCACTTTGAACAATGTAATAAAAACCTTTAAACACACAACAGTCAAACATGTAATAAGAACAGGCCTGATGCGCCCTCACGCTCATGTTTAATTTAAAACATAAATTAACATAAAATGAAGCTAAACTGATAAGTATTTTAGAGAAAAACGTAGAAGTTTGAATTAATGACGGGGGTGGTCCAAACGGTGAGGTAGGTTGGATTTTCTAGTAACTTTCTTACTATTTCCAGCATAGGTATTTTCAGGAAATTTCCGCAAACCTGCAAACATAACCTTATATTAATCAGGATATTTCCAAAGACCATGAAATGCACTCAACAGAAATTTGCCATTTGAAAAATGTGTATGGGAGTGTGACTGTGCCCTCTGTAGTAGAGTGTTGCACGGGATGCAGTGTCAGAGGAGATAAGCCAGGGTTCTGTATTGAGGTTGAGGTATCTTGAAATGAATAAATGGATATTACAAACAGAGTGCACAGGAAAAGTGAAGGATGGTAGTGCAAGAGATGTGAATAAGGTTAGGGGAATTGTAAATTCAAGGTGAAAGATTTGGAGTGTAAGTGGAGTGTGAGCATAAATTGAGTGATTGCATGGAGCCTGTGTTTGGGTGAGATATTGCCAGCAGACATGAGAAGGAGCAGGGTGAGACTGTAGACATAGAAGGATGAATGGTCAATATGAGGCTTGTTTCTGCTGTACATCATTGTCCACTGTGATAGTATTACTGATATTTTAGTTAGCATTTACTATTGTCTGGTGTAAGAGACTTACCTGTTTCCACGCTCTTGCTCCAGTCCCGTTGCTGCTCGTGCTACCTGACTATCTGGTGTGTGGCTCTTGGCACTGTGATCAAATAATTAGCAAGGCAGGGATTCCAAATCCCCTTGCTGTTTAGTTCAGCTCTGACACCGTTCCTGTTTAGCGTCTGCCTCCTGCTCTCTGTTCCCATCCTTCCCTTGCTCCCAGTGTATTCTGTGCTTGTGCCTTACAGACCTCCTGTGTATGACCTTGCTGGCTGACTACGTTTGCGAATCTCACTTTGGTACCGTGCACTCTGTTTGTTTCCCACATTTAACCTTGGCTTCTCTTCCTGACACTGGCTCCTGATATCTCCCTTTGTACTATGTGGTCCGATAGTGGTCCAGACCTTGGTTACTCTGACTATGGCTTGGATCATCCTTCTGTACCGTACTGCCTGATTGTGTACCGATTTTGAACTGCTAACTATATTTCCACCGTAGCCTCACACCTTTTCTCCTAATACGTCAGGAGGCTACCTCTGGTGACAAAGCCCACACCACCTTGCGGCATTCTTGGTGAAGACCAAGTGGCTCGTTAGACTCCGCACCTTAGAGAAAGCTTGTGTAAATCCTCACTGATAGGTCCACTACTTCTGTGGGCGTAATATTTGGTATGAAATCCAAAAACACTTAACGCCACATGTCCAACTGTACCTACATCTGTTTTTTTACAAACTCACAGTCCTTTTTCTGATAACAAAGTCACAAGTCACAATACCAAAAGTTTATTGTGAGCATAATATGATCGTTTAGAAGAAGGAAATGGAGCTATGGTTTTACCAGCCCAATTATTATAATTATCCATATCTTTTTTTAAAAAAAAGGGTTATCCCATGAAAAGCAGAACAGTTGGAGATATGTCAACAAGGTTCTGCATCTTTGTTTTATTTTACACACAATATTGTTACATTGAATCCTAATTTTTATGCTCAGTTAACTCTTGTTTGGCATTGCTGGTACTGGTTGGTATCTTGGTGATTGGTCAAGATATCAAGAAATTCTATACTTGTCTTGCTTATATTGTTGTTTTGCATTTTATATGATGTAGAATGACCATGCAGTCATGAAAATATAAGTTCTTGCTCCCTTGTGCAAAATTTACAGTGATGTGCTGATTAAATTGACAAATGTTTCCTGGACTTGCTGGGGCAACATAAGATATTATATCCCAATACACTGTAAAATATATTACAATTGAGCAACAATGTTTAGATTATAATGGCATATTTTATTAATATATTTTATTAAGAGACGCTCAGCCCAATCCTCAGTATGCCTTTGTTCTGGGACCCTAGAACAGGTGGTTCTTTATAGACTGTAATACACATCTGACCACTTCGGGTCCTGACTGACAGGTTGGGCACCTTTGCCCTAGAGTTCATCCACTCAATAAAGGACTATACCCCTGAGCTCAGAAAGCTCAGTTGTCTTTTGTTAACCTACATAAGTTACAAGAAAGGGTTAAAGTTAAATATTATACAGCAATGATTGCAGTTTAGTTGATAAAATATAATATAAACAAATAAAGATGTTAAGCTGTAAAATGAGCACAAGCTGAGTCTGAAAATTTTCTAGCAAATGAAAAATCAGAGAAAGTACGCTACTGTGGAATTCCCCTAAGCCAGTGTAACACAGTGAGGCATATTTAATGAAGTACTGTTAGGGAAAGCGACTCTTGATAATGTTCTATTTTCACACTCCAATTTGGTTTTATTCCAAATAAATAAAATAAAAGACACTTGAAAGAGTCTGACCCTTTTCAGGGGAACCCCACGCCTAACTGCAGGCTGCCCCATTGAACCAGTGAATGCATCAATAGCATTCATCCAGCACTGACAGATTTTAAACAAATACACCTGCTAGTGTGGCCAGCTGTCACGCCATTTACCAGCAGTGGTTTTTGTACCTAGAGGATCCCTGCTGCTTGTAGCACAAAAACCTCTATCTAAAAGCATTCATAATTGTAACCAACCAATACAGTAAGTCCGCCGACACGTCTATGACTTCTAATTCACCACTAATTTGGCAAAACAGGATGAAACATGGTAAAATAAACCACTGGTAACATGTCTCGAAACATGTAAATTGTACGAGAATGTAGAAGAGAAGTGTATACTGAGTGGTGACATACCATGTAAGAGTTTAATGTTGAGATATAATAATAATAATGTGCTCATTATAAATGTTGCAGAAAATAACTTCCATGCATTATTGAAATTGAGAGGTGATCTTCATATTTAGGGTATTTCTTGCCTTCAATGATTATTATGAATTCCATCTTTGAAAATTGGTCTTGTCGCACAAATGGACAGGACCGGTGCAATGAGAATATATAACAGACTGAGTATTAACTTGCAAAAGGTAGTTCTTGCCTGTGGCAAATCTACTATAAGTTATTTAGCATACCAATAACACGATGAACTTATGAAATAAGTGGATCTTTGTGATACTCATTATGGCGTGATGCAGAGTTGGAAGTACATAAAACTCATAAATACATGCAGAAATGAATCCTTGGAGTGACCGTCATTTACATGCAGAACGGACATATGGAGCTTACTAGATTTTGAAACAGTACTGGATTTTCTACCTTGCACTAATAAGCTTTTTTAAGGATCTTGGAGCGGGGACTGCTTATGCCAATAACACCGCAAGAGACCTTTATTTATCACCATTGATTACATACCTACCTAAAGAACGGAACGAAGACCCCCGCCACATGTATATGTGTAGGAACCAGGATCCTGGTCTATAGGGCGAGGGGAGGACTCCGATTGCAGCACACCAGCGATATGCTGATAACAGCAAAGACAGCGCTGATTGAGTGAGTTATTGTTAGCTCGATACGGGGTAAGCTCACATTTTATATACTACGGATGAAATCTGTCTTTATTGTGACATTTAAATTGATGTGTCGAGTGAGGATATACTCTTCATACAACACATGGAAGATTAACTAGATTGGATAAGGACAGTCTATACCAGGGTTGTCCAACCCGCGGCCCGCGGGCCGCATGCGGCCCAACATGCCTGTAAATGTGGCCCAGCAGGAGTTTTGGTTGTGGCAAGGGGGCAGCGCTGTTAATGAAAAAAAAATCCTGCAAAAAAAGAAAAAGATAAGAAAATACTTACCTTGTGGTCACGCGGTCCCTCTCTGGTCTCCTTCTCCGTGCGGCGCTCGCAGTAAATGTCGGGCGTGATATCATCACGTCCGACATCCATAGCGAAGCACAGCACATAGGAGTCACCCGCGCGAACTATCAGCAGCAGTGAAACGGAAAAAACAAGAGAAGAGGATCAGAGAACAAGCTGATTAAAAGGTAAGTTAAGGGGTTTTTTTTGTTTTTTTTTATTATTTCAAGGGACGCTGACTAGTGCATAAACTCACCTGGTCCTGGAGCATCACGGACCTTATCTTCCTGTCTTAATGACTGCTGTATTGAAGCCCTTCATAAAATGTTGTAACAATATCACTTGATGTTTGACAGCAGCCATTAGCATGTCATTGAAGCACTGAGCAACAACAAGGAGCATTAGCAATGTTTCTATGTTTTTTTTGGATGATCAGCTATCATTAGTGCTAGTGTATTTTATGTGCGGCCCAAAACAACTTGTCGCCTTCCAATGTGGCCCAGGGAAGCTAAAAGGTTGGACACCCCTGGTCTATACCCTTATTGAGGATCATAATTGTGTGACTATAAAAGCTTTATCAAATCCGCGTGTATCCAGTACATTTCTAATCTGCGTTTACCACAACTTGAGTGTGATTGAAAGTCCTTGGGAGCCCATATGAACATATTTTTCCTATTTTTTGGTCTATGACCATACACAAATGATATAGATTGGGAAATATTGATTCTACATAGGTGCACCTAATATATGAGTTTCCTCTGATCTGAATTAAGAATTCATTTCTGCATGTATTTATGAGTTTTATGTATTTTAAACATTTTATATTGTTTTTTAAAGATCTAGACCATCCACATTGCATTCACTGATCTATGGAGGACTAAGTAAATTTACTGCATTTTTTTCTTGTTTGTTGTACCAGTTGATGTGACGGGGACGCAGACCCCGTGCAGTAGTTTTTGTCCCCCACCCATTTTTGCCTTAAGAGTTTATTTTGTTGTTATAGAGTTGGAAGTACGCCTATTTGCATAACCTAAATTACATAAATATGCACTGCACATGCCTATAAAGAGAATGCAAGCAAATGCGCACATGCAGAGTTGCATCTGTCACTTGTGACTCCATACGACTGTAGAGGGGAGGACATGGCAGTCTAATGCAGGTTAAATACAATAAGGGCTTGTTCACACAAATGCAGCCGAGACAGATCAGTGCAGAGTTGCAAGTACAAATAGACATTGATGATGCTGGCAGTCGCCAGCACTAGACAGTCACTTCTGATTGGCTAATTGTGAATTCACCTCAGAGGCTGATAGGTGCTTTCTTAATGGATCATGCATATACTATATGATTTTTCCTACTTTCGTTTATACGCAAGGAGCATTATGTATGCAGTATTATATCAAGCCTAGTATCCAGTGTATGACAAACTATCCTTGTGCTTATGATCCGGTTGTGTGTATGCATATTTGGGGACATGAATGCCTAATGTAAATCTGGTGCGTATTCTACAGGTGCAGAGCTGTATGCATCTTGTGATGCTTGTGACTCAGCTTATCGGCAAAAATACGTTATTTTTACAGACTACATTTTTAGTACAAATTACACACAACATGTTTCCAACTCATCATCATGTACTATATTGAAATACCATAGCATGTGTTAATTACAACGCTTTCACATGGTACTTTTGGTATGATGAAACATATCTAGCTTATTTTCCAAGTATATAAACTGAAATCACCATTCTGAAGACATCATCTTCACAATTTTCCTAGACAAAATCCTCTAGCATATAAAGTCAGTTGCCTTTGTTATTAGTAGTTATGATTAGTGTAGAGAGTAATAGCCAAAGTCTGATTACTACAACCCCTGAGTTGTTGTAAGAAATCTGGCCATTTTACTTGAATAAAAGACTCTACAGACTTCTGCTAAATATAAAAAAGTCTGCAGAGAATTAGGGCATAGCTATTAGAACGGCCTGATCTGCTCATCTCTAGCTCACCATTGAGAACAAAAACTGTGTTAGTATAATCAATTGTATTTTGCTGCACTAATTTATTGGCATGTTTGTTAAAACAGGTGCAAAAGTATATAAACAGGAGTATGATGTAATTAAGCAAGTTAAAATACCGTGGGCGTCGTAACTCCACTTTCATTGCCATCCCTCATCTCTCTTTCTCCTATTGCACTGCTCATAGCTGATCTTACTGCTGATCATGCTGGTATATCTGTCTCACATGCTGCATTTAAAAATTGATGAGGCTATTCTGGAATATAATTATGGTGTAGGCGGGTTCTTAGGTGCCTGCTGGGAAGAGGTGACCCCCCCCCCACCGGATCCGCCCTTGAACCATATTGACTTTATCTTTTCTTACCATAACTGGCACAAAGTCCTGTTGCATTTAAATATGCATTTTCTTTAGTTATTCAGCTGTTCCTACACACTACCTATTAATCCCCACCCTGGGGTGGAGTTCTTCATAAATTACAGGACCAATTTAAAGCATGTTCTAAACTACCTGAAGAAGCTACTGCTAAAAATGTCTCTGGAACCCTATACTGAAATTTGTCCTTTAAAATATTCGCAATTTATGGCAGTTTTAGAATTTGGCAATTTTAAAGGACTATTATTTAATACATTTTGGTTTTCTGCCTTTGACATGAATTACATAATTACACCAAACTATACATCGTTTAAACCCAAAAATTACACAGATTATGGGGACGTTGATTGCTGCACTCACATAAAAAAAGAAGGCATTCCAGGATATTTTTCTCATAATGGTATGATATGTACTGTTCGCATTGACTGTATACATCCATCACTTAAATGAACCAAAGGAACTATTATGTGACCAAATAATAAGAATTCTATTGTTTGTCACATGACTGCAGAGTTCAAAGTAGATCAAGTACTAAGCTTATGAGCAGCACAAAAGAGATGGACAACACTGACCACTACGTTGGCGCAGACAAAGTTATGTGTTACATATGTGTGCATCAAAAATGTATGGGTCGAATACTGCATTTATTTGGTTACGCTGATAGTGAAGTGATTTTTGTTATCAATTAAAATTCTGTTTTATTTTCCTGTTGTGTGTATTATGATTAATTTGTTTTGTATTTAACAAGACAATGTTCAGGTTTTTCTTTTCTATACACTTCATGGATATTTAAATATCTTATGTTTTCTAAGAACCTAATATTGAAGACAGAAGACACAATATAAACGATGCATACTTTGGACAGCACATGTCTAGTGTAATTTGTAATTGAGTATATGAGCAGGAATAAACAAAAACTTAGCCATTCCTGGTTGTTGTTTTTTTTGTTTTTTTAAAAAAAGGTGTAAAAATGTTCAAACATTTTCATTTGTTTGTTCTTGATGATTATCTGTGCTTATCTCACAACAACATTTTGTTAACAAAGTTATGTGTTTGAAAGTTTAACCAGACAGTTGGTCAATGGGCATTTTATGTACTGCCATCTCCCATAAGATAGCCTGTCCTACATTGTTTGCTAAATTATACCATGTGACATAAGTTTATGACATGGTTATACTATAGGACAGTGGTGCCAAAGTGGTCGATCGTGTTCTACCTGGGGTTGGGTAACTACCAGTAGAAAGCAACAGCAAAGCCACTAGGTGTTCGAAATTGTGTTTCAATTACTGGCATCCATGGTGGTTGCATTAATGTAAACTCATTGACATGTTGTCAGGGAAGACTATTATCAGAGGAAAAGACCAAAAGAAGGATGAGAAGTGGGGAAAAAATTAACTGCTCAGCTTTTTTTATGCAGTCGACGAACCTTGAATTGGTAAGAAACATAAAGAGAAGATTTCAGAACTAAATTGACACTGATTTACTAGAGTTATATATGTGGATTTCCATATATTCTGCGGAACAAAAAAAAAATTGAGACTAGGGAGTGTGGGGCAGGCAGTTACATATCTATATATATTTTAGTAACCAACTTGTATGTCCTATTAATTTTGCAGGTCAATGTTGTAGGTCAGATCTTTCATCTAAAAGTTATATACAAAATTGAAATTTTTTCTGATCATTTATTAGATGGCACTGTTCCATTGATGTGTGTGGATGACTTTTTATCTTTACTGAGGAAGTAAGGGAAAGAAGAGCAAGGGGGAAAAAATGGTCAATAAAGGGAAGAAGGGGCAATGAGTGCAGCGGTCAATATAGGGTAAAGGAAATAGTGTTTTGGTGTTCGTGCTCTTTGAACATCTCATGGTAGTCTTTGCTGGTATGGATGGGTGCAATATTGCAGGAGATGCTCCAATAGTGACATTCACAATAATTGAGTTTGCACACAGCTTGTACAAAACAGTAGATGCCATGTCACAAGAGTCTGGGCCCCCCTACTATAGGATTTCCAATATAGCCTACACTAAAGTAGTAACTGAATCTATCTTTGGGATTAATATAACAAACAGCTGGAAATTTAGGTTTTTTTTCAGTACCATGGACAGGGAATGTCTGTTATGAAACATGCAAAGCCAGAAATATTTAAAATGCTTGAGGCTGAAGACCTCAAAACCAATCCCATTATGGATATTGAATGTTGATATGCCCTGATAGATACAAAGCTAACTGTATCCATGTGATGCAGAGCTTCCTCATCCTTCCCCCTGTGTCTCATAATGGAAACCAGCAAAGTTCTATACTGAGCATACACAGAGCTTCATGCTTTTAGTGACAATGCTTTAACTGTGTCTGCACAGGATGTCATTGTACCTTATAAGGCAGCATGTCCAGGAGAACAAAACCAAAAATGTTACTGTTACTACCTCCATTTTCTTTTGTCCTTGATTTACTACTAGGCCAGAGAGAGGAGACAGCTTTCTGGTTCATTTGTCAGTTTATTCCCGTAAGAATGTAGTTGCTCCAATGACTGGTGGTGAATGTTTTTTGCTGTAGAGGGGGTGGTTTTTTGTGACCTATAGAAGAAGTGTCATCATTCTGCTCATAATGTAGCTTGAAAAAGGAGTAAGTTAATCTCTGAAATGTTGCAGCTGAATCTTGGTATGCTTTTATATGTAGACCCGTAAGTGCATTTATATATATTACTGGCCCGATTCATTAAGGAACTTAAATTAAGAAGTTTCTTATTGAAGTCTCCTGGACAAAACCATGTTACAATGTATGGGGTGATAATTGGTTTTCCGTTTTGCACATACGTTAAATACTGACTGTTTTTTCATGTAGCACACAAACACTTGATAGCTTATTTGTACACTGAAATATAAAGTTGATATTTGTGTGCTACATGAAAAAACAGTCAGTATTTAACTAATGTGCAAAACAGAACACTAATTTGCACCCCTTGCATTGTAACATGGTTTTGTCCAGGAGATTTAAATAAGAAGTTTCTTAAGTTAAGATCCTTAATAAATCAGGCCCCAGATCCTGAAATGATGTATCCTAAGAAGGGCATGGAAGCGGCTTCAAAGGAACATTTCTTGAGCTTGCAATATAGATGTTTTTTGCGGAGTCTGGAAAGTACCTCAGCCACATGTCTTCTATTAGTATCGAGAGTCTTTGAAAATATGAGAATATCATCTAGATAAACAACCACATAGGAATAGAGAAGATCTAGGAAAATCTCATTGATAAAACTTTGAAATACCGCCGGGGCATTACAGAGGCTGAAGGGCATTACTAGATGGTCATAATGGCCACCGCGGGTATTGAAGGCTGTTTTCCATTCATTTCCGGACCGGATGCGAATAAGATTATATGTGCCTCGAAAATCTAGCTTTGTGAATATTGTGGCTCCCTTGATCCGGCCGAATAATTCCGTAATGAGAGAAATAGGATAACGGTTTTTGATGGTGACTGTGTTAAGCCCGCAATAGTCAATGCAGGGACATAATGAACCATCCTTCTTCTTCACGAAAAAGAAACCTGCCCCGGCAGGAGAAACTGATGGTCTAATAAAACCCCTTTGGAGATTTTCCTTTACATAGAGTGATATAGCCTGGGTCTCGGGCTGAAAGAGGGGGTAGACTCGACCTCTGAGTGGCATCTTCCCTGAGAGTAATTCTATGGGACAATCTCATGGATGGTGTGGTGGAAGAATTTCAGCATGAGCCTTGTCAAAGACATCAGCGAATGCCTGGTATTGAGGTGGTAGAGTAGATGGGCTGGAAGGTGTTGAGGTTGATGAAGATTGAAGTGGTCTCACTTTCATTAGACACTCAGAGTGACAGTGGGAGCCCCAGGCTAAAATCTTTGAGGTGTTCCAGTCCAGTTGGGGAAAGTGTAACTGAATCCATGGAAGGCCTAGGATGATTGGAGTGGTGGTGCAGGGTAACACTAGAAAGGAAATGCGTTCAGAATGTAACGCTCCAATGCGGAGATGAAGTGGTTTGGTCTGAAGGCGAATCACACTTCCTGGACGTTGGGAACCATCAATGGCTGTGATGATAACGGAAGACTCTAAGGAGAGTGTAGGAATAGACCAACAAGTGATTAAGGCTTGTGAAATAAAATTCCCGGCAGCACCAGAGTCTAGAAGAGCTAGAGTCCAAAAGACTGAAGAGCCAAGTAGTAAGGAGACAGGAATGGTGCAAATGGTAGAGGAGGAGATTTTACTGGACCCCAACCTGACCTCCCCGGAACAGATCAGGGTTTGGCATTTCCCGACGTCTTGTGGCAGGAATTCAGAAAATGACTGGACTCGCCACAGTAGATGCACAGCTTGTCTCGGCATCTCCTGTCATGTTCCTCAGAGGTTAAACGGGACCTCCCGATTTGCATAGGTTTATCAGTAACAGCGGGGTGCTGGAGCAGTCGTGGAGTTGGTCTAGGGGTAAAGCACCAGGACACATCCTTCTCTGCCGACCTCTCCCGAAACCATAGATCTACCCTGTTACAGAGGGAGATAATGGCATCCAAGGTGGTAGGGAGCTCATGAGATGCCAACACATCCTTGATGCGATCCGACAAATCTTGACAGAAGGCGGCCACTAAGGCATCATTGTTCCAGGATAGTTCGGAAGATAACATACGGAACTCAATAACATATTGTGCCACGGAATGGTTCCCTTGGCGCAGTCTGAGGATGCCCGCAGAAGCAGAAGAGAATCGACCGGGTTCATCAAAAATCCGGCGGAAGGTAACCAAGAAGGATGCGTAGTTGCTGAGAAGAGGGTCATCTTTCTCCCAGAGTGGGGAGGCCCAAGCCAGAGCTTGACCGGTTAATAGAGAAACTACATATGCTACGTTAGTTCTGCCTGTAGCAAAGTTCTGTGGTTGTAGTTCAAATTGGATGGAACACCGATTAAGAAAGCCACGACAAAATTTGGGTCCCCGTCAAATTTAACTGGAGTGGGTAGTCTGAGCATGGAAGAAGATGCCGGAGAGGCCTGGTTACCCCGAGAGGTTGCTCGGATGGAGGAACTGGGACAACAAGCTGAGCCGCTAGAAGTGTATCGAGACGACCAGCCAGAGTCTGGAGACACTGCAAAAGCTGGCGTTGAGTATTGTCCTGCTGTTCGACCCGTGCTATGAGGTGTTGTAACATGTTTTTCGCAGAAGGCTCCACTGGGGGATCAGACATTTGGACTGTTCTTACTGTCACGAAAACTGATAAATATTTAGTGAATCCCTTGTAGCTGCCAACTAGTGAGGTTCATTCAGGGGCGCGGAGTCTAATGGTAGGTGGTGTTCACCAGTGACCCCTGCAAGAGTGTATGGAATTTGCTGCACCTATTCCGCAGGTCACGGTTCCCAGAAGGAGTAGTGGCAGATCAATAGGCAGAGCCTGATACAGGGGAAGAGTGACAGTAAGTCAGAGAAATACTTAAGGTATTGGCAGGGAAGCCAATCTCATCGTAATGCTCTGCAGAGGTGAGTAACGGAGCTAATCGTGAAGAAGTGGCTGATTCATGGATCAAAACTCAGTGCACCCAACGTGAATACCGGTACAGTGGTAGTTCAAATAGAGTCAGTAACGGAATAGAACTGGGCTGATCTGTAGATGGTAACTCAGAGCATAGCAGGTGAATTACTGGTACAGCAGCAGTACAAATTGAGTGAATAGCGGAGTGGAACTTTAGCTGATTCGTAGGTGGTAACTCAGAGCAGCAGCAAGTGAATTACTGGTAATGCAGTAGTTCAAAGAGGCAGTAGTGGAGTAGAACTTAGCTGATCCGTAGATGGTAACTCAGAGCTACAACAGGTGAATTACTGGTACAGCGGAAGCTCAAGTAGAGGCAGTAGCGGAGTAGAACTTAGCTGATCTGTAGACGGTAACTCAGAGCAACAGCCGGTGAATTACTGGTACAGCGGAAGTCCTAATAGAGACAACGAAGAGAAGCTTCAGCTGATCCAAGAATGATAATGCAGAGCAATAGCAGGTGTGTCAGACCGAAGGAAGCCAAATCCTTACTGAGAGTGAGTAACTCGAAGAACAGGCATCGGACAGAAGGAAATGGGAGGTTCAAATAGCGCTCCAAAGTGCCAGGACCAATGGGAACAGGTCGGAGGTCATAAGAGAGGGTGGTCGGTAACACATGCGCAGTACAAGAGACCAGATAGTGGCTGTTCATCCAGGGATGTAATCAGGATACCGTGATCACCGCTTATAGGAGAGAGGTAACAACGCTGGTGCCCATCCGTGGGGCCGGCTTGTGACAATAGTGGTATTTTCCAGGTTGAATAAGGTTCTTTCGGTTTCAAAAAGTTAATTTATTTTGAAGTCTACCTTTATTTTTACAATAAACATAATATAAAAGTGAAAGTAAATCAAATACTTAGCTTCCAATATGTTCAAGTAACAGTCAATTTCCAGGACCCCTTTTTCTTTCACACGAAAGCTAGAAAAACACAGGCACCTTTCTGCATCAAGGTCCAGTCATGAGGTCTCTCTAGCAGCAATCCAGCTTTTATATTCACAGAACAAATGGTCTTAGTATCAACTTACATTTAAGGGTATGAATATAATTTCTGACTCTCTATTGGTGTATTACTGAAAAGAAAGAATATATTCTCGCACATGTGCAGAAAGCATTTAAGCCACCCTAATAAAGTATGTAGAGATGTCTCGATCTTGCCTTTGATCAGATAGGCATTTTACAATACACACAGAAAAGTGTGAAAACAACAAAATGGAGCTCAGTGGCCATTGTGATAGGCCTGTAACATGGTACTGTGCAGTGTCCAAATGTACATAATGAAAATGACAAAGACAAGTGGTACTATGCAGTGTCCATATGCAGAACATGAAAATGGCATAAAGAGAAATGATATTGTGGAGCGTCCAGAAAAATTTCCCAAATGTACAGCGTGACCAAATGTACAGCATGAACATGACATAAACAGAAGTGGCACTGTGAAGTGTATTTATGTATAGCATGGAAATGACATAAAGAGAATTGGTACTGTGCAGTGTCCATACATTTAGCATAACAAAACAATTCAGAATTGTATAATGTAAAACGTAGTCCATCGATTTAATCTACGCCACCAATAAGAACAAAACCCCAGCTCTTGTGGTGGCCCTGGATGGAGAAAAGGCTTTCAATCGAGTCTCATGGTGCTTTAAGTCCTCAGTTCCGTCGGCATTTCTGGCCCCTTTCTAAAGGGTATAGCATCTTTGTACTTTAATCCTATGGCTGCCGTGCTGACTATCGGCTGTGATTCCTCCCTGTTCCTGATCTGTAATGGCACAAGGCCTTGATGATGGAGTCACTTGCAGCCAGAATACACAAAAATCCAAATATTAATGGCGTATCCACAGGTTCACAGACCTTCAAAATCTCACTATATGCGGACAATGTCCTGCTCACCTTCACAAACCCCCACATCTTGATCCCATCCCTAATGGCTGAGATCTGACATTACAGCCTTCTTTTAAATTTAAGAATAAACTCAAATAAAACCGAAGCTTTTGCTCTCAATCTCCCTCCAGATACTCTCCGAAACTTGCAAGCGTCCTTCAAGTTAAATTGACAAACTCAAAAAATTAAATTCTTAGTCATTAACCTGACAAAACAATATGACACACTGTTTGCGGCAAATTTCCCTCCCTTAGCTCTGACCTCCTGGAACTTGCACTTAATTTCCTGGGTGGACAGGGTGGCGGCAGTGAAAATGAATATTCTCCCCAGACTGCTCTATCTATTTCAAACGCTTCCAATTTGGGTCCCTTCCACCTATCTCGATGATATTCAATCCAATGTATCCCAATTTATCCGGTCGGGACGATACCGAGGGTCAGACAGAAAGTGCTCTTCCGACACTCCAAAAATGAGGGCCTGGGTCTTCCTTGTCTATATAAATACTTCTCATCTGCTCACTTCACACAGACTGTCCTGTGCATGCCACACCCGTACTAGGCTGTGGGTAGGTGTAGAAGCAGACTTACTGAGCATCATATCCCCCTATGTCCTCTATTGGCTGGATCCCAAAACTCTACCTCCTCTACACCACCTGCACAGTCCATTTCTTCCTTTCAACTTGGAGGTACTTTATTAGTATATGTATTAATACCATCTATTTATATCTTTGTATTCTGCAAAATATGTTAAAATTGATAGAATAAAGTGAGAAAGAACATTTTAAAATGTTGTAATTAAACAACAAGGGACTTCTATTCCCATGATGAAATGTCTGATTACTTTTTATAATTGGTCAACCATTCATTTATAATTTGTCTGTATTGGGCAATATTAATCTTTCAAAGATAAATCTTTCCAATCAAAAAATGACACACATTAGATAGCTAAGAACTCTGAGGTACAGCTAGAGGTCTCCAGATTGGTCTCATAATTTTTAGTTTTCCATTGAGTTTAATGAAAATAGATGGCTTTAAACTTTTATTTTTATTCACCTTATGCTGAGTCCTAACGATAGAAATATTTTGATCCTGAAAAAATATGCATTTTAAGTAGCATGCAAAAGTACATGTTTCTTAAAATATGTGCAACTCAGCATGCTACATTTAATGCGTCTACTGAATTTAGATACAGTTAAAGCTTTAAGTGTATAATATTCATGCAGCAAAGTAGCCAATCATCATCATCATCAAGTTGATGGGGTAATAAATGTTACAGGAATAAGTGCAAATATTTTTGCTTGGTGAATGTGACAAGGCCAAGCCTTACATTGAAAATATCGAGAAAGTCCGGGTTGTCAATCAGTGGGCAAATTCAACCACAGCGACCCACTCAGTTATTAAATGTCACTTGGTGGCCAGATCCAATATTGTTGTGATGTGCCGAGAGGGAGGGGGAGGCAGCTTACAGGAAGTGGGAAACAGCTGTGGACCCTGTGACATCAGTAAAGAGTGGAAGGGGTTAAAAACAGGAGGGTCAGGAGCAGTGTTCCCTCTAAGCTGAGCAATCTGGAAATGATAGAGTTAAACCTGTATCTTACTAGGAAACATCCTGCAGATTGTTAATGCAAACCTTTCGGGTGGAGCCCTCATTAGAGTGACATTTTAACTCTTTCCTTTCCAGATTGCTCAGCTTAGAGGGAACACTGGTCAGGTGGTGGACTCTGCCTGTTTACTGACCATTGTTCCAGCACCTCTCCAAACCATCATGTTCTACCTCCACACCTGTTACCACCTAAACTAAGCAATAACAATAATAAAAAGGGACCATGGCCAAAGGGGTTGACCCAGCGAGGGGACAAGGATCGTGTGTCTTTCGGGAAGAGACAAAAAGGGAATCTCTGAGGAAAGGAGGGATTGTTGTTTGAAGAATCTTTGAAGAGCAAGGACTTGGACTGATTGAGAGTAACCATATTCTCTCAGGGCCAGAAAGTATTGCTATAGCAAGAGATTCTCCAGATAGAGCGGAGTGTACCTCTAGGACTGATTCTGTCACCACTCCATCAGGAGAAACTCACAGATTCTGGGCAACTGGTGAGCCTTCATCAGTAGGGAGACAAATATCCAGGGTCCCACCAAGCTGGTGGAGAGTTGGCCAAGCAGGCGGGATCTTCAAAATACACAGACCTACCTACAGACCAGAATCTCTGGTCCTGCTGAGGGGTAACTTGCTGGGGACTTTGTTAGGGAGTTTTCACTTGCACTGGTGATTTTCTGGCACTTGTTCTATTTGGTGGGGGAACATGTTGTATTTTACTGAGTGTGTACACTTTGTTTTTTGCCTCCTTAACTGTGTGGCCTGTGAATCTAGATGGCCAGGTATCTAGAGAACTACGGTCCCAACCCCAGTGTCCTCACAGTAAACTACAGGCTAGACATGCTATCCAACGGCCTAGTATTGGAGACAGTACCCGTTAAATATGGAGTCGGATGGGAGAAAGGATCTGTACATTAAATTTAAGTAAAAGAGGGAAATAAGTTATTGCAGCAATTCAGTGGTGATTACCCCATCATAGCTTAGTAAAAGTACATGATCACACAATTGAGTTTCAAACATGCCAGATATCCAAAACCATTGAACACTAAAAACTAGACAATCCCTTTTCTGTGTTTAAAAATGGCAGTGCTATTAATGGTGTGGATGATCATCTTTTAGAACCATGTATTTTGTAGAGAATTTTATTTAATTATTAAATTATTTAAAATGTATTTTGTTCTGTATGAGCAGAAATTCAGATATGTAATTACCTATATTTTATTAAGAGAAAATAGGAAGATGAGTCTTTCTGCTCTTGCACTTGAAGAACAACTAGTGTGAGACATTTTAGGAATGACCCTAATGTAAAAATACCCCTATGTCTCCCACGTCCTCTTTCAGCCACAAATATTTACACAGTTCTATGGTGGTGTAGCACATCACAGCAAAGAAAACTATGCAAAATATTCTGCTTGTTATTACAATGCCCACATTTAGGAACATGGTCTTCAATGGTTGAGACTGAAAATAAAGAACAAAACAAAAAAGAGTTTATTTTAGTTCATTTACTGAAAATCCCAAATTATACACTTATTTTAATTGTTTTATTTTTCTAAGCAAAACCACAGCTTGGCAACTATTAGAAGTTATATTTCTTATATGTGAGTTTGACCACTTCTTTGATGCCTCCCTACATTTCAACCTTTCACATTGAAGGAGTGATGTACAGCAACCAATGTATACACTTTCTTTAAAAATGTAAAGCTGGAGTAAATATCAGGGGTGAACACTTTATCGCTGGACGATGTATTTCATTACACTGGTCTAACAATGTGTTTAACAATATAAAGTGTGCCTTCAGGGTAAAATGTGTTCCATTTGAAAGTATACTCCAAGAGCTGTTGTCTGCCACATAAAAGGACATGTAAAAATAAATTCCTTTTACATGGAGAACAAGGCTCTGTGGCCCTCCTGTAAACATGAACTTGTTTAAAGATCAACTTTTCTTGCATGAGGGTGCAATTAGTGTACCTAGCCCAAATTCAGCAAGACACAAATCGCCCAGGTCCTCTCATCAGAAAATGGTGCACTAGTGCAGATGCCAGCATCATGGCCTACAAATCCACTTACATAGCCAAGTAAGCAGGTCTATTGGTGGAAAAGGTAGTAAATTACACCATGAAATGTCACAGGGGCCGAATGCCAATAAAAGTAGCACTTTTGTAAAGGTCCTTTGATATCACTTATCCCAGACCTGGAAAGGTACAAACAGTGCAAGCACTCCGTTTTGTACATCATTAATTTTATTTGGATTAATTTTATATATTAATAATTAATTTCCATGTATTAAACAGCTAAACACGGGTCTAATTAGGACTAAATCATTACCATGTATTTATTTTATACAGATGTAATGCGGTGGGAAAAATGGAACAAAGGGTGTGCTACTGGGTTAGGGGGAACTGAAAAGGTAAATCTGGTAAGTGAAACAAAAGAACAGCACAATATTGGCGAACAGAGAGAAAAGTTGTAATTGATTAATAAGGTGGAGTGGAGAGTATAAGAAGCAGGACTTCCTTATTACCTCAATCACACAAATTGCTAAGTAAAGTAACAATTTAAGTGCAGTGAGCGGTTAATTTGGAGTAGTCATATGGTGTAATATAAGGAAAGTGACCAGTAAACTAAGGGGTAGATTTCATCATCAACATTTATTTATATAGTGCCACCAAATTCCGTAGCACTTTACAATTGGGAACAAACATTAATAAAATAATACTGGGTAATACATACAGACAGAGAGCTTACAATCTATGGAACAATGGGAGTTTGGAACACAAGGACACATGCTACATCATATTGCACACTGGACCAGCTAGAATGCAAAGGTAAAAGTATTCAGTGGGCTGTGTGATCAGTCACACATCAATGTTGGTCAGAGGGTTGTTGTCTTGTGTTAGCTGTGTAGAGGGTGCTAATAGGGTAACCTAGGGAGATTAAGATGGTGGTTGAGGAATATCATAAGCTTGCCTGAAGAGGTGGGTTTTCAGAGAACGCTTGAAGATTTGAAGACTAGAGGAATGTCTTACTGTGCGAGGGAGGGAATTCCACAAAGTGGGTGCAGCCCGAAAAAAGTCCTGTAACCGGGAATGGGAGGATGTGATGAGAGTGGAAGAGAGACGCAGATCTTGTGGAGAACGGAGATGTCGAGTTGGGAGATATTTTGAGACAATTGAGGAGATGTATGTAGGTGCAATTTTGTTGAAGGCCTTGTATGTTAGTAGAAGAATTTTATATTGGATTCCTTGAAATACAGGCAACCAATGTAGAGACTGACAGACTGGCTCAGCAGAGGGAAAACAGTTTGCAAGGAAAATTAATCTAGCCGCTGCATGCAAAATAGATTGCAGGGGTTCAAGTCTGACTTTGGGAAGACCAGTAAGGAGGGAATTGCAATATTCGATGCGGGAGATGATGAGTGCATGAATTAAGGTTTTTGCAGTGTCTTGTGTGAGATACATGCGCATTCTGGAAATGTTCAAGGATCACACCTAGGCAACGAGCTTGCGGGGTGGGACTTATGGTCATGTTATCAACAGAAATAGAAATGTCAGGCAGGAAACTTCTGTTATTGGGTGGGAATATTATTAATTCAGTTTTTTAAAGTTTTTATTTGAATTGGCGAAAAAAGAGGATGATTGCTCTTCTGTGACAACAGGGAATCACTGAGTAAGGCGTAAGATGTCAGAAAACAGTCACTTGTTGCCTTAATCAAAATATATTAATCCCTTGTGTTTGTTGCAAACTATTCTGTCAAAAGTACTTTCAGATTATAGAATAGCTTATGACAAGTTTAATATATTATTGTCCTTATTGTCCTGATTTAGTGTGTAATCATGATAATATACTGAGCATGTATAACAAATAGTGCATGTATACATATATATATATATATATATATATATATATATATATATATATATATATATACATACACATACACACTACATAGACAAAAGTATTCAGATGCTTGACCATAATGCTAACAGGGATTGTGATGACATTGTATTCAAATACATATACTTTACTATGGCATTGGTCCCCCTTTTGCAACGATAACAGCTTCCACTCTTCTTGGAAGGCTTTCCACAAGATGTTGGATTGTTTCTGTGTTAATTTGTGCCCATTCATTCTGTAGAGCATTTAAGAGGTCAGACACTGATGTTGGACGAGAAGACCTGGCTCACAATCTCCTTACCAGTTCATCCCAAAGGTGTTGGATGGGGTTAAGGTCAGGGCTCTGTGTCAAGTTCTTCCACACTGAACTCATCAAACCATATCATTGAAGTTCGTGCTACAAAGCCCCATACCATTATCCCTCCTCCACTAAATTTCACAGTTGGCAATGTAGTCAGACTGGTAACATTCTCCCGGTATCTGCCAAACCCAGATTTGTCCATCTGACTGCAAAACAGAGAAGCGTGATTCGTCCACAGAACACGTTTCCACTGCTCCACAGTCCAGTGTCGGTGTGCTTTACACCACTCCATCCGACGCTTGGCATTGGTCTTTGTGATGGGAGACATGCATGCAGCTGATTGACCATTCCATTAAGCTCCAGCTGCACAGTTTTTGGGCTTGCATTAATGCGAGTGGATGTTCAGAACTTTTCAGCTATGGAATCGGTAGAGAGTTGGCTACTTTTACACACCATGCTCCTTAGCAGTTGTTGACCTTGCTCTGTGAGTTTACAAGGTCTTCTGCTTCTTGCTGAGTTGTTGTTGTTTCTAAACACTTCCACTTTCTAATAATATCACTTACAGTTGACCTTGGAATATCCAGAAGGGATGATATTTTACAAACCGTCTTAATGCAAAGGTGGCCTCCTAGCACAGTACCATGCTTGGAGTCACTGAGCTCTTCAGAACAACCCATTTTGTATCACAAATGTTTGCAAATGGAGACTGCATGGCTAGGTGCTTGAGTACACCTCTGGCAACGGGTCTGATTGAAACACCTCAATTCAATAATTAACAGGTGCAGCCTAATACTTTTGTCCATATATTTGAAATAATGCAATTTGCGACTTTTTTCGCTATTTTAGTCATGTCAAATAGCACATGTACTTTAGAGGCATTATTTTACAAAACCTTTTTAAGCATTCACTTCGTACCATGCCAACTGTAAACAAGGAATCCCAGTTGTTATGTTTATACATACCAACTAGCAATCCATAAGAGCGACTTACGTGATTCCTTTGTTTGACCAGGCTTTATACCACCTAAGTATAACACATCTATTGACCTCCACGTCAGATAGCCCACCATTATGTGTTAATCACTAAACAATTACCAATTTATCATTTACTTCACTTTACTGCATTATCTGCATGAACATATAATCCATTAATCCTTTTCTCTCAGTTATCTAAACATACAAAACAGACAGAAACAAATCTGTTACTTTACAAAGATAACGTTGGGATCAAATATACAGTGCATAAAATGCTTGAATTCAATACAGATAATACATTGTAGTTTCAGTAGACATGATGTTAATGTAGATTTTACTATACTTCTTCAGAAATGAGCTCATAATATCCTATTCTGTAGCTGTGTTAACCCTATTTCAGCAATCCTTATTTGTATATTTAAATTCAGGGATTTATTTATATATATATATATATATATATATATATATATATATATATATATATATATATATACATATACACACATACTAATGTGTATGCATGCTCTGAGACAGGCATGTTTGAGTGTATTGTCAGTCATTGTTCTTTGTGTAATGTGTGTTTAAATGTAATAAGAGAAAGAGAACAGCATTTCTGAAGGGAATGTGTTTAAGTGGGAGATAGCAAGCACATGTGTTAGGGTGTTTAAATAGGAAGCATTTATGTATGTGTGCAAAGAGGATGTGTTTAAGAGGGAGATAGATGAGCATGCATCATGCATGTGTGTAATGAAGATAAGTGTCTATATGCATGTGTGTGTGCATGTAAGTAAGAGGTGTGTATAAGGAGAGCATGTATTAGTAAGAAACATGTGTTAAGGCCTAAGGGATAGTACAAGCATGTCAGAGCAAGTAGGAGGGGGAGATGGACCAGCATATATAAAAAGCATGCCTTTGAGAGTCCATTGTAGTGCAGGTAAGGAACCAGCCCTAAAAAGTTACTTAATAGAGTAAATGATTAAGAAAGAAATAGTCATTTATGGCAAGGATATAGAAATAGTTAGATGACAGGATTAGAGTTAAATAGTTAGTAGAAATAGAAAGAAAGTTTACATATTTAAGCAAGCAAAATATATTATAAATTGCAGACAGAATACATATAATAGAAAAATTAATAGAAATACATGGAATACATGCAAGCAGAGTGTATAAGATGCAGGCAGATATTAGCATTAATAAGAAGATAAAAGTTAACAGAAATGGTGGAAAAAATGCAGGCAGAGAATATAAGATGCAGGCAGATACAGACAGATAGGGTATAAAATTAAGAAAGTTACGTAATATAGAGAACTTATTGCAGGATAAACTTACACTGGAATGTTGCAGTCTGTGTCCAGTGAAATGTCCTAGCTCCCAGGTGTGTGTGTGTGTGTGTGTGTGTGTGTGTGTGTGTGTGTGTGTGTGTGTGTGTGTGTGTGTGTGTGTGTGTGTGTGGTCAAAAGAGGACTATTTCAGGTTGTGTTTGAGCTTATAAATCTTTGTACAAAATGCATTGGTTCAGGTAGGGGGTGTTGACCTCTGCCACACCCCCACAACTGGACATTGCCTGTCTCTGTGCTTAGGTGTACTTCCTGTCCTGTTGAGTATATGTTTTTCTTTGTTGGAATCTAACTTCCTGTGGAGCACTCGTTTGAGACAATTTCTTTGTTTGACATGCTTTGCCCAAATGCCACATGTATTCTGTTTGTTTGCCAAGCTCCTGCTTTCAGCCAGTTCATATCTTAATCTGCACATAAGTTTAGCACGTGCAAACAGCAGTGGAACGTTAGTGGCTATTATGCATGGCTCAAACTCTGCCCACTGTGACTGCTTCATTATAGGCACAGTAGCAATGATATAGGAGCTCCTCCACACATATAAAAAGGCTGTGTCAGTGGTTGAAGTGTAAGTGATGGTGTCATATGCCAGCTACTTACTAGTCATCTGAAACTGCAAATATGTTTTTGTTATTTTATTCATTGTATTAGCTTGATGTGGCTCAAAGGAATACTGTGTCCAGCCATGGGTTAAAACATGAAATAGGGAGAATAAAATACTTTATCTCTTTGATTGTTCCTAAATTCTTCTTCTCTGCCCATGAGGTATTTGTGGATAGAAAATTCCAGGCAGATGAGTGCCAAATACCAATTTATGGCATGGGTTGTAAAAGCTGAAGCCCTTGAAATCTCTCTTTAAGGTCATATCAATATCAATAACATCCCAAAACAGACCCATTGCATTCTTGGTGATTCTGTGATATCTTAGGACATCTCAACCTGGTGACAGAGCAGCTAACATAAGTTTGAGAAAATATTTTCCTGTGTGCTTATTTCTCTTTATTCAAATGTCATACTTACAGGAATCATGTCTGGTATGTAAATGAAGGGAACTGTTGTGTGCAGGGAATATCATGTCTGTAGGACATTCTGGCAAGAAGTTAGGCCATTGTAAGGTAAACTTGACTTGAAAGGTGTTTGAACAATGGTCATAAACAATTAATTTGCATTTATCCAAGTTTTCCTGTCCTGACATCACATTGGAAGGAGGGGGCTGTGTTTACCTGCAGCATAGTTAAAATGTCTTGTAAATCTAACAGATTTGTACACTTTTGGAAAACATTTTCATATTCAGAAGTGTTCCAGTAGTCATGTTCTCCAAGCAGACAACAAACTGATCATTTGTGAGCTTTTGTTAAATATTTGCCATTTTAAGCATTAAGGATTTTTTTCCATATTAAATATCATTTAATAAATTCAGGTCTATGAACATATTAAATGATATTTAATATGGAAAAAAAATCCACAAAAAAAAATATTTTTTGCTACAGATATTGATCTTGTGGCCCATTTCGACAGTTTGTATATCCAATTACCATGTTTTCATGAGAGTGTACAGAACTGAATTATGTTCATTGTCAAAAAATATTTGATTAATATAATTGACATTGTAGACAACTTATACTGTTGACAAACTGCTCCTCATACTGTATTGCTATGAACCTTCTGATCTACAAATTGGTTACATGTTATGCTTATATGACCTTCAAAACCAGTTACACCTGGACCTGCAGGAGACAAATTAATACAATTGATGTTATAATTCTACTAAAATGCCCCTAAACAAAAATAAAAAGATTAGTTAACCACCTCCCCACTATTAAACTAAGAGGTCCTGCTGAAGTATGCAGAAATTAAGCTTGCATGGTTACATCAGTATTAAAAGTCAGTTTTATTGTATTTCAAGACGGAATTTAAAAGTTCAGACACATTGCATTAGGGAGACTTAGTACAGCATTTCCTTGTACAAATAAATAAATGTATATCTATTTACCTAGTAAGTGAGCCACTAACCACTTATACAAAACATATACTGCATTTCATTATTTATTCCACTTTGAAGTGTAATAAAACTGTGTATTTGTCTTTTACAACAGCTGTGATCCTGCAAGCTTGCTTTCTATATTTAGTAGATGGGTTAAGACTGACCATAAAATGGTGAAACTCCAGCATGAAATTGTTTGAAATGACGCGTGCCAGTAAAATTCATGGTTTTCAGCGTGCTACAGTAGTCAGGTCATTCTTAACTTTGATGTATTCATTTGTTTTCTCTTTTTTTAGCAAGGTCAATTGACCCACTGTCAAGGAACCAAAGTTGATTGCAAGGTCCGAACTTACAGTGATACATAAACCACTCAGCAGATGCACTATGTATTGATACTTCTTGGAGCACTTACAGCTTGCCATGAGAATGTACTAATCTCTGTCTTAAGGGTCCTTGTCTGAATTTGAGGAAAGTTAAAGAAAGACACATATGTAGGTGGTGCTATACAGTGGCAACTGACAACCACAGGAGACCTTAAGATTCTCTCTTGTAAACTAGTAAAGGAGGTACAGTCAAGTCCATAAATATTGGGACATGAACACAATTCTCATATTTTGGCCTCTATACACCACCACAATGGATTTGAAATGAAACAAACAAGATGTGCTTTAACTGCAGACTTTCAGCTTTAATTTGAGGGTATTTACATCCAAATCAGGTGAACAGTGTAGGAATTACAGCGGTTTCTATATGTGCCTCCCACTTTTTAAGGGACCAAAAGTAATGGGATAAACTAAACAATCCTACATCAAACTTTCACTTTTTAATACTTTGTTGCAAATCCTTTGCAGTCAATTACAGCCTGAAGTCTGGAACGCATAGACATCACCAGACGCTGGGTTTCATCCCTGGTGATGCTCTGCCAGGCCTCTACTGCAAATGTCTTCAGTTCCTGCTTGTTCTTGGGGTATTTTCCCGTCAGTTTTGTCTTCATCAAGTAAAATGCATACTCAATCGGATTCAGGTCAGGTGATTGACTTGGCCATTGCATAACATTACACTTGTTAGCCTTAAAAAAAACTCTTTGGTTGCTTTTGCAGTATGCTTCGGGTCATTGACCATCTGCACTGTGAAGCGCCGTCCAATGAGTTCTGAAGCATTTGACTGAATATGAGCAGATAATATTGCCCAAAACACTTCAGAATTCATCCTGCTGCTTTTGTCAGCAGTCACATCATCAATAAATACAAGGGAACCAGTTCCATTGGCAGCCATACATGCCCACGCCATGACACTACCACCACCATGCTTCACTGATGAGGTGGTATGTTTTGGATCATGAGCAGTTCCTTTCCTTCTCCATACTCTTCTCTTCCCATCACTCTGGTACAAGTTGATCTTTGTCTCATCTGTCCATAGGATGTTATTCTAGAACTGTAATGGCTTTTTTAAATATTGTTTGCCAAACTCTAATCTGGTCTCCTGTTTTTGTGGCTCACAAATGGTTTACATCTTGTGGTGAACCCTCTATATTCACTCCTGTGAAGTCTTCTCTTGATTGTTGACTTTGACACATATACACCTACCTCCTGGAGAGTGTTCTTGATTTGGCCAACTGTTGTGAAGGGGTTTTTCTTCACCAGGGAAAAAATTCTTCTGTCATTCACCGCAGTTGTTTTCCGTGGTCTTCCGGGTCTTTTGGTGTTGCTGAGCTCTCCAGTGCGTTCTTTCTTTTTAAGAATGTTCCAAACAGTTGATTTGGCCACACCTAATGTTTTTGCTATCTCTCTGATGGGTTTGTTTTGATTTTTCAGCCTAATGATGGCTTGCTTCACTGATAGTGACAGCTCTTTGGATCTCATATTGAGAGTCGACAGCAACAGATTCCAAATGCAAATGTCACACCTAGAATCAACTCCAGACATTTTACCTGCTTAATTGATGATGAAATAGCGAGAGAATAGCCCACACATGTCCATGAAATAGCTTTTGAGTCGATTGTCCAATTACTTTTGGTCCCTTAAAAAGTGGGAGGCACATATAGAAACCTTTGTAATTCCTACAACATTCACCTGATTTGGATGTAAATACCCTCAAATTAAAGCTGAAAGTCTGCAGTTAAAGCTCATCTTGTTTGTTTCATTTCAAATCCATTGTGTTGGTGTATAGAGCCTAAAATATGAGAATTGTGTCGATGTCCCAATATTTATGGACTTGACTGTACGTGAGGAAGAATCACTGCTAGATTTTAGACTGCACAGAGTTGAGAGTTAACCAAAAAGTAGTGTTGACATTTGTGGTAGAGAGAGAGAGGTATTTCTATATGCTTTCCATATGATACAGAGTCTACTTGAGCAGTGGTTACTACATGTACTGTAAAGACTGCACAATGTCCTTGAATAATGCAGTGGAGCAGCTGGTAAAAGACCTGAACAAAGATAGGAAATTTTATGACATCAGCTGCAAACAGTTTAAATAATCTTCCCAATATGGTGCTAAGGTAGATCATGTGACATGAAAGTGACAATATACACCTTGCATGCTATTATTAGCTACACTAGTACTGACATTCTATTAATAATCAATGCAAGTAACATAACCTAGTATTATAGGATAACTCCATAAGTGCTAGGCACTCTCATATAGGAACATAGAGGATCAACAAGGGGAGAATTATTTTTGTTTCCCCTAGTTTTATTCTATTGCACTTTTCTATTCACTTATTTTAACTAATATTTCAAATTCCTAATTAAGTATTGCCATGCCTAGTTAATTGTATTTTAAAATAATATAAATTAAATGTATTCTTTTAATGTACTTATATTAAACAAGATAGGAATGGGAATGATAATGCTATGGGGACTCACACAGAGTGCAGAAAAAGACGTGACAGGACGTACCAGGGAGTGGTAGACAGATGTGGGACAATAGGTAGAGAGGAACCTGCCCGCGTGGGCAGTTAAAGTGAAGAGGGTCATAAGCAGACAACTGTGTGATGACTATTAGAGAAATAGTTAAACTCTTAAGCAGACATGTATGATGGAGCCGATACGTGCAGAGCTTGGAAGGTAAGCGTCCCTTTGAAGGTGATCCTAGACTTGATAGGAAGCCAAGAGAGGGATTTAAAGAGGATATGTGCTGGGACCAATCTGGGAGAAAATCAATTGTAATTGCAGAATTTTGGAATATAATGGAGAAATATAGGAGACTGTTAGTAAAAGGTTACAGTAATCCTCTGAGAAAAGTGGATCTTAGCTATATTACCAAGAAAAAAATTGGTTTTATTCAGATTATGATAATAAGCGGATCAAGAGAGTTGGACCGTCACACCCAAGTAGCGCGCTTTGGAGAAAAGACCATTGATTAGGATTTCAAAGAGGAGTACCACGCTAGGCTTTCAGAAGAAATATGAAGCACACATTTTTCAAAATTTTAAATTTGGATCATTGGTATATTGTATATACCAATGATATGGTATATTGTACATTGTATAATCTGCATACAGGTTATACTTGAGTCCAAAAGTGATAGCATATATAGAGAACAGGAGCAATCCCAGAAACAAGCCATGGAGCACACCAAACAAAGAGTTTAACTAAGGGTCAAGGCATGTTCACAAAAGAGACAGAGAAGGAAAATTGAGAGAGGTAGATGGAAAGCCAACAAAGCTGTCTTTCTGACTCCAAGAGACTGTAAAATTTGAGTAAAGTAAGAGAGTTGTCAATGGTGTTGAAAGGCAGTCAAGAGGTCAAGTAGGATAAGCATTTGAAGCGTTTGATACTTAGAGAGGGAAATCTCTTCAGTATACAAAAGCCAAATTGCGGAGGGTCCACAAGGCAAACGGAATTAAGAAATATAACCATGCATGAGAAAAACAACCAATAATTCGGAGGCATGTTAGACAAGACACAGGACAACATGATTATGTGGCTAGATAGTGTTTAAGATGTTCATTATTAGTATCACTGTATTCATGTCTGAACACAACTTGCATTGAGCATATTTCTGGCCATATTCAAATCCAAGCCTATTACAAGATATGTTTCGATTTGAATCAGGGTGGAATTACACGCTGTTTAAACAGTACTTCCCCTACATAGATATACAGAACAGACTGCAGTATTATTATTATTATCATCATAAATTTGTAAGGCTCCACAGTGCTTCACCGTACAGTAGTGAAAACAGGACACACATAAAAAAAGGACAAACAAGGCAGACAAAATAAATGCAGACATGAAAACAAACAAAGGGCATGGAGGACCCTGCTCATTAGAGAGCTTACTTTCGAAGTGGAAGAGAACACAACTGAAATACGAGGAGCAAGTATGGCTTAGAGTAGAGATTGGGACAGTTGTGAGGGTGTATTGGTGTGAATATTATCCTCAGGGATAAGGTAAGCTTTAATAAAAAAGATATGAGTTTTTAGAGAACGTCTAACGATTTAAATTCTGTGGGAAAGCCTGATTGGGTTTGGGAGAGAATTCCATAAGTGGGGAGCAGCGCGGGAGAAGTCTTGTAGGTGCGAGTGAGAAGTGGTTACCAGTGACAAGACAAGGTGCAGGTAGAATTAAGAAGCACATACGGTACATAAATATAATAAAATTTCAAATCAGAAAGCTAAACTTTTATTTGAAAAAAAATTAAAACAACAACTGTATTATAATCATTTATATGAATATTTATTTTCAAATATAATGTTTTTTACATTTTTATGTCAATAAAGATTTAAAAGCCTACTGTACATTTAATGCATTTTTATAGTGCATCTAGTTATTATGAGCTAGTTATACTGATACGCATGTGTATAATGTTTAATTCAAAGTCTATGTCATGTGAGTTATCACTATCAATAAGCATTTACAACTGACCTTTAGTGAATGCTAAAGATATGGCTCAAATCAAGTGTACTTACGAGAAACAGAGGACTTGAATCTGCCGCATCTACTTTGGCACGCCCTAACTGTATATGGCCTACTTTAGTCCATCCCTTACCTTCCCTGTTCCAAGTCGTACATAGTTGTAAGTGCGGACATGAATTGCATGCAATTGATTTCATTGGCATAATGTCTGGTTTTGGACATGCGCAGAGCTATTTGACACAAAGTACACTGCAAACAGCCATATGTCCGAACATCAATCAGGCCCAGAACTTGAAGAATAGCTCAGAAATGTGTCTATAAGTTACACTTCAAGTGTATGCCTACATCTAACTACATCAGTAGGTTTCTGTGCCTACATCACAGATGATGTTTTGTTCTTATACGTATACATAATCCCAGACATGGCTGACTATATACCCTTAATTTGACAAAGCATTAAAAGTATACGCAGCAGTTTAACTTTTTTTTTTAAAGTGAGTGGATTGAGGACATGGCAAATCATTTACAGATACTGAACAGACATATCTAGAAGTAAATTAAATCAACCTGCTATAATACTGTCTATATTTCTCTCTCTTCAAATAAATGGTATCATATAACCTTGCATATAATCTCTGCATAACATTTATGTGAGAGCATAAAACACAACACAGCAGTAAGTAAAACAAGATGTGTGTTTCCGAATATATGTTATGCCAATAAGGGTATATTCTGAGCAAATGGAGATGACCTGAAATTGACTCAGTAGGACAGGAGAGGCCTGATGAGCGAAGAGGAAAATTAGAAAAAGGCTGTTGCAACAGAAGCAATTATATGATGGATTTTAGCTTGCAAAGTTCATCTTTTTATATCAAGAAAACACATTGTTGAAATATTGTATGGGTTCCAGGACAAGATTGTACTGGGGATTTAACATTTGAGACTGAACATTGTAGAACATTTACCTTATATTCTTTGCATATCAACTTTTCCTCAAAAGAAAATGTGAAAGGATCTTTCAGTACAAAGAGTAAAACAAAAAAACGATTTGGAAAATTAATGCTTGAGGGACAGGCGGTTTCATCTGTGTTATGTTGATGTGTATAACATAGCATTGATGAATGGATGCCTGGAGAGCTCAATTGCTGGTCGACTTCTCAGGAAGAAGCCTAAACTACATTCTTTTGCAGCACAGCTGACTTGTGTGTTGACTGCAAATCTGTTTTCCAATTTACTATGCATGGATGTTTTATAAGCGCGCTCTCAATAAACTAGAATTCCATATTTATGCTATATATCGAGGCTACATTTTATAACTTGCAAAACAATTTGGATGTCTGCAAAGTTTCAGTGTCTAATATCCTTTTTGACATATGATGTTTGTAATGGCAACCAGACAAATATATGCCCGAGATCCTGCTGAACTTCACAGCTGGAAATATTCACAGGAAATAGGAAGAACAGCTTTGCATTTTTTATGTAGGAAAGAAAAAAAAAACACTGCAATTTATCCTGCGAAAGACACATTTTCCTTCACTCTCAGGCCTATTTATTATGAAACTAGTAGTCTACACAATGAATACTTGGACTGGGATAACATTAATACACATGACTAGCTATACTACATTTCTCCAGTCCATGTTTCAAAAGCAATAGCATCAACTTTTTTATATTACCATATATAAAAGTCTGGGTGATAGTACACTATACATTATACCTTAAATAGCATATCTATTTTTTATTAACCACTTCAAGACAGCAGTGTTTTCAACTCTTTATAACCCACCTACATTTCACATATTACAATGTATTTTATTTCTCAGTCCATGAACATGAACTCTATATTGTATTTTTCAGGACAGCTAGGTCTTTCTTATGGTAGCACATTAGAATTAATATTTTTTGAGCATTATATAATTAGCTAAAATATGAAGAGATTCTTCCCATCGCTAGTTTCATATACTTACAAAAATTCCAACGATTCACCCTAAACTCTAATTAACTAGTTCTCTTGGCTATTAGGATTTCAAATATGTACTTTATACTAGGTATGCTACACTTATAAGTCCCTAGATCTAAGATGTATATTTTACTTTTATATCCACACCCCCACTGCATATGTGTGCAAATTCTTCTTCACATGACGCAATCTAGGTATGATGTGGAGAGACTTAGGGAAGGGAGAAAGTTTTAATTTAGTTGAATATTAATATTTAAATGATTATTGAAATGTATTGTTTTCAAATAACTTTTTTATCTGGTCTCAGTACACTTTGTGGACACCCAATATTTAGGTGAGTCGATAGTGGATCAATAGTGGATGCACAATACTACTATAAGAGCAAGTGTTATTTGGATCTAATGGCAGCTAATATATAATGCTACACTGGTATTGGGGACCCCATCATGCAAGGACCTCCTTGTGAAGTCCTCATGACATCACCAGGTTACCGAGCATCCTGTTGCTGAACGTGGAAGCACTTTGCACTTCCTCATCCAGAAAAACTTTTTTCTTTGTGCCGTGTATGATAAGTTGTGAGAGGTTAATTTAGATTAAGGGAGAACCGAAGGCAAGTGATCTAAGGAACAGGGATTGATTTGCTTGGGTCCTACATATTCAGGGGACTCTTGAGGTGCCATTGGAGCGGGAGTGCACAGTTGCTACTACCAACCAAATAAGGGCATATCTAGTACCGGTCTGGGCCGGACTGACCATCTGGTAGTTCTGGCAAATGCCAGAAGGGCCAATGGTTAGATGGGCCACTGAGCATTGGTCATTACTTTCTTCCAGGACCTGACTGCCATGTCGGGTCTCAGGAAGGCTATAGATTTAGTGTTGGAGCTGGTTTGGAGGCATAGAGTGTTTATTAGTTGTGCAGCTTTCCAGAAGGTGAACAGTATCTATCCCTTTTCCAAACAGGGCCCCAGACTTCCAGGATTTGGCCAAGCAGTAACTGAGCAAAGTGGGGGAGTGTCTTTATTTAATGTGGGAGTTAGACTATTAATTTAATGGTGAAGTGTAGGTGATGGTTAAATATTTAATGGGTGGTATTTTATTTGCAGGGTGATGGTGGGGCAATTTAAATTATTGGTGGGACTATTTAAATTAATAGTGGAGCCTATCAATTTAAGATGGGATGATTGGACCTTTAATGCTAGCGTGGTTTGGGGACTATTAATTGAATGTGGGCCTGTTTGGAGGGAAATAGATCTATTTATCAAATGTGAATACTATTACTTTAATATTTGGGCTGGAGGAAGACCTAAGTATAAAAAGTGGGTGCTATTAATTTAATGCCGAGGCAGGTTGGAGTTTTCTAAATTTCATGTACCCATCAACTACAAACATCACCTAAAGACACCAGCAACCACAGGTGTTGAAAGTGACAAGAACAGGTGGGAGAGAGCAGGACAGTCTTCCAACTGTTCTGAATCTGGGGCAGTCCCGAATTTTGGTGACTGTCTCGCTTAGTCAGGATTTGGTCCGACTGCAAGGACAGTTGGCAGGTATGTCAACTTCACACTGTACTGCTCGTGAAGGCAGAGCTGCGTGCACCAAACAGTAGTGCACACACAGTATTGCCTGTGTATTTTTCTAAAATGATAACTATGTTACATCATAGCCCCCCCCATCTAAAGTACCCCTGCCCCCCCCCCCCCCCCCAGAGCCTTAATCCAGCTCTGGGACAGGGTGTCAGTTTTTTAAAGCAAAAGAGCTCTTTGCAATTTTATAAATCAGCCTCTGTGTTCAGTACTGTAATAGAACAACACTTTATAATCTATTGCTATAATATGATATAAATATATACCCCATTATAATCAGCCAGGTATGTAAAGAAAAAGGTGCTGTAGGGGGAAGGAACATACAAAATAAAATGCAATATAAAGTGAGGTATGCTTTGGTTGCATTATCTATTTTCATTATTTATTTTCATTATTTAAGATTTATCATTTATAATGATAAAGTACCGCTGGGTTAAGCAACACTTAAAAAACATTATGGTTGTATGCATTTTCCTGGTGCTCCAGGTGCTTTGCACAACAAGGGAAATGATCAGGGTGGGCAGAAGACCAAGTGTGATACATAAGTTTGTGCTGATGCACCAGCAATGCCACATCATCGCCAATATCACGCATGGAGCCCACAGAAGCTGGACCTGTGTGCTTTAAATGCTAGGGATGATTTTTAGTCGTAGTCCAGCCCTTGCATAGGTGCAGTGTCTGCGGCTTCAATGGTGCCCACAGCTATGAGCAATGCATGGGGCCCATACAACAATGATAGTTCTCCCCATGCAGGAAAAGTAAATATATGTAAAGTTAATTACATAGAGCCTAAGACCCACCATAAATGTACTGTGGCTGATCAGGAGTAGGTAAATTCAATTTGGGAGGCATGCTGTCAATGATTTAGATAAGGTGGGACTTTTCTAAGTTTCAGCCAGAGGTTTCATTTGCCCTGCCTCATGTATCCTCAACCTCTACAGTCTACAGCTACATTAGTAGGCAACCAGGCTCAGAAAGCAGTATGTGGTTTTAGTATTGAATCATAGTTTCTGTTTGGGTTTGTCACC
This sequence comes from Mixophyes fleayi, assembly GCF_038048845.1. Classification (NCBI taxonomy): domain Eukaryota; kingdom Metazoa; phylum Chordata; class Amphibia; order Anura; family Limnodynastidae; genus Mixophyes; species Mixophyes fleayi. The sequence continues at coordinate 179,270,018 of NC_134406.1, forward strand.
CAGAAGTTTATCAGTTTCACAATGCCAAATCTGTGTAGTCTCACAGGTGACAATGTGATTTTCTGAAATCTCATTGACTGAAGTCCAGCAATTTCATTGGATGCTCTATTTGTATTAGATTAAATTGCTTGGGTTTCAACCAATGAATCTGCAATTGTAGCTGCCAATAGTAACAAATGTGTAAGCCAATGGATCCACCCACTGACTACCACTCAAAGAGTTATATTCAAAAGACAAACGAGGTGCTACACTTTATTATGTATATTTTATGAGAAGTTACAGTCTGGTGAATGGACAGGATAATGCAAAGTGAGAAATTACAAAAATAGCACACAAAGCAAAATAATTAATGAACAGTTTTGAAGAAAAAGGGTATAGGAAGAAATTAGCTACATAAAAAGCTAATGGTGTAAATGGGATTGGGCTGTAATTTTGGTGACAGTTAGTGTATGTTCAGGTATGTTTTTGTGAGAGGGTGCCCCCCAAGCCCGTAAAGAGGGTGAAGAAAAGAAGAAGAGACTCTTTTGTCCCAGGAGCCAGTGACGATAAGTTCCTCTTCTTTCAGGTCCCAGCGCCGGCGGCAGAGAATTGGCTATGACTTGCTGCCAGCTGTCAGGCGCCGTCCCCGCACTGTCCATACGTGCCGGGGAGAGGCGCCTGTCTTCCCAGCCAACTCGCGTCCTGTTGCCTAGCAACTGGATCGACGTCCGGGTTTTCGCTGCGCACGCATGTGCAGTAGACCCGCGTCCTGTTGCTAGGCATCGGGACGCTTATTCCCTCAGATGCACCTGACCGCTGAAATCTACTGCAACCACACAGGGGCCACCATTTGGTACTTCTGGCACCTCCCTCTATCAATCTGGAGCCAGAATATTGGTTTCACCAGCTCCAGCGTCCTGTTCCCTGCTTCCTCCTGTAATTTGTTCTTCAGTTCCTGACTTTTTGGCTTCATTCCTGACTATTCTCTGTCCTGCGATTTGGCTCTTTTGTTACCTCTTTTGTACTGCACTAATGTTTGGCTTTTTGACCTGGACCGCACGACCATTCCTGCCTCTCTCGCTGCCCTGATTACTAACTGGGAGAACCGCGGCCTGTGCACCTCACACAGCCAAGCCCATACCTCCTTGCGGGGGTCGCTGGTAAATACCGGGGGTGCGTTAGACTCCGCACCTCCCAAATTAGTTGCGTCAATATCAGGCAGTGACATCCTCTCAAGGTCATTATCGTGACAGTATACTCTGGCCATGAGTACACAGGATGAACCTTCGGCCCGGGACCTTCTTTTATATTTGGCCCAATGTGTGGACAAGCAAGACGCCAATCAGGCCCAACTGCTACAGTGCATCCAGGGTGTGGTCTCCCGCCTGGACACCCTTCAAGGGTCATTACCCGCACATCCAGTGGCTCCCTCTGGAATAGAAGCTGCCCCTGCTGTCTCTGCCTCCACCAGCTCTACCGCTTCCACCAGCTCCAGAGGACTGTTTATACCATCTTCAGAGAAATATGACAATGACCCGAAGAAGTGCCATGGGTTCCTTAATCAGTGTGCCATATAGTTTGAATTCGCACCTGAAAACTTTTCTTCTGACAGGTTTAAGGTGACCTATATAATTTCTCTTCTTTCGGGCCAAGCCCTTACCTGGGCATCTCCGTTATGGGAATGTGACAACCCATTACTCCAGAATTCCGTGACTTTTATTGAAATCTTTCGCAGGGTGTTTGACGAACCTGGTCGCGTGTCTTCTGCTTCCTCTGATTTCTTGAACCTCCGTCAAGGAACCCTCTAAGCTGGTCAGTACGCAGTCCAATTCCGGACACTAGCATCTGAGCTTTGCTGGAATGAGGAGGCACTTATCATTACCTTCTGGCAAGGCTTGAATGACAGGATAAAAGATGACTTAGCATCATGGGACCTGCCTTCTAGATTGGAAGATTTAATCTCCCTACATATCAAAGTGGAAATCCACCACCAAGAACGCACACAAGAACGAGAATGTGGTCGTTGATCTTTTCCGCATCTGGCACCTCAATTCCAATCTCCTGCCTTTCCTTTGGAGGAACCCATGCAAATTGGTCATTCACAAAAAACTGTAGTGGTATCTCAGATCACCAACATAAATGAACAACTGATGCACTGTAATTATAAAAACACATTAATTAAAACCAAATAATGAATAAAAAAAAGGTTATAATATCGCTATCAAAATTGTGCTGAAAATGCAATACAAATTGGTCATTCATGTCTATCTCCTGCAGAAAGAGACAGACGTCTGAAAAATCGGTTATGTCTCTACTGTGAAGATCCCGGACATCTTCTCTCCGTATGTCCCAAGGGACCGGGAAACGCCACCTCCTAGGCGATTGCAGGGAGGTCAGCCTAGGATCCCAGTCCTCTTCTGGCTCTATCACATGCATCACTGTTTCGGTACGGCTGATGGTAGGAGCTCTCCATTCAGAGTGGATTAAATTCCTGGTTCTCCCGCAATTCATTAACCCTAGTATTCTGGGTCTTCCTCAATTCAGCTGGCATCATTCTCAGGGTACCTCCTGGGACTCTTCTTTTAAATCTCGCTGTCTGTCACCTGTCATTCACGGAAAACAAGTCATTTCTTCCTGTGATATCCTTCCCAAGGTCTATTCTGAATTCCTTGAAGTTTTTAGCAAAGTGGCTGCGGAATCGTTACCTCCTCATCGTCCTTGGGACTGCCCCATTGATCTGGTGCCAGGCAAGAGCATCCCTCAGGGCAGGGTTTTTCCTCTATCTGTACCAGAGACTCAAGCTATGTCAGATTACGTCTCGGAGAACCTCAAACGAGGATTTGTTCACGAATCTTCTTCTCCCACTGGTGCAGGGGTTTTTTCTGTTGAGAAGAAAGATGACCATGTATTGACTTTCGCAAGCTCAATGGCATCACGGCAAAACCAGTATCCCCTTCCCCTCATCCCCGAATTATTCAACCGTATCCATGGAGCTCAAATATTCACAAAATTGGATCTTAGAGGCGCCTACAATCTAATCAGGATTAGGAAGGGGGATGAATGGAAGACCGTGTTCAACACCAGAGATGGTCACTACGAGTACCTTGTAATGCCATTTGGGCTATGTAATGCCCCAGCCGTATTCCAAGAATTTGTCAATGAAATCTTCCAGGAGTTATTGTACCAGTCCGTGGTGGTTTATTTAGACAATATTTTAATATTTTCCCAGTATCTTTCTTCCCATTATCTCCATGTGAAAGAGGTGCTTCTTTGCTCATGGTAGAATCACTTATATTACAAAATGGAGAAATGCCTCTTTCATCAATTACATGTACCCTTTCTGGGATACTTTGTGTCCGGATCCGGTCTCCAAATGGACCCTGATAAAGTGAGGCCATCATTGACTGGCCCCAGGCAGCAGGGTTAAAAGCTACTCAACGCTTCATCGGTTTTACAAATTATTACCGGCAATTTATCCAGGGATTTTCTACTCTTATTACTCCCATTGAGTCTCCTACATGAAAGGGAGGCCAAGTCAAGTCTTGGCCTCATGAATCAGTACTTGCATTTAAGACCATCAAAGAAGATTTTTCTACTGCTCCTATCTTGATTCAGCCTGACCTACACAAACCTTTCCTTCTGTAGTTTGATGCATCATCTGTAGGCGTAGGGACTGTCTTGTCCCAGAAGAATTCCTTGGGTACCCTCAGACCCTGTGGCTTTTTCTCTAAAAAAAATTCCTTCACAGAATCCAACTATGGTATTGGAGACAAAGAACTCCTTGCTATTAAACTCTTATTGGAAGAATGGCGGTACTTATTGGAGAGAGCTCGCTTCCTGTCACCGTTTTCACCAATCATAAAAATCTCACCTATTTACAATCCGCTCAATGTTTAAATTCTCGGCAGGCTCGTTCGTCTCTATTCTTCGTCGTTTCCAGCTCATTTTAACCTTCCGGCTAGGTTCCAAGAATTTTAGGGCAGATGCTCTTTTCTTTGACCCTCCAGATTGTAAAACTTCCATGCCCATCAAACCCATTATCAGCCCTGAGAAAATTTTGGCTTTAACCCAACCCTCCATCAAAACTCCTCCTGTTGGATATTCCTTAGTTGACATTCGTTTGCGCAGCAAATTGCTAAATTTGGCACTTAGTTCTAAAATTGCAGGACACACTGGTATTAAAAAAACGGTGGCACTCCTCTCCCATTCTTATTGATGGCCCTCCCTAATCTATGATGCAAAAAAGTTTATTCAGGCCTGTGAAATATGTGCCAGACATAAGACTCTGAGACAAGCTTCCTCTGGACTCCTACTCCTGCTTCCTGTAACAGAACATCCCTGGTCCAGCATGAGCATCTCCAGAGCAGACATGGCCGCATTTGCATATGGGTAGTTGTTGACAGATTCTCCAAATTTGCTCATTTTATCCCTCTCAAGGGGCTACCTTCCGCATCAGAATTGGCATCCATATTCATTCATCACATCTTTCGTCTGCATGGCTGTCCTCTGGAGATCATATCTGACCGTGGGGTGCAGTTTGTTTCTAGTTTCTGGAGGGTCTTCTGCAAACTTCTGGGAATGGAGTTAAAATTTTCCTCTGGATATCACCCCCAGACGAATGGCCAAACTGAGCGGGTCAAACAGGATTTAGAATCTTACATTCAATGTTTCTGTTCTGAAAAACAATCTACATGGAGTAAGATTCTCCCTCGGGCAGAATTCTCTCACAATAATCATCTGCATGAATCCACAGGTAACTTTTTTATATTATTCGGGAGACACCCGATTCTGCCTATCTTCTCGCATTTTACCCGACTTCACGGTACCTGCAGCTCAAGATCTGGTTCACAATGTTTCTCTAATCTGGTCCCAGGTACACACCAAGTTACAACAGACGCAGGACCATAAGTTCTTTGCAGACCCTCATCGAAAAAACATCCCTGTATTTCATATTGGGGATAAGGTGTGGCTTTCTACTCGAAATCTTAAACTCAGACTACCATCCATGAAATTTGCACCTCTTTACATCGGACTCTATCCTATTGTTCGGGTATTGAATGCCGTTACCAACAAACTCCAGTTACCCCCTTCTCTTCGAGTGCACAACTCTTTTCATATTTTCTTTCTTAAACCTATTGTCATCAACGAGTTCTCCAAGAAATCGTCCCTCCCTCCTTCCTTCAAGACCACGTCTGGTGAAGAGTTTGAAGTTGAACGCATCCTAAAAAAAAATCTGAAAAGAGAAGCCTCTAGTCCGGAGAGAAGGGAGGGGGGTACTGTGAGGCGCCATGCCCGCACTGTCCACACATGCCGGGGACAGACGTCTGTCTTCCCGGGCCGACTCGCGCCCCGTTGCCTAGCAGATTTTCGCTGCGCACATGCGCAGTAGACCAGTGTCTCGTTGCAACGGGACACTTCTTCCCTCTGTTTCTCGGCGGTCAGGTGCATCTGACCACCAAAATCTACTGCAACCAACCAGGGGCCACCATTAGGTACTTCTGGCACCTCCCTCCATCAGTCTGGTGCTAGAGTATTGGTTTCACCAGCTCCAGCGTCCTGTTCCCTGCTTCCTCCTGTAATTTGTTCCTCGGTTCCTGACTTTTTGGCTTTGTTCCTGACTATTCTCTGTCCTGCAATTTGGCACTGTTGTTACCTGGAATTTGACCCTCGACTTACCTCTGACCTCCCCTTTTTTATCACTCTTTTGTACTGCACTAACGTTTGGCTTTTTTACCCAGACCGCATGACCATTCCTGCCTCTCCTGCTGCCCTGATTACTAACTGGGAGAACCGCAGCCTGCGCACCTCACTCAGCCAAGCCCATACCTTCTTACGGGGGTCCCTGGTGAATAACAGGGGTGCTTTAGACTCCATGATTCCCAGATTAGTTTAGTTAATATCAGGCAGTGGCATCCTCTCAAGGTCATTATCGTGACACCAGCCAATCAGAGGCCAGAACAGTGACCAAACACGGCTCACCGTCGGCCATTTGAATTTTTTGCCAGAGCCGCAAGCCAATTACAATTTTGTTGTGCTTTATAAAGAATTCCACTGTGTGCAAGTGTTGGGTGCATTCAAACAATATGTTTCATATAGTTCCCCAGTTTAAAGAGCCGGCATCATTTCATTGTGTTTTTTTAACTTGTATAGCATGTACACTATACTGCAGTGCTATGCCTTTTATCACTTTTCTGACCAGACAATTTTTCACAGTTTCTCCCCTCTGTTCTTATATAACATCAGCAGCATATTATTCATTTTTATTTTAACATCTACAATGTGTTATGTTTCCTTATCTTGACTTTTCCCTTCAGATGTTCACCTGAGAAAAAAATACCATTTATTTTGCTAGAGCAAAATATATGATAAATGAGGTGAGACAAATAGCAAAAGCAGAACTGAAGATGGATCCAATATTCTGCGAGGTGACCAATTAAACAGCCAGGTGCAAGTGAAAGAATCAATGCCTCAGCAGACTTTTAGTTAAAAGCTTGAAAAAATAAGAAAAATCTGTCAAATGTTAAAGGGCAGCAGAGTGTTGTAGGAGTGAAAACATAGACATGTGCTATACATTATGCTGAAATGTTTGCCAATTCCTGCATTATGAGAAAGTCAACTTGTGGGTACTCAAATAGGAGATACTGCACAGGGTTGTTACTACTATAAAACAGCATATCCTGCAAATATCCAGCTGTTCTGAACTACAGCAGACAAACTGGCTTGTGCCACCTGGCACAAGTACCTAATATATATTTTGCATTAACAAAGGTGATTTGGTCATTGCCCACTATTTGCTAGACACATTTCCTATTGCATTAACCTTACAAAACTTTTCCTCCTCCCATTATTAGGCACACTCCAGACTTGTTGCTAAATGCATTTCACAGCCAGCCATATTGCGAAGCAATAGTCAGGTGTGCACTTAGGGGGATTCCAGTAGCCCGGAAAAACCCCACGACAACTCCATTCCTGGGCCAAGGTACGGTATGCATCCTAATGGCTGTCCCCTGTGCCAGGACCAGCCACCTTACTGTCGGTGGTAGTAAGCATATCGATGCTGACTACCCCGACCAGACTTACCGACCAGACTTACCCCGACGTGGTCAAACCTAATGCCTCCTTCCTGTCTACTGTAAGCAACGACTTGAAGGCATCGCGATGAATGAAGACGGCGGCGGCAGTTCATGAAATCACCGGCGACTGCGACTCTGTTATAGGTGCTGGTAAGGGGGTAATATAAGCATGCAGGTATAGACAATGTACTTTGCGTTGTACATTGTCTATGCCCACATACTTACATTACCCCCTTAACAGCACTGATAAAAGAGTCGCGCTCGCCAGTGATGTCATGAACTGCCGCCGCCGTCTTCATTTGTCGCGATGCCTTCAAGTCGTTGCTCACAGCAGTCGGGAAGGAGCCTGGTCGGGAAGGATGCATTCGGTCTGACCACGTCGGGGGTGAGTCTGGTCGGAATAATGAGTATCATTATTCCGTACCACACCCCTTACTGTATGCGGTCGCAGATCGCACTGATACATTTATACAGTCCCTTCCCCTCTGTGTGTGCTTGCCCCTCTCCCTCACACTTAAAGCAAGTGGACCGCGCACCACCTGACATGCGCACCCCCCAACATGTGCAGGCAGAAAGACAGTGAGGCAGAGTACAGGGCTGATGCAAGTGTGTGGTGGTGGTGGGGAGGGGGGGTAATTAAATGTGACTACTTTTCATTTAATGTCTGGGCCGTTTGGGTGGGGAGTAGGTTTATGTAATTTATGTGAATTAATTATTTATATAATGTAAATACTATACATTTAATACCACAGCTGGAAGGGGGACCAATGGTCTATTTACACTGGGCAACATAAGTTTTATTTTCTTATGTTAAATTGATCTGATAGATGCTTATTATCCTTTTTTCGTGCTGATTTCAAATCTTTTTCCAAATTTATGTGGAAAGCAGGGTTTTTGAGTAACATGCATTTAGTTATATATTGGTATTTTCCCAAATTCCATATAATAAATGTACTTTTAGTTGATTTTCTGCTGTATTTAGCTTGAGGAACGTCAATGTTTAGTGCCCAGCTGTAATCTGCAAGCATTTTTGGGTTACTATATCCTGGTAGGTGTTCACCATGTTTGTCACTGTGGATCCAAAAAAATGGAGCTTCTCCCAAAATCGGACATGAGCTCTCTTATTTGTGGTCCAACAAATGTCCCCTATTTAACTTTTAGATCTTTAGGAAGAGAAAACCTAGGCCATTAAACCCAAGTTTTATATTCAATGGTGGAAGGTACACTTTCACAGGGTTCACAAGAGGCTGACAAATGCAATTTTTCTTTCCAGGTGTTAGCTTTCCTCGATATGTTGGTTGCAAAACAATGGAGGGGACAAATTCTAACCTCAATTCTTGAATTGACACCAAAAAATACATCGGAATCAACCAAAATTATCCATTTAACATAATCATTGTTGACCAGTGTTATTAAACGTTGGTGCTATTGATTCAATGTTGGGGGGGGTCCTAGAGTGATCACTCATTGCTAGGATTGACATATTTCCTGTAGTCATCCTTTTTCCAAACAGGGCCCCATCAATCCAGGCAAGCAATAACTAAGCTTAATAAAGCAGCAAAAGGTAGTAAAACTGGAAGGAGACTGTTCTGATTCTGGTGTAGTAGTCCCAATTTTAAGTGACTGTACTGCTCAATCAGGAGTTGTCCTGAATACAGAGACAGTCAAGATGCATGTCCAGTTTCACACCGTTCTGCTCGTAAAGGTGGAGGTGACTGCACCTAAGAGCAGTGCATACAGCATTGCGAGTATATTTGAATTGAATGGAAATGAGTTAGACAATGGTCATGAAAAAGCTGCTGAGATGAGGAAGCGTCTGCCCTCTACTATAAGTAGAAAAAACAAAAACAATATCCAGTGCCAATAATCAACATTATGTAAGTAAATAAAATTTCCAATGTTGGTATTGTCACAATCACGAGGGTGAAGTGGTGACACCTACCAGCAGTTGGTGCTACTGAGCACTGAGGCGTGGAGTCTAACACGCCCCTGGGGCCTCCGCAAGGATGTAAGGGTTTGGCTGCAAGGGACATGCAGGTTGCGGCCCTCAGTATCAGTGCGCTGGCGAGGTATCAGAGGAGACAGCAGTGACGGACCACCAGCATACGGATGCAGCAGAAGGAGAATAGTCAGCGAGCTGGGTCAAAACCAGAGAAATGAACAGAGCCAAATCAGAAGCAGGAGAATAGTCAGGAAACCGGGTCAGAACCAAATATCACTCAAAGCCAAAATCAGGAACCAAAGGAGAAATCAGGAACAGGCCGTGGTCAGAATCCAAATAGGCAAACAATACAGGAAGAAAATGCTGGAGGAAGGCTGAATACCAAATACTCTAGCAAGCAAATGGCATCAGAATGTCCTTTAAATACATGAGAGAGTCCTGATAGGTGCTGCCATAATCGACAGGGAAACCGCAACCAATCGCGATAAGTCGCAGCGCGACGGACCATGGAGCTTAGCGCGTTTGTATGGTTGGTGGACAGGAACATAGATAGCGGTTGCTATGCAACGGTGCTAAGCTCAGAGTACGCATGCGACTCTAATGAAAAAATTGTGTGTCGCTATGCAACAGAACGCGGACCTCGCAAGTAGGCAGGCGCTCATCTGGAGGCAAAAGCAGGACGGCGCCTGACAAGTATATAGGATATTATTGTCTGCCTGGTCTTAGGCTGGGTACACACTACAGTGTTTTCGGCCAATTATCAGGCCACTCGCCAGATAAACGACCATTCGGTAAGACAGATCATTATTGTGTATACTTAAACGAAAAACGATAGTCATTTCATTTGATTGGTTGGTAGAAGTAAAAATCTTGTTCCAAACGTCTTCCGATCCTGCAGTGTATATGCACTCACACGACTGTCGGCCAAGAGAGACAAGAGAGGGAGTAGGAATCTGTCACTGTGACTGTGTTGTTAAATGTGGAGAGTGCTGTAGGTGGAATAATTCACCCATTTGTTCTGAGACTGAATTCTTCGTTTCAGAGTCACAGAAGCTAACAAAATTTACAATGTTTAAAAGTCAAAGTTTATTTTGTGTGTAAATCAGTGTGACAGGAATCACAGACTACATTGCTCTTGGACCAGATGAAGGGCAGGGAGCTGAAGGTATATAGGGTATGCACATGATTTGGTAGACTGATTGGAACTTCAGTCGTTTGTAAAATCGTTCTTGATAACAAATTGGTTGAAAGTTTTTTTAGCGTGTACCCAGCTGGGATTGAAATCGTTTGATGTTTGATCAGAACCATCGGTTAGAACAGGGGTCGGCAAACTTTTTCTATCAGTGCGCCGGCAAAAATCTTTTCAAGCCCAGATGTACCAGTGGTAGTGATACAGTTGTGCCATAGATTATGTTGTTTCTCATAGTTGTGCCCCCAATCATATTGTGCCTCTTAGTTATGTCCCCAGTCATATTCTGCCTCTTAGTTATGCCCCCAGATTTAAACCACAAAGAGAACTATGTCGCACCAGGAAAATCCTATATTCTTCGGGAGTATGAACACATATATTGATGTGACTTATATCATAGACTCATACACCCAGAGAAGGTGCACCCACACAAGATATGAAATATTCGAACTAACAGAGAACAGACTTGTTAGGTGGGGCACTCACAAGGAAAACAATAAAATAAAACTCAATTTTATTGGTATACATTAAAACTATATAATACTATCATCAAATATAATGGTATTAGAGTAGTGAAATCTAAAACATGTAGATTAAATAAATGACCAAAAATACTGTATTTTTGGTCATTTATTTAATCTACATGTTTTTAGTTTGAATAGTTATGCCCCCAGTCATATTCTGCCTCTTAGTTATGTCCCCAGTCATATTCTGCCTTGGTTATGCCCCCAGTCATATTCTGCCTCTTAGTTATGCCCCCAGTCATATTCTGCCTTAGTTATGTCCCCAGTCATATTCTGCCTTAGTTATGCCCCCAGTCATATTCTGCCTCTTAGTTATGGCCCCAGTCATATTTTGCCCCTTAGTTATGGCCCCAGTCATATTCTGCCTCTTAGTTATGACCCCAGTCATATTCTGCCTCTTAGATATGGCCCAAGTCATATTCTGCCTCTTAGTTATGGCCCCAGTCATATTTTGCCTCTTAGTTATGGCCCCAGACATATTCTGCCTCTTAGATATGACCCCAGTTATATTCTGCCTCTTAGTTATGACCCCAGTCATATTCTGCCTCTTAGATGTGACCCCAGTCATATTCTGCCTCTTAGATATGACCCCAGTCATATTCTGCCTCTTAGTTATGCCCCCGGTCATATTCTGCCTCTTAGTTATGCCCCCAGTCATATTCTGCCTCTTAGTTATGCCCCAGTCATATTCTGCCTCTTAGTTATGTCCCCAGTCATATTCTGCCTCTTAGATATGCCCCCAGTCATAATCTGCCTCTTAGATATGCCCCCAGTCATATTCTGCCTCTTAGCTATGGCCCCAGTCATATTCTGCCTCTTAGTTATGGCCCCAGTCATATTCTGCCTCTTAGTTATGGCCCCAGTCATATTCTGCCTCTTAGTTATGCCCTCAGTCATTTTCTGCCTCTTAGTTATGGCCCCAGTCATATTCTGCCTCTTAGTTATGCCCTCAGTCATATTCTGCCTCATACTTACCTTAGATGACGAGCTTCTGTTCCACGAGCTACTTCACTTAAGCAAACTGGCTGAAATGGGTCCGCCATCTTCAGCTGTTTTAGTTTGACATCAACAGAGCTTTTCATGCCAGGCAGAAGTGGTCCGCATGCCAGACGTTGCCGACCCCTGGGTTAGATGTTTAATGTTTAACCCTGCAATGGTGAGGATCCAATGTTTTCTCAACACTGCTAAATTTCTCCACCGATGTTTTCCGATGCTTACCGATTGTGGACATATAGCGAGACAATACTGTGGCCACTTCGGTTCCTTGAGAACGCCTATTCTCTAAGGCTGGTGAAAATAAAAGTAAAACCAGAAATAGGATAACGGGGAAGCTATTTTCAAATGTTCTATTTCTGCAGAGCGTGGATGAGAGAATTTAGGGGCCATTTTAAAAGTGCACTGGACTGGAGTTCCCCAAACCCCCCTCTCCAGATAATTTTTCCAATATTCTCCCCCCGTGTTCAATTGTTTTTTCCCTCGTTGTTGTGAGGCCCATAATTAGTCTACCTCAATAGTATACTCCAATATTGCAACAACAACAACAACAAAAAACTCCCAGTTTCAATGTATGTGTGCTATATGTACAGACTTTGTTCTTTTATATGTTCAATTTATTAACCTGTTGCTACCGTGACAAATCAAGTTTAAAAAATAAATAGCACTGCGTGTCAACAGTAGTGCCAGTGAGCGGATTCATTAAAGTTTTACTAGCCTGTAAGCCTACATTTAGCTAAACATAATGATGATTTTAGAAGATTATTAGTTATTATATGTTTAAGTAGCCAAGTTAATTAAAAAATCTAGAAACATCGGTTAACATTGTTTAAGTTTTGTAACCAAGCTTTCAAACATCAGTACAACCAATGTTTTCTTTCGATGTCCCATCCCTAGAACCCAGCCTTAGAATGAGGTTGTACCACCAATATATATATCACCACTGTCCTTATGTACAGGAATATGGATAGGCTAACAATGATCTAATAATAGTCCAATGATAACAAACTGCACACTAATGAAGATATTGTCACGTTAATAACTCGCTCCACTTGTAAGTCCACATTGCTGTATAGTTTTCAAACTTTAAAAATCCCAAAGGAATCAAGATTTTTGTTATACTATTCGATCATTAATCAAATAGACCAGGATCATCAACAATAAAGTGGTCAATGATATGATGGAAAGTACCTTAAATCCTTCTGTATAACTTTTAGGTGTCTTACTCTATCCTGACGATGCAGAATCCTGCTTAATTGTCTATAATAATAAATGCATGTATGAAAATAAAAAACAACATAAGGCTGTAATGAGTATTGTATTGCTACAACTAATAATTACAGTGTTTAAAACAATCTATGTCACCACATTCAAGTCTTACAATATACGGATTCTTACGGCAGTATGAAATTCATTAACAGTCCATTGATAGTAATCAGGGGAGGGCTGCCAAATTTTAGCCCGGGGGCAAGATTTAACTCAACAGCCTATTAGGAACATTTTCAAGGAAAACAAAATGTAGGTGGCCCAGTGATCCAGCCCAAGTTAGTCCATTGTGGGACCAGCCCAGGGGTCAGATGCCACCCTGCCCAACAGCCCAGCCTGCCCCTGATATTCAGCATGGTACACTCGATATGCTTGCATTCCAGCCTGGAGTACAAAGTTCCCGACTTTGTGTCCAGTGGTGTGATGATGCAGATGCGTGGTCCATGCGCATTTCGTCATATAAGGGTTATGATTTCCTCAGGGAAATGTGGTGCTCATGCTGATGTATTTTAATTAGTCACTGAGTGTGGGTACTCAGTGGTGATTGTTGCCTAGGCAACAGTTCTGCATATTGATGTAGTAATCCTGCTTTTAAATACGAGTATAATTGGTCACTTATAGTCCATATTGTAAATTGTAATCCTGCTATTAAACACATAGGGCCTGATTCACATTAGAACACAACTTGGACACATAGCATGCAACTTGAGCATATTTCCGATACGTTTCCATTTGAATCTGGGAGTAAGTACACTTTGCCTACACAGTACTTGCTGTACTTAGAGAGAAAGAGCATACTGCAGTATGTAAAATCGCATGTGCAATATAAGGTCATATCAGAAAAAAAATATTTAGATTATAAAATAAATGAATAACTCTAAACAGTACAATTTTTTCTTACATTAAATATTTAAATCCAGATGCTTTAACTGCTTACTGTACACACAATGTATTTAGAAAGTCAATCTTCCTTGCAAACACATGTTTAAGAAACACCTCCACTATCTCCCCAGAGAATCAAATGAACCAGTTTGACAGCCCGCATATATTATCCAGATCTAAAAAAAAGTCTGACCTGGCTCTCAATAATCCTTGACATGCATGCAGATCTTCCTTTGTAACAAAAAGTCCTTAAAGTGTTGAATTTGAACTGGGTCCTCACTGATTTGAAGAATACAGTCTGTCCACACATAAGAACCCTGCACCAGCTGTTTCCTTATCAAGTACACCTCAAACACAATTATCAGTTTTTGTATTCTTCTTGCTTCCCACGGGTTTATTAGGTCTGCCAGGAACTCAGAGGAGGAAAAATCTTTTTTTTTTTAACTGTCAATAGTTTGATAACATTTTTTTAAAAAAAATCTTTTTAAACTATTTCTTTCATTAGTATAATTATTATTTTTATTAGTGGACCTGGAAGACTGACGCTGGGCTTTCAGTTCCACTGCACATATGGGAACTGGTTATCCATCTCACACATGTGCACATCTCCTGAGACTGGCCCTGCGAATTGGTAAGTTAAGTATTAACAATCCCGGCCAGTATCACAGAGACAGCTGGGCATCATATCATACTCCCAAAAACATGCTGGTAGGTTAATTGACTGTTATTAAATTGACCCTACTCTTTGTGTATATCAGGGAATTTAGACTGTAAGCGCCAATGGGGCAGGGACTGATGTGAGTTCTCTGTACAGCGCTGTGGAATTAGTGGCATTATATAAATAGCTGATGATGATGATGATGATGATGATACTTGCCCACGCTCCCGGAATGTTCGTGAATTCCAGGTAGGCCTCCCGGACTCCCGGAAGAGCTGACAATTCTCCTGCATTTTGCCCACTTCACTAGGAAGTGGGCAGGATGTAAGCCTTTACGATGTGATTCCCGGGGAATTGTGTTATTCAGGCCCTGCCCCCCACAAAAAAAATATCAATTCCGTCAATGGGGCGGGACAAAAATTACACAATCGGCACCACCATGCCCCCTGCTGCCCTCCACGATCTCCCGGAATTAAAAACAAAAAGTCGGCAAGTATGCCTCATATTTTATTGATAAATGGGGAGATTACCGATTTTCTTTTGCTGAGATAAGTGGCGATCATTGTTAACACTTTTTAATAAATATTCCTGTATGTAATGTACAAAGCTCACTTTTGTTCTTGGAGCCTAGATAGTCTGCCCATTGTACTGTTTTTTATTTGGATATAAAGGTCCTGATGCAGATTTGCACACCAAAAATTGCATAATCTACTCAATTGTGCTGAGCCACATAGATCCTATAGGAATAAATGTGTGTGTGAGAGTAAAGTATGATGATGACTGTTGATGCAATAAAAGTATGAAAAATAGATCAAAGTGTTTTTTTTCTCTGGAGGACTACAGGTCCCAGTCAGGCCTATCATGCTTAAAGTGCTTGGGTATGCTGGTGCTTGTAGAACTACACATACCAGCATGCCCATGACTGTCAATGCATACTGGCACTTTTAGAATTACTGATAGACTGATACCATGACAAAGACTTTATTTAAATAAATACTCCCCAACAAATACCCGTTTTTAACCCTTTTATTGCTCACCCCAAATCAAGCGGGGTGCTTGCAACCCAAAGCATAAAAAAAAAAAAACATATGTAAGATTAAACAACTTCTCCTTACAGGTGCCGCATTCTAACCAATTCAGAGCGGCTTCTCTCTGATGATTGGGCAGAGCATGGGAAAGCTGCTCTGTTTTGCTTCTTTATCAGCAAAACCAAAAACTAAGGTGTCTATTTATTCAGCAGTGTGCGGTCAAGCAATATGAAACACAGCTGTAATTTACCATGACGGTGCTTTTCTGAGAGCCCTGGTGAAGTCCCACCTCATCTACGAACTTGTTTCACTATTTACAGGCAGCCTAACGCTGATGGTGAATGAAGGAAGTGTGCACTTCTACAGGTGAGTGATCCAGCATAGCTAGAGCGACTGCAGCTGGATCCCACTGACAATGACAGGTAACACAATCCCAAATGCTTAATAAATTGGAGAAATTTTATTTATATATATATATATATATATATAAATAAAATTTCTCCAATTTATATATATAATGGGTTCAGTTCCTTGCATTCCAAGTCGTGCCACGTCTCCAGCTTGGTCTTGTTACCGATGGGTCTTTATTAAGTAGTGTCCTGAGGGAGGGAGAGGAAGACCAAAGAACCCTCAGCCCCCTTCACTGGACCACAAGCACACACAAATGAGTATTATTACACAGAACTGATCTGATCTTTAAACGCCACACCGTCATATTTATTGGTGTGACCTAAGCTTCTAAAGGGCTTTTATCATATTATGTATCAAAAATATATTTTGTATTTTAAACGGACAATTTCATATAATATATAAACAATCCTACCTAACACTTATTTTATTATACAGATGTCTTTCAGTCTCTCTAGGATCCTATGGCTAAGAGGTACCTCTTTTACCTTTTTTTTTACCTCACCCTGACTATTGACATTTCCTATCTAAGTATGCATTAGTCCCTCTGTGACCATTTTTTGCATTAAAAATTGACTTACACTCAGCAAGACCAAAGCAGAACATGTAGTTGATGTTTAGTTATGGTAATGATTTCTGGTTCCTGGTTGCAAAATACTTTTTTCTGAAATTTTCAAACCGCACCTAGTATTAGGACAACCTATTTCACAGCACATTTAACCAGTGCCGTAACTAGACATTTTAGTGCCCTGGGCGAGACAGGGCACCGGCGCCCCCCATCTAAGTGGGAGTGACATTTGCCAAGTGGGTGTGGCCAACCTAATGTGGGGGTGTGGCTAGCACTTTACTGAATGAATTCTTTTGTATTGCTGTGTAGTTGGTAGCCTCAAAAATACAGGTGTAACCTATACAAATTTCTCTCACTATAGGGAAGAAATATAAGAGCCCTTGGCTACACCTGTATTTTTTGCAATAGACACTATGTGGAGGAAAATAGAAATCATAGATTATGAATATGAAAATGACAAATTTTCTATTTCCTGTACTTTACACGACATACACTATATAAATTTGGATTTTTAAATACATATAAACCCAGTGCTGGAAGTGGGCTGCAGGATGACAAGTAAGAGGAATAGGGGAGAAGATGGTGCAAGGGGGTAGATGAGAGGGACAGGGGAGAAGGTGGCACAGAGGGGGTAGTAGATGAGAGAGCCTGGGGACAAGGTGGCACAGAGGGGGTAGTAGATGAGAGAGCCTGGGGACAAGGTGGCACAGAGGGGGTAGTAGATGAGAGAGCCTGGGGACAAGGTGGCACAGAGGGGGTAGTAGATGAGAGAGCCTGGGGACAAGGTGGCACAGAGGGGGTAGTAGATGAGAGAGCCTGGGGACAAGGTGGCACAGAGGGGGTAGTAGATGAGAGAGCCTGGGGACAAGGTGGCACAGAGGGGGTAGTAGATGAGAGAGCCTGGGGACAAGGTGGCACAGAGGGGGTAGTAGATGAGAGGGCCTGGGGACAAGGTGGCACATGGGGGGGGAGTAGATGAGAGGAACTGGGGAGAAGGTGGCACAGGGGGGTAGATGAGAGGGACTGTGGAGAAGGTGGCACAGGGGGGTAGATGAGAGGAACTGAGAAGGTGGGACAGGGGGGTAGATGAGAAGGACTGGGGAGAAGGTGGCACAGGGGGGTAGATGAGAGGGACTGTGGAGAAGGTGGGACAGGGGGGTAGATGAGAGGGACTGTGGAGAAGGTGGGACAGGGGGGTAGATGAGAGGGACTGTGGAGAAGGTGGCACAGGGGGGTAGATGAGAGGAACTGAGAAGGTGGGACAGGGGGGTAGATGAGAAGGACTGGGGAGAAGGTGGCACAGGGGGGTAGATGAGAGGGACTGTGGAGAAGGTGGGACAGGGGGGTAGATGAGAGGGACTGTGGAGAAGGTGGCACAAGGGGGTAGATGAGAGGGACTGGGGAGAAGGTGGCACAGATGGGGTAGATGAGAGGGACAGGGGAGAATACATAAATGCAAAATACCAAAAAATACAATACCAAAAAATAATCATTATACATTTTCATGTCCCCTGCCCCCATAGATTTTGCTTCCCCACTACACTCCCTCAGTTTTTGCTCCTGGATGGAGCACCCTATTTCCTATTTTTTTTTTTAAATATATATTTTAATTACAATATAACATTTACTTACCTATTTTTCTTCCCTCCTGGATGGTCAGCATAGCAGTCAGCAGTAGATGCAGGGGACTCACTCTCTCTGCTCAGCAATGGCCGCTCCTCACTTTCTTTTCAGAGGGGGGGTGGAGCGGAGCACAGCATCCTGGAAGGGGAGGGGGCGGGTCCTGACAAATAACTTTATACACACTGTCTGACAGACAGTGTGATCATTCTTTGACCAGCCACCACACTAGCCCCTCCCCCGACTCGCGGCACCCGACCCCCCCTCCCCCGACTCGCGGTAACCGACCCCCCCTCCCCCGACTCGCGGCACCCCCCCTGCATGAGTCGCGGGGGGGGGGGGGCAATATTTTTTTATTTTATTTTATTTTTTTTAGATATTTTTTTTTTACTTTGAGTCACAGAGGGGAAGGTAGCGGGCGGCTGCTGCGCCCCCTCGGGCTTGCGCTCGGGGCGACGGCACCGCCCGCACCACCCTAGTTACGGCTCTGCATTTAACCAACAAGTTCCTTGATTGTGACCACATTGTAGTTTGCTCCACAATCTAGCTAAAACTTAATGGGATGTTCATCTAGTAAAACGGTTGCGAAAAACTGTTTTGAATCATCAACTAATGTTTTAGTACATTGATACTCTCTGTTTCTGGTTGTAGTTGGAGCCATATTATGTCTCCGGAGTCTGTGTCCTGTATCACTATATTAGCATTCTGTGGTGTTGCCTGCTTGTCAGCCCACACTGAACTGAGAAATGAATCTCCTAACCACAGGTCCTGCATGTCTGACCATACGCTGGACATTTCTTTATGTCTCTTTCATGTCTTCGACCACAATATTTGCAGAGCAATGAATATCCGTAAGACTTTTACCTCAGTTTCCCTTTATGAGTTGTTGCATATAAATTGTGATCACATGGGCCTTCTATAGGTCTTTTCTCAGCTCAGAAGCTCTGCATTTTTAAAAACATTTCTCTACACTAAGGTCTCCATCCCTAAGTTATCTCTCTCTCTCTCCATCCAAAATATCACATATTGCTGCACTGGGTATTTTCTGTTTATAGGTAATACAAGGAAGGGGACGGAGATTGGGGGGATGGGGGGTGGCGTAATTTGATTTACATCCAGTTGTCTTAGATGTGGTAAGAATTCTGGGCCTGATTCATTAAGAATCTTAATTTAAGAAGTTTCTTATTTAAGTCTCCTGGACAAAACCATGTTACAATGCAAGGGGTGAAAATAAGTTTTCTGTTTTGCACATAAGTTAAATACTGACTGTTTTTTCATGTAGCACACAAATACTTGATAGCTTATTTGTACACTGAAATTTAAAGTTAATATTTGTGTGCTACATGAAAAAACAGTATTTAACTTATGTGCAAAACAGAAAACTAATTTGCCTCCCTTGCATTGTAACATGGTTTTGTCCAGGAGACTTGGAACTAGAAAGGATTCAGAGAAGGGTGACAAAATTGATAAAGGGTATGGAGTCATTAAGTTATGAGGAAAGGTTAGCCAGTTTAGGCATGTTTACTTTAGAAAAGAGGCGTCTAAGGGGAGATATGATTATTATGTACAAATACATTAGGGGTCAATACAGAGAACTTTCATGGGAACTTTTTACCCCAAGGACCATACACAGGACACATGGTCACCCCCTAAGTTTAGAGGAGAGGAGAGGAAATTTCACAACCAGCAAATTAAGGGGTTCTTTACAGTAAGGGCAGTCAAGATATGGAATTCATTGCCAGGGAATGTTGTGATGGCAGATCAGTGGCGGATCCAGGAAGGGGGGGGGGGGGGCGATCGGGGCGATCGCCTCCCCCTAGCAGGGGCTTGCTGCCAGTGGCTGCACACTATGTGCAGGTCCGTTTGCAGTAACAGGCAAAGACAGTGTGCTGCCCGGCTGCTCTGATTGTGTTTTAAACACAATCAGAGCATCCGGGGAGCACACTATCCCTGCCTGTCACTGCTGAACGGACCTGTACATACTGTGCGGCCGCCGGCAGCCTCAGATGTCAAAAAGGGGGCGTGGCCTAAATCCCCCCCCCCCCCCCATCGGCCCGGGTACAAATATTCTCTAGTTCCGCCCCTGTGGCAGATTCAATAGATATGTTTAAGAAAGGGTTAGACAAATTTTTAGCGGAAAGGTGTATCCAGAGATACGACCGTTAATTAAAATGAAGGATAGTAGTGGATATAGGGTAAAAATAGGACTGCAATATTGAGTCTGGGGGGATTTTCACAATTGAAACAGATTGACGGTTGCTTACTCTGGATAAATTTTAAATATAAGTGCAGGATTTTTTCAACCTCATCATCTATGTCACTATGTTACTATGTTACTTAAATAAGAAACATCTTAATTTAAGATTCTTAATAAATCAGGCCCTCTATCCTGATTCATAATTCACAGCTTAATTCCACCATAGATCAACTCCCCATCATACAATTAAAAAGATTTATATATTACATTTAATTACGAATTGATGCTGCTGATACTACCTCTTCTACCAAGGCATTCCAAATCTTAATACCTCTTAAGATGCCTGTACACTTTAAATACCTTAAGATAAAATCATTTTTATTTCAATCTTCACAGATGTCCCTTGTCTTTTAGTAAAGTCTGTTTATGAAAAGGTCTAGCCAGAGATTGTTATATTGTCCATGTATATACAATATTTATACAAGGCAAGTTAATCATCTCTTACAAGTCTCTTTTTCTAGAGTAAACAACCCTACTTTGAACATTTAATGCTAAGAACTTCTATACTAGCTGATAACCAAAACTGTAGACTACAGGGGTGATTAACAAGCCAGGAGTGTACTGGCTTGTTAATACTTGTAATACTTTTTTCACATGATTCTACACCTCTCTTAATACAAGTTGCCATTTCATGAACTTTATTATTGTTATAATTATTAATAATTAATAATAATATATATATATATATATATATATATATATATATATATATATATATATATAAAACCAAAAAAGTGAAAAGACAAACAGGCGCTTAGTAAGTAATCAAAAATTCCATGTGACAACGTGATTAGTAATTCATAAATCATATACAGTAGGCTGCTCCACTATAACATCAAATTGCAGATGTAAGACCTATGTAGAAAAAAAACAGAAAGAGAATCGCCAAACATAGTGTGATAACATCAATTGAGAGTCACTTCCAGACACTCTAAAAGTGATTGTATAATACAATTGTTAATCTTTCAAGGGTTAATTCCCCCGGGGTTTCAGCCCCTTCTTAGATAGATTCTACCTTTTTCACAAATAAATTGTAACTATAACTCCATATATGATAGTAAAATTAATACAGTGCGTTCACGAAAAATCAGGCAAGTTTGCAGGATAACATCCAATTTAATTAAAGCCTAAATCCATAAAAAGCAATAAAATGCCCATACATCGGGTACAATAAAACAAGCTTATCTCCACCCCTTAGATTGTACGCTCCTTTGAGCAGGGTATTCTCTCCTCCTGTCTTCACCACTGTTAACTCTGCTCTCCAGCTACTTAGCCCTCCTCCTTGAGGACCCTCTTTCCCGCGTCCCCTCTCGCTCCCTCCTCTCCCCTCTAGGGGTCTCCCTGTCATCCGTGCCTTCCCTCTTGGACTCCGTCGTTGGCGGACCTTCCCCTCTCCCCTCCTCCGCCCCTCTAGCGGTGCTTTGAGCTCACTGAGTTACTGTGATTATTGTTTACTGTACTGTGCTGTCTCACCTCGTATTGTAATCTCGTTTGTCCCTGTACGGCGCTACGGACACCTAGTGGCGCCCTATAAATAAAAATTAATAATAATAATATGAATGCCCATGCAAGTTAAAATATATTGGAAAAACTAAGAGAATGCTAAAAATTCGGATACAGGAGCATGTGAGGGCAATTAAGAACAAATTAGATACACATACAGTTTCTAAGCATTTTGCACTTTGTCATAGTGGTGATCCTTGTTGTTTAAAATTTAAAGCTATAGAACACGTGGTGTTAGGTTCCAGGGGAGGAGATCTTGCCAGAAAACTGGCATGTAGAGAAATGTACTGGATCTTTAAATTAGGTACACTTGCACCTTTGGGCCTGAATGAGGCCTTTGAAATAGCCTCCTTTATATAATGTACTAACTATATACTTTTTGTCTTTTTTCCCCTTGTCTTTCTAATATTCTTCATCTTGTATCCAATGTGAGGTTATCTTTGTATATGCCTTAAGGTTGTTTAGATTATTTATGTATTTGTGAGTTGCTATTGTCTAGACCTTATCGTTAGTTCATGCGGAGTATTTGGCCTTGATTGGGTCATATGTTCTGTACCTCCTCTCCCCTTTTTGGGGGGTGGAATATGGTATTCTTTATAATGTCACTATGTATAAATTGTACCGATTGATGATTCTATCACTTACCTTTGGATGTTATGGGAAGTTTTGTATTCTGGGGAGCAGGCTATATTGTGTAGCTCCGATAATCTCCCTAATTAATTTTAGATGAACTCAGTACTCATATTGGGCTTTTTTGTATACTGTAGTTTATGTCCTCTGTAGTTTCATTATGGGTGGAGATGTGCAAGTATCCTGCTGCCCATATGTAATGTAGATTTTTTTATTATTGTAGTGCGTTTGTGATGTTTTTTTGTATAGTAATTCATTTCCGCTGGGTTTTTATATGATATTTGTACCGGAGCTTTGAGCGGAAGTGATGTCATCGTCTGTATCAGGAAGTGATGTGGATATGTTTGGGCGGAAGTATGGGAATGGAGTCCTCGCCCGCACTTTCAGTATGCGATTTCCGGTAGGATGGCAACACGTTTCAAACAAGTGGTAATGTGGACTATAAAAGGATGGAATGCCTACGTTTGAGCATATACCCTTTTGATAAAGTCTCTTTGAGACGAAACGCGTCAAGGGAGTTCTGTGATCGGTGAATGCTGATGTGAGAAGGTTCCTGTTAATCACTGCCGGAGAGGCGTCTGAGGGGACCATTACAAGCGTTACCTATGCAGATAAGCTTGTTTTATTGTACCCGATGTACGGGCATTTTATTGCCTTTTATGGATTTAGGCTTTAATTAAATTGGATGTTATCCTGCAAACTTGCCTGATTTTTCATGAACGCACTGTATTAATTTTACTATCATATATGGAGTTATAGTTACAATTTATTTGTGAAAAAGGTAGAATCTATCTAAAAAGGGGCTGAAACCCCGGGGGAATTAACCCTTAAAAGATTAACAATTGTATTATAAAATCACTTTTAGAGTGTCTGTATGTGACTCTCAATTGATGTTATCACACTATGTTTGGCGCTTCTCTTTATATATATATATATATATATATATATATATATATATATATATATATATAACTATTCAAATTACTTCTGTTTATTAACTGTTGGCAATTTTGGCAGTGCAAATTACAAAGCAAAACACATTTATTAGAGGCCTTAAGGAAGGAGGGGAACATTAGACATAAGGGGGTAGGTTTGCTAAAAATCATGTTTGGTGTTGGTTTGCATCCATTATATATTGCCAAAAAAATTCTAGCAGCTTAGTGGTCCGACCACCGCATTTACTGTGGAGAGAGACAGAAGCGGGGGTGAGAGTATGGAGGAGAGGCAAGTAGAGCAGGAAGGGGCAGTGGAGGCACAAGAGGGATTAGAGGAGGCAGACAGGGTATGATTAAAGATTCAGGCTTTCCTAGGCTAATACGCTCATAGTGCCCTCTCACCCTCTATGCCAGGCTAATATGCGGTAGGTATTTACGAATTTGTCCATAGTCAAAAATCAAGCTTACTTCACCTCTCGTCCCACCACTACCACAGCCAATGTTTATGTTTTTCTACAGTTGCAACAATTTTTGTCACTCATTTCGTTTTCCTTAAAATCAGAACTGTACAGCAGAAGGAAGGCATGAACAAGTGCTAATGAGGGTGAAGATGTGAAGGTGGAGGGGGCGGTCATAACTCTCATAACACCATCCTTGTATCTCCTACTCACTTATCCTCAAGCGCCCGCCAAAGGATGACTCATTCTTTTCAGCCTTTACCATGGGAATACATCAAGATTAAAACCTTACTATAATTTTCTTACATGTTTTCTTCTTACTTTGGAGAACAACTATTTTATTAAAACAAATTTCAGTATATACGTCTTCCTTTCAGAATTTTGCACCAGTAAAAAATTTAGCTCCCCCCAAAAGCCGTGGGCTCTAGGCAACAGCCTAGTTAGTAATCAGATACTTGAGCAGGACAGGAGAGCCAGGTGCAGAAGACTAAAGCGGAGCATTACATCAGGTTTCCACATAATGATAATTCTGTGTTAGTGTCCTCAATCATACCCTGCTATGACCTTTCCTTGGGGAGCCATGCGGCCAGGACTCTTCTAGCGGAAACAACAGTTATTAGGCCAATATATGTGATGCAGTAAATGAAGTGGGGCCCTTGAAGAAATCAGTGGGACAAAAGGATTTCTGACATCAAAGGAAGGCTAAAGGAAAAATTATCAAAGGAGAGAAAGACAGCAGTAGCCACAGATGGTGGCACCATCCTTCATCAGGAATCTACCAGTTATGAGGAGGAGATATGGCAGAAAATGGCTTGCCGCTTTGATACAAATGGAAATAGATAAAACAAAATAAACTGCACTGGTCTATTGATGTGGGTTTGTGGATATAGTGATTTTTACATGAATACAAATATTATTCTACATTCAAAGGGAACTATAAATTGCCTTATCCATTTTTTTATATCTATTTGTTATATATTACATGCGGTGGCAGTCATAATTGTTACAGTGGAAATGTCAGTACTTAACCGGCCGACATGAAAATGTCGGCAGGCTAAATGCTGACACTTCCATTATGCTGACAGGTTGACAATGACTACACTGTGATTGACGGCATGCATTTAGCCTGCCGACATGAAAATGTTAAGGTTAAGTGACGACATTTACACTGTCACAATTATGTACCCTAACCATTATGTACCCTAACCATTATGTACCCTAACCATTACATGTTTTCATGAGAACACCTATTATAATTTGCTTCCTTTAATCTTCTGTTATTATTTACTCTATACACATCATTGCTACATTGCATTCGTACACGTCTTTAAATTGCCTTTTCCCCTGTAAAACTGACTCATTTCTCAAAACCACTTCAATAGACCTGCGAACTTTATTTTGTATTATCCAGGATTCTTATTGTTTCATTTACTACAGCTTCCAAAAAGGCTAAAGTGGAGGAGTGACCCATAGGCAACAAACTTATTTTAGCATATATATTAAAAAATGTTGGCTATTGTAGTTATCTACTCTTAAATTGTTACCACCTACACTTGTTACGTTGATAAGCTTGCCTAAATAGGCCTCTTAATGTTGGAAACACAATCACACATATTGTTTTCCACAGAAACATTACATCAAGACGTTGCTGAAGAGCTGGCATCCGAGGATATATCAGCACCTGAGGAGAGAGAGGATGCCACAGTGTTGATTTATTTGAAGTTGCCTCTCCAACACTGCAGCAAGCTGAAAGACACTCAGGTGATGAGCCTCAACAGCAGTCAATAACCCCAACCCTCTGCCCCCAAGAGATCCTGGACTTGAGATACCTGATTCAATTGCCCATTTCTAAGTGAGATAGTCAGAATTTATGGAGCTCCAAACGTGGCACATGGGCCAAACTGTGCCACAAATGGAGCGTGGTTTTCACTCAATCTCTAACGGTACCTTACAGAGGAGGAATTAGTGAGCTGTGGACCCTGGTGCAGGGAAGCGGGATAGAGGGAACTGGGGCCCACGGCTCTACAGTTCCGACCCTATGTATCTGCCTGCAGTGAGTCCCATTATCTCCATGGACCCTGGTGCACTGCACCTGCTACACCAATGGTAGTTCCGCCACTGGTGCCTTAAACAGAATGACTAGCGCAATAGAGCAGAATAATGTCCAGAACATGCAACTGACTACAGCTTTGCAGCATTTAATAAGCTCTGTTAGGGAGTTGAACTCCAATGTCATCTCAATGAGAGCACAAATCCAGCACCAAATAATCATACACTTACCTATCACATCTCCATCTGGTGAGCCGAGTATTCCCAGTACATCAGCAAGTTCAGGAGCCACAATTCCTTAAAAGCGAGGTGAGCACACTATGGGTGGGCAGGACAGAGGTTATTTTGAAGAAAGTGTGCAAGAAACAATCTCTAAAAGAAGAAGAAAAACAGTTATTGTGCTAAACTGTACTGTGGAAAATGCTTTAATATGAATGTTTAATTGTATTTATTTTTGTATACAATACATACTTTTATTTTACACAGGAAGCAGATTCAGTGTAAATTTTAAGTTTCCCTTTTTATTGCAGATACGAATCATCAGTGAAACACACATAATAACACACATAAAAGCACATAATACTGCTTAATCATCCATCAATATACTAAAAGGGAGTACACCCATGAGAAAACAATCATTTTGTTGAGTATTTTCCATTAACAACCTCTCTCCCACACCACCATTATAATACGTCTACCCATATGCCTTTATAATATCATTAGATCTTCCACAGACCATTCCATTACGGTAGGCTTTAAGTGGGGTTTGACATATAGACATACTCCCACACACTTCCTTCTTTACTTCTTTTCTATGTCTAAACAAAGTCTAAACATTCTAGTTAACCAATATGTAGCCTCCCACTAGGTTTCACTTATAGTAATCACATTGTGTTGCTTACTACATATCACCAACTCTGACTTATTTTAAGTTTCCTAGTGAGGTCTTTTAAATTTACTTTTCTTCTTTAAGGTACATTTAATGAGTGGGTACCTGCCACTCATTAAATATAACCTATTTGATTCCCAAAACTGTCATTTAAAACACTCTGCTTGACATAAGCTATTACCCCCCAACCACCCCAACATTAAAGTAGCAATCACATTGAATAAATAGGTCTATTAAATTATTAACCACACATTTAATACAGCACATTACTTTAATAACACCAACTGTATATTAATAGCACTCACCAACCCCACATTACACTTAAAGACCCTCATTTAATAAAGAGTCACTACAAAACATTAAAACACACCACTAGCCCCACAACCAGATCCCGCTTTCAATTAATAGCCCTTAAACCACCCAACATTATATGAACAGCCACATCACTTCCCATAAAATTAGTACATTCTCCCATTAAATAGCCCAACCACCACCGTCACCCCACAAATAAAATTAATAGCCCCCATTCTCAACTCACCATTAAATAACTATCCACACCCTCCAACACCATCCACATTACATTAATAGCCCTTCACATATAACATAACATTTGAAGCCTCATGTCACCAGAGGCAGACTCCTCCCTTGCTACCTGTACATGAGTGATGATGTGCATGTCATGAGGTTTACATCCTACATGTGTCTTGCTGGGGGGGGTAGAAAATGTGAAGTTGGCACATGTGAAAGGAGGAAGAGGTAGAGGGATGAAGGGAAGAAATAAGTCAGGCTGATCTGCACAGCACAAACACTGTGGTGGCTGGTCTTAGGGAATGTGGATAGCCACCAATGCTAGGACCAGTTCCAATGAGCCTACACTGCTCTGACCAGGAACCAGGGTGCTTGACCCTCCAATTGCAATTTTAAAGACAAAAATAAAAACAGAAAAAAACAGTATAAGGCGGCCCTATGATGTCATGGGGTCTGCAGCCTATAGGAAAAACTCCCGGAGAGGTTTATTGCCAAGCCACCCTTGACAATAGCTTTGCTTTCTGAAATAGTTTTTAAGGATCTTCTGCTCCTCATAAGCTTATTATCATTACTATTATTAATTTTGGATTATCCCCAGCTCCTCCATCTATACCAGTGATGGGCAACAGCCGACCCTAGGGTCTCATGCAGCCCTTTGAGCCTTCACCTGAAGCCCCCAGCTCCTTCTTGAAGGTTAGAGGGCTGCCTTTGCAGCTCTTGGACTGTATTAGGCTGCCTATCACTATAGATCTATAGACTCCATCAGAAATGTGCTGAATCCGAGCATCTAGGAGATAGCAAAGTGTTAGGGTAATCTTTTGTCCAGTATTCTATCCAAATTTTTTACTACTCTAACCACCCATAATACATATTGGACCATATAGTAATAGTAAATAGGTACAGACTGACCGTTAACATTATCTTCGATATATTAACCTACTATGAAAATTACTTTTCCCCTCTTTGATGTTTTTAAACCATTGAACAAATAAATCTATATATTATGCAATTGTGTGTAATACCCCCTTTCCTCTGCTAGGGTGTGTGTACCAGTGCCTCCACCTTGGTCTAAGTGCTGTAGGCTCTTCATGAGATAGTGTCCTGGATTTAGCAACAACAGAGAGAGACCAAGGAACCCTCCATCCACCTACACTAGACCACAGGCACACACAAAGGAAATATTACTACACCAGGTTGGTCTCTATAGACCACATCGGCACAATTATTAGTGATGCGTGGACATCTAGGGCCTGATTCATTAAGGATCTTAAATTAGGAATTTTCTTATTTAAGTCTCCTGGACAAAACCATGTTACAATGCAAGGGGTGCAAATTAGTTTTCTGTTTTGCACATAAGTTAAATACTGATTGTTTTTTCATGTAGCACACAAATATCAACTTTAAATTTCAGTGTACAAATAAGCTATCAAGTATTTGTGTGCTACACGAAAAAACAGTCAGTATTTAACTTCTGTGCAAAACAGAAAACTATTGGAGTTGACGCGACAGTACTTCTGAGCTTTGGTCCCCAGAAGTTTCTTTGGGGTAGGAGATTTCAGAGCTAAAAAAATAAATGTTGGCTGGAATTAAAGACTTGTGATAGATGCACATATTGGTTTAGCGATAGGGCTACACTTAAGATTAAGAATAGTAATGGAATTGGGTTAGCATTCTGTTTTTCCTATACATTGATTTAATCATAGATGAAGAAATAGAGTGTCCTGTCCTAGGAAATCTGGGAACTGAGAAAGGCTTTAGTATGAGAAAGGTTAACTGTAGTTCCACGATCCTTAAGGGACCCTGGAAAATACTATTTTTACCTACTTATTAAAGTCATCTTGCTATGAGTACAGACTGCAGTTTGGAAAAATATTCAAGCCAGTATAAAGGTAATTTTTATTGAACATTACCGTGAACAAGGAATAATTATAGCTGATGCAAATGCATTGTTTAGCACAATCGAGTAGAGTTTGTTAAAAGCCAGGCGTACAGAGCCAGCTTTATTAGAAGGTGAAGTTACCTCTGGAAACCAGTGCCAATAACTTAACTTAAGGCTGCAGCAGAAACTCATTAATGACATCAGTCAGAGACTTTTCTTGAAGTTCATTAAACATAAGGAACTTGTAAAAATTTGGCAAAGCTTAAACACGTACATAAGACATATCATCAGAACAAAGCATGATGGAAGAGGACAAAGTACAGCTGAGGGAAAATGTTACTCATTCAAGAAGCACATTTTATTGTATAGGCAAAAGGAGATGAATAGACAAAGAAGGAAAAGACATGCCAAATGAATTTAGGAGAAATAAATAAAGTTTCACAAGAGGCAGAAGGATTCAAATGAATAACTTATTAAAACCAATCCACTACTATGTCAGTTGTATATTTCTTTGCAACTTCAGAAAAGTTATAAACAGTGTGAATCCATGAGTCTGCAAAAATATTTAGTGGTCTATTTGTTTGGTGGGTAGTAGGCGGCAGTAACTAACATATCATTTCGTAACGCAGCAATACAATATGTGCTATAGCTGTTATTTACCATACCAGGGCTCTTTGGTGAGTCCTGATGAAATCTCCCTTCCTAAACTAATAGAAAAAACTTTCACTGGCAGCCTAACATAGTGGATATTGCACATGCGCAGCTAAGATCGTACATAGATGTATCTGCAGCAGTTTCTTCAGCTGCAATGGATGGTGGTGGACACCACTAATAAGGCAAGCTAATGCCATCTTGAGATGGTGTTAGTTTATAAGGCTGAAGACGAAAACCAAAGGTCATTGTTGCATGTTAAATGGGGTCAGGTTGCAGTCCCAATAGAGGTATCTAATTTCTCTGCTTTAACCCCTGGATGTATAGGGAGAAGAGCTGCGATGGCCATTCTCAGCAATTCATTAAGATTTTTGGGTCATCACATGAATGAACCCCTTAATGGGAATCTATGTGCCAATTACTTTGATAAGGTCATCTTTGCTGGTCAGTTTTTGTGTTATCAAAATAAATGCAATACAATGTTGTGTTTCTTGCTCTGGTTTTGGCAGTAATCATTTCCAGCACATTTTAGTTAATTCCATTTTATAAATACATAGCTGAGTAAGGTATCAGCTCAGACACTGAGGACTTTTGAATGGCTAATTTTATTCTTTTTAATTGCTGCAGTCTTGACTACAAATTAACATATTAGTAATGAATAATATAATGAATTAGAAATCAGGGACTTGTATAAAAGCTGTATTTAAACATAACAAAAATTAGAGTTTTAGTTGGTAGTAAAAAAGGTTTGGAAAGAGAGGATCATGGGACACACCATAAATGGTATAGTGATTCTCTTAGCGTAAAAAAGTTTAGTAGATTAAAGGCCCTTCAATTTATTTTACTCTGAACAGAACCACATAACTCTATCAAAGTATCCCATCATTTAAAGAGTTTTCCACCTTTTTGTTAATATGTGTTAAAAGCCAAGTCCTTGCTCATTATATTTCTTTGGTAGAGGTCCTTTGCTTCCCTCCATTAAGCACCCTGCCTCCATTAACAGCTGCTAAGTTAGATTGCTCTTGTTCTGGAGAGGACTGATACAATATTTAAGTACCAGGGGTCTGATTCATTAAAGATCTTAACTTAAGAAACTTCTTATTTCAGTCTCCTGGACAAAACCATATTACAATGCAAGGGGTGCACATTAGTATTCTGCTTTGCACATAAGTTAAAAGCTGACTGTTTTTTTCATGTAGCACACAAATACTTGATAGCTTATTTGTACACTGAAATTTAAAGTTGATATTTGTGTGCTACATTAAAAAACAGTCAGTATTTAACTTATGTGCAAAACAGAATACTAATTTGCACCCCTTGCATTGTAACATGGTTTTGTCCAGGGGACTGAAATAAGAAGTTTCTTAAGTTAAGATCCTTAATGAATCAGGCTCCAGGATCTTGCTTGATAGATGAGACAGTTGATTGCCTAAGGAGTGTCCCTTACCAAAATTACATAATGAGGAAGGAATGGAATTTTAACAAAGACTAAAAATATGGGAAAAACACTTTCAAGAACTCATGTACCACACTCCATGGAGGTGAGATAAGAAATAATCACTAGGGACTTTATGTTGGGAGAATATGTAATGCATTAAGCAATTCAACAATTAATTGCTAAATGTACCTATGGGTGGGGGGGATATCTGTTTCAGAGTATGCTCTCATAAACTCAGGTTGTTTTGTGCCAAACATATTTCTAATGCAACTATGAAATGGTCAGCAAAATGTGTGCTTCATCTTTCCTCAATAGATTTTGTTTCATGTAAAAGTCCATCCACTTCATAACTCATATTTAATGTACTGTACATCTGTATGTAATGAAGTTAAACAAGGCTAGAAGGATTACATTTGTTGACATCTGGCACAGTAAAATGATGAATAGTGTGGTGAACAATAATCTATGCGAATGAGACTATGTTAATATATAAGAAAACAATTTGATGCAGCAGTAGCTAGTATAATAGATTAGTGTACTATATGTTAACAAAAAGAAAACTAGTTAAAAGTTGAGACATGTAAGGAACTCTTCATCTAATTATAAGGTATGGCTAATATCTATACTATACCATACTATACTATACTATACTATACTATATTATACTATACTATACCATACTATACTATACCATACTATATTATACTATACTATACCATACTATACTATACCATACTATATTATACTATACTATACTATACTATATTATACTATACTATACCATCCTATATTGTACTATACTATACCATACCATACTATACTATACCATACTATATTATGCTATACTATACCATCCTATATTATACTATACCATACTATACTATACCATACTATATTATACTATACTATACCATACTATACTATACTATACCATACTATATTATACTATACTATACCATACTATACTATACTATACTATACCATACTATACCACACTATACCATACCATACTATACTATACCATACTATACTATACTATACTATATTATACTATACCATACTATACTATACTATAATATACCATACTATACTATACTATACTATACCATACTATTGCATTGCTTCATTTAGTAATAAAATTATGATTGGTTTGTATATTGGAGTATCTCAGAGGTGCACGTTAGTTGCTCAAAAATGTTAGTACTTCAGAAGATGCTCTAAAATTATTTTCAGTACAATAACCAGGTGCAAAGGAGAATATTTTTCTTATCTTGGGGGAAGTTACTGAAATAATAATCTACAAATTGATGCAGTCTGAGATTATCCTCCTGTGCTGCGCTGTCCAACAGTTGGCACAGTAAACATATCTTTATACATTGAAATAAAATCAACACTACCAGCTGTCCACCAGCTTACTTTTCCTGCAACTTGTCACAGCCGTTGAGCTCCATGAGATGCAAGAGGTGCATGCTGACAGGCCAGTGAATGACTGGACCTGGACTCATCTTCTGTTGCATCCATAAATGATGAGACAGCAGGAGAAATAAACATACTTCCCCAGTATTTCTATTTCTGGCCTCTCCAGTGTGATCATCATCCATCTTATTGAGCTTACCGGCTGTGGCAGGTTTGTATATATGCGACCCAGCAAAATATTAATACATTTTAATTGATACCACTGTAACCCAATACATGAATCTGGTATTTTCCATAGTGCCACAGAAAAACTACTGACCTTGAAAACAACAAGGTATATAGTTATACAAACTTAAATCTATTGGAAAGCCAACCCCTTATATTCAAGAGCAGGGGTCGGCAACCTTTGACACGCGTGCCAGACATGGCACCCCGACCACTTCTGTCTGGCACGAAGAGCTCTGCTGCTGTCAAACTAAAACAGCTGAAGATGGCAGAACCATTTTAGTCAGTTGTTTAGGTGAAGTAACTTGTGGAACAGAAGATCGGCATCTAAGGTAAGTATGAGGCAGAATATGACTGAGTGCACATCTAAGAGGCAGAATATGACTGGGGGCATATCTAAGAGGCAGAATATGACTGGGCCCATAACTAAGAGGCAGAATATGACTGGGCCCATAACTAAGAGGCAGAATATGACTGAGGGCACAACTAAGAGGCAGAATATGACTGAGGGCACAACTAAGAGGCAGAATATGACTGAGGGCACAACTAAGAGGCAGAATATGATGCATAACTAAGAGGCAGAATATGACTGGGGCCATAACTAAGAGGCAGAATATGACTGGGGCCATAACTAAGAGGCAGATTATGACTGGGGGCACAACTAAGAGGCAGAATATGACTGGGGCCATAACTAAGAGGCAGAATATGACTGGGGGCACAACTAAGAGGCAGAATATGACTGGGGGCACAACTAAGAGGCAGAATATGACTGGGGGCACAACTAAGAGGCAGAATATGACTAAGTGTACAACTATGAGAGATAATATGATTGGGGGGCACAGCTATGAGAAATATAACATAATCTGGGGCACAACTGTATCAGTACAACTGGCACACCTGGGCTTGAAAGATTTTTTCCGGCGCACTGATAGAAAAAGGTTGCCGACCCCTGTTCTAGAGCATAGTCTATAACAGAGACTCATGTCTCTCACATGATCGGATGGGTAGGATATGAATGTAGACAGGTCTGTCCTAAACATGACTTTTATCTGGTAAACAGTGAAACACAGCAAATGAGCGTCACAGCAAAGCTGGAGTCCTCCAGGGTCACAAAAACATTTTGGAGGGATGTGGGCAGGGCCGGATTAACGGCAGGGCTTTATGGCCTATAGCCCAGGGGCCTCAGGCAGCTGGGGGGGCCCCCAAGATCTGCCGGCAGCGTTATATATATATATCTTTCATACTGCCAGCGATCGCTGTCAGTGAAGGCACCCCTCCTCCACGGACCAAAACTTTGGCATACTGCAGCCTGCTGTACTGTACGTGTGTACATTACAGACATGGCAGTATCAATGTAGACACTGCATCTCCTCTCTTTTTTTTGGGAGGGTATAGGGGTCAGCGTGGGCACCAGCTACGTTGGTGCTTGGGCACTCCAGAAGATGTACAGCTTATTGCAGAAACTTTTTTTTCCTCTGTCTCCCTGGTACCCAGAAAAGCAACCAATTAGGGAGTCACTGATGTCACTGTGCAACTCCCTAATTGGTTTCTGCTGCTGCCAATCACCGCCCCCTGGTAGGAACAGTGTGTAGTCGTCGTCCGTCCCCCCCCCCCTACCTCCCGGCACTTGAAGCAGCGTTTCCCTGTGCAGCTGCTTGAGGCAGACAGCAGACAGAATGTGACACAGGAAGTTACCAGACCTGTTCCTGTTGAAATGCCTGAAAAGTAAGTTGTATATGTTAAGGAGAAAGACATTGGTACAATGAAGGGTCCCAGAGCACTCTAATATAGAAGAAAAAACATCATAAATTACAGTCATGTGTGTGTGTGCCCTGCATGTATGTTATTCCTAACCAAAATCCCTTAATATACAATTAATGTAATGAAAATTGTGTTTTTATTTCTTAAAAATAATTAATGTTTTATAATATAAAAAAAAATAATATAATAAAAATTGAGAGTGCTAGCAATATCATGTTTATATTATAAAGACTAAATGTTGTCTTTGATTACATTAATATATTAAATGATATTCCTTACTATGCAATATTAATTTAATCAAAATTGTATTTTATAAAAATACAAAGATACAGGCCAGGTTCCTACTGGTGTTGTGTTAGTGTTTTTTTAATGGGAGTGAAAACAAATGACAAATTCTACTAGGAGACTAACAGTGTCTGGATGTGGTGGAAACTACACACAACATTTTTTCCCCCAGCACACTGCTATAGCCAGCAACAGATCTGCCATTTCTACTGTAGATAAAAATGCAAAAGTCTTCGTTGCACACATTTGCAAATGTATGTTTAAGCCATCCGCCACGCCAAGGCGCTTTTGCTAATAGGATGGTCCTACTCTAAACAATGAGAGTCCCATATATTTGGGCCATACATATGTGTTTTTAAATTGAGAGCCAACTTACCAAAGAGGTACCCCAGAAGCCTCCAAACAGCAATTCAGTGCCAGTACCCCCTCTCAGCTACTGACACCAACATGCCTCTCAGACAAATACAAAAGTGGAAGCTGCTCAAATCAATGAGCAGCATTGCTCATTGAACAATCAGCATGGCAAAGTGTTTTGAGGGGCAAAAACAACATGGCAAAGTGTTTAGAGCGGCAAAGGCAGCATGGCAGAGTGTGAAGAGGGGCAAAATCAGCATGGCAGAGTGTGAAGAGGGGCAAAATCAGCATGGCACAGTGTGAAGAGGGGCAAAATCAGCATGGCACAGTATGAAGGGGCAAAGGTAGCATGGCACAGTGTGAAGGGGATAAAAGCAGCATGGCACAGTGTGAAGGGGGTAAAGGCAGCATGGCACAGTGTGAAGGGGTAAAAGCATCATGGCACAGTGTGAAGGGGGTAAAGACAGCATGGCATAAAAAAAACTCTTTCTTATAACAACCTAGTTTTGTGTACCTCTTTTATTGTTCTTATTTGAGTATTAAATGCATGAAATATTATACTACTTTGGTATATCTTTTTTATACTTAAAACAGTTATTAGGGAAGTGAACCAGTTGTTAATTTATTTCAATCCCACCACTGCCTTTATTGTAGGCTGTAGTAAGCTCCTTTCCGTGCGTTAGAGCTTGGAAAAGGGCTATTTTGATGCTCATATCTGCCGGTTCTGAGCATGTGCAGAGTGATTACAATACGCTCAAAACTGGCAGATACATGCCCTAATGAATCAGGCCAAGCTAGAGTAACTTGGATCAAGTACCTATAAGGGTCGAGTAACTTACTACAAAAAAATGCAGGCCCACATTGATTTTTTATTTGCGCTAGTGCACCTAAT
Source organism: Mixophyes fleayi (assembly GCF_038048845.1). Lineage (NCBI taxonomy): Eukaryota > Metazoa > Chordata > Amphibia > Anura > Limnodynastidae > Mixophyes > Mixophyes fleayi. The sequence goes on from NC_134406.1 coordinate 179,306,298, forward strand.
TGTCTACTGTCATTTCAAATTCTGGTCTTTGGAAACACCACAATTAAAAGGGGAAGGCTCCTACATTCATGGGTTTGTCGATACTCAGGAAACCACAAATGTTATAGTTGGGTAAAATGTCACTAAAAACAATTAAATGAAGATGATATTTGTATTTTTTTTTTTTTTTTTAGTTAGTCAAACGTTCACCAGAGATTTCATCATTTAATGTAAGCTTGCAGCTCAAGTAATGTGCTTTTGTAGGACACATTCATATAACAGATTTGAATTTAATGACTATTGCAGCTATTATTTTAAAATGTTTCATTTGTTGTCTAACTTTATGTCAAAGTAAAGTCAGAACAGTGAGATGAAGAAAGTAAATAACAAAAAAAGTTGTAGTATGTTACCGTATTTAAAGGAGCCTGGTTCAAAAAGTCATCTGGAGAGGGTCAAAAGTCATGAAAATGTGTGTCCTAAGGCCAAACAGTAGAAGGTCTGATATTATTGTCACAATGGACCTTTGTACATATATTAGTTGGGATCAATACATTAGTGTTTGTGGTCATGAGTTTTGTAGAAAAGGCAACGACTTATGACACCCCAGTAGTACTATTCTTTATCTTATTAGTTCTTTAACACATTCACTGGAACCTAAATTAAGATCATTTGTTCATATTATCTTAAAAAAACTACTATAGTGTGCAGTGAAAATGGAAAACTATCATCTTTCTATTAAATAGAATGTTGAAATCCCATTATTCAAATGATATTATTATTAGAAAATTATTAATAAAAAACATAAAGAACATATGTATTATATTAGTTTAGAGACTAACATGTTTATTTGTTTAGGATTTGAGATAGAAACAACAGAACAAGTAATAGTTAAATGTCCTCAATTCAAGTATTCGTACCTCAGCCAAACAAAATACACTGTAAGAGGCCACTAAGGAGTAATTGCTGCTTCGGATACAATGAGGTCCTAGAAAAAATGACGGTCCTCCATACACGCTGAATGCTGGACAAGTGGCTCAGTGCAATTTTACATGCCTCATTGACAGTCATATTGCACAGCTCAATTCCCAGCCACAATGCATAGACCACAGTGCCAGCTATATTACACAATCCCCATTGCACAAACTATACATCCATTCATTCATGATTGCCAGATACCTACAAGATACCCTCATTTCCTCAAGGAACCTGCCTTGGTTTAGGATCTACTTAACTACCATCTCTGTTCAGGTGCTAAAGCCACAGAGCTCATCTGTCACTGCTGTTTCAACATCTGTTCAGCTGACCACTGAGCACAATTGTGATTGCGGTTGCTATCTCTGTTTGGCTGCTGTACCCTCGGCACCCAACCGTCAGCATCCTGGACCTCATTGAGTCAAGGTGTGGCCAACATGCAGATGACATGTAGCCAGATTGTGAGTTGAACTGGAAGGTCTCTGGATGAGCAGTCTTAACTTACTTTCTCACATATGCCCCAACCTTTCTACCTCATAACCCATAGGGGAGAATGGGGGAAGGCATATGCCATTGTGTTCTTGAAAATTGCTTTGAATTATGAAAAAGATGTCAGGTCTAAAATTAGCCACCATGAAACTAAAGGTAAAAGCTATTAGATCACTTAGGGCCTTATTTATGATGCACATTCGATGTGCAACACAGTTTTGCATGTGTTGGTGGTCCTCCCAGTTCACTTCAAACTACATGCCTCAAATTCTGCTCTCTGTAGATGCTTTTGCAAACTAGAATTGCACCTCAGTGTGCGGGAGGCGTAATGTGCAAAAGCGTAAACATCACATCAAAAGTTTAGCCTCCTACCACTTTAGAACTACCCTTTTCATTAAAATAAACTTTTTTTTTTCCCCTAAAATACTGCTCACTTTTGCCTCAGTCATAGCTTAAATTAATTACAGCACTGAACTGTTTTTATTATGTGTCACTTTTGTGTGTGTAAAGCTCTTTATTACACTGCTAAGAGTGCGCCTAAAAATGCAATTCTCCACCAAAGTGCAACATGGGTCCCATTAAAAGCAAATTACAAAATCCAAAACCAGCCAACTCAGAGCTGTCACAAAATGCAAGTCAGCTTGTGGAGGGGACATTGTTCTAATTTCAAAAATCTCTGCAGAAGGAAATCTAGGTTCTGCACTGTTCCACAAAACTAGACACACTGGTACAAGGAAACCCCTGCTTCAATTCCACCCTCTGTATGTGCAAATTTGTGCTCCTTGCCCGGCAGACATGTAGGCATTGTATTGACATACCAATGGGAAACACAATGCATAACATCGCAAATTGTGGCATTCAGAGATCAAAAATGGGTGACATTACAATACTTATTGTGACTGATATTACTAAAGAAATCAAAATTGATGACACCACTGATGATATCACAAAGGAATGATAGTGGGAGACATAAGGAATGACATCACATGACTGAGGACATTAATGTTGTGATCATTTTAGATGGCATCAACTATGATATCACAATTGGAGATAACAAAAAGTGTGACATTACAATAGGTAACCTAACAGGTATCAAAACTGACTTCTAACTGATGACATCACAATGAATTAAATTATTGATGACATCATAGTTTGTGACATAACAGACATAAAAATACTGAGAAGGCCATGATATATGGATAACATCATGCTCATTGGTTGACCACACATGCTCAAGAAATAAATGCTTCACATAGGGTGAAAATGATAATTCAGTACCACTAAGTAGCGATTAGCGTTTACCTTGCCATCTAAATGAATGTCCATACCCCAGTTAAATGTGGCCCACAATATTAAGAAATCACCAAAGCCATTCAGTGTTAGAAACAGGTACAAGGGGCTATGGAGTTCTTTAGACTGGCGCCACAACTGCACTGATCTGTTTATCGAGAACATAATAAAGGATGATTCACCTAAACATATCAATAAACTCCACAATCTCCCTGTTCTATTTGCACCACTAAACTCACAAACATACATAGCTATGTGCATTTTCTGTAGTTAGTTGTTTATGCACTGCAACTCGACAAAGATAACCTGCTGTATGGGGTTCTTGATGGACAGGTTTTATTAAACAGGTACCTGACACCACAGGATGAAATGTTTTGCCCTCCACTTTAAATTACTGTATGGATATAACTACCCTGAAGTATGCAATTCGGCCCACTGTTGCCCTTTGCTGATTATGATTCAGTCTGACGTCACTTTACACTATACATGCCCACCCTCCCGCGGCTTAAAAATGTGATTTGCATCATCAAGACTTGCACCTTGTTATGCAATGCCATGAATTTCAGCATTTCATTGCAGGGGGCTGGGTCATGGTGTCAGTTCCCACAGTGGACACAGTTGCTTGTGAGACATTATCAAGTTGAGCTATCTTGGTAACTGAAGCTGCCAAATGTACCACAATAATCACTCTGCTTTCAGGATCTCCAAGGTCTCTTTTTGCAGCCATGCTAATAATAATGATAGGCAACAAGGACAATCCAGCATTTTGATACATGACCCTGACCATACTGCAATGTTATTTGCTTTATTAATGCACAAAACACTGCTCATGCTTTCAACATGCTTCATCTACTCATTGACCCAGATGTTTCCATTTTTTGTCCACTATATATATATGTGTGTGTGTGCATATGTTTCTGCAGGGGTAACTTATTTCTTACACTATTCATTTTTTATTATTTTAATATCATTTTATTTTTTTATTTTCTTTGACATCAAGGGGTATATTTACTAAACTGCAGGTTTGAAAAAGTAGAAATGTTGCCTATAGCAACCAATCAGATTCTAGCTTTCATTTATTTAGTGCATTCTACAAAATGAAACCTAGAATCTGATTGGTTGCTATAGGCAACATCTCCACTTTTTCAAACCCGCCTTTTAGTAAATCTAGCCCCAAGTGTTAATATGTAAAAACATAGGCTTGCTTTCCATAGACATCCCAGAGCAAGTAAATGCTAGGGGGTAGATGTAGAAAACCTTCTAAAAAGGAAAGTGGTGGTGTTGCCCATAGCATCCAATCTGATTGTATCACTTATCTATAGTACATTCTTGAAAATGATAGCTAGAATCTTATTGTTTGCTATAGGCAACGTCACCACTTTTTTTTTTAGAGTGATGATGTAACAGAGGTGATTTTATTCTTACAGGCTCAATACTTGCTTACCAGGTTCCTGCATGTCATTGGGTACGCGTGGGGATAGTGACCTCTGTGAGATTGCTTTCTCTATGTATCTAGATAGCAATCGGGTATCAAGGACTATTTACATGTGGCCCAGGTGCCTCCGTGGTCAAAGAATTACTAAACACCGCCCAATGCCTACAGCTTAGAATGCAATTTACGGCAATGGTTTAATAACTGTGGGCCCTACATTGCAATAAATCTTATGTGGTGCAGTATGTTAGTCAACGCTGACTAGTCTCCTCTCCCAAGATAAGATCTCAATAATAATTAAAGGAATGTTTTTTATTAGCTAACAATTGGAACATGGAAGGGATGGTTGATGATGAGGGTAATTACAGGAAATTTAATTTGAGGTATAAGTTGATTAAAACTACAACTGTAGAGAGAGAGAGAGAGAGAGAGAGAGAGTATACACTGATTAGGGTCTTAGATTAACCACTTGTACTGCAAAAAGTTTGGAATGGACTTATAAAAGAAAACTTGTACAATCTCAGAGAGTCTTTTACGGGTACAGTAGTGTAATCAGAAGCTGCTAGTCCCAGGTAATTTAATGTTATTGGCAGCAGATCAAATGCACCCTGTCTCCAACACAGCTTATTTCACTTCAGTCATGTACAAGGCTGTATAATGTTCTGGCTAATTAGGGATAATTCATCCCAGATGCACTTCAATTACAGCCCAGTGTAGAATATCTCCTTCTCCTCCAATCTAACATCAGTCCGATTAGCAAAAATGACAACATCTCAATGCAGTCCCGCTGTGCCCTGCAACAGAGAATTTAGATGAATATAATCTCAATAGATAAAGCAAAAACAGTCCAAAACCAGCAAACACGGTTCCTCACCTTCTGACGACTTCTTTAGAGGTTCATATGGAATTTTTAGGAAGTTCTGCTTTACAAACAGGAATTAGTCAATAGCATAATCCCAGACTTAATTGATTAATTAACTCTTGGCATGTCAATTGTTTATATATAATATAACATGTAAATACACTGAGCACTTTGAAATTATTTTTATTATCGTTGATTTGTTTGGTGCTATAGTTCTCTACCGCGCCGGATAGTAGGGAAAACAGATCATGCATAAAACAGGGACATACAAGATAGACTAAATGAAGAGAAGAAAAGAAAGGGTAGGAAGTGCCCAGATTGTTGTTTTTTTTAAATAAAGCTTTATTGAGACTTTTTTCCAGTTCAGGTGGGAAGAGGGGAAGGGAGCAACCATAGAGAACAGGGAGCATATAGAGCTACAAAGAAAAGGCAATAAAGCATGTTAACATATACAGAGTGTAGGCCAATATAGACATTTACTAGTAGTCATAGGGACTCAAGGAGGGAAGCAAGAATAGCTGGTGAATTTAGATGAATACGATGGACATTTGTAAATACATGCTTAGTGTTACCTAATAAATCATACTTGCCTGCTTTTTAAATCCAAGACTACAGGTCATGTGATAGAGGGTAGAACGGGGCGTGACAACGTCATTGCGTCACCATAGCCCTCATGTCACTTTTGAAAATACTCTGCACCCACTTAGTAGGCCGCTGCACTTCTAGTATGGATATACTAGCGATATATTAGACAATAAAGTCTAGTAAACAGTGCAATTATTATTATACAATATACAATTATTACCTTGATTTTGCCAGTTATACAGCATAGTTATGCCAGGATATAATACAGTCCTCATCCTGAGGCTGAATAAAGTCACCAATGTAATATGATAAAATAGAGATAAGGGACCCAATTTCTGAAATTATAGGATGACAATGGTCAGTGTCTGTGTATTGACACAAATACAACAAGATGTGTAACAAACAAAAATGTAAAGAATGAGTGGATAAAGTCATGTAAACAATTTTATTAATGAGCTGCCTCTTAGCTTAATTTAAGTAATCTCCAAAATCTTAAACCACCATGGGCCTGATTCATTAAGGAAAGGTAAGCAAAAAATTGAGTAAGTTTTCTTACTCAAGTTTTTTGGACTAAACCATATTGCAATGCAAGGGGTGCAATTTAGTTTATTATTTTGCACTTAAGGAAAATACTGGCTGTTTTATCATGTAGCACACAGATAATTGATAGCTTATTTGTACACTGACATTTAAAGTTGATCTAGGACATGCCCTACCCCAAATATAAATCTGCCATCAGATATTAAATTTACCTCCCCCTCCAATGCAACATGGTTTTGCCTTACTTACTTACATTTGCTTAACTTTCCTTAATGAATCAGGCCCCATGTCTCATCCTATCATCTGAGCTAATAGTAATCAATGTATCTAATATTAGTTCTTTAAGGGCTTTATTCTCTAGATAAGTAGGTGTGCTGTCCAACAGATGGAGCTAAAGTCCTCCATGGTAGATTTATAATACCTATAAATGAAATAACTCTCATAATTCAGCTGATAAAATGCTGATATTTACCGATACTATTATCACTTTAATTATATCATTTTTCTGGAATGTATGAACATCAAAAAATAGTATCACTCATAGCGCACTCGTATCACAATAACTGCATTCCTAATATTCACAGAAGGCTGTTGAGCTTTCATTATCTTAATTATCCAGTTTGATTGGCAAAGAAGGTATTTTCTTTTTCTGGAGACCCACAGGGGTCTAACATAACAATTGAGCTCCATAAAGAAAAGCATTTGATTCAGAAGCCGGAATAAATATATACAAAGCACATAACCCAGCTGACAGTGACTTTGCAGAGTGGCCAGTGTCACCTTTCCTTTATCTCCTCATGGTGTCCTTCTAAGAGCTGGACACAGGACAATTATAGCCCTTTTCTACAACTGGGGGACCAGACCAAAGCTCCCCTCATGTCACCAGGTTCTTACCTATAAACAGAAATATCCTCTCACCTTTTATTGACAGCTCAATGATTTCTATTCAGTTCCACATCTTGCACTGGTAATCTACAACATATTCCTGTGACCGGATTGACTTACTTCGCCACCCGGTCTGCTGGAGGAGAAGGATGAAGGGATGTTCCTCTTACACAGTTTATCTGGGTATCTCTCTCACCGCCAGTAACCGACTGTTACTGACCACTCCTACTGGTGTAACCTTTCCACCAGACACTCGCTGATTGCGAATGCCACCTGCAAAATAGCTGTATCTCACTGCATCCACTAGACTTCTTTATGGCACCTAAAACCGCTTACTTCTGGGTAGCCGGTATCGCTGCCACAGCGCCCCTTTGCTGTGGTTCGGCTGGTAACTTCTGGCTGTTTACTATGGATCAAGATTGCTCAGTAGCAAGCAGAACATTGGCACAGCGATGCTGGGTTCAACACATGACAGCCAGGGAACGGATTAGAGTGTAAGCTGTTGGTCACAGGATTGTCACAACCTGGTACTGTATTCTTGCATGGATCCTGGAATGTTGGGAGCTGTTGAAATGTAAATATGGAAAAGCAAGCAATAACACCGTACTTAACACAGATCATGCAGTATATAATACATACATTATAATAAAATGTTACATTTATCACACCCTCCCCAGCCACATCACACTACCCCTCAACTACATCACCCATCATGCCACCCCCCTGCCACATCACCCATCACGTCACCCCCCAGACACACACCACGTCACCCCCCAGACACATCACGCCAACCTGTAGCTACATCACGCATCACGCCACCCCCTGCCATATCACCCATCACATCACCCCCCAGACACACCACGTCACCCCCCAGACACATCACGCCAACCTGTAGCTACATCACTCCACCCCACAGCTACATCACGCCACCCCCTACCACATCACCCATCAGCCCATCCCCCAGACACACCACGTAACTCCCAGACACATCATGCCATTCCTCAGTTACATCACCCATCACGCCACCACCCAGACACATCATGCCACCCCTCAGCTACATGACTCATCACGCCACCCTTCAGCTACATGACTCATCACGCCACCCACTGCCACATCACCCATCACGTCACCCCCCAGACACACCATGTCACCCCCCAGACACATCACACACGAGCACACAATACCATATACATATACACGCACACAATGCCATATACATACACGCACAATGCCATATACTTACACACAAAATGCCATATACTTACACACACAATGCCATATACATACACATACAATGCCATATACATACACATACATAATGCCATATACACATACAAAATGTTACACATAAATAGTTTCATACACATACATACTGCCATACACATACATACTGCCATATACATACACACACAATTCCACATATATACACAAAGCCAGGCTATAACACCCCCACCCTCATCCCCCAGTCCCTTATACTCAACACATCTCCAGAGGTTGATAGCTCCGTGCTCTGAAATGACAGGCTGCCTGTCTCCATTAGTTCCCTGACAGCTTGACACTGACAGGGCATACTTCCCAACTGTCCCGGAATGTACCGGAAGACTCCCGAAATTCGGGTAGGTCTCTCAGACTCCTGGGAGAGCAGTCAAGAATCCCTCATATGGAAACATGCTCCTCAAAACAACGTGATTCGCGTCATTTTGGCATTTTATCGCGCGTGGGGAGCCCTCCAATCACGCCCCCTGCCCAGGATCTCCCAGAATTAAGTTTCCAAAAGTTGACAGTATGTGACAGGGCCTTTCCCATTAGCCCCACCCCTCCCTATTAGCCCCGCCTCCTCTCAGCCGGATGAATGGGGTAATAAAAAAAAATATAAGCTTGTTGTCTGCAGTGTGGGCCCGGGCCCCCTGGCATGCCTGGGCCCCAGTAATTAGTACCCGCTCACCTCCCCTCTCGGCGCCCCTGGCCCCGACAGGGACCTTTACACACTAGTTAGAGGTAGTGATAATACAGAGGTACAGATGGTATACTATATTACATGAAAAAACATTTTAAAGCTGCTCTTCTCTCTGCAAAAGGGTCTTCGATCTTCATGGAAAACCAGGGTGTTGAGATAGAAGTTCATTAGGACCTATACTAGTCAGGTTCTTTGTGGGCTCATAGTAAAAGCTTCTTTTACTCTTTATTAAAAATTACACTGATAACAATGGGTGCTATAAATGATATTATCCATACATTACATTACTTACAAGACACAGGTGATATTGCTGACATCATAATGCCACCAGATGCCACCACTTGTGACATAACTGATATTATTATTTAATATTATCACAGATTTGTAAGGTGCCACAGTGGTCCACATCGACGTACAGTAAAGAAAACAGGACATACATTAAACAGGGACATACGAGGTAGACAAAATAAATGTGGACATGATAAAAAGGGTAAGAAGAGCCCTGCTCATAAGAATGTCATGCCTGGGGATTTTGACTGTACCCGGACTGGGATATATTTCTAGAGCTGTACTGGTGGCTACATGAAAAAAAACTGGGCTACCTGATAATGGTCCTGCAGACTGAAGACTGCTGGGAACCAGGTTGGCATCTGAAGATTCAACATTGCACTGGCAACAGGTAAGGGCTCCAGGAAGTCATTTTATACTAACTGTTGTTAGCTGATTGGAGCCTGCATTCATCTCGGCTGAAGTAGCACTCTGACTGGCTGGATCAGGTGACTAGATCAAAGATGGCAGCGCCAAATAACTGTTTTTTGGAGGGAACCCTGGAGTGGAGACTGCTCTTCCCTGATTGGAAGCTGCAGTCAGCTGAGATGAAGCAGTACTCTGATTGGCTGGGGGAAAACAGGTGACTGAATCTAAGATGGCAGCGTCCATGTACTGGTTTTGGAGGGATCTTTAGAGGGAATACAGACTGGGCAACATCCTGCATTGAGATGTGAGTCCAGCAGAGCCTGAGGATCGCAGGGACAGCTTAGGAAGACAGCAAAGGAGTAAGTAACCTGATAGCTGGTGCATGAGAGAGAGACCTTAAATTCTAATTGTTAAAGGACACTCTAATAAAGAGATGGGTTTTCAGAGAGCATCTAAAGATTTGAAGGCTGTGGGAAAGCCTGATTGGCATCTATTTAAGTAACATAATTTCTGAAAACCAAATTGGTTAACATCACAGTGGTTGACATTTCTGAAAACTTGTCACCATGAACAACATCACTAAAGGCAGTGAAATAGGTGGCATTACTAATATGACAACAAGTAACTTCAGAATGGATAGCATTAAGGAGAAAGAAGTTACAATCAGTGACACCATTGGCGAATTTACAATTAGATATATCATTAATGACACCGACAACTTAACAATGAGTGATATCATTAATGACACCTAATAGTGTGACATAACTGATGACATCACAATAGGTGACATCACTGATGATGCAACAACAGATTGTTTATGTCACAATTGGTGAAATTACTGAAAATATTGCAGTGGGTGACACTACTGATAATAACAAAATGGGTGATACAACTAAAATCACAATGAGAAACACAACTATTAATGTGACAATTGTGTTGACATTACAATGTGTTGACAGCGTGACATTACAATGTGTTGACAGCGTGAGTCAAAACCAGTGGCGGCTGTAACTGTATAGGCATAGATATTGATACAATTCCCATATAAGTGAAAATAACTCAGGCAGGGTAGAGTCTGACTTAGGAGCTGTGTGACAGAGGTTAATGTAGACAAACTACAGGGTGTATAAATATTCATGATGTATATGTTGTGATGTCACACATTACAAGGATCCCTATAAATCTCCTAACATTCGCTATATCATTTTCTAGACTAACTATGCTTATGGCCGCAAATACTTTTTGCTGTGTCTTTCTTTGTGCAATAGAGAAACATATCACAATGTATAATTTAGTGACAGACAGGAAGTCTAAAAATTACTTAACCAAGGTGAAACTATAATAGCAGTAAGCGATTCCTTGATGGATATATCTCACAGGGTTGATGCTTGCTGCAATTATGTAATTATTTATTTTAATTGTATATAAATCCAATAACAACCATTAGTCTCAAGCTGAATTTGAATTAAAGCTATTATAGCCAACAGTTGTTAATTATAATGAAAATTAGTTTAGATTTGGTGTATCCAGTATTACTACTACACTGTGTACTTTGTAATTATGGATAAAAAAAACACGTAAAAAATTACTATATTAAATGCACAACTATGCCATAACTTGGAATTTTTACACTGTGGGCACAAGCAGTTTTATAATTATGTGCCACTCACCACACACCCCACAATTTTAAGGGTGAAAAGAGGAAGGGCACTGTCATGCCAGACAATTTAGGCATCAACTCTTTTTCACAATGCCTTGTCCTCAAGGCAACATCAACATTTACAAAATCACATAACTAGCCACATTACCTAGAGCCATTTACACAGACCCAATTGCACAGACTTTCATTACAAGGCCATTATTCATGAACAGAAACCATTGACAGCTGTGTTGCAGAGACTTTGCTGCAAAATTTCACACAAATTCCATTTCACTGCAGAACCGGCTTTTACAGAGGTGATACAATACTTCCCCATTCAGCAAAATTGCATCCCAAACTGTATCATTAAAATCTGCATGCCATTGAACTGTGGTGATGATAGTGTTAATATATAGTAAGGAAGAACTCTGGGCAGAACAAAAATGATAGGGGGATTTGGGTTCCAATTAGCAGTCATGCTAGGTCTTTCATGGATAATGGGGTGTGCTGTCTGATTTAATGCAAAGAAATACTGTAGTGCACCATAAAGCCTGGTCTATGAATGTGATCCTTGTGGATGAATATTTGGTCACCTCACTAAAGAGAGATAGAAATGTGTTGCTTGTTCTAGGAAATAGTGAACTAAACAGTTATGAGTCAAGTCCAAGTATATATCAAGACACAAAAGGCCTGTAATACCACAAAGTACCCAATGAAGAGAAGACCAAGGATACCAGGGCTGCCTAGAAGAATTTCGATCTCCAGTACAGCAACTTCTTGGGGCCCCTTCCATAGCCCACTAAGGGGGTATAGCCACACCAGGTTCGTGGCTCCTCCCAGTATACAGGCAGACCAGGGCCTCCAGGCAAGCGCAGGCCCTGGTTTTTCTCGGCGCCCCTGCTTGACACAAGACATATGAGGGATTGTCTATTAAAGTGTTGATCATCATAAAAAGAGCACAACCTCCTTGTTGATAGATAATAACACTGGATATTGTCGGATAGCACCCCCTAGAGATTGGGGGAGTAGTTGGATGCTGCCCAAATACCCTGATTGGGGTTGTCTTAATTCCCCTTAGCAAGAAATGAGAAAAAATTTAAAAACTCAAGGTTCAGGCGCAATGGGGAGGGGTTGAGAAACACAAGGACTACAGTATAAATGAGTCACATATATTTCAATAGCAGTTCCTTATTAGAGGCTAGGCATAGAGATATTAGCCTCTTATAGAAACTATTGGTGGAAAAAGGTGTTAGTGCAAAATATTCAGCTATTGACTGAAATCATCCAAATATGGCCCTAAATATGCTAATTATTCAAATATATCAAAGGGTAATGTCAGTGCAGGCAGCAAACTGATGTGGTAATAAACATCAGCAATGCCGAGGAAACAATAATGTTCCTTAGTGTCCCAATGTTCAATTTTGGACAGTAGTGTGGTATCCAGAATAAGTTTTCTGAGCAGACCTGTGATTCCAAATAGTTTGTGGAATGTCCTTATAAAATGGCAGATTTGATACTAAAGCTAAGGAACAAGAGAACACAAACAGCTCAATCCATTTTTGATAATATCGATAGCCATCAGAAGAAAGAGATCACTGAGAGTAATTTTTGGATGTAAGCAGATTCTAAAAGGGAGTTTGATGCACTGCTTACAAGAAGATGGAATGTCTTTAATATACAAAGCTGTATCACATCCTATACTGCGTGAGTGCATTCATAAAGGGGGTTTGAAGAGTTTCACGTGGTGGTAATTTATACGTTTGATCATTCACATTATATCCAGGAAGTGTCTTATTGGGACAGTCTTATGATATTTATTTTCATATACAGTGTTACACTATGATATGTTCTTTGTCTTTTTTTTTATTTTTTGTTTATGACACGAGGAAAAGAAGTTTGGAACGAATAATAAATTAAGGACTTTTTTTGATCTTGGTTGGTAATTCACAAACTGGATTTTATGTGGACATCATTATAATTGGTATTCGTATTTCACTTATCACAGTTTGTTACATTTGAAAGTTCATATTGATTGATTTCAGAAGGATCTAAGATTGGTAGCATTTGTATTTGGCTTAATCTTGGGTTCAAAGTCAGAAATTAGATGGCAGCTGCCAGTCATCTGCGCTGACACACCAGTATATACATTGTGTTTAATCAACCTATAAATGGTCTGTCCAGATTCTGATTGCCTTGAAAAAGGAAGTCATGGCTACTGTTGCTTTGACTGTAGTACCTGCAGAAGAATTCAACTTTTTTTTAAAAAAAAAATCATTTTCCTATCCATAGGATCGTTAAATGAACCTCCATCTTGAATGGTACAGCAGTGTTTGAGGACAAGTAAGCTACTGCAGATTCCACTTTAGGTACTGAATTCAATTTGTTAACCTCATCTTCCTGAACAGGATAAATAGGGCCTATGCAGATGGTGAAGATAACGAAACACCCAATCTAATAAACTTTTTGTAATTAGAGGTTTGTGAATGATCCACAAATGCTTATTCAGAATTTAGTAGTCTGTTGGTCATAAATTCGAATTTACCAAGAAAAAAAAAATTTGTACGCATGTCAGGAAGTTGTTCATGCTCTATTAACTAGGTTATTCAAACTTATATGCTCTTAAAATAACTAGGACACATTTGTATGGATGGAATAACCAGGACACTGGAAAGCACAGGGATGGAATATGCAGGGAACACTGTAGGGAACCAGGATATAACAGTCATGGATAAGACTTAATCGTCTGGCACCATTTTGCTAAAAATGGTGCCTTAAATACTATGGAGTCAATGGTGGGTGGGGAGGCAGCATTTAATAGGATATGAACCAATAACTATAGATATATAAAAGAAGAATTTTGTTTGCTTGTTCGTTTATTTGTAGGCGTATATCTTTAACAGCCCTGCACCGATTGGGATGAAACCAACGCGAGGTGGTCTAGTTGGATCCTGTCCAGGTTTTAGGAGGTTTCAGGTCCCGGTCAGAACTCCCGTTGGTGTACGCTGAGAAGAACTTTGACCCGGGGAGCCTGTTCTGACCCCTACACTGGATGGATTTGGACAAAACGTTCATAGACTGGTAACATTGGATCCCAGAAGACATACTAGAGGGTTGAGGTCCCGTTGGTGTACACTGGCCAGAAACTTGGCCGGAGGAACCTGTTCTGGGCCTTCCATTGGATGGATTTGGTTTGTTTGTCTGTCTGGTTATGCATTCCGTCACCCCTGCACCAATTGGGATGAAACCAATGCGAGGTGATCCAGTTGGATCCTGGCCAGGTTTTATTAGGTTTCAGGTCTCAGTCGGAAATCTTATGGGTGTATATTGGAAAGAACTTTGACCCAGGGAGCCTGTTCTGAGCCTTCCACTGATATATTTGGACAAAAACTTCACAGACTGGTAACATTTGATCCCAGAAGACATATCAGGGGATTGAGGTCCTGGTCAGACCTCCAGTGGTGTACGCTGGCCAAAACTTTGACCTGGGGAGCCTGTTCTGGGCCTTCCACTGGATGGATTTGGTTTGATTGTCTGTCCGGTTATGCATTCAGACACTCGATTGAGATGAAACCAATGCAAGGTGGTCCAGTTGGATCCTGGCTAGGTTTTAATGTGCTTAGGATCCCAGATCAACCTCCATTGGTGTACGCTGGCCAAAACTGTGACCCTAGAAGCCTGTTCTGAGCCTTCTACTGGATGGATTTGGATAACATTTAATATAAAAACAAAAATGACACTGGGCAGCCACCTAATGGGTGTGTTGAAAGAGCTGCTAAGCTGCTAATTATTCTTAAAATATTGACAGCTACATTCAACTCATTGATAACTTAATAACTTGAAGATTAAAACATGGGCACGCCGGGTACTTCAACTAGTTATATATAAGACAGGCATGCGCGCCACTTAGCAATCATGATTAATCCAAAATGGCGCCCGATATCAGGTATGTGAGATGCAGGGCCCGGCAAGTGACAATAATAATGATTCCCAATTTGTCTTTTATGATGTACATTATATTAGTACAAATGTTTATGTCAGTTTGTATGTTGGATGAGATGAGGATCATTTAACAGCAAAATGTCTAGACAATGCTCTGATCAGAACCAAGAACATACCTATAGCTTAAAGATCTCGGTACAAGTCTGTGAACATTAAGATTGCTAAATACGGACCTCCTTTCTGGTGCAAAACATCCATTTGAACTCAGGACTTTCACAGTGTGTTTATAATCCCAGGACGTTTAATGGACATCACTTAACCACTGCTGTTGTTCAGAGATCCATTCTGGTAGGAGTGACCGTACAAACCAATGCTTTATGTTTGAATGTGTTTTTTAAAATGTAAGTGTTTTGGAGAATTACTTAAAGTACTTAAAGTTTTTGTAAAAAATTTGAAGCTGGGTTACACTAGATGTATTAGCAGAGAAAAAAAGACACAAGATTCTTGCTAATTGCGGCTACAAAAAGGAAATTTCTAGTAAGAAGTGTGGCACTAGGGGGCAGCACTTGTGAAATGATTTATGAACAATTTTTTATTTTTTTTTGGGTCACCTTTTGGAATGTCCACAAGAACTATACATAAAACTTATTGTTATATTTATATTTATTTATTACAAATCATAACCCTAATAGGTGCATACAATATCACACTATTAGTGTCCTTTTTTCTGTGTTTAATAAATCCTCCTACTACATATGAGAAACAGTGGAGGAGAACCATCAAGGAACCTCTCACCATACGAATATATTTATATATATTTTGTTTTCTGTTTAACCTGAATAGGATATATACATCGCCTGAATTGTTCTTATGATATTGAAGTGTTTGTTTGTAAATTAGTGTGTGTTTTACATCAGAACTGGTTTGGGCAGCAGTTGATTTTTGGAGCGCTATGGGAACTTATTTTTTCTTTTAGTGTTGTTTACTTATTTTGTTTGCTAGAGTAAAGTGGAAATCTGTGTTTGCTTTCTTCCTTAAACGCATAGGAGCACTCCAAAGTGTATTCTTGACATAACTACATATATTTCCTATAGCCCATATAAGGAGATAACATAAAGCTTTGCCTAGCATATGGTTTCTCCTGTAGCAAAGAAAAGGTCAGTGTACCTTAAATGGAAGTCCAATTTGTAGAAAAACTAGTAAGCTGTTCTTTTTTTATTTTAATAAATAGAGATTCAGTTTTACAAAGTCTTGTCTGGCCATGACTGCCGTCTATTGTGTTATTAGTATTCTTGTCACTCTGTAAGTGCTGTACAGAAGATTAGATTGTACTTTTACAGATTATATCTGAACTGACTGTCAATGCAAAAGCAAAAAAAACTATAAGGTGTAAGCACCGCTTTAAAGTAAGATGTTGTGCGCTCTCAATTTATCTGTTTGCTATGTGCTTATACACATGTATTAGACATACTTGCCTACTTTTTAAATCTGTTCTCCGGGAGATCGGTGTACAGATTGTGTGACAGAGGGTAGGAGGGGGTGTGACGACATCCTTACGTCACTATAGCCCCGCCCCTACCATAAAATACAGAAATTCAAGGTATTGAATAGTGGCAGACGGGGCTTAATGGCGCGATTAAGCCCGCCCCCACTCTTCAATGCTGTGAATTTCGGCATTTTACAGGGTCCGGGAGGTTTGCCTACTCTTCCGGGAGTCTGGGGGGGCTTCCCGAAAATCCGGGAGAGTAGGCAAGTATTGTCTTAAGGTAAAAATAAGTTTAGGTCACTAACATCTACATCACAAGAAATACTGGTTTGTGAGTGTTATGCTGCTTCAAAGAAGTGGAATAGCAACTTATGCATAAAACTTTGTGTTGCAGTCTCATATTTGCCAACATTGGGGCAGGTGGGTGTGTGGGGGCGGGGCTCGAAGAATCGTGCTGTTAGCCCCGCCCCCAAAGCTGTCACCACCCTTTTCGGCCAATAAAATTAGGGGGTGGGGGCCACAATGACGCGTACATGACTTCAATAAGCCCCGCCCCCTCCATTTACTTTCCACAGCCGGCCGGGAATCGGGAGAATTGCCCTCTCTCCCGGGAGTCTGGAAGACTGACCCAAGTTTCGAGAGTCTCCCGGATATTCCGGGAGAGTTGGCAAGTATGGTCTATCTTATGGTTCAATTGAGTGCAGAGGGAAATTGGTTATTTGTACTACTGCTTATTCCTATTTAAGCTATACCCAATCCATGTGGAAATATTATTTATACTGGGGAATAAATGTCCATGAGTCTAGTCAGCAGCTATAAATGTGAACACAACATACTGTACATGACAGGTTGATTTACACAGATCAGTACACATAATTTCAGATACAAAAGAGTACATGGCTGCATTGTGTCATCCTCACACTTGACAAAGATTTCCTATCAAGTTTTATTTTTCTTGCACATTTTGCTTTGTCATTTATATTAAAATTATTAACAATATTACTAACACTTATTTATAGAATCCTCCACAACACTTTTCAATTGGGAACAAACACAATAATTAAACAAGACTGGGTATTAATATTAACAGACAAATAAAGAGAGAAGAGGGCCCTGCTTCCAATTTCTATGGGAAAATAGAAGTTTGATACATGATGTGAAGTGCCACTTACTGCATTATGATTCAGCAAGATAGCAATGGGAAAAGTGCTTAGAGGGGCTATGTGATCTAGCCAAGGGTCAGATGGTTTTTGAATATGGAAGAAGAATAAACGTAAGTCTGAGTGAACTATGCAGAGTGGTGTTACAACAGAGGGATGGTCATCAGCCCGAATGAGATTAAAAGGCTGAAGTTTGGGATCAAGTCTGGTATAGGCTCCTATACATGAAAGGGTTAAGAAAAAGGGGCATGAAAGGATCACTTGTATAGAGTTGCTTAGCTGACCTGGTCATAAATATCATGTGAACTTATGAACTTCCTCTTTGATCCTGTGTAAGTTTGGATAAGTAGCACTCACCTTATTTAGCTGTCTGCATCTTTTTCCTTCCAGCACTGTGGTTTTCTGTTGTTTCTGTGCAGTCTTTTCTTTCTGTGCCTTTTTTTCTGTCTCTTCTTCACTGTTTCTTTTCTGCCTTATTTTCACTGCATCATTTCTTGTTCAATATTTATTTTGCTTCCGTCATGTTTGTTTTCTTTTGGCCCCTTTTTGTCTGTCTGTCTCCGCTTCTGCCTCTAAGTTCCAGCTGCTTATCCCAACCCAACCCCCATTCCACACATGTCTTTCCCCAGCGGCGTCGCTACTTGCTATGTGACCACTGAGGTCACTGGCTGTCTTGCCCTTCCGGCGCCACTATCAGCTGTCTCTCCATGCTGTTTGGATGGCGGGTCGTTTGTGGACGGAAAACAACCCGTCCATCTATGGGTTATCCCCCTCCCTCTTTGGTCACAAAACATGCTGGATCCGGCCACCAGGTGGCAATTAATAAACTGGATGGGCCAATGCAGCCTAATTGCCCCACTGACTAACCGACCGAGTTGGCCCGATATTCCCACTGTGGTGCCCGGTCTCGTCACACAGTATCATTTTGCTAATGACTTTTTGAAATTGTCATTCTGTTATATTACATGTGAGAGAGTTTATTAAGATATTTAGGCATCGCTAGGTAAGACAACTCCTTCAGTTGGAAGCAAAATAGATCTTCCTCCTGGAATCTTGAATATGTAATAGTATAGGTGCGGATTTAGCCAGGGAATCCCCCTACTCACATACTCAAGACCTAAATCTTAGCCCTGTGACCTGCTCACCAGAAATTCTCACTACATTTGCATTTTGGTTACTTCATCATCATCATCCTTATCATCATAATTTATTTATATAGCGCCAACATATTCCGTAGCACTTTACAATTGGGGACAAGTACAGTAAGAAACAAACTGGGTAAAACAGACAAAGAGGTGAGAAGGCCCTGCTCGCAAGCTTACAATCTATGAGACAATGGGAGATTGATACATGAGGTTAAGTCTACATTTTGAATTTTGGTCCAGCCAGACTGCAACGGTAAAAGTGATTCATAAGCTAAATGATCCTGTCACACAACAATGTTGGTCAGGGGGTAGTTGTCTTGTGTGAAATTGTGTAACGGGTGGTAATAGGGTAATCTAGTGAGGTTAAGAGGGTGGTTGAGGAATATTATAAGCTTGTCTGAAGAGGTGGGTTTTCAGAGAACACTTGAAAGTTTGTAGACCAGAGGAGAGTCTTATTGTGCGAGGGAGTGAATTCCATAGAGTGGGTGCAGCCCGAAAAAAGTCCTGTAACCGGAAATGGGAGGATGTAATGAGGGTGGATGAGAGACGCAGGTCTTGTGCAGAACGGAGTTGGGAGATATTTTGAGACAAGAGAGGAGATGTATGTTGGTGCAGCTTTGTTGATGGCCTTGTAGGTTAGTAAAAGTATTTTATATTGGATTCGGTAGAAAACAGGCAACCAGTGTAGAGACATACAGAGTGATTCAGCAGAGGAATAACGATTTGCATGGAAAATCAATATTGCTGCTGCGTGCAAAATAGATTGTAGGGGTTTGAGTCTGTTTTGGGGAAGACCAGTAAAGAAGGAATTGCAATAGTCAATGCGGGAGATGATAAGTGTATGAATTAAGGTTTTTGCAGTGTCTTGTGTAAGATATGTGCGTATTCTGCAAATATTTTTTAGATGTACATAACATGATTTAGATATATTTAGTCGAGGTGAGAAAGAGTCAGCTGTCCCCGAACTGACTTAGAAGGGCGGTGGCCGGTTCTGATAGGTGATTGGCCACTATTCCTCATTCACCGCCAATGAAGCTGTGTATTGGTCAAGCCGATGACCATGTGATCACACAGGAAAAGAGCAAACATGTCCGAAACAAGTGCACCAAAATAGAAAGATCTTGATACCTTAGTGAGCAACAGAATATTGTACAGGGCAATGCCAACACAGCTATGCAGTTTTCATTATATTAAATTGTGAGTAGCCATTTGCCTTTATATATTATTCATTAAATTATATTTAAAAAAACAATATAATACACAATATATTTATAAATCCACATAGATCTGATGATACAAATCCAATTTGAATTAATATCAAAGTGTAATCCCAATGATTTTCTTACAAGCTATTTTCATCAGTACTATTGCTTGACTTTATTGTTCGCTACTAGTCACTTGTGCAGTATTATTTTTAGCGATTATGACATGTTTTTTTGGCAACATTATCAGTTTTGGCTATTTTAGTGCTTGACTGCATTTATTATTACTATTATGTGAGCTAACGTTTCGTTTTATTATTTGTTGTGAACTTCTGTTGTAATAAATGTGTTTTTTATTTATATATCCATCCACTTACAGTTTTTTATGCAATCACGATATTTCCTGTACACTGTTTTATATATTTTTTCATAAATCCACATAGATCTGATTATACAAATCTATTTTTCCAAAGTAAATTCTACAAGTGTGACCTTGCAAAATTTTTTGTAGTCTGCGGTCAATTCTGAATTGTTTTATTAACATTTTAAAGAGTACACATATAAATAAAATATATGCAATATCCCACAATATTATTTATGAAAATGACAAGCTATTTATAAATAATCTTTTTATCTATATAAATTAATTATATAAGGGAAATGAAATATAGGGCAGTGAGAAAATTATTTAAATGGGAGAGAGAGGATAAGAAATTAATTACTGTGGAGGTGGAGATTCTTTTACTTGGTCCTATTGTCCTGCACAGCTGGGCCTCTGTCGGCGGGTACTATGTCCCATGTTGTGCTGCTCTGCAATGCAGGAAGCACAAATGGCAAGCTGTATGCATTAAACAGTGGTTTCATGCAGAATTACAAGGGAGAATTGAGTGGGCCTCAAATCCCCCCTCTAGAAATCCTGCATTTCCCTCATATCACGAACGCCCAGCCTGTCCCAGATACATTCTAATCCGAAAAATGTTTCCAAGGCTTAGTTACAAAAAATTTAATGATAAGAAATACAATAAATTGCACAAGTAAGTTTCAGAAAATAAAATAGGAAATAAAACTTGGTGTGTGAGGGAACACAATTCAGAAATATGGGACATTTCAGTCTTGATAGACCCCCTCATGAAAATGCACACATTATTGTCTAAGACAGAAGATTTTAAACCTTTTTCCACATAGCTCTCACCCCCCCCCACCTTTGGAGTTTAGCTGTCAATAGGGACAAATTGATCTCCCAAATGTCACAGGGCTTTTGAAGTGAGCTAGGGATCATCATCATGATCACCATTTATTTATATAGTGCCACCAATTCCGCAGCGCTGTACAGATAACTCACTCACATCAGTCCCTGCCCAATTGGAGCTCACAGTCTAAATTCCCTAACACGCACACAGACAGACAGAGAGACTAGGGTCAATTTGATAGAAGCCAATTAACCTACTAGTATGGTTTTGGAGTGTGGGAGGACACCGGAGCACCCGGAGGAAACCCACGCAAGCACGGGGAGAACATGCAAACTCCACACAGATAAGGCCATGGTCAGGAATCAAACTCATGACCCCAGTGCTGTGAGGCAGAAGTGCTAACCACTAAGCCACCAATGTCCTGAGATCGGAAATGTTCACAGGACCTTGAGTTCTCACCTCTGCTCATTCTGCTTGCTAGATGTTTTACAACTTTGAGGCTTCAAATTCCTCAAAAATGCCTCTCTCTCCCTGGTCTGGCTAATTTCAACAGATTATTGACATTTGCAGTTCAGACTCATGTCAAATAGAAAAGCACAAGTTGAGATTACATTACAAGGTTACATTACATACGAACATTATCATACATGAATTCAACAGAAAATAACAATCAGTCATTAGATATACTACATAATCTTAACACCTCAGTAGTGGATATTTTGAAGGAATTACTTTTTTAAGTCTTTCTAAATGTGTTTCCTAAGCTGTATCTCCAGGTCATAATACGTATGGAGAGATCATAGATATACTGTTTCTGAATATACCTGCCCCAACATGCATTATTGCATTATTTTAAAATTTCCATATTATGGATTCATTCTGGTAATGACAGATATGTGTATTTGATTAAAAAGTACACTAATTTCATTTGCTTATATCATCTAATTTTAATAGAATAAAATCATAGAAATTGCTTTCTCATATACTTATTTTATTATTTCACACTGCTGAATAAATAACTCTGCTATTTGTAATAAGTCTTGGGATCTGTTCATATTTATGTTAATGTTATTACATACTGTTATGCAGTACATGGGCAAATTCTACCTACCTTGCATAACCACTGGAGTCCAGCTGGTGTTATGTGCCTGCTGCCACAGAAGCACTGCTGTTATCGCAAACCATCAGTCTCAATGATTGTGGTGCTGCCAGCTTATGCTTACTTTTATATCAGCTCATGATCATAAGGGAAATGTAGGATATGGGACATGGGGTGGTAAATATTTTCTGACTTAAGAAACATTAAAATGGCAACGTATGCTATATTTTAATGCATCGTTTTGGTATATATTTACTTAATATGCAACAGGTTCATGTTTTGCAGTTTCTTGCTGTAGGGATATCATCAATATAATTTGAAGATTTTGTTACAGCTAGAACCTATTTTGACATATTGTGCCAAAACATTCAATTACACACTTAAATACGACCTGACACCTTCATGTCTTTCCTACAGGTCTTTTACAGGGAAAGTCTGATGTGTAAGTATAGAAACATTTACTGAAATATCTTCAGTTCTGTCAAGCTCTTTAAATGTTTACGCACATATTATGAAAGATACTAAAAGTAGTCATGTAAACCTACATACTATTTATGTTTCATTTTGAACCACTTATAATATGTATACCATTTTCTTAGATAACATTGCTATGCTAGAAGTTTGATTTATGTTTAAAAAAAATCAAAAAGCACACAAAATAACAAAGATCAGTTGATTAGGTTCCAAAAAAGATTAAGTTAAAACAAAAAGATGGCACCTGTATATAAGTGCTTGTGAAACAAGCATGAATCCAAATACGAATGAGTTATTTAGCAATCTTAACCTTGACCTTTAAAGATTGTTCAGACTTTCTTTGACATATTTTAGTAACACATGCAATATCTAGTGGTAAGCAGTTTTTGAACCTGTAAATCACCAAATGGAGTGTTCTGTCAGTTACATAAACAATGGAAGGAAGGTCTGTGAATTGACAGGATTTCATACCTGAAAACATTTCTTTATGAGATGGCCTGTTTTTCCTCAAACGGTCGGGTTAGTTATTCACCCATTACAATAAAAGCAATTGTAGGGGTGATAGGGTGCAGCACTCAGTATGTACTCAAGAATGTGTTACCACAACAGGAATTCCAGGTGTAAATCCAAAAGAGATTTTCCTTATTATTATAATAGCAAGTTTCAGCATGATTGTGTACCTGATTATTGCTTATTCATATGATTTCTCAGTCAGTTTCAGTTAAGAAAAGTACTTTTGATTCATGACACAGGTTATGAAATCCTTTTGTCTAGTTGTTCTTTGATTACATGTATAATACCGATGGAAATATAGTGAAGATTGCATTCATAGTATTCATCAGCTGCTGCGCCCAATTAGTCATTGTTTCTTTAAATTCAAGAGGGCCACATGCCACATACCTCTCTTTATTGGTCCCATTTACCTTTACAAAGTTCTCTACTTACATCAGTTTCTTGAAGTACATTTTAAATAAATTTTCGGCCATACAAAAATCGATGATCCGTCATGTAAGAAGCTAACAGCACATGGGTGTAATTACCATGGGTGTATCTGCTATGGGTCCCACAGCTGAGGGCGGACCATCATCCCTGTTATGTATATTACACCCTACACTTATAGTTAAATATGAAAAGAAATGGACAAAGGCAGTTTGGTTTCTGTCTCTATAAGCCCCCCTCCACTTGTCGAAAATACAAAAAAATTCAGCCGTTATAGACTGTACAATTTTAATTGAAATGGAGAAAGCCATTTTGGGGTCACTGTGTGTATGACACCCTACCCTTAAGGATAAATTGCCCAAACAGCAGCCTTTCAAGACGGTACGTGATATGGAAATGCCCTAAGTCCCTTTCCTCTTTGGGGGGTAGATTGCACCCTAGACTTAAATAGAAAGTTTTAAAAAGATGTTATCGTCATCATCTGGATCTTCATCCTCACCCTCATCAGTGTGTACGTCATCATCACAGACTATCAATTCATCGCCGCTTGAATCCGCCATTAGAGAACAGTCAGTGCTTGGATGTCTTTGATGGTGAAGGCCTTCCTCGTGGAAGATGTAGTTCATTTTTATAAACATAATTTCCTCCACATTTTTTGGAAGTAACCTTCGACAGCGATCACTGACTAAGTTCCCGGCTGTACTGAATACTCGTTCAGAGTACACACTGGAGGGTGGGCAGCTTAGGTATTGCAAAGCAAGTTTGTACATGGGTTTCCAAATGGCCTGCTTTTCCTCCCAGTAAGGAAAGGGACTGTCTGACATTTCCATATCAACTACCTCTTGAAAATAATCCTCCACCATCCTTTGCATGTTTATACTCGTATTGGATGGAGTTATGGGCAAGGTGACACATTTTTTTGCGAAATCCTTCAAACCAGCCGAGATGTTAAATTGTTCTGGTCTGCCCCCTGCGTCTTCCCTGCTTCTTTTTGGGAAAAGTATATTTTTACGAGCAGCAGCAGCTTGAGAAACTGAAGGAGGACACGTTGTCAAGTCGAGGCCCAGTTCAGCCAGCTCGGCCAACTTGCCGAGCAATAGCTCTTTGCAAAAGTTCACATCTCGCTCATTTACAAGTAAAGACTCAATGTAGGTCTTAAACCTTGGATCACAGTGGCCAAAACGTACTGATCCGAGTTCAAGATCTTAATAACTCGAGGATCATTGTGAAGCGAATGAAGTACTTGATCGACAAGGCCAACATACTTTGCTAAATTGCTTGCTTTCAGCTCCTCCTTCAGTTTCTCAAGCTGCTTTTCCAATAGTCTAATTAAAGGAATGACTTGGCTCAAACTAGCAGAGTCTGCACTCACCTCACATGTCACAACTTCAAATGGTTTCAGCACCTTGCACAGCACTGAAATGATTCCCCACTGTTCAAGTGTGAAATACATCCCCCATCCTTTCCCAATGTCATGGCTTGTGCAATATACTTGGATGGCTTTGCGCTGTTCCTCCATCCTCTGAAGCATGTACAGGGAGGAATTCCACCTAGTTACCACCTCTTGCTTAAGTTGGTGGCAGGGCAAGTTAAACTGCTCTTGGAGCTGCTGTAATCTCCTACATGCTGAGGCTGAATGCCTGAAATGGCCTGAAACTTTATGGGCCACCGAAAGCATCTCCTGCACCTCACGGTTATTTCGTAGGAAGCTCTGCACCACCAAGTTGATGGTGTGAGCAAAACAGGGAATGTGTTGGAAATCACCCAGCTGTAATGCTCGCACTATATTGTTGGCGTTATCAGAAATGACATATCCTGGGGAGAGTCCAAGTGGTATAAGCCATGTATCAATCACACCTCTTAGTTTGCGTAACAAATTGTCAGCTGTATGCCTGTTAGTGAAGCCGGTGATACAAAGAGTGGCCTGCCTGTGACAAATGTTACGTAGTGGTGTAAATGCTGCTGCTGTTCCTGCTGGTGAAGGTGAATGACCAACCTAGTGGGCTGTCACAGTCATATAGTCTTTGGTTTTCCCACTTCCACTTTTCCACATATCTGTGGTTAAGTGGACAGTGGGCAGAATGGCATTTTTCAGCGCAATCTCTACATTTTTACACACTTTTTTGTATAGTTGTGAAATTGCTTTACGGGAGAAATGATGTCGCAATGGAATTCTGTAACGCGGACACAAAACCTCAATTAACTGTGAAAAACCAGCTGCGTTTATTGTGGAGATTGGACGCAGATCTAACACTAACATTGCAGCCATGGTGTCTGTGATTCGCTTGGCGACTGGGTGACTGCTGTCATATTTGCTTCCCCTAGCAAATGATTGTTTCACAGTTAATTGCTGAAATGTAGGACTGCTCATTTTCTTGACCTGCCTCTGGGCTGACGATTCCCCCCCAGCAGCAGCAACAGCAGCAGCAGTGGGACTAACGCTTTCTTCAGAGGAATCAATAATAGTGCAGGAGTCATCCAGCCTTAATAAGTGTGATGCCGGGCTAACTCTTAGCGCTACTGAGGATATTGATGAGGATGGTGTGGTGGGTGTATTTTGTAGCCGTCGTGATGTCAGTGACTGGAGGGTCCTAACTGATGATGGAGTGCTTGTAATTGTTTTGGAAGAACTTTCAGCTTTTCCCAACACTTTGCCATGAACTCTCGTTAAAAGGCATAACATAGACGAGGTTCCAAGATGGTTAAGGTCCCTCCCTCGACTGACTGTGGCTTGACATACACTACAAATGGCTATACAATTGTTGTCTGGATTTGGATAGAAATAATTCCACACATAAGAAGTGGATTTTTTTGTTTAATGCCCAGGCATGACAATAGCCTTTTTCTTGTCACGTGCCAGAACTGTGCAGGACTTACACAAACAACCTCATCCTCATCAACATCCTCATTAGCACCCTCGTCGCCTACACAAATCTCCCCCTCATCCTCTTCTATTCCAAAGTGGCATCCTCAATTTGTGTATCACCGGCTACACTCGGGCTGTTAAGGCACACATCAGCAGAACTGCTGAAAGGTTCCATCTTTATGGGTACACTAACAGAATGCTCACGATTAGACATCCCACTGTTGGATGGACTCTCCACAAGGATTGGTGTCATTTGTGAATCAGAGCAAACATTATCCTCTAATGCCTTACTGTTATCTTGCAGCTCGGCTTTGATGTGTAACAGTAGTTGTGCACCAATTGTAGGCTCGGTAACTTTTTGGGATTTGCCACTAATAGAGAAAGGTGAAGGCCTCATTCTCTCTTTGCCACTGCGTGTGTAGAATGGCATGTTGGCAATTTTTTTTTTATCGGCACTTAACTTTTCCTCAGTTACACTTCTTTTTCGCTTCAACACAGTAAAAAAATTTTGGGTGTGTGTTTTTTGGACTGATTTCGAAACACTGTGTAGTTTGACATCGCCTTGCCCAGATGACATACTGGGAACACTACCATCAGGACTGGTGACAGAACCTGGTTGCTCATTCTGCTCATATGTGGACTGCTTTGAATCCATTCTGAGCCCAAAGCACTTGTAGTGCTACAAATTGTTTTAGATACTGCTGACAAATATGACTTTGGACAGCCAGAAATATTTATGCACAATTATGGTGGACACCCCAAAAGCACTTGGGAGTGCTAAAAATTATTTTTTAAATCTGCTGACAGATAATACTTTGGAGAGACAGAAATATTTATGCACAATTATGGGGAACACCCCAAAAGCACTTGGGAGTGCTAAAAATTATTTTTTAAATCTGCTGACAGATAATACTTTGGAGAGACAGAAATATTTATGCACAATTATGGGGGACACCCCAAAAGCACTGGGGAGTGCTAAAAATTTTATAATCTTCAAGTATAGCGAGAACCGAGCCCCGAGATCCTACGACGTCACGATGACGTTCGGCCTCGATTTGGATTCCGAGCGGGTGGGAGAGTACCGAGCCTACTCGGCTCGGTACTCGGATAGCCAAAGTTCGGGTGGGTTTGGTTCACGGGGAACCGAGCCCGCCCATCTCTAATTTTAATGCTCTTATTTTTTTGAATTCTTCTCTCCATTCTTTAATGATACATTTTGTGAAACACTTGTTGCAGCCTATTAATACCAAACACTTGTTGCAGCCTATTATTACCATTGCTTAGCTCATGCTTTGGGCATCAGGCATTCCGCCAAGCTTTCTCTTGCGGCCCCCCCAGTCAACTGCTTTTGATGTTGTTAGAACAAGGGCAGCCTACTTCAGCCTCATGTGATCTCCTATGCACTGTTCACACTGCATACCCAGAGAAGGCGGGAGTGCTCTGTGCAGACCATTTATAGGACCTCTCTGGTGGACCCTCCAGCTATTGCGAATGTGCAGAGACAAAGGATATTTATAAGCATTCAGCCGAAGTTAAGCTGAGTACACACCTATGCAATCTTGCTTCAGATGCAAGTTCTGTAATGATTTCACCAACGATTGAAGGTCCCAATAAGCATGCCGATTCATGCGTACACAAAAAGACAATTTACCTTCAGATCTTCATCTCTCATAACCATCTGCTGAAAACATCTTGACTATGTACACTCTACAGATATCTGCCTACACTGCTGGTTGTGTATGCATGCACACTTACACATTTGCCCGACATGGTTCCAATATTGATTGTGATTTATTGGATGTTTAGAAAACCAAATCAACATATGTGATGTATTTTGATACGATAAAACATGATCATGGGAGCATGCACACTCTTGCAATATCTATCGTTCATGAATACTGTGATCTGTACAATAATTGCATAGACGTGTACCCAACTTATTCAAATCAAAGAATTGATTCCTGCTCAGCGCATCAAAAACATGTGAAATGATAATCAAAACCGCATGTGTACTTTTCACAACCAATCTTTTGATGATATTTTGATGCACTTTTCATGCTTTCTGCAGGATTACATTCAGTGTAATATCCTCCTGCTGAACACATGAAAACCATATCAAAAATGGTACTGCAAGCGCAAGGTTCCACTTGGTTTCCTTGCTTCATCACACTTTCAATTTGTTCTCCATTACACTGCGTCTTACTGCATTACACATACACTAATCATCATCATCAGTTATTTATATAGTGCCACTAGATCCGCAGCGCTGTACAGAGAACTCATTCACATTAGTCCCTGCCCCATTGGAGCTAACAGTCTAAATTCCCTAACATACACAGAGAGAGAGAGAGAGAGAGAGAGAGAGAGAGAAAGAGAGAGAGAGAGAGAGACTAGGGTCAATTTTGATAGCAGCCAATTAATCTACCAGTATGTTGTATCTCTCTTATTTTAAGATATGTGCTACTCTACATAGTATGCAAAACACATACATAACATTAATATATGCTTAAGATGTATCATATGTTAAAAGTGTATCCTTTAAACGTATCTTACACTAATCAGATAGAACATTAAAACCACTGACAAGTGAAGTGAATAACATTGATTATCTTGTTACAATGGCACCTGTGAAGGGGAGGGATATATTAGGCAGCAATTGAACAGACAGTTTTTGAAGTTGGTGTGTTGGAAGCAGGATAAATGGGCAAGCGTAAGGATCTGAGCGACTTTTGACATGGACCAAATTGTGATGACTTGAGAATCGGGTCAGAGTATCTCCAACGTCTTGTGCTGTGTTCCCAGTATGCAGTGGTTAGCAGCTACCAAAAGTGGTCCCAGGAAGGACAACCAGTGAACCAGCGACAAGATCATGGATACCCAAGACTCATTGATGTGCAAATCCCACACTGAAAAAGTTAATGCTGGCTATGATAGAGTGGTGTCAGAACATACAATGCATTGCAGCTTGCTGCGTATGGGGCTGTGTAGCCGCAGACCAGTCAGAGTGTCCACGCTGATTCCTGTCCACTGCCGAAAGCTTCTAAAATGGCTACGTGAGCACCAGAACTGGACCATGGAGCACTAGAAAAGGTGGCCTGATCTAATGAATTCCGTTATCTTTTATATCATGTGAACAGCAGGTGCATGTGTGTCGTTTACCTCGGGAAGAGGTGGCACCAGGATGCACTATGGGAAGAAAGTAAGTCAGCGGAGGCAGTGTGATAATGTTGGGTAATGTGGTTAATGTTCTGCTGAGAAACCTTGGGTGCTGGCATTCATGTACCACCTACGCAAACATTGTTGAAGATCAGAATTAGTGGCACTATATAAATTAATAAATGATGATGATGATAATGATGATGAAGTACACCCCTTCGTGGCAATTGTATTCCCGTATTCTCTGATGGCTATGACCACATTCAGCAGTATAATACACCCCGCCACACCGCAAAAAATGTTCAGGAATGGTTTGAGGAACATGACAAAGAGGTCAAGGTGTTGACTTGGCCTCCAAATTCCACATACCTCAATTCGATCGAGCATCTGTGGGATGTGGTGGAAAAACAACTCTGAGTCATGGATAACCCGTCACACAACTTACAGGACTTGAAGGATCTGCTGCTAATGTCTTGGTGCCAGATACCACAGGACACCTTCAGAGGTCTTGTGGAGTCCATGTCTTGATGGGTCAGAGCTGTGGTGGCACAAGGGAAACCTACACACTATTAGGCGGGTGGTTTTAATGTTGTGGCTGATCAATGTATGTGTAACATGCCCTGTAAATGAGACAAAATTCATGCATCTAAGTTGTTTACATGTAACCATGGGCTGGACATATGCATATTAAATTCTGTTTCATCAGAACTTACAGAAGATTTTTCTGTATTTCTATATTTGGAGTGCCATATATAAAAAGACATACATGTATATTTAACAAGGAATGTAAAGTGTGTCTTAGATTGATGTGAACTGCTTACTCCCTGACCTCATATTTTCTTATAACAATCCCATCACTTTTCAACATATACCCCAACATTAACATCTCTCTTTCCACTGGGACCCCTCATTGAAAACCCATCTCTGGACTCTCCATCACTCTCAAT
Organism: Mixophyes fleayi; assembly: GCF_038048845.1. Lineage (NCBI taxonomy): Eukaryota > Metazoa > Chordata > Amphibia > Anura > Limnodynastidae > Mixophyes > Mixophyes fleayi. The sequence continues at coordinate 179,337,227 of NC_134406.1, forward strand.
CCATTGTCCAACCTCACTGTTCTCCTTATCTAAACTACTTGAAAATCATGATCTTTTGATGTTATTGATATATCTTTTCTCTATTTCACTACTTAAACCTGTACAATCTGTGTTCCATTCTCATTACTCCATTGAAAGAGCTCTTACTAAAGTTGCCAATGACCTACTCACTGATAAGTGCAAAGATCACTAATCCATATTTATTCTGCTTGCTCTATCTGCAGACTTAGACACAGCTGATTACTCTTTGCTCCTGTATACTCTCTGCCCTTTGATAAGGTCTTGCACTATGTTGAATGTCCAAAGTATACCCTTTTGTGGCACCCATTCACCTCCAATGCTCATCATTTTTTACTGAACCACAAATCTCTGTTCTTGGACCCCCCCCCCCCCCCCCCCCTGACGCCCCCCCCCTGCTTCATCCTTCATTCATATGGTCTTGGTCAGCTTATTTGCTCCTTCAGGTTTCAGTATCATTTATATGCCTCCATAACTTCCAGGTACTACCCGAAAGCGAAACCTACACCTAACACATGATCTCTTTCTCTCTTCTTCACTGATCATCTATTTTAAATGACACCTCCAGAATGTCCATTATGATGCAGCTATGCCTTAAATGCTCCTTCAAATATCTATATATTTATGATATCTATAATATTTATATTATCTCAATATCTAGATATCTATAATCTATATATTATCTATAATATCGATATCTAGATATATATAATCTATATATTATCTATAATATTGATATCTAGATATCTATAATGTCTATTTAGACAAGCATATCCTTGGACCCCAAAATGACTTGTTTCATTCACCTGATCAATCAGAACTTCACCCTCAACAATATCTGATGTCCACACTCTTGCATAGTCCCTTACCTCTTGTTTCTTATCTCTTATGACTGATTGAAGCTCTTTTGAGCAAATGTCTCATTCCTATTGTTAATAAACAATAATTATATATGAAGCCTGCATGAAACAATTTGCTATAAATTGTAGGGAGATTGATTTATAAGAAGATTATAACATTTCCCCTGTTCCTTACACTTTATTGCCTAGAATTGACAACTTTGTATGTAACATGAGGCTTCTCTCGTGCATGAGTACAAAACAGCCAATACCATGTCTAATAACTGTAGGCTGCATAGATCACTTCTAGGACCTACTAATCAGCATCCCCACATTCTAACAAAAATCCCCTCCAGGTGTAAATGTGCCACAACACAGTATATTCATGTCAGACATAAGTGATATAATTAGAGAAAAAGCCACAAGCAGTAAAAACACAATGTAACTAGATGCACCTCTAGGGTACTTAGGGGCTTTCCACTCAATCATGGTCCATTTGGAAGTAGACGTTTTAATGCATGTTTTAACTCTTCTTTCTATTACTCGCATTACCAAAAATTATAACTCTTGATCACTTTAATGGATGGAACAGCATTCAGCCAACTTTGCTCCAGGGCTGAACTTTTTTTGATTTAACCTTTCACCCCTAAATGTGAAGCTGTATTCTCCCTACTCCACAGTAGCATAACTCATTTATCTGATCATGAAAAACCTGCTCTTGTTTTATATAGGTATATTGTGATTAGACTGCAGTCCGACTACAAAGAATTGTTTTTGTTGGTAATAGGCAAGAACAAAGTATAGAAAGATTTACTAGAGTTTTATTTTTCTTGTTTTCTTCTTCAGTCTTTATGTTGAAATATTAACAAAAATACTGCAAAGATTTTGTTTGCAATTCATTTTGTTGATCACCTAAAGGGAACTGTTTAATCTGCATACGATAAAAAAAAATGCTCCTGCTCATGTAGAAAATAGATAAAGTAGAGAAGTAAATCCTGACCTGCAACTGGCCAGAATAACGACATATTAGATTGTAAAGAACACAATGTGTAGTTGTGTGGATAACTTTTAAGGAAGCAATACAATCATTCAACTGTAATCATGTGAGATTATAAATGGATGGTAATTCAGGCCTGGAGGAGAATACAGTACTAGAAATTGCCTTGTTATTGTGATGTATGATCTGATATTTCTTTAAAATTCTCCTCTACACGTCCTTTGAGCAATAATGGGAATTTCAAATTGCAAAGCTAGGTGATAACCACTGAAGTCTATAAAACCCATTGGCTGACGGGATGCAGTGGTCAGTTGAGGTTATCCTCACTCCTGCCAGCAGTATTTTGTCAACATGCTGTCTGTATACGAAAAGCCCAGCTCAGCAGAAGCTAGGAGAGCAAACATCAGGGTACTCTCCTCACTTTCTCACTCCTAGCAAAGCAGCCTTTTTTCATACAGTCAGTGCGTACAGTCTCAGAGAGAAGGAGAACTCTGATGTTCCCTTCTATTCTAAACAGGAAGCGAAGAATGAACACAGATGAATGGGAGGTTGGGAAAAATAGGCCTACTTATTCAATTTGATTGCTATCAACATAATGCTGGGGCTGTTTCAAGGAAATATTATATTTTTATTATATGTGAATGCTACTAATTTAATGTTGGGACAAGTTGGAACGAAAGAGGCATATTTATTAAATGTGGGTACTCTTGATTGGGGCTAGTTGAGCGTGGGAAGCCTAAAGTCTACTCTTTCTGTTCAGCTTTTCAGGAAATGAATAGTACTTATTCTTTTTCCAAACAGGACCCCAACAATCCAGGTTCCTGCCAAGCAGCAACTGAGAGTAAGACACCAGCAACAGGTAGTGAAAGCTGCAAGAACAGGTAGGTGAGAGATTGCCAACTGTCCTGATTTTTGACAGGACAGTACCGTTTTTGAGGGATTTTCCCACACAGTCAACACGCACCATTTTATAGCACATATAACAATTGTTAAGCTAAATTTTTTCTCTAATCCTTTATATGTAACATATGTAGATTAGAATGTTCCTTTTAATTCCCCAAAGCATTGTAAATGACATGAAACTATATTTATATATCTATGTACATTCTGTAATAAACCTATACAAATGGGTAATAAAAATGGTATCCAAAATATTGTGGTGTTTTCCAAGTGACCAGTTCACACTGTCATTCTGTTTTTATTAGATTGTTAACAAAGCTCTTTAGGCGGTTACTAATGTCGCCCATGAGTCTAGTCTATTTATATTGTGTAAAATATCACTTATTAGCACTCCATAAAATACAAATTAAAAAAATGACTATAACGTGTAAATATACATGGGAATAAATAAAAGAAATGTTATAGAAGGCTTTTGGGATATGTAAACATTTTAATAAAGCTAGCAAAAACCTCATGAACTGCACATCTAAACAAAGCACTAAATGAGATTGTATTCAAGGAAAGCACACTAGCAAACTAAGGGGAAATAATAATAACAAGGTACTATTTAAAAGAAGCCCCATGTGGGCAATTTGCCACTTTCTATATATCAGTTAATCATGGGGAAGGGGGGGGGAGTTGTGGGCATTAATTATGTTCAACTGTACATGTGTAATAGTCAATCAACAGATATTTTCCAAATTGATGTATTGGCTATGTTTACTGAAGTTTTGGTGGAATAAAAAATGTTGTTTGATATGTTTTCAAAGACATTGAATAACTAACTCCATCCAAAATCTGTCATAGGTGATATGTGTCTTTAATTTATGCAAAATTGATCCCCTTACCTTCAATTAATTTTAAGTTGAAAATGAGAAAACGGACATATAGCTAAAGGAACGTAAAACTATTCCTTTTTTCCAATATTTTTAGGCAAAAAATAGCTGTAGCATAAATATCTGTCATTTAATCTCATCATTGCCATATTTGTATTTATTATATCCTTTTTTCAGGAAATATAAGTACAAAAGCAAATTACCATTATAGACACCCTAAGTATTCTCACTTATGTTAAATATATGCAGTACAGTTAAAATCAAACATAATATAGGAATAATGGAATAGATTCATTGAAAATAGGTTCTGAAAATTAAGTATGGGAGAAAATACCGTGAGCATAATCCTCTCAAACACTTCAGGTGTGACAAGAAAATAAGCTTTATTAAAGAGCTGTGTTATAGCTTCCCAGGTTAATATCAACAATGTTTCACTACATTTTTCTTAAGTTTTAAAATAAATTAAATTAATAATACAAGTGAATTCCTCCAGGGGTTCCAAACTTTGGTTCCTGCAGTCTCTGGTGCCTCCAAGCAGTAGGATGCAGCAAGTATCCTAATGATGTCCAGAAAGACTTAACGATACACACAAAGTAATGATTAAAGTAAGGAAATTTTGAGAATATACATAAAAATAGCCCTATATGTTTCAAATATATTAAGACTTATTCAGGGGGACTATGGTGTCTATTTATCAATTGGTGAAAACCTCTGGTGAAGCTTCCCAATGTAAATGGGGAAGCCTATCCAACAAGGACAGCTGTCCTTTGATACTACTGCTTCTCAGGATGGAGAGAGCAACCCCCAGTGTTGAGAATCCTTTTACTGCTAGAAGCCAATATCGTCCTTTAAACCTTTTATTGACAAATTTGGTAGCTGAATATCTTCTATTGCTACTATAGACAATGATAAATGGTCATGATAAATAGATACATGCTACATCCTACTGCTGGGAGGCAACAGACACTGCAGGAACCTATCCAGATTCAGATAATGTCTATATTATTTTCTGTTATGTATGTTTAACTGCTATAGGTGATATTTATGTAGCATACTGCATTATATTATCCTTTCCTATTTTACACTCTATATATTACAAAGTGTTGCTAATGTCCCCAAGAAAGTTTTAATGACCTCAAGAAAGTTTTCAGATAAGCTAATTGATAAGTTAAGTGGCTGATCACGATTCATACTTTTATATTCTCTTGGATCTCCTATATGTACTACACTATTAGGCGCTAAACAACAGGATCACCATACACGGATGCCACTTTGTATGGATTGAAATGAGTGTTCTTTTTAACTTTTTGACCACAGACTGATCAATCCAACATTAAAACTACTTGCCTAATATTGTGTAGGTCCCCCTCGTTCCGCCAAAACATCGCTGACCTGTCGAAGCATGGCACCAAGATGTTAGCAGCATATCCCTTAAGTCCTCTAAGTTGCGAGGTGGGTACTCCATAGATTGGACTTGTTTTTTCAGCACATCATACAGATACTCAAACAGATTGAGATCTGGGGAATTTGGAAGCCAAGTCAACACCTTGACCTCTGTGTCATGATCCTCAAACCATTTCTGAACAATTTTTGCAGCGTGGCTGGGCGCATTATCCTGCTGAAAGTGGCCACATCAAGGAATACCATTGCCACGAAGGGGTGTACTTAGTCTGTAACAATGTTTATGTAGGTGGTACGTGTAAAAGTAACATCCACATGAATGCCAGGATCCAAGCTTTTCCAGCAGAACATTACCCAGAGCATCACACTGCCTTCTTCCCATAGTGCATTCTGGTGCTATCTCTTCCTCAGGTAAACGACGCGAACGCACCCGGCTGTGCACATGATGTAAAAGAAAACATGATTCATCAGACCAGGTCACCTTCTTCCATTGCTCCATGGTCCAGTTCTGTCGCTCAAGTGCCCATTGTAGACAGTGGACAGGGGTCAGCATAGGCACTCTGACCAGCCTGCGGCAACGCAGCCCCATCTGAAGCAAGCTGCGATGCACTGTGTGTTCTGACACATTTCTATCATGGCCAGCATTACTTTTTCAGCAGTTTGTGCTTCAGTAGCTCTTCTGTGAGATTGGAATAAACAGTGCCAGACTTGCTTCCCACATGCATCAATGAGCCTTGGGCTTCCATGACCATGTCGCCGGCTCATTGGTTGGTCTTCCTTAGACTACAGTTGGTAGGTACTAAACACTGCATACCAAGAACACCCCACCATTTTGGAGATGCTCTGACCCAGTCGTCTAGCCATCACAATTTGGCCCTTGTCAAAGACACTCAGATCCTTACTCTTGCCCATTTTTCCTGTTTCAAGAACTGACTGTTCCCTTGCTGCCTAATATATACTGGCCCTTGACAGGTGCCATTAAAAGATATTCAATTGTATTCACTTCCCTTGTCAGTGGTTTAATGTTGTGGCTGATCAGTGTTACTTTGAAAATTTTTCAGATGGCAAATCTTTGAGTGATGCTTGCACTGATAAAAGGTTTCTGAATAAAACATGTCTTTTATAATGTAATTTTTATTTTATGAATTAACTTTTTATACTCTTAAAACTTATTTTTAACTGACTTTCTTGTTATAAAAGGTTTTTTAATAGACTAAAACTATTGACCAAATATCAGGAATCATTTAAACAAACTGAACAAAATGATCAGAGGGAAATTTGGAAAATACTGTTAACAAATGGCATTTTTAGCCCTGTCCCCCAATACCCGCACTTCGAAATGTCCGATACTGCGTGCCGGAAGGGTTAATGTCCTACTAAAGAGTTAACTTCCTGCACTGCGATCAACGTGTAATTACCCCCTGTCAACCTTGGTGTAAAAACTGTATAAAAAGGGCAGCAGAGTACCATGACAGTGTGTACATTTCTATATTCTGTATAATTACTATTACTCATAGTGATGTGTAACATCTCTTCTAAGGCTGGGTAAACCCCTACAGAAATCTTTTCCCGATGCGACTTCTTAAATAAAAAAAAAGTCCCGATCAGCATGCCAATTCATGTGTACATACTATACGATTTAGCTTCAGATTTTTGCTCTTCATCTTTCATAACCATTGGCTGAAAAGATTGTGACTCTGGTCACTCCATAGAGAACTATGGACACTGCTGGTTGTGAGTGCATACACACTGTAGAATAGGAACTACATTGTTCCATCGTTGAACAACATTTTTAGTCCGGTTTAAAAATCAAATAAAATGATACAATGAGCTTTGGAACGATAATTGTTCATCGTTGCAGTGTACACACTAATACAATATCAGTCCGTTTATCGTTTGATTGGCCCGATAATCACCTGAAAACACTGCAATGTATAGCCAGCCTAAGAGCTACATATGTAGCTACATATGTATGTAGCTACATATGTTTTGCATGCGGGCGGCAGTTGGAGAAGGCTGCACGTTAGATCAGCTCTGTGTCTTTCCTCCCACACAATTATCTGTCCACAATTATAAAACATCTAAAAACTTGTGAAGACAGTGGGAAATTATTGTGGGGGTACAAAGGAGTGTCATCATCACTCCAAAGACAAGGCCATACCATCTATCCCTGGCTTATCTGCATCAACTGACCTACTGTGTACCGAACCCCGGTTTGTCAGTTGGCCCTTCTCCTGCTGAATCCCTGGTTTATCTGCATCAACTGATCTACTGTGTACCGACCCGGCTTGTCAATTAACCCTTCTCCTGCTGAATCCCTGGCTTATCTGCATCAACTGATCTACTGTGTACCGACCCGGCTTTTCAGTTAACCCTGCTCCTGCTGAGTCCCTGGCTTATCTGCATCAACTGATCTACTGTGTACCGACCCGGCTTGTCAGTTAACCCTTCTCCTGCTGAATCCCTGGCTTATCTGCATCAACTGATCTACTGTGTACCGACCCGGCTTGTCAGTTAACCCTTCTCCTGCTGAATCCCTGGCTTATCTACATCAACTGATCTACTGTGTACCGACCCGGCTTGTCAATTAACCCTTCTCCTGCTGAGTCCCTGGCTTATCTGTATTAACTGATCTACTGTGTACCGACCCGGCTTGTCAATTAACCCTTCTCCTGCTGAATCCCTGGCTTATCTGCACCAACTGATCTACTGTATACCGACCCGGCTTGTCAGTTAACCCTTCTGCTGAATCCCTGGCTTATCTGCATCAACTGATCTACTGTGTACCGACCCGGCTTGTCAGTTAACCCTTCTCCTGCTGAATCCCTGGCTTATCTACATCAACTGATCTACTGTGTACCGACCCGGCTTGTCAGTTAACCCTTCTCCTGCTGAATCCCTGGCTTATCTACATCAACTGATCTACTGTGTACCGACCCGGCTTGTCAATTAACCCTTCTCCTGCTGAGTCCCTGGCTTATCTGTATCAATTGATCTACTGTGTACCAACCCGGCTTGTCAATTAACCCTTCTCCTGCTGAATCCCTGGCTTATCTGCACCAACTGATCTACTGTGTACCGACCCGGCTTGTCAATTAACCCTTCTCCTGCTGAATCCCTGGCTTATCTGCATCAACTGATCTACTGTGTACCGACCCGGCTTGTCAATTAACCCTTCTCCTGCTGAATCTCTGGCTTATCTGCATCAACTGATCTACTGTGTACCGACCCGGCTTGTCAATTAACCCTTCTCCTGCTGAATCCCTGGCTTACCTGCATCAACTGTTCTACTGTGTATCGACCCGACTTGTCAGTTAACCCTTCTCCTGCTTAATCCCTGGCTTAACTGCATCAACTGCATATAAAACATTATTTTATATGCCATTATTTTGTTTTTCCTGATTGTACATTTACAAGTTTCTACTTTTTACCTGTTATTATTCTACTATTTATATGCCTTTATCTTGTTTTTCCTGATTTTATATTTACCAGCAACTAGTTTTACCTGTTATTATTCTTGCCTATTTCCATTGTCCTTATTACCTCTCCTTCTATTATTCTTTGCCTTCCATGCCCTAATTGGTTATTGTCCTCCATCTTGCTATTGTCTCCCTGCTTATTCTTACCTGTTATCCGCTGTCCTTACTATCTTACTGTTCTGCTATCATTCTTACCTGTCTTCATTGTCCTTATTATCTCACTGTACTGTTGTTCCATGCCCTCCACGCCCTAATTCGTTATTATCTTCCACCTTTTCATTGTCTTCCTGCCTTTGTTCTTACCTGTTTTTCACTGTCCCCACTATCTCACTGTTCTGTTACTCTCTCTCCCTACTATGCCTCCCCGCTTTCACTCCATACCCATACTCTCCCCCCGCCCTACCTCTCCCGTTCCTCCCCGCCATCCCCCGCGCGCTGCTCATCTTGCTAACCTCATCCCCATTTCCCCCCTCTCCTCTCCCCCTTTCTTCTGTGCCCTCTGGAATGCCAGATCCGTCCGCAACAAGCTGACTGCTATCCACGACCTCTTTCTATCCAACTCCTTTAACCTTCTTGCCGTTACTGAAACCTGGCTCTCCGATTCTGATACTACTTCCCCCGCTGCCCTCTCCTATGGTGGCCTCTCCTTCACCCACTCCGCCAGGCCTGGTGCCCGCCCTGGCGGTGGAGTTGGCCTCCTCCTCTCCTCCACCTGTACTTTTCGTGTCATTCCCCCTGAACCCTCCCTCTCCTTATCCTCTTTTACCCCATCCATCTCCGCGTCACTGTCATCTACCGCCCCCCTGGCCCCACCTCCCTCTTCCTTGACAACTTTGCTAGCTGGCTTCCTCACTACCTCTCCTCCAATCTCCCCTCGATCATTCTCGGTGACTTTAATATCCCCATCGACAACCCCACCTACCCTGCTTCCAGCAAACTGCTCACCCTCTCTTCCTCCCTTGGTCTCACCCAATGGACTTCCTCCTCTACCCACTGCCTTGGTCACTCCCTTGATCTTGTCTTCTCCTACCTATGTAATCTCTCCGACTTCTCCATCTCTCCCTTTCCTCTATCCGACCACCATCTTCTCTCCTTCTATCTCTCCTCTTCTCCTGCTCCCCTCCCCCTGCCCAAACCTACTCTGTCCATACGCAACCTCGATGCTCTTGACCCTGCCTCTCTGTCCTCCTCTCTCGATACCCTCCTTTCTCCCCTTTCCTCCCAGGCCTGCCCCAACCAGGCGGTCTCCCTCTACAATCACACCCTCACCTCCGCTCTGGACGCGGTCGCCCCTGCCCACTCCGTCCACCCCCGCTGCTCCAAACCCCAACCCTGGCTTCCTCCAAAAATGCTCCCGTTCCGCCGAACGTCACTGGAGAAAATCCCGCTCCCTGGCTGACTTCCTCCACTTTAAATTCATCCTTTCGTCCTACAGCTCTGCCCTCTCACTCGCTAAACAATCTTTCTTTAAATCCCTCATCTCTTCCCAGTCCTCTAACCCCCGCCGCCTCTTTGCTACCTTCAGCACTCTCCTGGCCCCCTCCCCTCCCCCCACCCCCTCCTCCCTGACTGCCTCTGATTTCGCCTCCTTCTTCTCCTCTAAAATCGAGGCCATCCGACTTGAAATCTCCTCCTCCACTCTCTCTTCCACCCCTCCCACTCTTCTGTCCTCCCCCCAACCACCTTCCCCTCCACTCCTTCCATCCCACCACCGGCGAGGAAGTCCACTCTCTCATTTTATCCTCCCCCCCCACTACCTGCCCCCTGGATCCCATCCCCTCCCACCTTCTTCGCTCCCTTTCTGTCACGGGCACTAGGAGTCTTTACCCAGGGATCACCAGGTGATAGGCTTACCAGAGCAGTATAGGTGGTAATATGGTACTCTGGTAGCAGGGTGATCACGGAACAGGAAATAGCAGGTGATGAGATGCTCAGGAAAGTCTATGACTAGCAGCACTGGCAATATGGAGGTAGTAATACACGAGGAACTGTATGGACAAAGGACACGTGAAGGTAGTCAGTGGTCTGCGGTAGCAAGTTGTACCACTGCTATTGTGAGGAGGAATGTCCAACAGAAACGAGGAGGTGATGAGAGTCAGCGGTCTGCGGATAGCAAGTTGTACCGCTGTCTGAGTGAAGGAATGGAATCCAAGTGGAGGTATCCGGGGAGTCAGTGGTCTGCGTTAGCAAGTTGTACCACTGCTATGTGAGAGGATACTGGAGCAGGTGAAACTGGAAACAGGGGTCAGTGGTCTGCCACTAGCAAGTTGTACCACTGAATATATATGTGAGGAGGTGCACGGGGAGAGACTGCAACACAATATATACACGGGCACCTTGACTTTGAACCACAGTGATATGCACAATATAAATGTATAGATGACTGAACAATACTGCCAATATAGAAAGTCTCTTGAAGTAGTCCAGCATAAGATAACACAGTCAATGATGGCAATAGACTCAGCGGATAGCACACTCCAGAGGAGAACCAACACAGTCCAGCAAGGTATGCAATACACAGCACAGTCAATGAGAAGTATGCATACCGTGGTTCAGGAGGCAGTCAGACAGGAGTGCAGAGATACCTGAACGGCAGGAGGCCGGCAGGATGCGAAGTCCCTGGATGGGTGAAGCGGTGGTCTAGTAGGTGCAGCGCACGGGTAGGTAGACCAGCAGGGAACACAGGAAAGCGTGGAGAGCGGATCAGCAGTAGATGGATGAGTAGTGCTGAGGAGTAGCAGCAGCGGGTCTCTGCGGGAACACGGAGGTAGCCAATAGCAACCAGCAGGTGCAGTAACGATGGGACACGGGAGAGCAGAGTTGAACAGGCACTGTTGATCACGGAGAATAGCGGGTAGCAATAGTGGAGGCAGACTCAAGGAAACACGGGAGCGTTGACAAGGACTGAAGACTGAAGCGCACAGAGGCAGCGGATAGGAATCAGCCAAACAGTCACGATGAAACACAGACGGGTTGCAGGTTGAAGACTGTAGTGCACGGAGGCAGCGGATAGGAATCAGCTAGCAGTCACGATGATGAAACACAGACGAGTTGCAGGTTGAAGACTGTAGTGCACGGAGGCAGCGGATAGGCATCAGCTAACAGTCCCAATAATAAATGGTAGAGTAGAAGTGGTTAGAAGACTGTAGTGCACGGAGGCAGCGGATAGGAATCAGCTCACAGTCACGATGATACAGTAGATGGTAGAAGTGGTATGGGAACCACAGTAGGAGAAGTGGTTTGAAGACTGTAGTGCACGGAGGCAGCGGATAGGAATCAGCTCACAGTCACGATGATACAGTAGATGGTAGAAGTGGTATGGGAACCACAGTAGTAGAAGTGGTTTGGAAACCACAGAGGTAGAAGTGGTTTGGAAACCACAGGAATCAGCTGGGCTGAATAAACGAGGAAACACAGGAACACCTTCAGAGACTCATGGGGAATGAGACTCCAAGATCAGGCAACGTGGTGTTGACCACAGGTGCTTAATATAGGGAGGTTGCCTGATCTGCCAATTAAGTTAAAGGAACATACACTGAAGGTTTGGAAAGGGCTGCGCATGCGCAGTCCCTCAGGATAGAGGACGTCCACGGTTCCTAATAGTCCGGGAAGAAGCACTCACAGTCCGGTGAGTGACAGTACCCCCCCTTTTAAAGGTGGGCACAGAACGCCTGGAACCGGGCTTGTCCGGATTTTTGGAATAAAACTTCTTCAGAAGGGCAGGAGCATTAAGATCTTCAGCTTTGATCCATGAACGCTCTTCAGGACCAAAGCCCTTCCAATGAACGAGGAAACGGAGGACTCCTCGCGAAATTTTTGCATCCAATACCTCAGTAATCTCGAAATCCTCCTCCTGATGAACTTGAACTGGCTGCGGTGCTGAGGGAGGAGTCGAGAAACGATTGATAATAAGAGGTTTGAGTAAGGACACATGGAAGGCATTGGAAATCCGAAGATTCTTAGGAAGAAGAAGTTTAACACATACTGGATTGATAACTTGAATGATCCTATATGGACCAATAAAACGAGGGGCGAATTTCATAGATGGAACCTTCAAACGAATATTTTTGGTAGATAACCAAACCCGATCTCCAATTTTTAGTGGTGGAATAGCCCGCCTCTTCTTATCTGCGAAAGACTTATATTTGTTAGATGTCTTCTTTAAACAGGTTTTGACCTGAGACCAGATATTTTTGAAGGTCTGACAAGCAGTCTCCACAGCAGGAACTTGGGTGGGTGGGAGGGCAGGAAATTCCGGAAAAGACGGATGGTGACCGTAAACCACAAAGAATGGAGTTTTGGATGATGACTCATGGTACATGTTGTTATGGGCGAATTCAGCCCAAGGGAGCAATTCTACCCAGTTGTCTTGGTTGGCTGAAGAGAACATCCTAATAAAAGTCTCAAGATCTTGATTGACTCGTTCCGTTTGTCCGTTAGATTGCGGATGGTAAGACGATGAGAGTGCTAATCGTATGCCCAAGGTTTTACAAAGGGCCCGCCAGAATCTGGAAACGAATTGTACTCCTCTATCCGACACAATCTCAGACGGACATCCATGGATGCGGAAGATTTCTTTAATGAAATGTTCAGCCAGAGTAGACGAGGAAGGTAAACCGGACAGAGGGACGAAATGGGCCATCTTCGAAAATCTGTCTACCACTACCCAAATAGTATTGTGATTCTTACTTGGTGGCAAATCAGTAACGAAATCCATACTAATATGGGTCCAAGGCTTGGACGGAATGGGTAGTGGTCGCAGCAACCCTGCTGGAGTTCTGCGGGAGGATTTGAACTGAGAACATAAATCACAGGAAGCAATAAACTCTTTGACGTCTCTCCTCATTGAAGGCCACCAGTAACTACGAGAGAGAGTCTCAAAGGTCTTGTGTTCACCGGCGTGTCCAGAAAAACGAGAGGCATGGAACCACGAAAGGATTTTCCTCCTCAGAGTAGGAGGCACAAGGGTCTTCCCAAATGGTAGCATTTTGGTGGATGAAGCAGCCAGAGAAATACATTTGGGGTCTAGAATAGCATGGTTGGGAACCTCTTCTACATCAGAGGACGTCACAAAAGCTCGAGATAGAGCGTCAGCTTTCTTGTTCTTAGCGGCTGGTTTGAAGGTTATAATTAATTCAAAACGGGAAAAGAAAAGAGACCATCTTGCTTGACGAGGGTTCAAGCATTGAGCAGATTGCAAATATGACAAGTTCTTATGATCCGTGAAGATCGTCACCGGATGGCGAGCTCCTTCCAACAAGTATCTCCATTCCTCTAATGCAGCTTTGATGGCCAGCAACTCCTTGTCCCCGATAGTATAGTTTTTCTCTGCGGGCAGAAGACCCCGAGAGTAGAAGGCACAAGGATGTAATTTTTGTTGCTCCGAGCGTTGGGAGAGAATAGCTCCTAAGCCCACATTAGAGGCATCTACTTCTAGGAAGAAGGGGAGTGTCACATCAGGTTGTCGCAGAATGGGAGCAGACGAGAAGGACTCTTTGAGGATTTGAAAGGCTTGGAGAGCCTCAGATGACCATTGCTTAGTATTAGCCCCTTTCCGAGTTAGGGCCACAATGGGAGATGCAATGGATGAAAAGTCTTGAATGAAGCGTCTATAGTAATTGGCAAAACCTAAAAAACGCTGGATGGCACGAAGAGTAGTTGGCTGAGGCCAATGTAGTACAGCATTTACTTTGTCTGGATCCATCTTCAGGCCAACTCCGGAAACTATATACCCCAAGAATGGAATCTGGGGTAACTCGAATGAACATTTTTCCAATTTACAGAACAACGAGTTTTTCCGTAGTCTGGAGAGGACCTCTGCCACATGTTGGTGATGAGAAGGCAGGTCCTGTGAGAAGATCAATATGTCGTCTAGGTAGACAACGACACATACATATAATAAGTCCCGAAAGATCTCATTGATGAAACCCTGGAAAACAGCGGGGGCATTACACAGCCCGAAGGGCATTACTAAATATTCGTAATGCCCATCTCTGGTGTTAAACGCGGTCTTCCATTCGTCACCGGAACGGATTCTAATTAAATTGTAAGCACCACGAAGATCCAACTTAGTAAATATCCGAGCTCCCTTGATGCGATCAAATAGCTCAGTGATCAGCGGAATGGGATACCGATTCTTGATAGTAATGGCGTTGAGTCCACGAAAATCTATACAAGGGCGTAATGATCCATCCTTCTTTTTGACGAAGAAGAACCCAGCTCCAGCGGGAGAGGTGGAAGGTCGAATGAACCCACGCTGGAGATTCTCCTGTATGTACTCAGATGTGGCTTGAGTTTCAGGTAACGAGAGAGGATAGACCCGACCCCTGGGAGGAGTCTTGCCAGGTAGAAGGTCGATCGGACAATCCCAAGAACGATGAGGAGGAAGACGTTCAGACTGAGCTTTATCAAACACATCGGCAAATGAAGCATACTGAGGAGGGAGTCCCGGGGAGGAAGATGAGATGGAAGATCGCTGTACTTTAAGAGGAATAACTTGAGAGAGACAACGATGGTGACATTCAGACCCCCAAGACGTAACTTGAGGGGTGCGCCAGTCAATCTGGGGAGAGTGACACTGAAGCCATGGAAGGCCTAAGACAATCGGACTTGTCGTAACTGGAAGAATTAAAAACGAAATTTCTTCATGGTGTAGTACACCAATCTGAAGGGTTACTGGAGACGTACTCTGGGTGATGAGACCATTGATGAGGCGTGATCCATCTATAGCCGTCACAGTAATGGGTGTTTTTAAAGTGATCACTGGTAGGGACCATTGATTCACTAGTGATTTAGAAATGAAATTTCCTGCTGCTCCGGAATCAATCAATGCCTGTGACTCAAAGGATTTGGTAGCAAAGGAAATCGTAACATCAAAAGCGCAGACTTTAGATTTCATAGACAATGGAGAGGACTCCAGGGACCCTAACTTCACCTCTCCAGAACTAGTTAGGGCCTGGCATTTCCCGATCTCTTAGGGCAAGAGCTGAGCATATGCGTGGAATCAGCACAATAGATACAGAGTCTATTCTTTACTCTTCGTTTCCTTTCCTCTGAAGATAATTTGGAACGTCCTATCTCCATGGGAATCACAGAGGATGGAGCTGGACGAAATTGAGGGTTTAAACGAAGAGGTGCTTTGACAGCTGTTGTTTTCTCAGACTCTCTTTCACGAAATCTCATATCTACACGATGGCAAAGAGAGATCAAATCTTCTAGTGACGAAGGAAGCTCTTGGGTAGTCAGTGCATCTTTAATTTTATCGGAGAGCCCCTGCCAGAAGGCGGCAACTAATGCTTCAGTGTTCCACTGAAGTTCAGAGGCTAAGATCCTAAATTGAATGACATACTGTCCTACTGTATGGGAGCCTTGTCGCAAACGAAGAATGCTGGAAGCAGCGGAGGTCACACGACCTGGTTCATCGAACACACTTCGGAACGTGGAAATGAATTTGGCACTATCTTGTAGAATTGGATCGTTTCTTTCCCACAGGGGGGAGGCCCAAGCCAGGGCTTGTCCCGAAAACAAAGAGATAAGATAGGCCACTCTGGAACGATGGGTAGAAAAATTTTGAGGTTGGAGTTCAAAATGGACTGAACATTGGTTAAGGAAACCTCTACAAGTTTTGGGGTCCCCGTCATATTTTGACGGAGTAGGCAGGTGAAGCGTAGGAGCTGTAGACACCTGGGATGGCACTGGGGAAACGGAGGAAAGCACAGGAGCTTCAATATTAGCTGTAACAGTCTGTCCAGATGTTCCTTGGGAGGTTAATGATTGGTAACATTGAAGTAACAGCTGTTGGCGAGCATCCTGTTGCTCCACACGGCTGACCAGATGCTGCAGCATCTCTTTAGCAGTAGGTTCCGTATCTGGGTCTGTCATGGCCTGATCTTACTGTCACGGGCACTAGGAGTCTTTACCCAGGGATCACCAGGTGATAGGCTTACCAGAGCAGTATAGGTGGTAATATGGTACTCTGGTAGCAGGGTGATCACGGAACAGGAAATAGCAGGTGATGAGATGCTCAGGAAAGTCTATGACTAGCAGCACTGGCAATATGGAGGTAGTAATACACGAGGAACTGTATGGACAAAGGACACGTGAAGGTAGTCAGTGGTCTGCGGTAGCAAGTTGTACCACTGCTATTGTGAGGAGGAATGTCCAACAGAAACGAGGAGGTGATGAGAGTCAGCGGTCTGCGGATAGCAAGTTGTACCGCTGTCTGAGTGAAGGAATGGAATCCAAGTGGAGGTATCCGGGGAGTCAGTGGTCTGCGTTAGCAAGTTGTACCACTGCTATGTGAGAGGATACTGGAGCAGGTGAAACTGGAAACAGGGGTCAGTGGTCTGCCACTAGCAAGTTGTACCACTGAATATATATGTGAGGAGGTGCACGGGGAGAGACTGCAACACAATATATACACGGGCACCTTGACTTTGAACCACAGTGATATGCACAATATAAATGTATAGATGACTGAACAATACTGCCAATATAGAAAGTCTCTTGAAGTAGTCCAGCATAAGATAACACAGTCAATGATGGCAATAGACTCAGCGGATAGCACACTCCAGAGGAGAACCAACACAGTCCAGCAAGGTATGCAATACACAGCACAGTCAATGAGAAGTATGCATACCGTGGTTCAGGAGGCAGTCAGACAGGAGTGCAGAGATACCTGAACGGCAGGAGGCCGGCAGGATGCGAAGTCCCTGGATGGGTGAAGCGGTGGTCTAGTAGGTGCAGCGCACGGGTAGGTAGACCAGCAGGGAACACAGGAAAGCGTGGAGAGCGGATCAGCAGTAGATGGATGAGTAGTGCTGAGGAGTAGCAGCAGCGGGTCTCTGCGGGAACACGGAGGTAGCCAATAGCAACCAGCAGGTGCAGTAACGATGGGACACGGGAGAGCAGAGTTGAACAGGCACTGTTGATCACGGAGAATAGCGGGTAGCAATAGTGGAGGCAGACTCAAGGAAACACGGGAGCGTTGACAAGGACTGAAGACTGAAGCGCACAGAGGCAGCGGATAGGAATCAGCCAAACAGTCACGATGAAACACAGACGGGTTGCAGGTTGAAGACTGTAGTGCACGGAGGCAGCGGATAGGAATCAGCTAGCAGTCACGATGATGAAACACAGACGAGTTGCAGGTTGAAGACTGTAGTGCACGGAGGCAGCGGATAGGCATCAGCTAACAGTCCCAATAATAAATGGTAGAGTAGAAGTGGTTAGAAGACTGTAGTGCACGGAGGCAGCGGATAGGAATCAGCTCACAGTCACGATGATACAGTAGATGGTAGAAGTGGTATGGGAACCACAGTAGGAGAAGTGGTTTGAAGACTGTAGTGCACGGAGGCAGCGGATAGGAATCAGCTCACAGTCACGATGATACAGTAGATGGTAGAAGTGGTATGGGAACCACAGTAGTAGAAGTGGTTTGGAAACCACAGAGGTAGAAGTGGTTTGGAAACCACAGGAATCAGCTGGGCTGAATAAACGAGGAAACACAGGAACACCTTCAGAGACTCATGGGGAATGAGACTCCAAGATCAGGCAACGTGGTGTTGACCACAGGTGCTTAATATAGGGAGGTTGCCTGATCTGCCAATTAAGTTAAAGGAACATACACTGAAGGTTTGGAAAGGGCTGCGCATGCGCAGTCCCTCAGGATAGAGGACGTCCACGGTTCCTAATAGTCCGGGAAGAAGCACTCACAGTCCGGTGAGTGACACTTTCCCCCACCACCTGCTCCCACCTCGCTCACCTCTTTAATCTCTCCCTCTCCACTGGCATCTTCCCCTCCTCCTTCAAACATGCTCTCGTATCCCCCATTCTTAAGAAACCTAATCTCGACCCCACTTCTCTCTCGAACTATCGCCCCATATCTCTTCTCCCTTTTGCCTCCAAAATTCTCGAGAGGCTCGTCTGCAGCCGTCTCACCTCCTACCTTTCTGAATACTCCCTCCTTGATCCTCTCCAGTCTGGTTTCCGCCCCCTCCACTCCACTGAAACTGCCCTGGCTAAAGTCACCAATGACCTCCTCTCTGCAAAAGCCAGGGGCCACTTCTCCCTTCTCATCCTCCTTGACCTCTCTGCAGCCTTTGACACCGTTGACCACCCCCTCCTCCTTCACACCCTCCAGTCTTTCGGCCTCTCCGGCCCAGTCCTGTCCTGGTTCACCTCTTACCTTACTCACCGTTCCTTCTCTGTCACCACCTCTGGGTCTCTCTCCCCCCCCATCCACCCTTCCAGTCGGGGTCCCTCAGGGCTCTGTTCTGGGACCCTTACTCTTCTCTCTATACACCTCCTCCCTGGGTGAACTCATCAGCTCCTTCGGCTTCAGCTACCACCTTTACGCTGACGACACTCACCTATACCTCTCCTCTCCTGATCTCTCTCCCTCCCTCCTCTCTAGGGTGTCCGCCTGCCTCTCTGCCATCTCCTCCTGGATGTCCTCTCGATTCCTCAAACTTAATCTTGCCAAAACTGAGCTCATAGTTTTTCCTCCCTCTCATACCCCATCCCCTTCTGACCTCTCCATCACTGTCGACAACACCTCTATCTCCCCTGTCCCCCAACTTCGCTGCCTTGGTGTCATCCTCGACTCCTCTCTCTCCTTTGGCCCCCCCATCCTCTCTCTTGCTAAATCCTGCCGCTTTAAGCTGCGCAACATCGCTCGCATCCGGCCCTTCCTCTTCCAAGATGCCACCAAATGCCTTATCCACTCTCTGATCATCTCCCGCCTGGACTACTGCAACCTCCTCCTCACTGGCCTCCCCCACTCTCATCTCGATCCCCTTCGATCCGTCCTTAACGCTGCAGCTAGGCTTATTTTCCTCTCTCGCCGCTCCTCTTTTGTCTCCCCCCTCTACCTAGCCCTTCACTGGCTCCCATTCCCCTTCAGAATCCTCTTTAAGCTCCTCACACTCACCTACAAGGCCCTAGCCAACTCCACTGCGCCCTACATCTCCACCCTCCTCTCTATTCATGCTCCATTCCGCCCTCTCCGTTCTGCCTCTGACGTCGCCTCTCTTCCCCCCTTATAACCTCCTCCCACGCGCGTATCCAAAACTTCCCCCGCGCTGCCCCCCTCCACTGGAACAAGCTCCCTCCCTCCCTCCATCAGAACTTCCCCTAATCTGTCCAGCTTCAAACGGGCCCTAAAAACCCACCTTTTTCTTAAAGCCTTTCTGTCTCCCACTTAACTTCCTACCTTATCTTCTGCCTCTGTCCCCCTACTCTCCCTCTCTCCCCTGTGTCTCTCTGTCTGTCCACCCCTCCCCTTAGATTGTACGCTCCTCTTAGCAGGGCCATCTCTCCTCCTGTTTCCACCACTTCTAACTCTGCTCTCCAGCTACTTAGCCCTCCTCCTCGAGGGTCCTCCACCCCATGTCCACTCTCGCTCCCTCCTCCCCCCTGGGCGTCTCCCTGTCTTCCGCGCCCTCCTTCTTGGGCCCCGTCGTTTGCGGATCCTCCCTCCCCCTTCCCCGCCCTCTCTAGCTGTGCATTGAGCGTACTGAGTTGCTGTGTTTACTGTACTGTGCTGTCTCCCATTGTATTGTGATTTTGTTTGTCTCTGTACGGCGCTGCGGATGCCTTGTGGCGCCTTATAAATAAATATTAATAATAATAATAATAATAAATATGAGCAATAAACAACACTCTTCTTATAAGAACATGCACATTGCCTATTACCTATTGTAAACCTGTGACCTACAGATAAGAGCTAGCCTTCAAATCAGTTCCCGGGCTGTCCTGTGTTGAACCCAGTGCCCTGAGTCAATGCAGTCCTGATCTTAAGTAAGTGGTCAGTAGCAATCACCCAAAGAGTTGTTTTTGAAATAGCCTGGTGGTGCCAGAACTACCTACTACTGAAGATCAATCGGCACTCACAGTTGGTGAGTTTCTGGTGGTCCAGTAACACTAGTAGGAGTAGACAGTAACTGATGGTAAAAGGATCCCTAAAACCAATCGGTAAACCACTGGAAACAGTGACTATAGGGTGGCAGAGATAGCCCACCCTGACACAGAATTGTTTGCTGAGCATTAGAAAGCAGTTCCAAAACTACCCTAAATTATCTGTCCTAGAATAAATAATAACAATTCTTGTTCAATATTACTATGTTTTCTCCTTTGTGGAAAACTAATAATGATGCTAAATATGAAGACATCTTAAATGATCAATAGAAACGCTTCTTCCTCATGGCCACAATAAACACAAAACAGAAGTTGTATTCGATAAAACACTTCTTTGGTTTTAGTTTTTGTTCTGTCTTTGCATAAGCCTTTCACTTCAGTTTAGGATCATTTGTTATATAGGAAATTACAATAGTGGCTTAACTTATAACAGCTCAAGTAACCTTTGTGATGTCATCACCACAGATTTCACAGATTGTTCTATTATTTTCACATGTCCTAACCCTCTACTCAGTACTTTCGGCATTATACAGAATACATGGGACTGGTCACTGAAATAGATAATTGACTCTGGGATATATTATAAAAATTGCAATGTTACAGCCACTGCAATAAAGGGGTTAGTGATTAATGGCATCTGATGTATAGACCAAGCAAATAAGCATTCCAAACATACTGTTCATTTTTGTAAGGATTGTAGAGGAACCTACTGGGTTAAATGAATATCTCTACAGAGGCCTCATTTGGTGTTATTGTTTATATGGCAGATGGAGAGAGAGGATTAACCTGGATAGCCAGTGAGCCGTGCACCAAGAACTGATTTTTTTTTTCTTCTCACATAAAAGGTCAGCAGAGTAAGGTGACTGAGAAATAAAAAAAAAAACTAAAAAAACATGCCTTTTTTGTCACAAATAAACACTGTTCCTGCAACAAGTGTCAAGGTGCCAATAGTAATTATATAATCCTTATTTCCTAATATATAACAATTCATTTTAGATGCTTACTCCAATAAACAAACAGGAGTTCAAAACGAGAGCACTTTGGAATATCCTGGTATTTTATAAATAAATAATAATAATCCCATAATTGTTAGAGGTCACTTACCAAACAGCAGCACAGCATGACTCCATAGAGATGTATTCAGGAAATGGGCCCTCAACAACCGTGGCACAGAAATACCATTTTGAGCCTTTATAGGAAAACAACGTTATACTTACTAAAACTAAAATATTTCTTCTTGTTCTGTTAATTACCCAGAATGACAATCCTACATAAAATCCTCTCGGTTTGAAAACCAAAACAAAAATGAAGAAAAGTGATTGATTAAAGCCCATGTAATAAAAGTGCGTAGTCACAGCTGAATGACATTATTATTTATTTATCAAAGAGCTAAAGCAGACATCACAAGCAAAGGGCGACTTGACCACAGAAGACTGAAACACATTCAGAAAGTTACACTTGTGGTGAGAAGTCCAGATTTGGTTTTTGTTTAATGAAAAACAACTTACTGTGGAAATGTTGTATATTTAACAGTAACATATCAATGTTAACAACATTTCTTATTGTGTATTACACTTATTATAAAAATCTCATGTTTTTTCCTTGTAGTTTAATAAATCTAAAAACCTATAATTAAATGACAATGTATTGTTAGTTTTGCACACACTATTGGCAGATTCAATTCCCAGCGTTGTTCGCGGGTTGCGCACTATTACCGTTACTATGGTAATAGCTGCACATTATTACCGTTACTATGGTAATAGCTGCACATTATTACCGTTACTATGGTAATAGCTGCACATTATTACCGTTACAATGGTAATTTCAACGCTGGTTTTTGCAGCTCTGTGTGCCACGAGCAAACATCTGCTGTGAAAATACTATATTACGGTATTGAATTGAATCTACCCCTATAACACACTTTTTACTTTTTCTTAACATTATTATTTATAACTGATTTTTCTCTTCTTGGTGTGAAAAAAGGCTACAAAAAAAACCTGGCGCAGGACAAGCACAAAGTGATATTTGGAAAACATTTTTAGAACACCACTTAGACCTTTTCTAAATATAAGACATTTTTGTCCACTAGTATTTAGCTGCTCATTATAATTGGCTTTGCAGTATATTTCTAGACCCAGGTCTATGCATCACAGGGTCTCTTAAATGAGATATTTGTGGTATTAATTTCGGTACTCACTTTATGGTTCTCGGGTGCTTAGGGAATACATGGGGGGCTTCAATTGGTTGCAAAGTGTCTCTGGAACGGTTGTATACCCCAAAGAGGTGCGAGGAAAAATAAGCAGAGATTTCCACCATAATTTCTGGTGTTGTGATGTCTGCGCACCACATCATTGGCAATTGAATTCCCCCCACGGAGTAGCATATGTCGTGAACATAGAGAACTTACAGTTATTTATAAGGGTTAACCCATCACATAATTGTTTGGAATAAGGCTTAAATCATAACTACAGTGTAAATATGGTTTATCAGATGAATACATTGATAAATTGAGTTACTAAAGTGTAAAATGTGAAGTCAGAAAGTCTGTTGTGTGTGTATTCGGTGGCTCTGCACATCCCAGTGTTAAAAGGTAGCAGTGTCACCTGTAGCAGCTTCAAAGGCCCCCTGCTGTGAGCTATATCCTGACACAAGTTAGTTTTTTGGACACCTGATTAAACTTTGTGGAGCTGTTCACAGCTTGACATCCTTGCAGACACATTTGAAGGCTGTCTATACAGGTATATAGAAATAGAAACTGCAAAAGAAAAATGTCTTCATATTTCATATTTTGGGAAATCTGGGTGCCACTCCATACTGAGGGGCAGTAACCACACCCGGGTTGTGAATTATGCTCACTAGCATTACCTGGGAACAGCTATAATCACATGTTTTTGGGAAAGGTATTTCATATTGCTATGATTCCATCATGTTTGGTATTTAAATGTGTGGGAGATTATGACTGGTTTATTGATGGTGAAGTTATTTTTCCGGGATATATCTGATAAAATCTAAGACAGATCAGAGCTTAGGAAAAGTTTTGAACAAGCCGTAGGTGGCACCAAAGGGACATTTCCGCCCCCACATTAGCATCCACAACCCCCCTATGAATGCCGTCCCATTTGAGTTTACTTAAAAACCTGTGCTGCGAAGGGACATATTTTCAGTCTTTTGGGAAATCAATCATTCATTGATAAGCTGTCCATCTTCAAGTCAATTTCCCTTGGCTCAGAATATACCACTTCGATGTAAGTTATACTCTGTGTGGCGACTATGTAGTATATCTAATGAGTGATTGCTGTTTTCTGTTGAATTAATGTATGACAATGTATATTGTATGTAACCTTGTAATGCAATCTTAACGTGTGCTTTGCTAGATGACATGAGTTTGGACTTATGCAAGTACCATTAATCTTTTGAAACTAGCCAGGTCCAGGATAGATAAGGGTCTTGGGGGAGTTTTAACCCAAAGTTGTAAACCATTTAGCCCAACAAGAAGGAGCACATATGAGAACTCAAGTTCTTGTGAACATTCCGATCTCCAGACATCCCTAGCCCTGTGACATTTGGGAGATCAATCTGTCTTTATTGACAGATAAACTCCAAAGGTGGGGGGTGAGGGTCATGTGGACAAAAGGGTTTAAAATCTTTTGCTTTTAGACATCAAATCATTAATTTCTTTGAGGGAGTCTATCAAGACTGAAATGTGCCATGCTTCTCAATGTGTATTCCTCCCACGCCAATTCCTGAACTTTTGGTTTTATTTCCTATTTTATTTTCTGAAACTTATGTGCAACCCATTGTATGTCTGTTTATTACCTTTTTGTAAATAAGCCTTGGAAATATTTTTCAGATTAAAAATATTTAATCCAGCGTATTTCTCCGTGATTCTTTGTGAATTTACGATGCCCAGGTAGACTCATGCTACATGTGTATCTGATTTAAGTGTGAAACATTAGTAAGTGGTTCTGGTGAACGTAAGGACACCATAATAAATCCTTTGTGGTGGCAGAAAAGGTGTATTCATTGCCGTATCTGGGACAGGCTGGGCGTTCATGACACTCTGCATCTAATCCTTTTAATTTTAAACTGTTTTGCTTATGTTTGTTATGTCAATTGTTTATTAATTGTTTTATATATCTGTATGTCCTGTACCTTTGTATATTAAATCTATAAATTTAGTAAGTGGCGTCCTTGATACTCTAATGAATCCATTAGCCTGTTAAGAAGAATATAGCGCGACCAAGTTAACCCTTTGAATGCCGGTTTGCAATTTGTTAATACATTTGACTTACAAGCCTAGTGTGTGCTTGCATTTACATTTGTGTAATAGTCTGGAGGTGTGAAGAGTAAACCCTTTGATTTCTGGGGTGGGCCTTGCTAACCTGTGGGCAGCCAAAAGCCTTGTGTGCCAGTGTGGGACAGTATATTAGGGTCCTATTGCCCGTATTGAATAGGTGGTTGCAAGCCTGAAGTATGTGCGGGTGTAAGAGCGCTGTGTGTGGGGGCAATTCAGTAGGTCAATAACCTGTGTGATAGGTAAAGAGGGACTGTGTGTAACCTCATACAGCAAACACCCAAAGTCATGGAAGCTGGGAGTGTGTTCGTGACAGAATAATTATTCTTATTTTGTTCATTTCTTGTTTCTTTTCCTATGTTTTCAGACTTTCTGACCAGCATAATCCAGCATGGAAAATATAGATACAATAATGTTTACTCCACAAGTGACCAGAGACACGGTTAATATGAAGACAAAATATCATACAGGGAAGAGATGTGTTGCATACATTCCTTTTAGTTTAGAGATCAGACTATTATAAATATTTGTTAAGGTCTGTGCACATGGACATGTTTATCCATAGTACATCAATTCTGCTACAGCAGCGTCAGTTGGAAACTTACAACAGGCGTGGAGGAGGATAATTTATCTTTGTCCAGTATTGGACTGTCGGTGCTCCTTTTTTTTTTTTAACAAAATGCACTACAGAATCTAAACACAAAAAAATAGGGCAAATACTATTTTCTGTGGTCAGATTATGTGGTGCAGTTTACAAGAAAGCCTAACTGTCCATTACTCAATGGGGAACAGTGATCCAATTCTGTCCCTGCAACTGGCATTTGGCCGCAATAGTGGGATGCATGTTGGGCGAGTAAAAGCACCTGTGTGTATAGACCATTATTTTAAATGCTATTTTAATAAATACGCTATTGGAGTCCTTCCTCTTTGAAAACATTAAACATTTACAGAGTGTCCAGCCAACACACTGACATGATGAACTGTGGTGAAACCTGATGTGTGCGCTGTACGTAAATGAGTACATTGTGGTTCAAATCTATTACATCATTACTTCATGCCCACAATGAGCTGTCTATGTAGTATGCATAAATTTCTGACAAGCTAGTATAATATTGTCTAAATCCCCCAACAAATTAGACATTATTTTTTGGAGTTTGCTATAATAATATACCAAAACTAAGAACATGAGCCATAATACTTCCTACAAATTACACAAAATATTAAAATAATATAATTGTAATATAAACAAATATAAGAGATAGTACACACTTTACGTCCTAATCAAGCTCCGAGTGTCCTTTTTCAACAGCACACTTATCTTGAGATCCATGCCTTGATGAATTCAGGAGTACGCAAAGCCTACACACATGCGTTTAATATTAAATGCAGGATGCACTCAGAATGCGTGCCTTGATGAATCAGGTCCTATGTATTTAATAAGAGCTTCCATAGAAATCCAGTATATTGAATAAAATGTTAACGTCTGTATACGTTTTTTAGGCAAGTGACACAAAGCAAATGCTTGACATAAAGAAACGTTCATCAAGAAATGTAAAACAATTATTATGGGCTAGATTTACTAAGAATAGTGTTTGGTGGCGGTTTGAAACCGCCACCCATCGCCGGCGGTTTAGTGGTTCAAATCGCTACATTTACTATAGGGAGGCTTGAGGCTTAAATTAAAATGACTGGCAATGTATGGTGGATTGAAAAAGCTAAACCGCCGGAGGTTTGGATGAAACCACCATCAAAACCTCAAAACCGCCATCCAAAAGACAGGACAGGACAGTTTTAATACCTGCTTCAGAATGGCTAGATAGCTTAAACAGGCTGTTTGAACTATTTTGCCATTCAGAACATAAGAGAAAGCACCATTGACATTTAAATTATGTTGGCAATCATTATTTATTGATTAAGGGGCAAAATGAATTAAATATTAACTTATGAGGGAATAAAAAAAATTCCTTATATTAAGGGGATAAAATTATTTATTATATTATTTGGACAATATGTAATGACAAATTGTGCAACATAAATAATTATATCCACCATTAACAATCAGGTAATAATATTATATATTCACATTTTCTACATAATATAATGCTATAATAGTGTCCCTTTAAAAAAAATATATAAAAAAAAATTCTCTCTTAAATTAATATTACATTTATTTTGTCCCTTTAAATAATAATGATTTTCCAAATGATAAAAATATCAATGGTGCTTTCTCTTATGTTCTGAATGGCAAAATAGCTCAAACATCATGCTGTTTAATAAAATTCGCCTATTGCAACCACCACTTTCATTTTGGCCGTTTCGATGACTGTTTTGCGGCGGTTTTGAAAACCCCAGCTTAGTAAATCCAGCTGTTTGTATGTTCATCATTGTTAAAACTGGGATGGCGGTTTGTAAAGTGGTGGTTTTGAAAATGTCATTTCTGGCCGTTTTGACGGCGGTGTGGGCTTTAGTAAATAAATATATATATATATATATATATATATATATATATATATATATATTACTAAAGCCCAAGTATAAGTAAATAAGTATATATATAAATACATATATATATATATATATATATATATATATATACACACACAGTACGTTCCTTGATGAATACGCTACTAAATCACTCACGTGACGTAAAAACTGGCACTATCACGAGTAACACGGTCAAATTAATTCTCTCCTAAGGGTGGTATTCAATTGGTCGTCTGGACCGCCGAAAAACTCGCGCTCTAAAACGGTAATTACTCGCTGAATTTCAACTCGCAGCTCCCCGAGCTGCGAGCTGAAATTCAGCGAGTAAATTACTGTATGAACGGTTTTTACGCGCAATATTACCGTATTAACGGTAATAGTTTTAGAGCGCGAGTTTTTCGGCGGTCCGGACGAACAATTGAATACCCCCCTAAGAATTAAAATAATATTTTTACAATTTTTCCACATTTTTTTCATTTTTTTAAAATGTTTTCTTATTTGTTGCAACAAAACATCAGCCGGTGGCATATCAACATGTGTGGGTGGTATTTATTCGCCACCTGGAGAAAAAAAGATGCTTGGCAACAAACACTTAATAGGTCTATGAAGTCAGACACCTGTGTAATGGCAAATGTTGCTTAGGCCTAGGGAAAGTCATATTTAGGAAAGAAAGATTTTCTGAATACCACACTTTTATGCTGCCAAACAAAATAATATTAGACAAGATTATAACATCAAGATACTTACATTCTTCTGCTGTGGCCTGAGCTTGGTTCCCTGTCTCCTCCACTTGGGCCTCCTGGGTCTCCCCCATTTAGGCTTCATCAAGGGCCTGGGAATGGGATTTGTAGTGGTTTGGGGAAGATAACCTCAGGGTTTGGGAAATGTGGCGAATAAGACATTTCTTGGCCCTTCTCCTGGGCCTGCTCCAGGGTCTAATTATGGCCCTCCTTTAGAGCCTCCTCCTGGGCCTCCTCCTGGGGCTCCTCCCTAGCACCTGCTGTTGGAGGTGCAGGCAATAAGGGTGTTCTGTTGGAATAAATATGACGCATCATTTATAAAGGTTATCTCTGCCTCACACATACATAGAGACATACAGATAATGTTAGGTTGCAAAGTGAAATATCAAATACCACACATGGACTATCATTGGTCAAATAAACACACATCTAATCCACTTTTATATGGATTTGACCTGGGAGGTTTATATTAATCACATACTCATTCTGAAACATCACTATTACAAAGCAGGCCTTGAACTTTGACCAATTAATGTTATTACAAGTCATAACAGTAATCTTAATTGTGAACTTACGCCTTCTAATATCTCTCCTCAGTTCCGCAAGGAGCTGAGGTTGCTGCCTGTGGAGGTCACTCCACCATGGCTGCAGCTGTATGAGGACCTGCTGCCATACCTACAGCATATTATTACAAGTTTTGTAGCCCTATAGGTTGTGTTTTTCTCCCAGTTAATAACGTAATGATGAAATGGGTCCATAAGGTTGTTCATTATTGCAGTTAGGGCCTACAGCTCCATTTATGAGAATGTAACAGCAAGT
The DNA here is from genome assembly GCF_038048845.1 of Mixophyes fleayi. NCBI lineage: Eukaryota > Metazoa > Chordata > Amphibia > Anura > Limnodynastidae > Mixophyes > Mixophyes fleayi. The sequence continues at coordinate 179,365,989 of NC_134406.1, forward strand.
TTGCAAGTGAAAGAGACTTTTCAACATTCTCCTCACTGGTTGGCTCTCAGGCCACAGACACATCAGTCGCGGATCCCTTCGATACCATATCTAAAATGGCTGAATTTCATCTGTCAATCAATCTCAATAATCAGCCGTATCCAGTTAAAAGGTGGTAGACCTACCATTTATGACTACAGTGTATACCAATATAGTTAGGAAAACAAAACAAAAGTTACTTTTAAATAATGATGGAAAATAGTACCTGTGACAGGATGGACCGCCTATGCCACCCTGTCTGTTGCTGCTGGAAAATGACTGGGCTTACTTTGCCACTGTTTCTTTTCGTTATCCGAAATGCGCCCTCTCGCCGCAGTAGGAGGGGCTTACAGATGCGGACTCCTTTATGGGCATCCAGAAGCGGGTTTCTTCTGGATAACTGATGTTTCTAATGTAACCTGTTACTGGTGTACCTGGGCTGGTACTCCTGACCTCTTCTTATAGATCAGTAGTCAGGGTTGCTGTGGATGGATCCCCCCTGGCCTATCACACTGGCCAGAGCTGCTGGGTAGTGGGAAGAGTGGTGGTACTGTGAAACTGGGTCCAAACCTCAGACAGCCGGAAATGGATTAGATTTTCAGTCTAATCTGTAGGTCACAGGATTTTCAACATGGAAGACGTTTTCAAGCAGGTCTTTGAAGCAAGTGATGTTTATTTGCAGTTACACTGATTAAAGGTATCAGTGATCAGGTCAGATGGAACCAGAAGAACAATTTTTAATATAAGATTGCAGATTTGAACACAGGCTCTAAGGGTAAGCCAGCCCACTGAGGTCTGAGCTATTTTTAGAATCAGGATGCAATTTGTTTACCCAAACATGCATTTACATGCAATACAAAGCTAACAATATTTACACTTGTCTGTGATATCCTAAAACTTGCTGTGATTTCCTGCATCATATTTTGGACACAGGGATTCTAACAACAGTCTAATTAAACCTTCCTGTGCCTTCAGGTGCTAGACCCTCACACATCAAAAGGTCTAATTAACATGAGATTAACATGGGTCCTTTCTTCAGACAGTCGCAGAATACACATTCTCAAAGAAAGGTACAAAACCCCAAACAAGTCATTTCCCCACATCACGATACATAAAAGACTTCCTCCACAAAGACCTATTATATCAGATATATATATCAGAAATCATGCATTTCCTGTAGCAAGGTTGAAACAAACAAGTTTCTTCCCTGGTGTCAGAAATAAAGATATCTCTTTTACCATCATGCCCACAATATAAAAAATAAGTACATTTGCAATTATATATATAAGCGCCCTGCGCTATTTCCTTTAAATAAATTTATACCACAAGTTATTAATAAGTGATCCAGTCACAGTACCTAATAGCCATGTCTCACCATGTGGCTGTCAGGCGCCATCCCACCGCATCCGCTTTGGGATAGTCTGCTGCTTCTCGCTCTCCCTGCGTCTGGCTGCTCGGCAACCAGAGGCAATACTTCTGGCCAGATGGCCAGCTCCAAAGCACATGCGTGTCCTGTTGACCGGCGGAGGCTAGTGACGTCACCACCGCTGGTAATTAGCCTCTGCACTCCTCTATTTAAGGAAGTCTAATAAGTATTTGGTCCCTACCAGTGCTCAAGTGTTCCAGTGTGTAGTCTCTCTATACCTTTTGGCTCCTGTCTATTCTTTTGGATAATTCCTGGCTTTGCCTTCTCCCAGTGGAATTTGACCTTTGGATCATCCTTGAAGCTCCCCTAGGGTTATGATTCAGCACTGCTTTACCAGCTTGGTTCTGACCCGGGATATCTGACTATTCTTCATCTGCTTCACTGGTGGCTGTTCTGGAGAACCTACATGTCCTTCGCAGCTAAATCCAAACTGCTTTGCAGGGGTCCCTGCTGAAGACCAGGGGCACGTTTGACTCCACAACTCCAGCTTCAACAGCGCAAATACTAGCAAGTAGCCATCATCTTACCTTAAATGTGACAGTGGCCTTGCATCTCCTTGCCTCTATTGCAATCTGTGCCACATGCCTGTTTGCCTGAAGGCAAAGGAGTCATAGGTGCTCCCAGGCCATGTAGCAATCAGGCATCGAATCTGGAGAGGCGTATCACATATAGCCTGTACATTGATTGAGTGGAAATGCTTTCTATTTGAATAAATAGAAGCATTTCCACTTGCCGGGACCAGGACTACATGTGTACTATTTACTGCCTCTATAACATTCGAAAAGTGGCTATGCTGGTAAACTGACACTTTATGGCACAAGGGACTCCTCATCTTGTAGCAGATGGATGAAGTGCCGGATGCGTGACAGGAAAGCATGTAGCACAACCTTTAGCATATGACTGAAGGTGCTTGGGATTTTCCTGTCGCGACACCCACTGTGGTCTGTAAAGGTCCAAACGCACAGAAATGCAATATCAAGAATTTGGTCAGTGGCGGTATTTCTGTCGGGATGTTGCAAAAGGCTCTAGGTCACTCTACACAATGTGCAGGGTGTCCATGATGAACGAGGTAGTAGCCAATAGCAATGGACCAACTTTGCATCAGATATCCCAACACACTCCCTGCTACGGTGTACCAGTTGCAGGTTTCAGAGCGGACGATGCCTGACGTCCTCCAGATTCTGGGCTTCCACCATGCCCATGCCTGGCTATATGTAAGATAGATGGATAGAAAAGAAAATTACCTAATGCATTGCTGTTTTTTTAGTCTCCTTGTACATTAAACATTATACTTACAAGTAGCATGGATCTATAAATGCTCATCACCAAGTTTCTGTAAAAATAGTCCGAAAAAAGATTAAAAAAAAGCATAACATGAAATTTATGAAACATGACAATTTCATTAAATTATTTTTTTTAAAACACACATTACAAATGTATGGTACTACATAGGCATACATAGTAGACAAAATAGGCAAGACATTTAAAAGCTTTTAAAGCATACAAGCACAATGCAAATGTACTGTATGCAAGTGTATAGAAACTATACAACACACACATAACATATTAAAACAGACAAGTATTGGTAATGTGTGACATTACTATGTTAAAAATGTATATAAATAATTTGGAAAGCTGAAACATTCGGACCTCATTGGTATATAACACTCCTATAATCTTCAACAAACTATATGATATAATAAACAATCCGTTTTACGAAATGGCACCATAGTAATCTCCCTCTGTCCATCTTATATAGTGTTATATAACGAGATGAGTGTGTGCAGGTGTGCAGGTAAATTGTCAATTCTCCAGCTTGGTGAAGAATGGTTTGCTTGGTCATCACTATCATCATTGAGTTAGACTTGACCTTGAGCAGGTGCAATCCTTACATCTGAAAAAACAGCCTACTTCTGCATGCGCCGTAGCTTGAATTGCACATATCTGCTGGGAAAGCATTTACTGTACATTGACTACATGCATCAGCCCCTTCCCCACCTGCAAATAGCAAGGCTTCATAAGTGTCCTGTGAACTCGAAGATAAATTGGACGTTGCACACATTATTTTTTGCAGCATAAGTTGCGTTTAACAGACTTTAAGAGCAGACATTGAACATGCACAAATTAACAATTGTTATTAGGAAGTCTGAGGAATTATTTAGTAATTAAATATGTATATGCTGTTACTGGTGTTTTGTGATTTTAACCTTATATCTAAAAGTATGTCTCAAATAAAAGTATTTTCAGTATTTCAGTGATGCAACATTTGAATTTAGGGTATATTCTTAGTGCACAACACAGCAATCAGTAGATCCCCAGCAGACTGTTGTTGTACACCTGGGATTTGCTATAGTGACAAATAATATATACAGTAAAATATAACAGGCTTTTCAACATTGATGCAATATCTCAGCTGTGTTTCATTGATACCATTAACGCCTTCAGTGTCAGAGGACATACATTGCTCATGTTTTTATTATTATCTAGTTTAACTTTTTCTTCCCATAGTTAACTCTACATAAGTAACAAATGACAATAATATGTTATCCATAATGTGATTAAATGTCTTATAGAGTTTACTAGCAGTGTTTACTGTGATGTAGGTCAACTACTGTTAGTCACTAATGAATTCTTAAATAATAACAATCAAAATTATTATTATTATTATTATTATTATTATTATTATTATTATTAATAACATTTATTTATATAGTGCAGGCATATTTACAGTGCTTTAAAATTGGGAATGACTGAGTATTAACAGACAGACAAAGCTGAAAGAGGGTCCTGCTTGTAAGATTACAATCTACATGAAAATAGGAGTCTATTACATAAGGTTAAGTACCATATATTGGTTCAGCCATATCACTAGGGGAGAAAGTGCTTAGTGGGACTATGTGGTCCATTCACACAGCAATGTTGGGAGACATCAATAGACTGATTTGTGAGGGAAAGGGGTCAAGTGGACATGTAGTAAAGTGGGAGGAGAAGAAGAGAGTGGATACTTCCTCTTCATTTGTGGGATCAAATGAAGAAAAAGTGCCAGAGAGTGCGGGAAAGTAATTGAGCAGGTTCTGTCACATCTTGTCAATCTTGTCCTGGAAGTAGGGAGCAAGATTTTGGACAGTGCTGGTGGATGGAGGGTTTGGGGTGGTAGAGTTAGTAAGAGGTTTATATGTATTAAAGGGGTGTTTGAAGCATAAGACCTTTGAAAATGTCATTCTACTTTGCAAGAAAAGCATCATGTATATTTACTGTGCCACAGCTGGCATCGTGGATGACGGGAAGTGTAAAGAGTAGCTGGAGCCCTTTTGAGCCCTTTTCATCAAGGACTGTTGCTGATTTCTGCAGGTATGAGGAGGCTTGGTAGCGTTAGAGAGCAAAGTGTTCAAAGAATCTTAAATAAATCATAAATTGAGTCTGGAGTAAACTAAATGAAGGTAGTGGCCTAATGAGCCACTAATGAGCAGCCCAGCCAATACACTGCCAAGGGAGGAGATTAGGGTAGTAGTTTGGAGGCACAAGGAAAATGTGGGTAATCAATAGGAATGTTGAATTTACTCAAGAAAATGATGTGGATGTTAGAATATAATAAATGAGTGATCCAGGCAAATAAATGATCAAGTAATTGTTGGTATGGTCCAGGGGGAACAATAGACCCAGAAGAATGAGTTGAAAATCCATATAGGATGTACTTCAAAAGATTCGAACATGAGTTATGGAATAGTTGGTAGAACTGTGAATGATCATTATGAATGAAGGAGGAGTCCAATCCATTCTCATTGTCTGCTATCAGGCCTGGAAATATGAGAGAAGTGGAGACCAAAGACTGTAAGTAACTCAGGGGTCTATTTATTAACTGCATTTAATAATAACAATATACAAACAGCTCACCTCATAACTCACTACAGATGACATACAATAATTACATTATTGTATGTCATATACAATAATGTATTACAGATGAATGTACCAGTTTTGGACTGCAATGCATCAAAGTGGCTTCATTGCATACACCAATGTATAATGTCTCATTGCTCACATGCAGAGAATTGTAGATATAAGGAAGACTGGAGTGAATTGTTATATTGCATATTGCACTCCTAAGGATTACTAATTGCTGACACGAAGTACTAGCTGTTAGTAGAATTGGGAGGTCCTGACTGCTTAATGTGGAGGATACTGAATACTGGTATAATATTTGGGATACTAGTTGCCAGTACCATGTTTGGGGTGTGGGTTGCTGGTATATTGTGTTGGGAAATCACTGCTGGTATATTGTGGGGGCACTGACTGCTGGTTTAATCGATGATAGGTAGTAGGTAGTAGTTCTAATCCAGGTCCAAATACAAGCTCTGTCCCAAAATCATCCTACTATTCATTTATGCCACACATTACACCTACAGTCAGTGCCTCACACATAATACAAAAAGCCAGTGCTTTAAAATGATATCAGCAACCATTGCCCTGTACATTATAACAGCTCGCTGGGCCTTTACATTACACTACCATCAGGGCCATGCTACTGATGTTCTGATCAGAGCCTTGGGAGTAAATTACTTAAAAAAAACAGCACAGAGAAATAGAGTCATACACATCTCACAATACGTCCGCCATGCATCAGCAAACTATGTTCCTTGTTTACGGCAAGTCATCATCATTAGCTCATATTTGCACCTGTCTTATTGCTGTCTTACAGAAATATATGCGTGTTTCTGCAGGTCTGCATGAGTCGCATATGCGTAAACAGGCCTTTGGTGTAGTTGGTCAACTTTAGAACACTCCTTCCCCCTCTCCCTTGGCATTTACCAGGCGGCAGTGGGTGTAAGAACCAGAATTACTCAAGTCTGAATAAGCGCATATGCCTGATCCCACTTTACAGGCATGTCTAAAGAAAATTTAATTCTGCTATATACCATGAAACAATTTAAAGATTGGTGTTGTATATATGAGTAATATTCACACAGGCAGGTAAAGCAAATGTGAATACTTAGTGTTCGGCAAAAGCATCTATAAGTTAGTCTTAATTTATCTTAAATATAATTAGAAGTACACACATTTTAGATAACTGAATAGGATTGACAACTGTGTACCGTTGGATTTGGATATGAGCTGATACTTCTGTTTTTACACTTATAGTTATTTTTGGTCTAGTTAGAATCACATAAAAAAACATTTATTTTTCAAAAGCGTATTCTGGAAAGAAAGGGTCCATGTGCTTATTTATGGTTTACAGTTCAAAGCAGGGTGGCCAAAACATCTCTTGGCTGGTGTTTCAGAAAAGCCATAGAGAGTTCTTCTGTATGATAAGGCTATGTTCACACGGAACTTTCTGTCCCCACATGAGAAACTAATGGAAAACACTGGTTTCTTAAATTTTTCAGTTTTGAAACAGTGTTTTTTATTAATTCTAAATAGGTTAACTATATCTTTCAGCAGCTTTTGTATGCATTTCTTGCATTTTTGTTTTATTTCAAAAAGCAATTTCTTTCACCAACAAAAATACATACAAGCAAAAACAAGAAATAAAACAGCACATGTATTTTTTTTTCTGAGGACACTTAGTAATGTTGAGACATTTAGATCAAGCATCATATTATATACTGTAGACTTAAAAAATACCATCAAACTATGGAATAGAACTGAAGATCTTCTCACTAAAAAGATCAATTTCATAGTTTAAAAGTTTATTTTCTTAAAGCCAAGAATGGGGACATGGGGCCTGATTCATTGAAGATCTTAACTTAAGAAACTTTTTATTTCAGTCTCCTGGACAAAACCATGTTACAATGCAAGGGGTGCAAATTAGTGTTCTGTTTTGCACATAAGTTAAATACTGACTGTTTTTTCATGCAGCACACAAATATCAACTTTAAAATTCAGTGTACAAATAAGCTATCAAGTATTTGTGTGCTACATGAAAAAACAGTCAGTATTTAACTTATGTGCAAAACAGAATACTAATTTGCACCCCTTGCATTGTAACATGGTTTTGTCCAGGAGACTGAAATAAGAAGTTTCTTAAGTCAAGATCCTTAATGAATCAGGCCCATGGTTTGTAAAACAGCCTAGGGAAAGATGCATGGGATTCCAAAACTTTCCACTACACCAAACTTTAGACTATTTGCATCATTTAGTGAACATAACAGTGAGAATGTATGTATCATTTTCTGGACACAGAGCAACTTCTGGCTGCATTTAAAAGGATGTATGCTGCTACATTAATGTGGTGTTTTGGACATTCATTAAGAAGCTAGAAATGTAAGATATGCCATTGAGCTGCCATTTGAACCAACAGGAAATGGTCGGCTTACTTCAAAGAGAAAATACTGTATGCAAATGAAAGACAGATGTAAAAAGTGGGTTGCTTTAATGGCTGGTTATATGCCGTAAAATCACATGTACATTGCCTCTGCAAAACTGTGGCTTCAGTAATAATCCTGACTATTCCTGAATCTGTTATCAGACATAATCCAGTGAGATAATATGGTATCTGACTGATCACTTCAGATCACTGATCACTATTAGCGCTATACTAATTAAAGAGTAATAGCCGAGTCACAGGCTTATGTAAAATGAACCATTATTAGAAGTATAGTTCTAGGATGTTCACAAAAGTCACAAAGGCTACGGATATCATAAAATTATCATGAAGAGTAATTAAGTAAATCAAATTTATTAAATATTTCTCAGAACAAAAATGTATAGGATTTATAAAGAGAGTAATAGTTTCCCGTTACTTTCTAATTAAGGTCTGCGCGCATAGGGTTTTTTTTATCACTTCTTTGTGTCAACAGACTGGCCACAGGTACAGAAACGGATTATTATGGATAGCCTGTGCATGCAGCCTATCTGATGACATGATGGAACCTGAAAACAGGTTCATCACCCGTGACTACAGTCTAATAAGATTTTACAGGAACAAGTAAAATAATTCAATTTCAGTGATGCATAAACTGGTCACCTGTTTCTCAAACCAGTTCGTCAGATCGGTACAAAAATTTGAAAATTCTCAAGTATTTCTCGAGTTCAAACCAGAACGCACATCTACCAGTCTACATTGATACAATTTATATATTTTAAAATACAAACTGCGAAATTCAAACTTTGAACAGAGTAGGGTTTTTTATCCCATTGGGGTCTATTGAAGATAGTACCCTGAATATGTTTGTGGTCATTGATCCAGTGAAATTCGATCGAAATGTTCAAGCATCTAGCCAGTGTTATTCACACAAAAGTCATAGTCCAGCATGAAACTGTCAACTTATTCCAGTCAGCTTTCCTTTACAGTGTTTCCTCTGACTAAAGTATTTTTACAGCCCTACCAGCTGGTCTAATCTCTAATAAACACACCACTAATGAGGCCAGGCAACCATGTATGTTTCTGCACCAAGATTCCAAGAATGTGTTAAGACAACTACTTAGGACTTATTCATATTAACAGTTTTAAGGCAATTTTACAACACATATCCACTGCACTTAGAAACAATCAGAAACCAGTAAAGTACTGTTGAGATGCTGCAGGCTAAGGAACAAGGATACATATGCCTAAACATGTGTGCTGTTTACACAAGCAGCATATTCAAAAGTGCAAGCAAATCATTTATATGTAACCTTTAGTCTGTGTCACCTGACATAAACCATTCATCCCAAAATAAAAAGAGTTCTGCAACCTCTGTCCACGATTCTGATGGAGACTTGAACAAAATCTATATCCTTATCCAAAAAGCTGCCAGCAATGGCATCATGATAGCTTTAAGAGATACTCCCAGCATCAGAATTTCCTTATAGAAAATAGCACACTGAATCCCCTTTGCTAATCTTTAATGTGACCCCATCTGCAGGAATTCTGCATAGTACACTTTTATGTGGAAAAAATCAATTAGCAATGCTCTGTAATATAAGCGTACATAACTACACAGACATGGAGACACATGAAAGACAAAGACGGAGTCTGCTGGAATCAAGTTTGGTGCTTTATTCCGCTGAGCGCATGATGAAAAACCTTCAAAATTTAATAAATTACAAACTGCTAAACTACAGGGAAACTGAGAAGATCTTATTACTTTCTTTCTCCCAGACAGACAGATAGGGACATTAGTATACAACCATGAAACATTGACTATATTGCCTCAATCTCTTGCTTGATATTCTCTTAAATCAGGTCAACATCTATGCTCTTAGTCATGGTCGTGGTGGCATATCCATAAATCCAGTTATGATGCCACCTTTATTTTTCTTTGAATGAATGAAACATACACTTAAAGTATACTTACTTATGAATATGTAACTATTCATAACTTCGACCAATGCAAAGTGGTCTCTATGAACTGAGATGATGTAGGCTGCATTCTACAGAATCTGGCTCAGAGTTCAAACAAGGATAAAGGAAGACAAGCAATTCATTTACACTAATGAGTATACATTACCTTAGTGCAGCCAACCCTGGGATAACCTGCTGCTCACCAGTTTGCATGACAAGATACCATCTGGTGCAAGGTAGCTATATTTTGCCGGAGTTGGTGGGTGCAGCAGGATCAGAATGTTCCTAGATTTCATTATGTAGACCAGCGGTCCTTAAACTGTGCACCGCACAGGGGTGCCACGGCCAGGGCCGGTAGTAAGTTGGGTAAGCAAGGCGGTGGACTATTTGATAATTATTTTGGCTTAGGGGTGCCTTGAAAAAATTATGGAGACCCCCCGAAGGTGCCTTTAACTGAGAAAGTTTGGGTTCAACTGATCTAGTCGCAGTTTTGCAAGATATTTAACTGCAAGGTATGAATATAGGGTAAAATTAAAGTTTTTTTCTGACTTGCAAAGTTTCTCAGCGTTTTCAAAGTCCTTGTGTCCCCACTTTTGAAGCGTGTATGTGTAACAGCATACATTTTTCATGCACTAAGGAGGACAACCTTCAACTGAATAAATGGAGTTTGTATTTTGAGTCTCACGTATCTTGCACTTGTGCCCACATGCACTTTGTCACACATCAGACCTGCTGATCGACGGCTCCCCGCTGTTACTCACCTTATTCACGATGGATGTACTTCTCGGGGTCGGACGCCGTGGCTCTCCTGACGGGACTCCATCTTGTCTGGTGAACTCCGCATGCGAACCGGCACTTCTCTCCATTCAGTTTCTTCAACCAATTGGATGGCTGGCCCCACTATTTAAACACACCTCTTTGCTGTGTAAGTTGCCAGATCTTCAGGTCTATCCTCCTGTTCAGACGTCCTGTTCATTGGCTCCAGTTTGCTACCTGATCTCTCAGTCTCCAGCGCATCTATCCGCAGATCATAACAGCCTCTGTGTCTACTCCACTATCCTGTGGTAACGCTCTGCAGATTATTGCTACCTGTTCTTTGAGCCTCCAGCACATCTATCCGCAGATCATCACATCCTCTGTGTCTACTCCACTATCCTGTGGTAACGCTCTGCAGATTATTGCTACCTGTTCTCTGAGTCTCCAGCACATCTATCCGCAGATCATCACAGCCTCTGTGTCTACTCCACTATCCTGTGGTAACGCTCTGCAGATTATTGCTACCTGTTCTCTGAGTCTCCAGCACATCTATCCGCAGATCATCACAGCCTCTGTGTCTACTCCACTATCCTGTGATAACGCTCTGCAGATTATTGCTACCTGTTCTCTGAGTCTCCAGCACATCTATCCGCAGATCATCACAGCCTCTGTGTCTACTCCACTATCCTGTGATAACGCTCTGCAGATAATTGCTACCTGTTCTCTGAGTCTCCAGCACATCTATCCGCAGATCATCACAGCCTCTGTGTCTACTCCACTATCCTCTAGTGACGCTCTGCAGATTATTGCTACCTGTTCTCTGAGTCTCTAGCACATCTATCCGCAGATCATCATAGCCTCTATGCCCATTCCACTATCAAGTGGTAATGCTCTGCAGATTATTGCTACCTGTTCCCTGAGTCTCCAGGACATCTATCCGCAGATCACCGCTACCAGCCTCCTTTATAACCTGCATACTCTCCTGCTGAACCTTGCTCTCAGTACATTGGCTCTACTGTTTCCCTGGGAAATTGTCTCCTAGGCTCTAGGCATTTTCAGTTATTTTCTTGGTTCTCAATACAGTCTTGCTCATCACCCCCTAAGAGGGCCATGACCTGTGGTTTGGGAGCAGCAAAATCCAAACTCCCTTGTGGGAGTCCCTGGCGAACACCTTCCTCACCGTTAGACTCTGCGCCTCTGGGGAGGTAATTACTATGTGAGCCGACTGTACGGGCATTCCTCTGACCCTAGCTGAGTGACACACTTAGAGGGGTGGGTTTAGGGATGCTGATGTGTATGTTCAGTACAGCAAGCGCGTGCAGACGCAAGTCAACCAGGCCCCTTAGAGATGTGTTCTAGGCTACATAAAGCATACATTATCAGTGAATCTCAGTATGGGGGTCTTAGTGTGTTAGATGAGAAATCACAGTTTGAGAGTCATGTAGTGTGTAGATTACATACAAAGGTGAATAACATGAGCACACTGTTTCCTCAGGTGGAAGATTGTTTTGGTACATATTTATTGTATTAAAGAAAAACACATAGATTACTTGTTAGACCAAGTCTCTTTGATGCAACCCAGCCTATTTCCTGTTGCTTCGCCATACACATTGCCATGCTCCTCACTAATTACAGGAGGAGGCAGACAGTGTTTGGTCTGTGTGTCTTCACTGTGCCCTCCATCTTTCAGGCAGTGTATAAGGAGTGCAGTAATGGGACAATAAGGGGGGTATAACTAAGGCAGAATAATGTGGCTTTGATCTAGAAACACCCCAGTATATACCTTAGGGGAAGCATCAATTAGAGTGTGGGTCTTCCAGTGCAGGGATTTCTCAGCATCTGGGGCCAGAATTTCCAAAACCTAGAGTAAAAAAATGTCCTAAACAAGTTGAAATTGTACATGGGGCCACATTTTGTAAAACATAAAAGTACAACAAGTAATGTGCCTTTAAAAACATCTCATTTTTATAATTTATATTTCTACATTTTTTTCTGGCATTTCCACCTATATGAATCATGAATGCTACATCAGAACAAAGTTTACTGCATTTTGATATATCATCTTATGCTAAAAATGGTCACTATAAGGCCACAGGTATTTAGCGGTAGGGATGACCACTCACACATGACAATTATAGGCTAAGGATAAATAAACATGCTTTATATAGAAGCATAAGCTACCGAATAGCAAAATTTATTTAGTCTCTTTTTTTTCTCAAAATGTTAAATGCTTGACCTGGAGGAACACATGCTTTTGTCTTATGGGTTTTAAGTAACATCAAAGCTCATTCTTACAACCTATACTTTATCATCCACCATTGATCAAATTCCAACCAATGGATCATTCATTCTACCTATTTTTAATAGCATCAGATATATTTCGGTCTTCTGATAATCTTAAATACTTGCATGTTATTACAGCCTTATTTATTACTCAATAAGGTCATTACAAATATAACAATTGCTGAAATTAAAATATCATTCAAGTTTTATACTATAAAACAACTATCTTTCAGGAGAAAAACAAAACAATAACTCCCTAGGGATATTTGCCAAGTGAAAAAAAGGCATTAAAGTTAGGTGTGAGTTCCTGCAGGGTACAAAATTCTACTGCTAGGGATCTATCAGAGGCTGCATTTCTATAACTGGGCAAACTGACCAAGACTGATAAAAAAAATGGGTCAGATCTTAAATATTTATTCTCTACCTAAAACAGCTAAGTGATGTGCTCTTTTAGTTCATGTTGTTTATCAGCATGTGGATTACCGTGTTACCATTGTATGAGTAAGTAAGTACAAATAGATGTAAATTGCAGCTTATATTTGTATTGCAGCTGTTGCAGTGTTCTTAATGAGGTTGCTGAATTCTGAAAATAGTCAGAAATGTTATGGGTGACAGACAGCATCTCCTGCATTGACTTCTCATTTTTGAGAATTTCCTGGACTACCAAGTATATTGTGTGTGCAAAGTCAAGGACTTAAGACACATACAATGTTAATGCTGTTATCAGAAATGAGGAATCCTGAGGAGAATCCAAAAGAAAGGCATTTCGCTATGACGTTTAAGTTTTTCCAACAAATTGACATCAGTATGCTTCTTAATAGTGCCAGCGATACATAAAGTTGCTCACCTGTGAATGACCTGTTGTGTGCTAGTACAATACTGAAAGGAGAAGGAGGACACTGCTTGGGGTGCTGCTGCTTCTTTTGCTGAAGCAAATACACTTATCCAGTGGGCTGTCCAGTCAAATGTTGTTTATTGAGTCTAACATAACCCATTAATTGTAGAAAATGCTTAGCCCTAGATATTGCTGTTCATAACAAAGGGTCATATTCAACAATAGCAGCCATTTCCCTCAAGGATTGTTCTTGAAATTGAATGGTTGCATTAAGGGAGACTGTTTCCGATTGCAATAAAGATTAGGTTGAGGATGCTGCTGCTAGCTGATGTTGGTCTGGCTGTTACTATACACGTTTTCTCCTTGCTAAAAGCTCCTGGAATGAACTTGCTGCAACTGAGGTAACAAGGAGGTTCCTACCGATATTGATTTTGGAATAGCAAATGCTGCAAACATATGTTTCTGGTTTGGGGTAGACAAATATCCACATGCTAGAGGCGGATCAGTTTATCTTTTGGGATGTCAATGCACTTATCTCGGGCATATGGCGGCACTTTTCCAAACTGAACATATGCATCATTATCGTCATCCTAATTATCATGTCCACCATTATCCCCCACAACCTCTTGCACTCAAAGTAGCATCTTCAATTTCTAAACCATTAGACATCCTCATATTTCCAACTTTTTGAGAAATTGAGGAAGGTGGTGTAAGCTGCTCTACAGTTCCAGACTCAGAATTGTCAGATGTACGTCTCTCCTCGGGATTACATGAAGGAGAGTTGGTTCTTCAGTCTCAGCGCCCTTCTTCTGATTCTTTGATGTACTTGTGTTGGAGTGGCAGACCAATAGATAGAGCTAGAAGTTGAATGAGAAATTTCCAAAGAGGCATGAAAATGGCCACTTGCTCCAGATTTGGGCATTCTAGTATGAGAAGTAGCAGGACCAATACAAATAAAAAGGGGCTTTGATATGAGCGTTTCTGTCACAAACTATGTCAGCTGTGACTCCCAGGCCCGGCATTAGGAAGCATGCCAAAAATTATCATTCACAGACATTTGGCAGCTAAACTGGAGCAGAGGAAGCCTAAGTGAAGTTCATAATAATATATGGTATCTTGATGATACCTGAAGCTATAAGGTCCGGTCAGTACAAGGCTGCCTTGCCAGTTAATTAAATCTGTCTGATTTATATCCAGCATACCTGTCCTGTGTCTTGTGCAACTGACCTGACTTCCGTTTAACCACTGTCTGATCGCTACCTGCTATACTGCTCCAGTTATTCTTTATGACCACAGCCTTTTGTTATCATCTCTCTGATTATTACCATTTGTACATCATTGATGTTAACCTGCATATTGCTTTAGAGTCTGCTGCCAACTCTATTGTCAAAACAAACCGTTGTCACTGAATACTGATCCATTGTTGCTGTAGTGGTTCTTATTTGCCTCCTTCTAGTTACTCATCATTTGTACCCAGGGCCGGATTAACCATACGGCTACCTGGGCTACAGCCCAGGGGCCTCCATTCCCTTAATCCGGCCCTGTTTGTACCATGGTATTCCTGGTGCTGTGCATTGACTGAGGATCAGCTTCTAACCTTATGGCTTTGATCTGTCCGTGCTGCACTGGGGTTCCATGAGTCTAATGATATACATATTACTGTGTATGATATTGAAGCAAATTCATATTTTAATCTGCCGGCTGCCATATATATATATATATATATATATATATATATATATACATAGATAGATAGATATATAGATATAGATATATATATCTGTCTGTATATATACAGACAAAGATGCCACACCATCACTTTTATTACTGCTTTCATTGTAAAACTATCATATTCCATTCACTCCCACTTCACACCGCCAACTCTAAATTTCCACTTTAACCACTGTATTAAATATATATATATATATATATATATATATATATATATATATATATATATATATATATACAAGTTAACCCGTGCATGATACTCATGCATTCTAGTCAAATCAAGCTACTTAAGGTGTTAAAAAGGTTCTTGTCATGCATTTGGGGCTAGGCCAGGCCTCCTCAGGGGAAGAGCGTTACTTCCCGACGCAAGCGCCCTTTTTTAACGTGGTTTTGTCCACATGTCACCACCTCATCATTTTTCTCCATCACCTCATCCTTCATCTTTATCGCCACATCTATCCAGATGTCTATCCAGACACAGGGATCTCTCTCAGCGGTCCTGAGTATCACACTCCTCTCGCTCTGTCACCCCCGGCAACCACCAACCACTCCCCACTGTCACCCCCGGCAACCACCAACCACTCCCAACTGTCATTTCTCCTTCAAGAAATATATATATATTTTTTTAACATCTTTATAAACACTTTTAACAATTAACAAATTAAATTAACAAATTAAAAACATCTTAGTATACCAAATTTTAGCCCTTTCTGAGGTTTTTTTTCCACACACACTAAGAATTTAGTAGGTCAGTGTATAACTCCGCCCAGCAGGTGGCGCTGCAGCAAATTTCAGCCCTTTCTGAGGTTTTTTTTCCCACACACACTAAGAATTTAGTAGGTCAGTGTATAACTTCGCCCAGCAGGTGGCGCTGCAGCTTGTTTTTTTTTTTTTCCCACACACAGACACACGCCACTAGGCTTTTATATAGTAGATATATATATATATATATATTATAAACAAATGAAGATATATCTGGCGCTGATCACCACAGCGTGACCACTTCAAAATAGTAAGATGAAGTATGTATATATATATATATACAATATATAGCAAATAATATCAGTCCCGTATCCACAGTACATAAAAGATCACTTGACACTTGTAAGAGTGGCAGCCTCGATAGCCTGACGCCAGATGGTTAATCCAGACGGAATGGATTGCTGCAACAGAAGAACAAGCAGGGCGCCTCTAAGTGATATATCAAATATACAACGTGGAATGGAGCAATAACATGCATACCGTGAGGTAGACAACGATGGGTCTTTAGGAGATAGTGGAGTAGTCTTATGATCTTATGCTCCTGATGAAGTCTTGAGTGGTGCAAGATGAAACGCGTTGAGCTGTATCCAGTG
The DNA here is from genome assembly GCF_038048845.1 of Mixophyes fleayi. Classification (NCBI taxonomy): domain Eukaryota; kingdom Metazoa; phylum Chordata; class Amphibia; order Anura; family Limnodynastidae; genus Mixophyes; species Mixophyes fleayi. The sequence goes on from NC_134406.1 coordinate 179,382,656, forward strand.
TGTTTTTCAATACCTCACGTGAGTGCTTTTATTATATTTTATTAAATCTTTTATATGCATACCAAAATATCTTCCTTTTTTTCAATCTTATGCATTCTCGCCATCTGGATGAGGTTGTGACTGTGAAGTCATTGGTGTTGCACATGTTTTAATATTCTCCAGAAGTGGGACACTTCATGATATCTGGTACGCAGATTTAGATGTTTTTTCTGCACTTATATGGGTGTCATTTAATTGGTAGTCTTGGGATACCAATCCCACACACCCCATAGGATTGTGGGGAATTTGGTGATATTTTCCTCATTAAGAATACTACAGAGTTATACTATGTTCGCTTTTTCCGCATTTTGGTACTGATCGGCGGAGATCTGGAGGACTACAAGTACAGCAAAGACTACTCCACTATCTCCTAAAGACCCATCGTTGTCTACCTCACGGTACGCATGTTATTGCTCCATTCCACGTTGTATGTTTGATATATCACTTAGAGGCGCCCTGCATATATATATATATATATATATATATATATATATATATATATTTATATATATACACACATCTACACACAGTATATCAATAACTCCTGAAAGAATCCTTGCTTCTGTCTATGGTGCATGGAGTGTTGGTTGTATTACAATCAATATGTTCTCCTGTAATATTTAAAAGAGCTATTGTTTTGGCCTTAGGACAGACCTTCAACCATTTGGGAGGGCCCTGGCTGAGACTTTCATAGAAGGCTTCTGCTTCCGCAGTCTTTATGTTCTCTAATCTATTGTAGATACTTAAGAATCAGTGGATTTTCAAACTTATTACCATTTATTTCCCTCTGGTTTACAATTTCAGATAAATGTGGGCTTTTATATAAATGAAAGGTTTACATACTTGTAAATATATCTGACACTCTATAGTTTTGGGGTTTAAGTAGAGAGATTTGACTGGATTGAACTGTGGTTTTTAAAATCCATTTGCTCCTAAAGCCTTCAGGTCCTACTCATATTACTTTGGACAGATCCAAGTTATTATCTTTGGAAATCCATGTATAGCCATATTTTTATCAGTAAATTAGTTTTTCTTATTAAACAAAATTGGGAACAATTACTTTCTTTTTGTCACATTCCTATAACAAGAGAGTAGAGGACTTGCAAGATCTGGCTCACACAGTATCTTAACACGAATTAAACAGACTCCACATTTTTGCAATGTACTTATTATGGGAATACATATTCCCAGTGAGTTATCCTGGTGGCTCATCAGATACCATTCTCCATGGCATATGCCAAATGAATACTAATTCTCAACAAAATGAACAAGTTATTAAAGTGTTACATAACTGGTAAAAAAAAATGTAACATGATATTTCCTTTGGGCCCATCAGAATAATCCTGAGAATTTAGCCAACCAAATCTGAATCCTTATTTCAGGCTATTTTATTGTACAGGGTGTAGAGTAGTTCATTCCAGGAGATACAATTAACATGGGACCGTTCATGCTCCTCTTGCTTACTTTGGATATGCAAACTTCATTTCAGTATTGAGCAGAACAGTCAGTAAAAGATTATTTTTAATGTATACTTATGCACTACTTGTTGTCATGAGTTATTGCTGACAATGGATAACTTTAAAGATTTTTAAATACCGTTAAATAAAAATACGTACTGTAACAAATCAAAATTGATTGATCTTTCTGATCCTATTTAGAACAATTCCACTGCATATTTTGCCAATGTTGTGAAGAAATATCCACAGAACAGTTAACTGTCAAAAAGATCATGAGTTGCACTACATTTTCATGTAACCTAGGAGAAAATTTTAATAGTAGCACAAAATTATTACAATCATCACTGTAGGACAAAAAGGCATTACACATTCATCAATTTAACCCTCTATGTATTGCAAAACATTTTAGAGCATCAGACAGTCTCAGGAATTTATTATGATGCCTTACTTAGTCATCTAAAAAAAAACATTTTCACCCCATTCATTATTTCACGATCAAGCAAATAGAAAAAAAAAAAGAAATGTACAGATACAATAGGTCTTTGTTTTCATTGATAGTGAATCTTTTTTTTGGCCACAGTGATGTAAAAAGAGTAATTAGGGAAGAATTGAAAATCAAAGACTTCAGTGTTGGGATCACAAGTTATAAGAATACTACAGCAAATCCGGGTGAAGCTGACTAATTCTTTGTGGACTTAAATCTTAACTTGCCTGCATGTACAGATCAAACATTATCACCAGAGGCTATGGATGAAATGATTTCCACTTTCAAAGAAAACCACTTTAAAAGAAATTTGCCAGACCCATATAGGAACATTACATTTTGTCTCGGCTTTCAATTGTTTCCCCCCTGTGAGGAATGGTTTTGTCATCACAGTAGAACACCACACTGCAAAGCAGTTCCTGGAATGATCTTTATCCTACAGAGAGCGATGACTGTGCTTTGTACATGAAAACAATATCCTATTCCCTTAAAAAAATACCAGGTAATGTGTCACACGCTAGTAGTATACATCTTATTTTTAAGTGTTTCCTAAATGTCACAATTATGCAGAAATCATCTTTATTCTGCAGTATAAAAGAAGATCTAATTATGTCATTCACTCTTCCCTTTAGAATTGGCCAATATTATGTATTTCATTTAAACATTTCTTACAAGCAACAACCCTCAATAAAAAGAGAATGTTCTTCTGTTATGAACAGTGTTTTTTTTAATGCATTCATACACTTTATACAAGAAACTGACATTTACTCAAAAGATTTTCCCTATAGTTGGCCTTCAAAAAATCATTTGTCCACTGATTTATTTAAAATATTTATCCCGGCCCAGAAAATATCATGCTTGAAATTAAGGACTCAGAGGGAAAGGTAAACATCAGGTAAAGAGCAAACAGGAGGTCAGTAATTGTGTTTTTCTTGATTTGTTATAAGCACACCAATCTTGTTTATGACATGCAATGTACTATAGCTTTCTGGAGCCTGTACAGCTCCAATATTACCCAAAGGAGCCTGCATGTAATACAGTAATAGTCACAGTATGCAATGGAAGTTCAACATACCTAGAAGGATCAGGGGCGGATCTAAACTCTATGTTTAGGGGGGGGGCGATTTTGCATAATCACGCCCCTCCTTTGCTCTGATTGGCTGGCTCGCGTTAAGCCCTGCCTTCCATCCGCAATTGGCCCCGCTCCCTCCCGTTGTGATCGCCGGCTGGGATCACTCTGATTGGCTGGCCCACATTTAGCTCCGCCCCAGCTCGCGCTTAGCCCCGCCCCTCCCATTTTGATCGGCGGCTGTGACCTAGCTTTTTGCTGCTGGGGGGGGCGAATGCCCCGATCGCCCCCACCTGGATCCGCCACTGAGAAGGATACAGAAGGCTAACTCTACACCTCATTTATCTGTGGTATTAGACCTTACAAGGTCTCCTAGCCTATGCTAATGAACAGTGACCAGGAGCCCATGCAATGTACTGCAGCAACTGAGATGAGTCCTAGGGGTATATTTACTAAACTGCAGGTTTGAAAAAGGGGAGATGTTGCCTATAGCAACCAATTAGATTCTAGTTATCATTTATTTAGCACATTCAACAAAATGACATCTAGAATGTGATTGGTTGCTATAGGCAACATTTCCACTTTTTCAAAACTGCAGTTTTATAAATATACCTACTAGACTCATACCAATTCATACCAATGAATCATGCAACTGAAGAGCGACACTTTAAGTATATTAAAAATCCAGGGATTCTAGTAGCTATACTCTGGGAAGTCAGAGAGTGCTTTACTGACCAAATATGACAAGAGTATAAATCAATGTGTAAAAACTTTCAAGTCACTAACAACTGTAAACATGGCCATTAATAAATAGACAACTGGTCAGTAGACACATTTAAGATTTATATACACAGGTGAGCTTTTCGTAGTGTACACAAATACACTGATCAGTCACCACATTAAAACCACCGACAAGTGAAATGTATAACATTGATTATCTGGGGTGTGATATATTAGGCAGCAAGAGAACAGTCAGTTCTTGAAATTGATGTGTTGGAAGCAGGAAAATGGGCAAGCGTAAGGATCTGAGTGACTTTAACAGAGGCCAAATTTTGATGGCTAGATGACTGGGTAAGAGCATCTCTAAATGGTAGGTCTTGTGGAGTGTTCCCGCTATGTAGTGGTTAGTACCTACCAAATGTGGTCCCAGGAGGGGATCCGGTGAACCAGTGACAGGATCATGGGCGCCCAAGGCTCATTGATGCGTGTGTAGAGTGAAGGCTAGCCTGTCTGGCTAGCCTTCACACAGAAGAGCTATTGTAGCACAAATTGCCAAAAACGTTAATGCTGATTATGATAGAAAGGTGTCAGAACACACAGTGTTCTGCGTAGCCGCAGACCAGTCAGAGTGCCTATGCTGACTCTTGTCCATCGACGAGAGTGCCTATAATGGGTATTAAAGTGCCACAAATGGACCATGGCGTAATGGAAGAAGTGGCCTTCTATGAAGGATTATGTTTTCTTTTATATCATGTGGAAGACTGGGTGCGTGTGCATCATTTACCTAGGGGAACACATGGCACCAGGATGCATTATGGGAGGAAGGCGAGACAGCAGAGGCAGAGTGATGCTCTAGGCAATGTTCTGCTGGGAAGCATTAGGTCCTGGCATTTCTGGATGTTATTTTTACATGTACCAGACCAAATACACCCCTTCATGGCAATGGTTTCAGCAGGATAATGCGCTATACTAGGCTGAAAAAAGTGTTCACGAGTGGTTTGAGGAACATGACAAAGAATTCAAGGTGTTGACTTGGCCTCCAAATTCCCAGATCTCAATCCGATCAAGCATCTGTGGAATGTACTGGAAAAAAAGTCAGAGCCAAGGAGACCCCACCTTGTAACTTACAGGACTTAAAGGATCTGCTGGTAACATCTTGGTGCCAGATACCACAGGACACCTTCAGAGGCCTTGTGGAGTCCATGCCGCGATGGGTCAGAGCTGTTTTGGTGGCACAAGGGGGGCCTACACAATATTAGGCAGGTGGTTTTAATGTTGTGGCTGATTTGCATATGTGCCTGTGCCTGTGATGAGTATTATTAAATTAGTGGTTCTACTTTATTGGTGTAGATTTTCTGCAATAAGTATTCTCTGCTTATTTGCATTTTGAACATTTTATTTTCTCATGGAATCAAAATGAATTCATTAGGGAATTATTGGTACAAATTAATATAAAATACTCTATAATGTCAAATAAAATGATCAAACTCTAAAGCTTTTTCTTAGTTATTGCAAATATAAAAGCAGACAATAGTTATATATAATTTATAAGTACTCCCAACCCTATTTTAATACTTGGTAGAAGCAAACATAGCTGCAATTAGAGCAGTTTATTTGGTTCTACCATCAGGTTTGATGGGAATCGCTGGTGAAGCAGTCTTCATATCATTCCACAGATTCTCAATTGTATTTGGGGCCTGTGCTATGATTGAGCCCCTCCAGAACATTGACTTTTAGGCTGGCAACACATCACATTCATGCCAAAAAGTTACATTTTGGTTTCATCAGGCCATAGAATCTTCCTCTACTTGTTATGTAGGTCTCATACATGTAGGTCTCACACATTTGGTCACGTGCTGTCACCCCAATAAGTCACCATCAGACTGACTTACCGGGGTCCAGTGCGCACCCCTACCTTCCTACATCGGGCTCCTCTGTGCTGCGGTCTTCCGATGGTGGCTGCCATCTTGTATTTCAGGATCCTGTCATTTATAATTGTCCATTCTCAGCTATTGGCTGATTACATCTCACTCCTCCTCATCATCCTCTTGACTATTTAAGGCATCTGTTCTGTCAATATGGGGCCAGACATTCATGTCCTGTAACCTGCTAAGCTGCTGGATGGCTTTGGTGTATTCCTGTGGATTCAAAGTGGATCCTGGCACTCAGTACATTGTGTCTTTTTCCTGGTATCCTGTGTCCATTTCAATTCTGCAGATCCTGGTATCTGGAGCTATATGTTTCTGAGCTGATGCTGGTAATCTATTTCCGTCCCTATTCGATCCTGGTATCCAGCGCTATATGCTTTTCAGCTAACCCTTGATATCCCTTTATCTGTTCCTATTCAGCAGATCCTGGTATTAAGTGTTATATGCTTCTCTGTTAGTCTTGGTATCCTGTATTCGTCGCTATTCTGGTCACTCCTCGTCGGATAACATCTTCATCTCCTGCCAGTCTTGTCTGGAAACCCTTTGCCACGCTAGACCCCGCACCTCCATGGTGGGTGGAGCTAAACCATGCAGATTGTAAGACTCTCACCATTCCTGTGTGCTCCGCTACAGATTTCATGCAAGTTTTCATTAACAGTTTTCTTTTTTCCACCAATGTAATACAGATTTTGGAACACCTGGGGCTATTGCTATACCAGGGAAAGTTTACTTTTGTAAAGATATTGCCCCTCTTCGGCATGTTATGTGACTTCCATCTATGGGCTCTGTGGAAATGATCTTGTAGACAATAGAATCCACTGCATGTCAGTTTCTATTTATGGCATTTGACAAAGTACACAGAGTTCACAGAAACTTGTTTAACAAAGAAGCACAGAATCAGTGGACTCATTTACAAAGCGCACAGGATGCCTTAGATTTACACCAGTGCAGCTAGATCATCTATTCATATCCAGTGTACATTTTGATGCACACCAATGAACACCTAGGGGTAACTTTATCAAACTGCGGGTTTGAAAAACTTGAGATGTTGCCTATAGCAACCTAAGATGCTAGCTGTCATTTTGTAGAATGTGCTAAATAAATGATAACTAGAATCTGATTGGTTGCTATAGGCAACATCTCCACTTTTTAAAACTCACAGCTTGATAAAGTTACCCCCTATTCTCTACTCTGTGGAGTTGCCTTCTTATAGTAGAATATGCAGTGAGACAAAAATATCTGTAAAAGCACAAGGTGCAAAAGTGTAAATATACATCAAAGTCTTTAGAACCACCCCTTTCATAAAATTAAACATTTCAGTTTTCCTTCTAAACTACAACTTGATTTAAATTCATAAAGTGATTGGAGATTAGCGCTGTTTTTATTACATATCATTTTTGTGTGTAGCTTGATGCTATATTGCATTTATTCGCCAAAGTGCAACTTAAAGGTGCAAAAATATAGGGCAATACCCAAACACTGTTAGCTTTCAGCTGGTGTGCTTTTCTATATGCACTGTAGTAATGGCACATTTCCATGGCCTCAAATCTCCTGTTACTGTTCTTTTGCTAAATATATTCTGTATAGAGTGTACATCTGTTTTGAGGTGATGAGCAACAATTAAAGCAAACCAACCAAATCTCTTTTTTCAGTCCTTTTGTTCCGGCAGTATTGGCATGTGATAATTATTTATGCTTACTTACATCCTAGACAAAGCCCATGCAGCTCTTGTAGTTGAAAGTTAATGCTTATAAAACAATCTTACACTAATGAGCAATGAGCACTAGAAAAGGTGAAAACAAATGGGTATTAGCTTTTGAAGCATCCAACTCCCCAAGACAGAAGTTCCAATCATTTAAACAGGGCAACAAAAAGACAAAATTACTTTACTATCAATATCGCTACTCAACTTTTTGGCTAAGAACTAGTGAAGCATTATTTGTTATGAGCCGCCGCCGTTGCGGCTCCTCTGTTTACCTTGCTATTCGCGTCCTGGCTGCTTCCCTGACAGCAGGGACGTCACTTCCACCCCACGTCCCGGCTGTTGTCAGGACAACAGCCAGGACGCTCTTCTGCTCACTGCCACGTTCAAGCATAAGACCTGACAGCCAGGTGTTTGCGCAGGGGCTTCTGTTTAATTATTCAGCCTCCTGTGGCTGAATATGTGGGTTGTTGCCCTGTGTTCTGATTGGGCATTTCTACTATTTAAGGCAGGGAGGGCATGCCTCCCTGCCAGCTATAGTGTCTATGTTTCACACTAGCTGACCTGCTCCAGTTACCTGTGGATACTCTGCCTGAATTCACACTAAGCTCTGTTGTGACCCTCAGCTTGTTTCTGTACCCTGCTTGAACTCTGATTGCCCCTAACATTTGGCTTAGTTATTCGGTTTCTTCTTGCTTGCTTCCAGCTCTGATCTTTGGCCTGTCCCTGATTAACCTGCTTGCAATGGACCCCTGACCCTTGGACTGTTCCATACCTCATTCCCGGATTCCGGTTACTGCCTCCTATCTCTGCGCTTCAGTAATGCATATAAACTTCTAATATGCTAGAGTTGGGGACATCCAAGTACCTGTGAGTGCAACTAGCTCTACAGGAAAGGCAGCTGCTATAGGCGAAGACCAGTTACCATCTGTTCTGTTCTAGAAGTTTATGTCAGTAACTGTTATCCGTACCATTATTACCAAGTTATGTTCTTTCATTGTGGTTGTAGCACTTGGCAAGGATTACCAGGGGTTGACTCGGGAAACCCCTGCCCAACTTACAGTATATGCCTGAGGATAACTCACACACAGGGCCGGATTAAGGGAATGGAGGCCCCGGGCTAAGGGTACATCTGTTGGTCCCCCCCATTAAAAATCAAATGGATATTCTCTTTTCTTTCCTGCAGTAGTCCAAATAGAAATGTCAAATACGTAATGTAAATAGATAGAAGGGTCCCTTAAAAAGACATATCTTATTCATGAATTATCAAGTACAGTGTGAATGACGGCATTCTTTCAGAACTGTGTGCAGTGGTTTAATGCTGTTTCCAAAAACATTATATCTATTATATATATATAATATATAGTTTGATATGTTCAATATCTGTCAAAAAAAAATATTTCCTCCATGCTACTATTTATAGACATCCAGGCTTTGTAGTTCTGGATGACCTGCCATTTGTGAGTTATCAGAAAGCAAAACAAATGAAGGGGCAAATTTCAAGAACAAAGACATATTTGTTAACCCTCCAGAGATCCTTAAGATTTCTTTTCAAGTACTAAGAATGGCTGGCAGACTAGGGAAGAAAGCATCTGTCTTCAAAGCTTGTTTTATAAATTGTGTTAGGTCAGATTGAACCTAAGCAATCAAACATTCTTGAGCAGATTTAAGTTTCAGGTTCATGAGAACATTATTGGGAAAATGCATGTATCTATTCATTTAAAATTCTTAGTCGAACGATAAAGGAAACTATGATTAATATGACTTATTGTGCTTTGTAAATATATTCATTGTAACTATTTTCAGAATCTAATCACAAAGCATTTACTAACATACTTTAAAAACCATCTACACATCAAGACATTCCATATTTTGTACATTGCAATTTATTTTAAGGATATAATTTTACGTTCAAAAAAAGAAAAGCATAGGTATTCAGCAATGTGGATTTCTCTCAAGTTTTTTTCTCTCCATTTAAAAATGCCTGAATATATGTGACCTACCATGGATACTCTAATAGTGTGTGGCTTACCATGTATGATATGCAACTGAGGTGTCTGCTTATTAGTAATACTTTAGAAGCAGTTTTAATCTACACTGGATCATGGCGATACTCTCCGACTACAATTTTATCACATCATCTGGCTTGGTCATTCTAAATATCTGGCAATTCTTTTAAGTTTCTACAATCAAAAGTCACTATGAGCATGAGTGATGCAAGAAAGCCGCAGGACACACACAATACAGCAACATGTATTCTTTATACAGAACTAAAACCAGTCTCCATCCCTGCCATAAATTCAAATAAGCACTTTGAATGTTGCACAAATACTAGTGGATTGTTCAGCTGGGAAGTCAATCTGCGCTGAGCCAACCAATCACGGCAAGAATTGTCAGGGCCAACAGACAAAGACTTTATAAGCTTACCCAGATCACTTATTCCCTGATTTGTCAGGGCAAATCTTCTGCTTGCAAAAAGAATAGCCCTGAACACAGTGATTATGTCATAATAATATTTATTATTAAGTAATAGCTCTGGTCACATGGAACAATGAGTTATTAAAATGGGGATTCAAATACAATATACAGTAATCAGCAATTTAACAAAGAACTCTATGCTTCATCATTGAGACATTTCCACAGGACAGTCTGTAAAGTTACATTAATAAATATATTTTATATTAGTCTTGTTGTGAACATCTAGGTACTGCATAATCATATCATATGTAATAACATTATCATGGGTTCTTCAGCCTATTGTGACATACTTTGTGCACTGGGAATTTATCTTACATGTTTATCATACATAGGGTTGGCGTTCCCTCTTATTGTTCCAAGTGGCAGCAAGAGACATACACATAGGAAACGCAAGTCTCCAATCCCCCTTTCTTTTCTTGCAGGTTCCCTATCTATTACAAAAGAAATATCTTGGCCGGAGCATCTGATTCAAGCTTTGTTCATCTCTAAGGTACATGATTTTCAATAGTATCACTTGCACCAGTAACAGGTCTGGTGTTATTGCCAATTACTAGTGATGATGGCTGTGCGTGCAATGCTGGTACATGTGTTTGCAAACAGGAGCAAATGTAAAAATGTATTTTATATACAATAGACTTTCAGAACATCCTAATAAAGTATTTTATGGAACAAACAAACAAAACACTTTTATTTTTTAATGTTTTGACATTATTGACTCTGGGCCTGATTCATTAAGGATCTTAACTTAAGAAACTTCTTATTTCAGTCTCCTGGACAAAACCATGTTACAATGCAAGGGGTGCAAACTAGTATTCTGTTTTACACATAAGTTAAATACTGACTGTTTTTTCGTGAGGCACACAAATACTTGATAGCTTATTTGTACACTGAAATTTAAAGTTGATATTTGTGTGCTACATGAAAAAAGTCAGTTCCTAGCGCTGGATACCAGGATCGAATAGGAACACAAATATCAACTTTAAATTTCAGTGTACAAATAAGCTATTAAGTATTTGTGTGCTACATGAAAAAAACAGCCAGTATTTCTCTTATGTGCATAACAGAATACTAATTTGCACCCCTTGCATTGTAACATGGTTTTGTCCAGGAGACTGAAATAAGAAGTTTCTTAAGTTAAGATCCTTAATGAATCAGGCCCTATATTATTAACACATGACATTTTTTTCTGTGTGCTCTTTTGTGACATATATTTCATATATATATTGGACTTCTCCTGCAGCGAGACCCGTATTCATCTACTGTCACACATCGGAATCCGATTGTTACTTTTCAAACCTACTTTACGGCACGCTTCCTCTACTCTTCCCTCTGCTTCAGCCACAGAATCATGTGTCATAATCTTACTCTGTGTACAGAGGCGCATGGCGCTTTAAGATCATCTCTGAACCTGTGGTCACGTGCTCTGTCCTGTTACCCGCCCTACTCATCAGCTCAGCTATTTAAACCTGCTCTGTGCACAAGCCTCTGCCAGAGTATTAGGCTTCATACATTTACTCCAGAGTTCCTGTTAAAGTTGTGGATGATTCCTGTGTATTCTGATCCGGACTGCTTCTGACTTCTCTTCTGGCTGTCGTTTGGTACTGTTTAATCCTAATTATTGCTGACCCGTTTTGTTCTGACACTCCTTTCGTTTGCTGATTTGGCACCCTGCAGCCCGTTTTAGTATATAGTATAGTCCTGGCTACGTTGACCAGATCCTTTTTTCTGTCTATACCAGCTTGTCACACCTGGAGGCAGCACAGAGGGCCGCGACCTGTGAGTGCACCAGCATCGAAGCCCAAACCTCCTTGTGTGGGTCCCTGGGCTAAACTGGGTGTTCGTTAGACTCCACGCCTCAGGTACTGCCAACGCTAACTCAGGTTGGTGAAAGTAAATTCACTATATTCACTAGAATTGTAACATCAACAGATGTATCTTCGGAGACGTTCCTTGTTGAATTCGAACATGCATATAGCCAATGTACATGTGTTTTTTTAAATAAAAAAATGGAGATTACGTTCGTTTTGTGTTTGTTAATGAATCAGAGAAGAGTCATCACTGCGACCGTTACGTATCGGATGATGAGATATGTAAATTTTACTGTGTCTGATAAATATTTTTATTATTTTGCTTGGGGTAAAAAAAATAGACTGACATTTGATTTTTTTTTTAACGAAAATAAAGATAGAATTTTAAGAAACTTTTGTAACAATCTTAGAGTGGATTAAGAATGCCTCCATTGGAGAATTATTTTATTCTTTTTCTGTTTGTAACAATGAAAATGTATCCTCGGACAGCACCCCCAGAGAAAATGGTTTAAATTAAATATATAGTATATAAATACAAGATAATAAGGAAAACCACTGAAAGTTATAAATAAATAACTGTTGCTGGTGTGGATAACTAACCTGTATTTGTATATTGGATCTCAGTAAGGGCTACTGACAAATTTCCTTAGTCCTGGAGGATCAGGAGACGTTGGCCTCTGTCGAATCATTTGGGCGATATCAATTTAAAGATATGCGCTTATGACAAGACACACAGCTTCTCAGGTAAGAACAAAGAAAGTCCATATAACAGGCTAGAAAGAAAGGGGTAGATCCGTCACCTGATCCTATATACCGTGTTTCCCCGAAAATAAGACCTACCCTGAAAATAAGCCCTCGCATGATTTTTCATAGGGCTAGTAATATAAGCTCTACCTCAAAAATAAGCCCTAGTTCGTCAGCCTCGGGGGCGTGGCCAAGCCTGCACAGCAGGGGGGATGGGGGGGGGTTTAAACTGTGTCAAACCAACAAGAAGAGCGGTTTTGGTATGGAGACACTCTTTTAGGGCTACACAAATCAAATCATAAATATTTATTAAAATATTTGAAATTGTACAATTGTTATCAAAATATCTAAAATAAAACTGAATAGAAAGGTGAGAAAAGTAACATATTAAAAGGGTTGAATTACCAAGCTAAAAAAAACATAAAGTTTGGAATTGGAATTTGGATATTTTTTTTATCTATATCTATAATAGTAATGGTTCTTGGTATATATTATATATGATTAATTCATGAGTTGACTATTGCTTTTGTTTTATTCTTGATAATTCTTAGCAAGAAATATTCAAATAATTTCATCTCCACTCAAGAGTGTATATATATCACACTGTGTACAATGAGAAACATCTATCTAGTGGGTATAATTCTACCGTAAATGCATCTTAGGCCACTTTTACAACATATATTTAACCTTATTATTTATTAAATAAAACCTATAAATAAATTCTTGCTGCTCTAGCTAGTGAAAACTAAAGATCATAGCAGCCCTTCCCCCCCCCCCCTCTCTATTCAATTAGGGCTAAGATGTATTGCTTGGGATATATTGATCATCATCATCATCACCATTTATTTATTTATTCTCCTGGATCTCTCTGCTGCATTTGACACCGTTGTCCACTCCCTTCTCATACAAACGCTGCAATCCCTAGGTCTTCAAGACACTGTTCTATTCTGGTTCTCATCCTACCTTTCTAATTGCTCTTTCACTGTTAATTTCTCTGGAGCCACCTCTGCTCCGCTTCCTTTATCAATTGGAGTACCGCAAGGCTCGGGGCTAGGTCCTCTGCTGTTCTCTATCTATACCGTTTCTCTTGGAAATCTAATAAGTTCCTTTGGATTTCAGTATCATCTCTATGCGGATGATACCCAAATTTATCTATCCTCTCCTGATCTCTCGACATCTGTGTGGTCCTGTGTAACTGACTGTCTTTCTGCCATTTCATCTTGGATGTCCTCTCGCCAACTCAAACTTTATCTTTCTAAAACAGAGTTAATATTATTCCCACCCACCAACGAGAGCAAACCTGACATTTCTATCTCTGTTGATAACATGACCATAAATCCCACCCCACAAGCTCGCTGCCTAGGTGTGATCCTTGACTTACACCTATCCTTTGTTCCCCACATTGACTCTATATTTAAATCATATTACATACATCTAAAAAACATTTCCAGAATTCGCACTTTTCTCACGCAACAGACTGCAAAAACCTTAATTCATGCACTTATCATCTCCCGCATTGACTATTGCAATTCCCTCCTTACTGGTCTTCCCCAAAACAGACTCAAACCCCTACAATCTATTTTGCACGCTGCGGTAAGATTGATTTTCCGTGCAAATCGTTATTCCTCTGTTGAATCACTCTGTATGTCTTTACACTGGTTGCCTGTTTTCTACCGAATCCAATATAAAATACTTTTACTAACCTACAAGGCCATCAACAAAGCTGTACCAACATACATCTCCTCTCTTGTCTCAAAATATCTCCCAACTCGCCAACTCCGTTTTGCACAAGATCTGCGCCTCTCATCCACACTTATTATATCCTCCCATTCCCGGTCACAGGACTTTTTTAGGGCGGCACCCACTCTATGGAATTCTCTCCCTCACACAATAAGACTCTCCTCTGGTCTACAAACTTTCAAGCGTTCTCTGAAAACCCACCTCTTCAGACAAGCTTATAATATTCCTCAACCACCCTCTTAACCTCACTACATTACCCTATTAACACCCATTACACAATTTCACACAAGACAACTACCCATTGACCACCATTGTGTGACAGGATCATTTAGCTTATGAGTCACTTTTACCTTTGCAGTCTGGCTGGGCCGAAATGCAAAATGTAGACTTAACGTCATGTGTCAAACTCCCATTGTCCCATAGATTGTAACCTTGCGAGCAGGGCCTTTCACCTTTGTCTATTTTACCCAGTTTATTTATTAGTTTACTATGTTTGTCCCCAATTATAAAGCGCTATGGAATATGTTGGCGCTATATAAATAAATGATGATGATGTTACTGGTCTTTTGTTTTAGTTATATATATTTTTACTGCATTAGTTGTGAAGATATGTGTATGCTCTATTTACAGTAGCATTCCTTTAGAGGTCTGTCCAGCCAGTTATAAAGTTTGCTGTATATACATAAAGTTTGTTAAGTAAATCAGATTAATAAAGTACACTATATGGACAAAAGTATTATTGAATTGAGGTGTTTCAATCAGACCCGTTGCCAGAGGTGTATAAAATATTTTTTAGGAACAACAGCAACTCAGCCACAAACCGGAAGACCACGTAAAATCACATAGCGGGGTCAATTACTGCTAAGGCGCATGGTGCGTAAAAGTCACCAACGCTCTGCTGATTCCATAGCTGAAGAGTTTTGAACTTCCAATGATATTAATGTAAGCACAAAACAATGCCGCGGGAGCTGAATGGATTGGGGTTCCATGGCCGAGCAGCTGCATTCAAGCCTCACATCACCAAGACGAATACCAAATGTCGGATGGAGTGGTATAAAGCACACAGACACTGGACTGTGAAACAGTGTAAACGTGTTCTGAGAAGTGACAACTCACACTTCTCTGTTTGGCAGTCAGATGGGCAAGTCTGGGTTTAGCGGATGCCAGGAGAATGTTACCCGCCTGACTGCATTATGACAACTGTGATGTTTGGTGAAGGAGGAATAATGGTATGGGGCTGTTTTTCAGGGTTTGCTCTAGGCCCCTTATCCACAGTGAAGGGCAATCCTAATGCTTCAGCATACCAAGTCAGTTTGGACAATGCTATGCTTCAAATTTTGTGGCAACAATTTGGGGAAGGCCCTTTTCTATTTCAATATGACTGTGCCACAGTGCACAAAGCAAGGGATACAAAGACATGGTTAGATGAGTTTGGTGTTGAAGAACTTGACTGGCCCGCAGAGAGCCCTGACCTCAACCCCATTAAACACCTTTGGGATGAACTGGAACGGAGATTGCGAGCCAAGCCTTCTTGTCCAACATCAGTGCCTGACCTCATAAATGCTCTATAGAATAAATGGGCACAAATTCCCACAGAAACACTCCAACATCTTGTGGAAAGCAGTCCAAGAATAGTGGAAGCTGTTATCACTGCAGAAGTAGGATCAGGCAGAGCCGGATTTAGACCTCATAGGGCCCTAGGCAGGATACTGTTTTTGGGCCCTCTCCCTGAAACAATCCATAGCACTATATTTTTGCAGCCTACCATATACTACTATAGTTAAGTAGATGTGAAAGCATGTGCCGCTGCACAGCGGCGGCACGCCGCCAAAGGAGGTGGGGGCGTGGCTTGCATCTTTTGGGGCATACCTAACATGTGAAAAGAGCAAGGCCACCCTGCTGCAGAAAAAGGCACCCCTAAATAATAACCGAGCAGTCCCGTTTTTTTAAGTAGTTGGCTCAAAACAACTTAATAAATATTGAAGTCAGGGCAGAAATACTTAAGTTGCTTGCAAAAATAATACGCATAAATCCAAGTATGTGCTCTTGTCACTTTTGTCCCTCTATCATCACACTGTGCCTCTTCACAATACCACCTCTGTGCCCCTTCACCATCACCACCTCTGTGCCCCTTCACCATCACCACCTCTGTGCCCCTTCACCATCACCCCTTCTGTGCCCCTTCACCATCACCACTTCTGTGCCCCTTCACCATCACCACCTCTGTGCCAATCACCATCACCACCTCTGTCCCTCCGTTGTTTTACTTACCTTTCTATTGCCTTTCTTCTCCGGCGCACTGCTCCTCCTCGGTTAGTCCAAACAGATTAAAAAAAAAAAAAAAAGAGTCACGTGATCGCTCATCGGGTCCCGGCAGTCTCTCCTCCTCTCTCTCTATCACTGAGACACTGAGAGGAGGAGAGGCTGCCGGGACCCAACGAGCGGTCAGCTGATTTTTTTTTTTTTCTTAAATCTATTTTCTGCCGGTTCTTGTGTAGTATGCCGGCGGCCAGAGGGGGATGGCAGGCGGAGGGGAGCGCCTTGCCTACCCCGCTCACCGTCGGCTCTGGCAGGTCCCCCTGGGTACCGCTGGGCCCTAGGCAGTTGCCTAGGTTGCCTAGCGGTAAATCCGGCCCTGGGATCAGCTCCATATTAAAATATATGTATTTGAATACAATGTTATTACAGTCCCTGTTGGTGTAATGGTCAAGCGCCCGAATGCTTTTGTTCATATAGTGTATGTTGCGGTTGTAAACAATACGGAGTATATTCAAGAGTTCACAAGCAGACGGGTAATAAACACAGTCTCTCAAGTTTTTTTCTGGTGCAAGGTAACACAGTCTAAGCAATGAAAGGTAGAAAGCAATGTCTCTTGTAACTAGGCTTGATGCAAATGCAAGGCACTACTAAAGAGCAAATAATCTCCATATCTTGGGATTTTGAGTTGATGCACAGCTGAAGACATGAGATAACAGAAGCAATGCCATGAAGACACACACCAATGCAGTGACAGGAACAAACAAGTCAAGATACAGAAGCCAGTGCAAGAACATACATATCAGGATACAAGAGCCAAGGACAGGAGCAAACAGGTCAGGATACAGGAACCAAGAGAAGCTTGTTGAATGGTATCACTGACATCAGTGCATGGCAAGTGAGGGTTCTTATAGTGAGGTGTTCCAATCAGTTCACAGGGTAAAGCACACCTGCACTGCAGCTCAGAACTAATTGAAAGCAGTAAATGCAGGGAACAATTCCTTCAGAGGGAGCCACACCTGTGTAGCTGAAGTGCCCAACAGAACTTGGATCTTAGCAGGCTGCAAGGCAGATTTAAATCTTAACAAAGGTATATTTCTGACATTAATCTATTAGTATAATTTATACTTTAGAAATGTTTAATGGTCATGAATTAAAATATGTGTTTAACTGGTGATTGGTTGTATTGAATTTCCATTCAAATTGCTCTCCAGTCTCAAGACCCCCCCCCCTCCACCTGGTTCTCTCTAAAACACAATTCACCACCCCTACATGGTTTTCTTCGATCATCTCCACCACATGCCTCACAGGCACTCTGAAAAAATCCCTAGAAGCATGGGAAGCACAAACAAATGCCACACAGATAGGGCCCTACTTGGGATTGAACCCATGACCGTGTGAAACAGTATTGCTAATCCCTGTGTTGAAAACTTTTATACAGTATATTATCTTCTTAATTTTACTGACACAGTATATAGAGGGACAGAGGGCATCGCAAGAAGGCACTATACAAAACCAGTAATATCCTAACAGAATCTGAACATAACCTATAAATATTTTAACATATAATATCGAACAGAATATACTGCCACCAAATATGCCTGCATATGAGATGCATCAAAAACAAAACCACAGCTAATTATGGCAGGAGGGGAAAATGATGCCCTGCTACAAAGAAGGAATAGATCCTCCATGATGGGGCTGAAAAAATTGGCAAACTATAGTTAAGCTCAAATGAGCTTCATAGTTGGTAAAATAAGTCCTCTACAAGTTACAATATAACATAAAGATAACACGATGAGAACAGTGGGGAATGAGATCATTTTGGCAAAAGATAAGCATAGACATCAATTAAATACTGCTAAAAAATGCTAGTTGTAAGTGGGTCACCATATTGTTCCCACCATTCCACTACTTATCTGTGTCAATTCTATATTCTGCTTCCAACATGCATTGTTACTGTCTTGCCAACCAGTTCCCATCACTCTTGCTTATCCTCTATTCTACATCTTTCTCCCACTACTTTATTTCTCCATGCTGTTCCCACGATGCACTGTTCGGCTTCCTCAATTGAACATTCTGCTCCCACTATCATTCTTTTCCATGCTGCCCCTACCATGGTTTTAAAGCGGCAATGTATGTTTTACAGTTGCCAGGGGAAACAGTGGCTGTCTGTTAGATGGTAAGTCTAGATTTTTTGGTTGTCGCTCTTATACTCATCGCTATTTTAAAGTCGCTGTAAGGTGTGTCGGGATTTTGACAGCTGAAAAAACAAACCACACCCACAGTAAATACATGAAATCCAAAAAAATAGCTTTCTCCAACAATTCTTTCTTTATCTGCCCCTGGCATTCTCTCTCTTTACTCTGACACAAAGGATTTTTTGCAAATGCACCTGTGTTACTGTGGCATACCATTAAAGGTAGATAAAGAACTTGCTGGCCTGCCTGCAGCTTCCAGGTATTTGCCTCAGCATGGTGTCTGCTCCTGTCTGGATACTAACAAGGTGCGCTAAAAACACTCCTGCCAGGCTGTATCTCCTCTGGCATCCCAACCCTCCACCTTCTACTGATGTTTTCCTCCTGCTTCATCCAATCTCTGGCTTCCTCACTATGCCAACCTTCTGGACGGTACTCCTGCTGCCTCCAACCTTCTCCTGATGCCAGTCTTCTCCTATCTCCAGGCTCCTATCCCCTCTTGATGCCTCCATCCTATGGTCCTCTCCTCCTGTCTTCCTCCTGAGCTTTTTCCTGATGCCATCAATCCTCTCAAGCCTTTGTTATCTTCAGATGTTCCTGAATTATCCTCTCCCATGCCACCCCAAGAACTCTTCCCATTGTTTCTCTCTCCTCCTGGACCTCCTGAACTCATCCTTGCTTTCACATTGTCCTCATGGACTATCTACCACCTTCCTTTTTTGAGATTTGTTTATCCTGGGGAGTAAATTTATCAAGCTGCGGGTTTGAAAAAGTGGAGATGTTGCCTACAGCAACCAATCAGATTCTACTTACCATTTATTTAGTACATTCTACAAAATGATAACAACTATCACCCCTTCGGGGACACCTTTGGTACTAATAGACAGATGGAATATGAAAAGGCTTAAAAATTAGTGTATACAAAAGAACACATGTATGTGGTAATAATTACACTGCAGCTCTAACAGGGTCCCTCAAACCCTCAATGAAAACATATACAAAAACAGAAAAAAGCGCTGTGACATTATTTACACTATAATATGGTAAAAAAAAAGCTTCAATGAATGTTAAAGCACTCTAAAATTGCAATATAAAGTCCAAAATGAGAACTCCACATAACGTGAATATATAAAGAAAGGTAACCAGAAAAAAGCTCACATGAAAAAACCCCACAAGAAAATTGCTCATGGATAAAACCCCACTGACATAAATGTCCACAAGAAAACTGCTCACACGGAAAATTGCTCCCACAGAAAAATGCCCACATGGAAAAAAAGTCACAAATAGTAATTAAGTATATCAATTTATTGCTATGCAAACGTGGCCTGTGTATGAAGAGGGCTTAAATTCTCTTTTAAATGCCAGAGGTTTCCATACAAATATTGTGAGTATATAGGCAGTCAAGAGGAATTGTTAAGAGGAATTATTGTAGGCCAGAGGCTTCTTTGTTTAAATATGTTTAAAGTATCCAATTGTAAGCTAGTCCTCTGATAACTCCATGTCTGAATGGTCTGTGAACCCTATATCCTCACACAGGGCTCCTTTCTAGTGCAAACAATGGAGTTTTCAAGAAGCCAGAAAAACTACAAAGTTATGAAGTATTTGGGGTTTGAATATCTTGCTTTTCGCAGTATCAATGGAGTGGTGACTTGGAGATACAGACAAAATCGCTTTATAAAGTGCAATTCAATTATAAAAACAAAAGATGGCAACATAGTTCAAGAACGAACAGAACATTGCCATGACTCTTGTTCTCAAAAAGAAAATTCTGCTGAGGAATCCTGTTATCAGTTCTTTAGGGAGAAATATCCCAACTTTAGACAATATGAACTCTATAAACGGATCCTGTTCTCCACATACTGTGGCAAATATGCCCCTTTGCCACAGTTCCCCTATAAGGGATCTGATAAAAGCACAACCAGTCTGCAGCAGGCTGCAGACAAGGTTAAAGGTTCCCTGGGATCCTCTTTTAGTACACACACACACACACACAAGTGTACCACATGGGTGTGATTGGTTTGTTGTGATTAGTTTGTAGTGCTTGATGTGGAAGATAAAGACACTGTTTGTATGTGTGGGTGCGACCACCGATGCCAGCAAGTGGCCGGCTTGCAGACAGGGAAGGTATGTCTAGCCAGATGTAGGTGGTGGGGATTTTTGTGTACTGTTACTGGATATGATTGCTGTACCAGCATTGGAACTGTTTACCATCCTGACAACTGCTACTAAACAGTTAAATGGTTCAGCATACCTGTGTTGGATTCCTGTGAATGCTGTACTTTCTCACAATACATAGAGAGTATACACACTTTTCTATTCAGTGTTATCGTCCTTGGTGAAGCTTTCACTCAAAAAATTCCTGCTTCCAATAGTAGTCCATCCAGATTAGAAAATAAATAAACAGACTTCTTACCAGTTTAAACTATTTATCTACTCTTCGGAGGGATTAACAAACGGTACACGCTATGTCTGTACTACTAGACACCATCGCTGACACGTGGATATAATGTTGTCTCATCGCTCGCAGTCGCGTCCAATGGGTGTCACCTCTTTAAGATTCTGGTGGAAACAAGGAAATGTGTAATATGTCACGTTTGCCAAGTAATAGGTTGGATCTTTCTTGTATCTGTTGGGATTGGTGCTACTCCTCCTAGAGGCGTGGAGTCTAGCAATGCAGATGGTTTTTGCCAGGGATCCCCGCAAGGAGATTTGGACTTTGTGGCTTCTGCACTGCAGGTCGCGGCCCTCTAATGGAGTACCCAACGAGACCAGGGAGAATAGAATAACTGAGAGGTACTTTGAGATAATGCAACAGCAGAGCAATAACTCTGTGGATTAATACACTTGGAGGTAGTTGAAACAGGATATAATAGTCTACGAAATGTTACCACTACGTAATGGAGATGGCACACAGGATGCAATAGTCTGAGGACGGATACACAGGAGATACTGGAGACAGGATGCAATGGTCTGCAGAGCGTTACCACTAGACAGTGGCGATGGCACCCAGGGTGCAATAGTCTGTGGACCGATACACACGAGATACTGGAGACAGGAAGACACGTCCTACAGAGACAGGTAACTGACTAAAAGAACTGGCACATCGTTTTTATGAAGGTGCTTGTAATGCCAAACATAGAAGCCCACAACTCTGGAAAACAGCTGACGCGTTTGGGCCTGTCAGTCTCAGGACTTTCTCAAAGCTGATCTAATTCAAGGCACAGCCCCTATTTAAAGGGCCTATGGATTTGGTGTATTCAAGCTTTAGCAATAAAATAAAGGGACCATCCTCTTAAGTACAAAGAAATATATAAAAAATATATAAACATTGCCTACAATAAATTCTAATACATAAATCAGAATAAATACTAGTTAAGAAACAAATAATATAAAATTACATAAATAGAAAAATGTATCCATAAATAAATTCATATCCTTTAAATACGTACATATCTACATAGATGTATAATAATGAGTACATAAAAAGGGACTTTTCATTACATAACCAGAATCAATCCTAACTATACTAGCCTTTATTTTGCTGTACTATTTGATGTCAACTAAAAACTCAACCTGTTCACTCATGCATATGCTAATAATTACAACCTTCTCCAATCACCTGGATTGTCTAATGATAACCCAAATAACAAAATAAAAAAAATATATAAAATCTCAAATTTACATATCACAAAAATAAAAATGTGCATACGTACATGCTTACATATGCACACATATATCCATATTAAAATAATAAAGCCTATATAGACTTCCATCCACTCATCTCATTAATCTAAGCAATTAAAGTCCAGAGCCTCATTCAATCCTCTTGGGTACAACGTTCCAAGCTTCAGAATCCAGGCAGAGTCTCTAAAGCATAATCTAAAATGATAGCTAGATTCTGATTGGTTGCTATAGGCAACATCTCTACTTTTTCAAACCTGCGGCATGATAAATTTACCCCCTGGACTATTTACATCTTCCCTGGTCTTCGCACCTCTATTGCTGGCTTTGATTCTGTTGCACCCACACTCCTGGGCACAGGTTCAGCTTGCTCTTCTTCATTCCCCCAAATTTCCTCCTTCCCTTTTCTAGTTTCTAAGTGTTCTGGGATTCACTCATACCTTTTTGCCCTGCGTGTCTGCTCAGAGCTGTATTGAGATTTTAGAGTGTTTATTGTATTGTCCTGTAATGCTATGTTCTGTTTCATCCTATGCCCTCTGTAAGGCGCAGCGGACCCCTTGTGGTGCCCTATAAAGAATCATCGTCATCATAATACTTGAACAATTATTGTTCTCAGGTCCCATGATGAAGTATGACCTTGTACTAAACACACATAATTGTATCACTATATTTGGGAGAACTAGCCTATGAAGTTCTGGAGATTCACAAATTACATTAAGGTATCCATTCGAACAGCCATGGGACAATTTATTTTTACTTTGATTTTGTCTGCTAGCCCATAAGTAATACTTACAAAGGTAATATTTAACCCCAAATATATATATATATATGTGTATATATATATCTACTATATAAAAGCCTAGTGGCGTGTGTCTGTGTGTGAAAAAAAAAAACAAAGCAAGCTGCAGCGCCACCTGCTGGGCGAAGTTATACACTGACCTACTAAATTCTTAGTGTGTGTGTGTGTGTGGGAAAAAAAACTCAGAAAGGGCTGAAATTTGGTATACTAAGATGTTTTTAATTTGTTAATTTAATTTGTTAATTGTTAAAAGTGTTTATAAAGATTTTAAAAATATATATATATATTTCTTGAAGGAGAAGTGACAGTTGGGAGTGGTTGGTGGTTGCCGGGGGTGACAGTGGGGAGTGGTTTGTGGTTGCCGGGGGTGACAGAGCAAGAGGAGTGTGATACTCAGGACCGCTGAGAGAGATCCCTGTGTCTGGATAGACATCTGGATAGATGTGGCGATAAAGATGAAGGATGAGGTGATGGAGAAAAATTATGAGGTGGTGACATGTGGACAAAACCACGTTAAAAAAGGGCGCTTACGTCGGGAAGTAACGCTCTTCCCCTGAGGAGGCCTGGCCTAGCCCCAAATGCAGGACAAGAACCTTTTTAACACCTTAAGTAGCTTTATTTGACTATAATGCATGAGTATCATGCACGGGTTAACTTATATATATATATATATATATATATATATCATAAAAAAAATAAAAAAATGTTTTCGCAATACAGTGCAAGTAAGTACATTGGGAGGTCCAACGCAGACCGTCACAGGACTTGCTTCTTCCCCAAAACCTCTGATTCAGCCAGTGGGTGGTGGCAGGGCCGCCGAGAGGGGGGGGGAGCGGGTACTAATTACCCAGGCCCGGGCATGTCAGGGGGCCCGGCCTGGGCCCTCGCGCTGATGGGGGGGGGGGGGGTGGGGGAGTTGATTGGCTCGGTCGTTGGTGGGGGGAGCAGGGTAGAAAAAAAAAATTAATACTCACGTGATCGCGGCGCCGGCATCCCTCCTCTCTGCTGCTCTGTGCTCCATTCAGACTGTCTGAATGCCGGGTGTGACGTCATCATGTCACGCCCAGCATTCAGACAGTCTGGAGCAATGGAGCACAGAGCAGCAGAGAAGACCAAGAGAGAAGATAAGGAAAAGGTAAGTAATGGGAAGAAAATGGGGGGGGGGGGGAAAGCTGTCATAGAGGGGTTAAAAAACGAAGGGGGGCCTGTCATAGAGGGGTTAAAAAACAAGGGGAGGCCTGTCATAGAGGGGTTAAAAAACTTAGGGGAGCCGGTCATAGAGGGGTTAAAAAACGAGGGGAGGCCTGTCATAGAGGGGTTAAAAAACGAGGGGAGGCCTGTCATAGAGGGGTTAAAAAAATGAGGGGGGGCCTGTCATAGAGGGGTTAAAAAACGAGGGGGGGCTGTCATAGACGGGTTAAAAAACGAGGGGGGCTGTCAGAGGGGTTAAAAAACTTAGGGGGGCCTGTCATAGAGGGGTTAAAAAACGAGGGGGGGCCTGTCATAGAGGGGTTAAAAAACAAGGGGGGGGGCTGTCATAGAGGTGTTTAAAAGAGGGGGGAGGCATGGCACAGTGGGATTGAAAAAGGGGGGGGAGCAGCAAAGTATAGTGTGATGAAGGGGAGCCAGGTGAAGGGGGCAAAAGCAGCATGGAGGGCGCAGTGAGATCATAAGGCATGGCGATGATGAAGGGGCACATTATTGTAATATTGGAGCTGGAGGAAGGCCTAATTATTAATCGTGGGTGGTATTGATTTAACGCCAGGGTTGTTTGGAATTATCTAAAGGTAGCCATTTTTCCCAAATAGGGCCCCCAGCATTCCAGGATCGAGACAAGCCGCAACTAAAGAAACATGCAGCCACAGGTGGTGAAAGTGAGAACAGGTAGGAGAGAGCAGGACAGTATGTGAAATGTTGTGATTCTAGGGACAATGGCAATTTTTGGTGAGTGTTGTGTTAATGTAGGGTGCAGGCCAAGACTGAACTCTTTGTGTACACACTGCATTCTTTGTATACTACACTGTGGTGCTAGATGTCCTGAAAGTGCTTGGACATATGTGACGCTCCGGCGAATTGAGAGCCTAGTGATTTTGATGTTAGCCACGCCCCAATGGCGCATTTGCCACGCCCCCAAATGCATGACCACATCTCCGAAAAATTTTGCGCCAAATTTTTTAGCATACTCGACTATAAGGGGGGCCCCATGCATTTGTTGTACCGGGGCCCTGAATTCCTCTTGGCAGCCCTGGGTGGTGGCCACCATCTTGCTTCTCCAGGCATGCCCGTCATCAGCAAGCCTCAGTTTTCCTTGTATCATAATCCATTATATACCTGCCATTCACCTTGTACCTCTTATATTCGCTCTTGATTCCACTTACCAGCCAGCAGTGGCGGATTCAGAGGGGGCGATCGGGGCATCGCCTTCCCTAGCAGCACTCCGCATACCTTTAAATTGCGGCCGAGAAAACCGATCAAAGTGAAGGAGATGGTGGAGCCAACCAGAGTGTAGGAGGGACTTGGTTATGCTAAATCCCCCCCCCCCCCCCCCAAGAAACAGTTTAGGACCGCCCCTGACTGCCAGTCACGGATGGTACCTGTATGGAGGGCCGCAACCTGCATAAGAATAGAAGTGAAGCCCATATCTCCTTGCAGGTTCCCTGGTGAATATCTACATTACTTTAGATTCTGTGCCTCCGCTATAGGTCGTGTTAAACCAGACAGAATGTTCGAATTCAGAGTTCCTGTGTATTCCTGACACGTAGATTAAGAAATAAAATAGAGCAGGCAGAAACAGGAACATATTAGACAAAATAAATTCAGACATGCTCACAAAACCTGCTTATGAGGGAGCTTATAGTGTAGTAGGAAAACAAAATGAGGCAAGAGTAGTGGTTTGGCTCCGAGCAGGGTTTGGGACAGTTGTGAGGTTAAGTAATATAGGTGGGACTAAGGTAGGCTCTAAGAAAGAGGTGTTTTCAAGAGCACATAGAGATTTAAATGCAGAGACAGAGTCCGACTGTGGTTGTAAGGAATTTCATAACCTGGTAGCAGCACAGGAGAAATCTTCTACATGGGAGTGGCTATCAGAGACTAGGAGCTAAATCTACTAAACTGTGGGGTTGAAAAAGTGGATCAGATTCTAGTTATCATTTATTTAGTACATTCTACAAAATGACAGATAGAATCTGATTGGTTGCTATAGGCAACATCTGCACTTTTTCAAACCCGCAGTTTAGTAAATATACCCCTAAGTGAGGTACAGGTCAGAGGAAAAACTAAGAGGGCATGAGTGAAAGTATTTTGAGAGGAATTTTGAGATGTAAGAAGGGTGGAGTTATCAATGGTTTCGTACAGTCATGGCCAAAAGTTTTGAGAATGACACTAGGTATTGTTTTTCACAAAGTTTGCTGCTTCCTTTTTGTCAGATGTTGCTATGGTATACTGTAGTAAAATTACAAACATTTCATAATTGTCAAAGGCTTTTATTGACAATTACATTAAGTTTATGCAGAGAGTCGATATTTGCAGTGTTGACCCTTCTTTTCGAAGATCTCTGCAATTCGCCTTGGCATACTGTCAATCAACATCTGGGCCACATACTGACTGATGGTCACCCATTCTTGTCTAATCAATGCTTGGAGTTTGCTAGAATTTGTGGGTTTTTGTTTGTCCAGCTGTCTCTTGAGGATTGACCACAAGTTCTCAATGGGATTAAGGTCTGGGGAGTTTCCTGGCCATGGACCCAAAATTATGATGTTTTGATCCCCGAGCCACTTAGTTATCACTTTTGCCTTATGGCACGGTGCTCCATCATGCTGGAAAAGACTGTCACGGGCACTAGGAGTCTTTACCCAGTATCACCCGCTGATGGTCTTATCAGAGCAGTAGAGTTGGTATATGATACTCTGATGGCAGGGTGATAATGGAACTGGAAACAGCAGATGGTTAGAGAATGCTCAGAAAGTCTATGACTAGCAGCACTGGTAAACAATAGGTAACTGAACACGAGGATCTGGATGGACAAGGACACGTGAGGGTAGTCAGTGGTCTGCGCACGGCAAGTTGTACCACTGCTATAGTGAGAAGAATGTCCAGGAGTAATAAGGAGGTGGAAGTCAGCGGTCTGCGTATAGCAAGTTGTACCGCTGTCTGTAGTGAAGGAATGGAATCCAGGTGAAGGTAACGGGGAAGTCAGTGGTCTGCGTGTAGCAAGTTGTACCACTGCTTATGTGAGAGGATATATGCAACTGGTGACACAGGGAAACAGGAATCAGTGGTTTGCCTCTAGCAAGTTGTACCACTGAATATATATGTGAGGAAGGACACGAGGAGATAAATGCAATGCAGAGTCTACACGGGTACACTGAACTTGATCCCACGTTGAACTGCACACAATAATAATAATGAATGAACAGCACTGCACAGATAAACAAAGTCACTAGAATAGTCCAGCAAAAGGAAACACAGTCAATAATAGCAATAGTCTCAGAGGATGGAAACTCCAGAGGAGAACAACTCAGTCCAGGATGGATATGCAATACACCAGCACAGTCAATAAGAAGTATGCATACCGTGGTTCAGATGAGCAGGCTGTTAGAGATAGCTGCAGGGATACCTGAGCGGCAGGGAACTGACGAGATGAGAAGTCCTTGCAGAGTGGAAGCGGCAGGTAGGTGCAGTGCACTGTAGGTAGGCCAGCAAGGACGACAAAATACTCAGGAAGCAGTAGTATATCGAATTGAACAGCAGGAGACCACGGGAGAGTTGAAGCGATGTAGCAGAGCTGGAAGCCGAGGAGCGTAGACTCGATGCTAACAGGCAAGTTGACACAAATGGACACACTGTAGAAGCAGTAGGCAGCGGGTCAGCTGACGGCAGGTAGAATGCAGACTGGAGCGCTGAGACGAGCAGACTCTGTAAACACGCTGAAGTAGCTAACAGGAATCAGCTGGAACAGTAGCGATGTAACACAGGAGAGTTGGAGAGATCTGTCACTTGTTAGACTCACGGAGGCAGCGGGTAGGAATCAGCTGCTGGAGTCACGATGAAACACAGGAGAGTTTGCAGTAATCTGTAACTGTAGATATACGGAGACAGCGGATAGGAATCAGCTGCTGGAGTCACGATGAAACACAGGAGAGTTTGCAGTAATCTGTAACGGTAGATACACGGAGGCAGCGGATAGGAATCAGCTGCTGGAGTCACGATGAAACACAGGAGAGTTTGCAGAAAACTGTAACTGTAGATATACGGAGGCAGCGGATAGGAATCAGCTGCTAAAGACACTAGGAACACGAGGAGTAGAAGTGGTCTGGAAACCACAAACGGCAAACAGGAATCAGCATAAGCTGAACACACGAGCAGGCACTGGAACACCTTCAGAGACTCATGAGGAATGAGACTCCAAGATCAGGCCACGTGGTATTGACCACAGGTGCTTAATATAGGGAGTGTTGCCTGATCAGCCAATAAGTTAAAGGAACAGAACTGAAGGTTAAAAGGGACTGCACATGCGCAGTACCTCATAATAATGGACGGACACGGTTCCTAGCTACCTTAGAAGTAGCACTCACAGTCCGGTGAGTGACAAAGGCACTGTTCATAACCAAACTGTTCTTGGATGGTTGGGAGAAGTTGCTGATGGAGGATGTTTTGGTACTATTCTTTATTCAAGGCTGTGTTCTTAGGCAAAATTGTGAGTAAGCCCACTGCCTTGGCTGAAAAGGAACCCCACACATGAATGATCTCAGGATGCTTTACTGTTGGCATGACAGGACTGATGGTAGCACTCACCTTTCCTTCTCTGGACAAGCGTTTTTCCAGATGCCCCAAACAATCTGAAAGGGGATTCATCAGAGAAAATGACTTTGCCCCAGTTCTCAGCAGTCCAATCCCTGTACCTTTTGCAAACTCGCAGTCTTTCCCTGATGTTTTTCCTGGAAAGAAGTGACTTCTTTGCTGGCCTTCTTGACACCAGGCCATAATCCAAAAGTCTTCGTCTCACTGGGAGTGCAGATGCACTCACACCTGCCTGCTGGAATTCCTGAGCAAGCTCTGCACTGGTGGTGCCCCGATCCCACAGCTGAATTAACTTTAAGAGACGTCCTAGCACTTGCTGGACATTCTTGGGGGCTGTGAAGCCTTCTTCACAACTATTAAACCTCTTTCCTTGAAGTTGATGATCCGATAAATGGTTGATTTAGGTCCAATCTTACTAGCAGCAATATCCTTGCCTGTGAAGCCCTTTTGTGCAAAGCAATGATGACTGCACGTGTTTCCATGCAGGTAACCATGGTTAACAGAGGAAGAACAATGATTTCAAGCACCTCCTTTTAAAGCTTCTAGTCTGTTATTCTAACTCAATGAGCATGACAAAGTGATCTCCAGCCTTGTCCTCGTCAACACCCTCACCTGTGTTAACGAGAGAATCACTGATCTGATGTCAGCTGGTCCTTTTGTGGCAGGTCTGAAATGCAGTGGAAATGTTGCTTTTGGGATAAGGTTTATTGTCATGGCAAAGAGGGACTTTGAAATTAATTGCAATTCATTTGATCACCCTTTATAACATTCTGGAGTATATGCAAATTGCCATCATAAAAACTGGGGCAACAGGCTTTGTGAAAAATAATATTTGTGTCATTTTCAAAACTTTTGGCCATGACTGTAGGTGAGGATAAGAATTTTAAATTGGTTTTCTGGCGGACATATGGGGGGGGGGGGGGGGTCAGTGTATGGATTTCAATACTGGTGCAGCATGTTTGGAGTAGTGAGAAGATTTGGCTGCAGCATTTATGATGGACTGAAGCGCGGTTAGGTGGATGAGCGTAATGCCAGATAGGAGGTTGTGGTAGTCAAGGCAGAGGCGATGAGAAGGTGGATCAAAGATTTGGTTTTAAATTCAAATCCCACAAAGTGAAATTTGGTTTGATCACGAAGGAGCATCGTGATCAGAAAGCCTCTCGTCATCAAGTGGCTAAAATTAAAAGTCCTTGTACGCCACTTAGCAGATGTTTTTATTAGAACACTTGATGCAGGTAATTTTCTATTAAGAATATTTATAGTAGTGTCAGACTGGTGTATTTAGACCTGTATTTTATCACTAACAATGAAAGACTAAACTGAAAAACAGAAAATGTAATGTGAAGGAAAAAAAACTAATGTCACAGCATAGAAAAAGTCAACAATAAATACTGTTACATTAAAATTAATGCAAATGATCAGAAAATGTTTAAATGCTGTGTTTTCAGCCAGTTTCCAGCTGAGGCTTTGCTGTTGAGCTTGTGAGTGATAAAAGGATCAGAGCTGCATTTTTCAGCCAGCTGAAAAGCTCCCCTCCAACAGCAGCCTTAGTGGTTGTCATATGGTCAAATACTATATTTACATAAGTCAATCTTAGCCCAGTAGAGAAAATAAATGTAGGTGCAATTATGCCTCCTGAACCTTTCTGTGAAACACTTTACAAAAAGTTACAAACTATTTTCCCATATTGTAGTGTATATCTTAACAAAGGATTGTTTCATATATAATAAGCATGGACCCTGCCTTCATGGAGGATCTCCTGTATCAATCTCATGTGATTACCGGGTCAGGAGATGGAGCTGATTATAAGAAAGCAGCAAGCTGAATAAGAAACAGGCATTGAGTGTGCTGTGAGCTTGCTCGGGTTACATGCAGCCTGCCTGACCTCATGCTACCTCAGCGAGCCTGTCCTGAGATGGCTCTTCATGAACTGCGCAGGAGACACGTACATGCCAGACACATGATGCAACGCCCTCAATTACAAGGATCTAAACCGCCCATCCTCCCTTACAGCCAATCCGGGCTCTGCGTTCCAATCAACAATAACAGTGCAACTGTCTCTCAGCTCCTGCTCTGCGCAATGTGAGCGGCAGCGCGTGATTGGCTGACACCGCAGCCCTGTGTGACTGCTATAGGTATTGCTGTGTGAGAGACAGAATAGTAAGTATGAAGTCTGCAAAGACACGATACGATTTGCAGCCATTGTGCAGAGGCCACCACAATAGATTGAAATCAGCCCCTTCACGACGTGAAATCACGCAAATATAATAAAGCGCTGGTCACAACAAACCCAGCCAGTGCATGATGTAAATGAAATGATAGTCATAAGAGCAATATCCGGTTCCACATATCGTGTAACCAGCTAGAGGCCCGTCCTCTCATAACCAATTATATGCATAGAAATACGTCACATGATCAGGCGGCCAAGTGCATGCTGGGAAGAGTAGTCCCACACCGTGTCTTATACTAGAACATCTATGGCTTTCGAACTACAACTTCCACAAGCACGGGACACTCAACAGCGTGCAAGACAAGAGGTTTACCATAACACAATGCACATATTCCCTACACCCTGGTAGCGCACTGTCTGAGGGGGGTATAAGAGACTGGCTATACCTTCTTCTAAAACTAACGCCTGCAAAAACAACACTGTGACCTAACAGTATCCCTGACACCCCACACAATGTGGAAGGTAAAGCACCATGTAGACAGGACAGCCTGGGATAAGCCAATAGCACTGCGTGACACTCAGGAGAATAAACATTGCGGTTTATTTAGCGTGTAATATTTGAGTTTATTTTTCTCTCAGCTTCTTGGTATCCTGCAAAAACCTTCTCGAGCAGAACCTCCCCGTCCCTGGGCCCACGTGACGCGCTGACGTCACAGCTGCATCAGAGACTCTTTCTCTGCATGGGAACTAGACACCACCCTGCTGTCGCTGCGATTGGCTGGAGGAGGCCAAGGAAAAAAAAAAGCGAGCTGGAGCGACACACACACACAGTGCAGACCTCACTGCTGCTAGAGTTCACTCAGTTGCAGCTTAAACGTGACTTCCAACATTTGCTTTTTTTTTTATTTTATTATTATTATTATTATTTATGCACACCCTTTAAATGTTTTCAGACCGATCCAGCCCTAGCTCCCCAGATGTCATTACTGTGCAAGATGTAGCTGCTGATCACAAGCCAAAACCATGTTCCATTTGCATTGGAGACAGTGAATACTAACAAAAAAAGAAGCACAGGGCGTCGTTTTCCTTTTTATTTTTTATCCTTCGCAAGGCGAATACAAAAATCTTTCCACTATGATTATTTTATTAAAGTGATTATTTTTGTACGCACCGACAGCCTTTTGCTTTTCTTCTTCCCACAAAGGATTGGTTTCAAGGTGAAGCTGTTGACCGAGGCAGCAGGGAGAATATACAAAAAAGTCGGATTATCAGTTTACCACTAAACCAGCAGATTCAGGATATTTTGGTTGAGGTCTTTTCTTTTTGCGACGGGGGCTATAATTAATGAGGCAGTTGTCGTCTTTTGCTGACCCTATCTGGAGATCATGATGAGCAAGGAAAGGCCCAAGAGGAATATCATTCAGAAGAAATATGTAAGTAGAGCTCGTTATTCTGTGTTATTGTTTGTGCGTGGCACATTTCCAAGCGGACCTTTAAATGCCAGTGCTGGCTCGTTCTCTTCTTCATCATCAACATTTATTTCTAAAGCGCCAGCAAATTCCTGTAGCGCTTTACAATTAGGAACAAACACATTAAATAAAACAATACTGGGTAATACAGACAGAGGTAAGAGGGCCCAGCTTCCAATCTTGCCTGCTAGGCTCTCCCCACAGCCGAAGATGGGGCTTTAACCCTTCCCTACCAGATACCGGCCAAGTGCCGCATATCCCCTATCTCCCACATCAAAACCTTGGATCAACGTTAATGTTTGCCATGGAGTATATGTGCTGACCTCAAATGACACGGTCATAAAGCACTTATCATAGAAAAGAGAGATTTTACAGTGGATGATGTCAGATCCATGTACAAGATTGTGCTCTTTAAATGTCTTCATTAGTGTCTCCAACGTAATTAAACGAGTATATGGTTATGGCGATCTGTTCCTTTTTTTTCTGCATGGGATCTAATTGACGCGATCGCTTGCAGTTAGGGATCATGTTACACTTGGTTGCATATGTTGGGCTGACTTTATTAATCAGGAGGTGGATTAAGTTTGAGATGCCTCGGCACGCTCGGCGACTTGATCGGGTTTTCTTTTGTTTTGATGTAATGTCATCTAGTGTTGGACTATGTTTAGAAAAAGCCGTTTCCGCACGATAATGCAGCAAGTTTTGATGACACGGCCTTTGATGTATGGAAGAAAGGATCACACGCGATTATAACTTCTTCCTTTGTCAAGCCGGATACTACTATTTTTTTTGCCATATTTAACCTGCATTTGCATTCATTTCATGCCGCTTTGCTGCCATTTTAGTCTAGTCTTCCGCTAACAATACATCTTGTATTTGCTTCATCTGGTGGTAAATTAAATCGTTTGTTTGCTTTAAAAACCCATCCGCATTGCAGATGAATGGCATATAATTGTTACATTTTAAGTTTCAATAGGGGTGGTTGTGGCCATTGCACGCTTTGTTCTGGTGTTTATGGTTTAAAATGTCGCATTTCTTTGAGCCGATGTCTTGTATGGCTGTGGTGGTGTTTTTAATTAATCAAGTCGGATAATATAAATACAAACTTGCCCAGATTGCCCACTGTGTGCGCCCCCTCCCTTCTCTTATAGTCAAGTCTGTATTCGTTAAACTCGTGCCACCTACAAGGAATCGTGTCGCAGAGATTCTGCCTGGCAACATCTCAACTCCCCCAAATGGTGACGGGGTGGTGTTTGTTTGAGAAGGGGGGTTGATAAGGAAGGGGGCGCAAGGAGGTATACTTGATGTGGATACCATGGCCCATAAACCAGCCCCTTCCCTCCCACTTTGCAGCCATAAGCATGGCTGCTGTCTACTCGCTGGCCTTGCCCCTTCTACTTCTCTCCTCCTCCTTATCTTGCCTCTCTCCCCTCTCTAGCAGAGGGAGAGCAACAGGTTCCACTGGACGAGCAGCCCAGGAGACATAGGACGCGGCTGGTCTGGGCAATGCGAGCTACTGTTGCTGTGACGTCACAATACCTTCCGAACTCTGAGGCACCTTCTTGGTCCCCAAGGTTCGATGGCATTATGACATCACACGCTCTGTCTAGGAGGGCAGAGGAGAGATTGTTGGATGTAAGCTGGCATGTCATGGTGGAGGCGGGACGGACTGGTTTTGCCCTCTGGGGATTAGAAGAGGGGGATGTGTTGAATTGATGTTGCAGGTGACGTCACAGACTTTTAAGCTGTGTAATGTCTGCTCTGGAAAACGTGATGCTTGCAATGTTCCCCTCTACCATTACCACTGCTAACAGGTGTAGGAGAGCTGGACTTACAATGTAACTGCTTGTAAATTGAACATACTACAAACTAAGCACCTTTCAGGTGAAGTTCTTGTCTGACACTAACTAAAGAAATGAAGCAAAATAAGGTTGATTAATGTGAAAATCTGTCTGAACATAAGCATTTGTCGAGTTTTTTTACGATGTGTTCCACATAGGGAGTAATAGTCAGTTAATGTTACTTATAAATTGTAGAGTACATTTTTTGTATACTTTACAATGTAATAGTTGCTTTCAGTTGTTTACAGCCTGTGTTCACGCAGCACTAAAACGTACAATAGGTCTACAACAATAAATTATTACTTTGCTTGCTTGTGGCAAATGTACATTCATGCTGCTCATCTTTTACTCTGTATAGAAGTAAATGTCCATATTGGTACAACATCAACACAATTCAAATTTGCTTATTTAGCTTATATATAGTGGATCTCGAAGAAGAATGGCACATCTCAGGACTTTACAGTTGATGTGTGGTATCTGTTACCTGGAAAATCTGTTATCCAGAAAGTTCTAAATACCATAAAGAAAACACAGTCAAAAATAGCTGCTTTTGTCATAAAAATGTCTCACACACAGACATGGCCACCCAAATCATACTTATATAATCACCATGAGGATCATTGCTAAACCGTGTACTAAGGATGGGAATGCAAAGGGAAATGACAAGTTTAAAACATGATTTAGAACATTTTTACACATGGGGTTTTAAACTGCACATACAATGTATACATATATTGTTTTGTTTTTTTACTGTTATTTGGCGCTTCATGCCTAAAATATTCTAAACTTCATTTTAAAAATGACTCCTGCCTTTTGCATTTCCCTGTCTCTCCCATACTGGTACATATTGGCATATGTTTTTAGGCAACATAGTCCCTACATTTTACAAATGGCAATAGATTAAACTGAGCAATTGTTTAAGCACTACATTGATGGGGCAGACAGCAGCCTTAATGCTTCCTACTGGTAAAGGGCCAGGGTATTCGGCTGTAGGAGGGTAATACTATATCAATATTATTAGAGGAACTCATCAGTCATCATATGTCCATGACTGAAATTTTTAAAAAGTTAGTGCCAATGCCCTCTTCTCTCACTCTCCTAAGTCAGTTATCTAAATTTATTTTTAAGTATTAGGATGATCACAGACAAGATCTCTGAGCTCTTTATTTTTCTCCTAAGAAAAATGTTCTCCTGTCACTTGTGAACACTTTACCTGCTGCATTCTCAGGTAGGTTATCTGTGGTTGCCACTAAGTATGACGGTAAAAGTGGTGCAGAAAACAGTATTTTTCATTGTATTTCACCCTAAGGGGTCGATTTATTAATCTTTTTTTTTTCAATAGCAAAATTGACAGACACATTTTAAAGTAAAGTTGTCATTTATTAATAGGGCATCAATATCTGCTGCTTTGCCTTTATCTTCCAATTCCAAAGCAGTCCTCATAGATGTCTATGGGGACTGCTATTTTACAAGTTCCAAAACACACAGATTTTCAGAACTTGTGCATGATGGCTAACGCCAGCTGAAGCCTATGGGAGGGGGGGGGGGGGGGGCATTGCAGTACAGGGATCTTCGGATCCCTCACCGCAGCTTAACTAATCTTCCCTCCGATCACTATCGCAAAGGTGGTCACTGTGATAGTGACCATAGAGGACATGGGAGACAGGTCTTCACAGGAACAGCAGTTTTTTGTGACTGCTGTACCTACTGAAGAATTTTAATAAATAGTCACAATATTTCAATCCTTATCTTTGCAATAAGGATTGAAAGGGATTGTGGTTAAAATGCGGTGATTAATGTATATGCCAGTAAGGGTCCTTTATGTGATTTTTCTGGTACGTTAAAATCTCTTTGTGATCACACATTGACATTCAAAAATCAAAGTTGTTTTTTTTTTTTTAAAACCTGTACTTTAGTACAGTTTTCATCTGGTGAAGTGCATTTGATATAATGAAAAGAATAAGACATAGCTTGAATATTTTTTGTTGGTGCATTTTTTTAAAGATTTTTGCTGTTAAAGAGAGGAAAAAGTAAACACATGAAAAAAATGCATATAAATTGCGTATAAAACAAATTGCACACAAATGGCATGTAAGACAACCATGTGCTTTTAGGTGCCCATACACAGCTCGATTCAGCTAGTGACCTGGCTCCTGAGTTTCCCAGTCTCGCCATGTTTAGCTGTACAAGTATATGATAATTGGCACAGCCAGACATTGATCTCATACAGTATCAGTCACCTGACCGGATTCACCATCTTCCCGTGTCAACATTGATAGATCCTGATCAGACCTGGCAGTCTTTTTTGATCCCATACATGTTGTAATATGTAGAATATTGAAAGGAGTCAGTGTATCATTGTTAATTCAGTTCACTATAAATTTAACTTGAGATTTCGTGGTTAATGCAACTAGTACAGTTTGTATTGGAACACACAGAGCTCAAATGTAATGTAATGTGATTTCTTTTTAATTTCGTCAAACAAACCACTGCCTACAAAGTATGTGTTGATGTTGGTAAAATAAAGGGATGGTATTGTTTTTCTCTGCTGACAGCAGTTTATAAATACAAGCATATGTGTGAAAGGAGATAAGCTGGAACATGCCCTGAAACTCCTTCCGCATGAACATCCTCTCTTGGTTACTATTCACATCCGCTACCTGCCTCCTGCTTTCTTTCTGATGTCCCTTAGCAAAATCCAACAATATACAGTCTCCTCCCCTCCACCTTACTTCCCAGTCTCCTGCTAAGCTGCTTCTCTTGTGTTTGTTTCTGGCTTCTCACCTTGCTGCTCATTTTCTCTCTCAAAGGAATGTATTGTTTTATTATTTCTCTTGTCTCTACACTGGTATTTTACATTGTTTTGCTTTTGTGTAGGCTAGTCATCTTCTGCAAGTGTTTTAATTTTGTGCTGAGCGAAAGCAGCAAAGCAACCGTCTGCTATTTCTTCCAGCTGTTCCATTATTCATTTTGCTTCTCCCTTCCCCCATTTGCTTACTCTCCTAGGCCTCTCGCACTTGCACCTGTTTCTTACTATGCCAGACACCATGCACTTTGGTGAAGTAACTCCTTAGTGGTACATCTGGATCTCTGATGCTTGCTCGGCTAAGATTTAATCTTAGTTACACCCTGGAAAGTGAGCTCACTTTGTTTTGGTATTTAATATATTATCTTTAACATACCATCCTCCTAAAGATCACTCATTTACCCCTCTTACACTGGATATTTTCAATCATGGTGGCGCATGCTTATTTCTCTTGATTGAAAGGGTCTGTGATCACTATAGTCGCCTCCATGTGCGCTCATATCACTAAAGACCACAGGGTTGATTTGCTAAAATGTCATATTTTTTCAAGCTTGGTGGATCTTACTTTGCGCCTCTAAATAGTCCAAACAGGTGCAGAAAAATGTGTGTTCCCCCCCGAACTTCTTGGCATTCCTTTTACATTTTTTTTTAAATGGTTAGTGGTGGACCTAATGAAACTACCTTATCATAGACAGACCAGATCCATTTCAAAATTTAATACAATAGAATATTACATATTTTAACCGGATCTTGGCTATGATCGTACATGAAGTAGCTGAGTGTAAAGAGTGAGTCTGTAAGGGCTAAGCTACACAAACCATTTTAACATGTGATTGCTTACATATGACCTGGGTCTAAATCTCATCCAATGGGCTGATAACACATGTAAATGCCATTGTAGTAAATTATAGCATGTGTAGGTGGTCCTATAGGGGAAGACTGTGACTTTTTTTTAGCAGACTGATAACCAGCAATTGTAGCATGCTTCCATATTAATGATTGTGGGACCAAATTGCTCAGCTAACACAAGCTTAAGTTGGTCAACATCCTGTTGTCTTAAATTAGCTTTTCTATAGGCCTTTGTATCCTACAGGGAAAAGTACACAGAAAAACTTTCCCCCACTGAATGTCATTTCAGATATCTTTGTAAAAAAGCTTTATAAATGTTCACTGATATGTAGAATAAACACATTCTCTAAGATGAAATAGCTGAACACTATGTACTGGTGTGACTTATGATATAAACTTGCACATTGACGTTTCCCATGCGCTTCAACGCTAATAAAATGAGTATAAAATATTTTACTTGATTGTAAGGTTTCCAATGTGTTTAGACAAGCAAACAAGTAATGTTTTGAAAATCGTTATGGCACTGCAAGATAAACTGTGGTGGGCATGAAAACATTGGAAGAAAACCAGTTTACTCGCGTTTTACAAACATTAAATATGAATTTAAATATGGCAATGGGTAGGAGGTATTACGTTTAGCTACTATGATGCAACATTCCCATTTTGTGTTTTGTGGCTTAATTGAGCCACAAATACTTGATAGCTTATTTGTACACTGAAATTTAAAGTTGATATTTGTGTACTACATGAAAAAACAGTTAGTATTTAACTTATGTGCAAAACAGAATACTAATTTGCACCCCTTGCATTGTAACATGGTTTTGTCCAGGAGACTGAATTAAGACGTTTCTTAAGTTAAGATCCTTAATGAATCAGGCCCATTGTTGGCTGAAGGTAAAAGATGCCTCAACGTTATCTTAAAGGGGTTGATCTACAGCAGTGTGAAGTGAAACAACTTGCAAAGGTCTTTTGGGGATAAAGTATATATAATCTGTCAATGTCTCTTAAAGGCTGCACAGTGCAGTCCGAAGCCAGGAGCCCAGACGTGAAAGAATGCATGTAATAGTAAAGAGTAAATAAACCTACAGCAAGTCCCTGCTTGTGGGCGTTTACTGTATGTACTGAGTCTATTGCCTTCATCTTCCCCTGTCCAATCAACAGAAACAAAGTGTAGGTAGACTCCAGACTTTTAATCACAGTTAATACAGCATCGGTTAGGCATGCTGCCTGAAGCTCTTTGCTCATAGTAAGAGTCAGATAATGATCAGCATTTCGTGCTATGGGAAGTTAGTTAACTGTTGAATATGTCAGTCATCTGCTTGTCTTTGTACTTTGTACTTTTTTTTTTCCCCCATTAGTAAAACAAAGCAGAGGTTATACTGGGTAATGGTACGTGACAGATACAGTAATATAACTGACAGTAATGTGGAAAATATACATTTACCAAATAGGGTTTGGCAAAGGGAAGATAAAGACTCGGGACATTATTCTGCTTGTGCTTGTCAAGAATCAGGCCAGGCTGCGTTCCACAGAAATCAATCTAGTTCTAGGGGTAAATGTATGACGGTCCGGTTTTGTCAAATTTACAATTTTCAGCTAGTTTAGCCTTTTAATAAATTGTCATTTTAAATATGGCCGGCAAACTCATCGGGAATTGGCGATTTGACAAAACTGGAATTTCATACATTTACCCCCTAGAGTTTATTGATAATTACTACAAACATCTTCTCAATACAACAAGCACTGATTGCCCCTTGCATGCTACAAATAATGTTCAAGGTCCAGTTGGTGCTTGAGAATGTGTCAGTATGCAGTGGTTCCAGTGTAGCAGTTTCATTAGAGGTCAGATCGTTATTAAAATGATGGGTTCGCATTGCTCGGCATTGTGACCAAAGTATCTTCGAGCTATTGAAATACTTTTGGTTTTGATTTTTTTTTTCTCTTCCAAATAAAGACCTATAGAATTTACGTACATAACACGTTTCACTAAAATGATTATTTTTTTATCGTCCATTACTCACTCACTTAAAAATCATGCTTGTACTAGCATTTTGTTAATAAAAGCATGCAAAGGAGTATCAGAATGGAGCCTATTGGATCTAATTAACCCATACTCATTTCCACGTGCGCCTGCGTTGGAGAGCTGTGGAACAGCAGTGTCTAGTCTACATGTAACCTCTCCTGACTGCAGGTGTAAGCGGTGGCTACATACTGCATCTTAAAACCAATCTTGGGGCTGGAAATCATGGTTGACTATATATAAACTACAGGCCTGATTCATTAAGCAAAGTTAAGCAAAAAATTGAGTATGTTTTCTTACTCAAGTTTTCTGGACAAAACCATATTACAATGCAAAGGGTGCAAATCAGTTTATTGTTTTGCACATAAGATAAATACTGGCTGTTTTTTCATGTAGCACACAAATACTTGATAGATTATTTGTACACTGAAATTTAAAGTTGATCTAGGACATGCTCTACCCCCAGGCCCGGCGCTCCCATTAGACAAGGTTAGGCACTTGCCTAGGGCGCCGGGCTCTGGAGGGCGTCCTCCAGAATGAAAATTACTTTAAAACTATGCGGCGACCGCTGACCATACCTGTCACGGCCGCCGCACAGCATTCAGATGCACGGGGGAGGGGGGAAGAGGCTATTGCTCACCACCGCCGCCTCTCTGCTCCGTCTCCTCCCCTCCACTCACTAGTGTCAGTGAGTGAGTGGAGGGGAGGAGACGGAGCAGAGAGGCAGCGGTGGTGAGGTAAGGAAAGACGGGGTGAGGGGGGAGGAGGGCGCCATGGAGGTTAGCACCGGCCCTGTCTACCCCAAATATAAATCTGGCTCCACGTTTTAAATTTACCTCCCCTCCAATGCAACATGGTTTTGCCTTACTTGCTTAATTTTGCTTAACTTTCCCTAATGAAGCAGGCCCAACATTTATGAGAGACCATGAAAAAAAACCTCAGTCACCATTTAGAATTTGGTCTACATTTTTACTTTAAATTACTTAATTCATTACCCACTGTTATTCATATATTTATACTACGATTAACCAAAGTGGAACTACTGTTGGTTTAAAAACGGTGTAATTTCCCTTTGTTTATTACAAACAACAAAGTATTTCCTAGTATGCTGCAGTTATTAGTCTTCAGATCATTTTGGGCTAGATTTACTAAACTGCTTGTTTGAAAAAGTGGAGATGTTGCCTGTAGCAACCAATCAGATTCTAGTTATCTATCTAGTACATTCTACAAAATGACAGCTAGAATCTGATTGCTTGCTATAGGCAACATCTTCACTTTTTTCAAACCTGCAATTTAGTAAATATATCGCTTTTGTGTTTACCATCTTGGCACTCACATTTCTGCTTATATCCCTCTTCCTTTTGTCAGTATAGCTGCTTTTGTAGCCTGTGACAAGACTGATTCTGGCATAGGTCACTTGTTTTAATGTATTTGGCTCTGAGTGGCTTTCCATTATATCTGTTATCACCGATGTGTGAAAACATTCACACACAGCTCCACACCCAAAATTATCTTATTAGTGACTGATAATATTTTTTTTTTGTCAGGGCTGGTAGGGGAAGTTTGTTGCATGTTACCACGTCATCTTATAGCTGGCTACAAACGCTGTGATCCATAGACAATTTGTCTATACGTATATAGACCAAATTGTCATGGTTAGTGTTGTTCAGTGGGTGGGCTAACCAACTGACCTGCAAGAAGGCATAATGTATCCTGGCCGCTAAGAGATCAACAGTGTTTTCCCACTGATCAGATTTTTTTTAATTTAAAGACCAATATCGTGATATGTGGCGAAATGGGAAGGATCTGGCAGGTGAGATTGTGGTCATCATTTGACCATATTCTCCAACAGTCTCAATTGACATTTGAAATATTGATCTGGATCAGCGATTGTTGTGGGCTCATGTACAATGAAATTATCAACCATTTAGGTGAAAAATGTCCTGGCTGGCAGCAGGTATGAGCGCTTTAAGCCTCTGGTTGTGTGGTGTAAAGCTGAGCAGCCACATTACACAGTACATGTGCAAAATGATGTATGTCTTCAGGGATATAAAATAAAATACATTGTTGCCGCTAAACAATAGGTGACTTTTTAAGGTAACTCATGTTACTAATGACTACTAGACTCTGCATATATGGTAGTTGACTTTGTGATTATTGCTTTAACTTTGGACCTGTGTCTGTGCTTCAGTTTTGCTTTTGAGATACTAGAATAACCCATTATTTATGCATTTTAATGTCCTTGTGTATATTGTACTAAAAGCACTTTTGTAAAGTTCAAATACTCTAAAAAAACAAAACATGCTCAAACATGATATTTTCAGAGTGTTCGGTGTACATTTATTTTTCATTTGATACTTGTGCCGCAGTAATATATAGTAGAGTTTACTCATAAAGATATTCCTTGTACATAGTTTGCTATATAAAATGTTAATATGGCTTAAGGTTTGAAGCTGGTTATGTGTATTATATATATTTTTTAAAGAAAGCTTTGTCCTCCTGAAACCTTTTATTAGCGTAAGTAATTATTGTAGCTTCTGTGTGGTTTCACAAGTCGCTAAAATGCTCATTAGAGTCAACTTTAATGCTTTCTAAAGAAATGCCCACTAATGTAATGCAGGATATTTGGAGGGGGTTAGTGCGAGTGCTTTGGTTGACAATGATATTCTTACAACATTGTGAAAAACAGTCCTCTGTAAAGGGTCCAGCTGGGTTGCAAGCTTAATTCATTGCTCCATGGTGGGATCAC
Organism: Mixophyes fleayi; assembly: GCF_038048845.1. Classification (NCBI taxonomy): domain Eukaryota; kingdom Metazoa; phylum Chordata; class Amphibia; order Anura; family Limnodynastidae; genus Mixophyes; species Mixophyes fleayi. The sequence continues at coordinate 179,425,462 of NC_134406.1, forward strand.
CACAGCTGCTGGAGGGCCTTTACAAATGCAAAAAAGCTGTCAGTGTTTGTTCATCAGAGACACATGTGATGGGACCAAGTTTAGCAACCTATGGTACGGTACCGCACGTAAACTGGAAACACAAGTGAGAGCAACATTTGTTGTCTTCATGGCTACTTTGTGTGTTGTAGACTTTGCCCTACTTTCACTTGGCTTACCAATATAGCATCGACCATCAGCCGGGAACAAATAAATGTTTTTCTTACATTTTTAAAGTAACATTTGTAATTTTTTTTTTTTTTTTAGTATTTGATATGAGGCATGAAGGTAACTGCAATATCTTATCCTTATGTCCTACTGTTGCACTATTAAAAAGTGTCACGGTGTGAATCCATCAGTTAACCAGGGGAATGCAAACTAATCTTCCAGACTTGGTTTTCTGCACTGGTTAAGAGTGAAGCTATCCCTTTCTAGAATGGTACATCGCAGCAAAAGAAATGGGGCATGCAAAAAATTGTACAGATTTCCTAAAATATGAGCGAATTTGAATGATTAGAGCTGGGTACACAATACAGGTTTTTCAACCAATTACTGTGCCAAGTATACAAACATTGACTGTTGGATATCACATTAGTGGGTACGCCCCCACGATCATGTTTTATTGTACCAAAGCACATTGTATCGCTTGATTTTATAACCTGGCTAAAAACCTCTTCTCAGCGATGGAACAATGTCGGCCAAATGTGGATGTGTGGATGTGCTCACAACCAGCAGTGTAGGCAGATCTCTATAGATTGCGCAGTTATGATCTTTTCAGCAGATGGTTATGAGTGGTGAAGAGCACAGGTCTGACGGTAAATCATGTTGGCGTGTACACAAATCTGCATGCTCATCAGGACTGTCAGTCGCTGGTAAAATTGTTCCATAAATCTCATCTGCAGTAATTTTCTGTATTGTGTACCCAGCTTAACGTCCACATTTACTTGCTTTGGGAGGGAGCTCTTCTTGTAATGAGTCATCTTAATACTGCCAGCTTAAAACACAGGCCAAAACTGGCATTATAGCAAGGGTAACTTATAATGGAATTAATACGTTGCAATGCAATCTTCTGTAAATAATGCACCTTGTGGTGAGGGTGGCGTTATTAAGAGGGAGTGCTGTATATGGAAACACTATGAAAATGCTCTATGATCTGACACTGTTGCATTATTGTCTAGGAATGATGTTCAGTTTAACATTGACAAGCATCTTCCAGTTATGTTGCTAAATTTAAATATGCTTGAAAAAGGAGTTTCATGTGTCCTCTACTGATTATTCAAATCAATGTGCATGTGCTTGGAAATGTATAAAATTGAAACTTGATTTTTATTTTCCAATGCCATATAAATGGAGGGAATAATTCTTTAAAGACGACTAGTCTTGTTTGAAATAATTTGTTGCTTACATAGTGCCTAGTGTAGTATGTCAATCTAAACAGATACATTTCTGTTCTCCCTCCGCTTGGGAGAAAAACAGCATGCCCTCCATCAAGTGCAGGGGCTTAGTTTGAAAGTCATCCTGCTCTACAACCATAGGTGCTGCCTTCTTCTAGCTTCGAGTGCTTGCATGGATAGGAGCTGTAACATCGGAAGGCACACGGGCTGAGTCTGTGTCAGACATTTGCATACAGCACAATAATCTGTTTTATTTACATTTGTTGCACTAGGCAATTTGTAAACAACATATTATCTCAAACATAGCATGTTCTGTTTAATAACAACAGAGCATTAAAATTATATCTATGTTTACTTTGTTTAATTTGAAATAACGGTGTTAAAAGTAACAGTTTTGTAGAAAGGTCTGTGGATTGATTAGTGTAATGTACACATGTCTTGTGTTAGACCAATCTGAATGGTCTTAAACTTTGTTGTTCTTTTACCTGTTTAGAATAATTTGCCTTCCCTCTAGTTTGTGGAGAATGCCCCCCTCCTTTTAGTGTGGACCGCCTCACATACCAGATGTGTACCAGTATATTGGGGAAAGAGTGGACCCATTCACTGTGACCGTTTATCAAGTCCTCAACTGCCTTAACCTGTCATATGCTTAGCAGGGGGCATTACAAGGATCTATGTATCACAAGTAGGCCTTACTGACATTTTACGTCAGCTGTTTTCCCAGTGCAGAGCAGAAGCCATACATAAATCTTTGGATCAGACATGTAAGTGTATAATGTTTTAAAGGTGACACAAATCTAAAAAGGATTGTTGCCGATTGTACCTGCGAATTATGCTTTTTTTTTTCAGCAAGCAGAAGCAAGAATTAATATTGAGACATAATTGCTGAATTGGTAACAGATTGTATCCTCTTACCCTGTATGCAGTGGCAGCCCTGGTTCTCGATGTTGACAATAGTCACTCTAATAGGGCTCTACAAAATACAGCAGAAGGTCTGATTAGATGAGGTAATGCTGCAGAAAGCAGTTTCCTCCTGTGAAGGTTAATGGACGTATTTCTTTTCTCCATTTCTTTCCTGTCTTGTTGCGGAGTCTGAGCAACTTCCTTTCTTTATCACCTTCCCACTTCCCGGTAACAGGAGTAGGTCAATTGATCTCGCTTTCTCTGTCCTTTTTGTACAAGATGAAGGGAGAAAAAAATGTTTGCAATGATTGTTTGCAGGGCTAATTGATTACTTTGTTCCAGTTATGATTCATAATTGAAAGCAGTATCCTATGTGCATGTCTGCTCTTCCTACAAATTATAATGCTGCCACACTAGCTAGTTAGTAGAACCTTGCAAGCTATTTCTGCTGTACTCTCATCTTAGACATAAAGGAAAACTGTAATAGAGGTTTTTGTGGATTTTCTGGTTATTACTTAAGTATCATATTGGAGATATATTTTATGTGACTAGCATGGAGGTCCTGGCAGGCAACACTAAGTGGGTGGTTACAGAAATACATTTCAGTTAGATAATGGTCTTTTGTGTCCAAAAACGTACCACACAGTACAGTTTACACCACACAACTGCACTTAAACAACACAAACCGTTTTAAAGCTCAAGAACTCACTACGTGGAAAACGCCATCAATTACAACAACGATCTGTAAGAAATTATTTGATTAGTTGTTCATGAAATAATTATTAAAACGTGTGAACTGCTTCCCAGGTTCATCAGTTGCCTGCTGTTTTATATATCCAGTCAATTTTATGAGGCAGAATCTGCTTCCTGTATTTCGTTGGGTAAACTTCACCTTTTGCAGCTGCAGTGGTTTTAATTTTTTTCAATTGTCTACTAGTTAAGACAACATCCATAAAGCAGAAAAGGTTACGCATGACAGAGAATGGCATTGTACAGTGCTTTGGGCCTCTAAAGTGCCAAATCTTGTTAAATGCAATTGTAACGCTATCTGTTGCTTTGCTAGTGTTCACCTTGGTAACGGTGGCTTTCAGGTTTCATGCATTGGTGAGATCCTGTAGCATTAATTTTTGGCATTATGTGCTACCCTAAAGTATTATAATATTACATTATATTAAAATCATAATCTGTAATGCTGCTACCTTAAATAAGAATACAATACTGGTTCTGTCATGGCAGGCGCACAACTATTGAAGCCTATGTCTAAATGTTATACTTGGTGCTGTAATACTTTTCTGATGGCTACAATGCCTTGTCAATCCCCTGACACCACAGCTTTACAAGTTCCAGCTGCGCAAAATATTTGCTCCAGTACTTTGAATTCCGGAAGATTGGGTGAATAACGCTGCCAGGGACCCCTATGACTTAATGGCCGTATGCAGGACGAGTTTGTTTCAACTAATAAGTAAAAACCATTTAGAATGCTACTGGAGTTGCTGGGGTGATTCAAAGGGGAAAGGGTATCCCTGCAGCGTGGCACCATTTAATAAGTTTTGTACAAAAATGACTCCTTTAAAATTGTTTCTTTGAGCTACATTAATTTGGTTCAAGATGGTTCTGCTTACAAGCAGGTAGATGCCACCTCTGAATACAGATTCGTTAGTCTTAAACCAATGGCCAGAAGTGCCTAAAGTCATGCACATCCTTACTTTTCTCCCAGTTGAATGCACTGGTGTCTGTAATTACCACCAGAATTATTAACATTATTATTATTTCTTCTGAAACTGGAAATAATTTTAGGTAGCTATAACTTGTATTTTTTCTGTTTATTATCGGTGAGTAAATACTTTAATGAGTATTGTGTTGCAGTAGTATGTTGGATATGTATATGCCGCTGATGTTAAGGTGACTTTAAACACCATTGGGCAGTGCTGCATGTGGTTGGTCAGACAGCAGCAGGGGAGCGGCTTGATGCGTTTATATTGCTCTGCGTTACTTCTACAGTCAATATGTAATAACCTTTTAATGTTACTATTGATATGTTTGTTACTGGGCATTAAAGTTACTGCTGAGATGGACATTGTTATAGTAGGACATTACTACATAACTGTTTGCATGTTATTGAGTATAACTGGTGGTTATTAGTGGGGATCATTGTTACAGCTGGCCTATTACTGGGTGTTACTACTACAGCCATCATATTACAGGGCATTACTTGTGCAACTGGTTGCATATTGGCATTCCTACCTTAGATGCATATTATTGGGCTTTCACTGCTAAACATATCAGTGGTAATAACTTCTATTGGTGAAATATTAAGCAGGTTTCCCATTACTTTCTATTATGTAATTGTTTGATAGCATCTGACAAAATGGCTGGTAAAGACCCAGCCTGATGCTTTCCATTGAGCAGACAGCAGATTCTTGATGTTGTGTAACACACAATACTGATTGTGTCAGCACATCTCACTTGCAAGTAGTCATCTTAAAAATATGTAGACAGGTTTTGTAAACATGATTCTTGTAGAAATGTGAAAGAATCATAATAACCATGATTTTCCTGTAATCATGTCTCTCATAAAGGGGAGTCTTGTAATGTCACTGCCTTTATGGATTAATGTAGTTTTTAAGCAATTGTATAAAACAAGTACATTTTTTTATCTGCTTCAACCGAGAAGATTTTTAGTATCATCATCCTCCTCCTGATCACCATTTATTTATATAGCGCCACTGATTCTGCATGGCTGTACAGAGAACTTACTCACATCAGTCCCTGCCCCATTGGAGCTTACAGTCTAAATACCCTAACACACACACACACACACACACACACACACACACACACAAAGAGAGAGACTAGGGTCAATTTTTTTTATAGTAACCAATTAACCTACCAGTATGGTTTGGTTTTTTTTGGAGTGTGGGAGGAAACCGGCGCACTTGGAGGAAACCCACCCAAACACGGCGAGAACATACAAAATCCACACAGATAAGGCCATGGTTTTGACTTGAACTCATGACCCCAGCGCTGTGAGGCAGAAGTGCTAACCACTTAGTCACCTTGCTGCCCCCAGTATGGGGAGTTTCCTTGAGGGCATTCAATTCCTGCTATTGGTAACTACTATATTCAACTTATCTCTGCTACGATGTTGTTCTGATTAATATGCAGGTCATTTACTGTTGTTTTCTAAATTCTTTGCAGAAGACCACCAGCTTCCATTGACAGAAGGTGTGGCATATTGACACTTCTTGAATTGGCTTGCTCTCTATCCAGGCCAATGAGACCTAAGCTCATACTCAGAGTTTAAAATTCCACACTGACTGCACTTTGCACGGTGGCTTAGTGGTTAGCACTTCTTCCTTACAGCACTGGGGTCATGAGTTCGATTCCCGAACATGTCCTTATGTGTGTGGAGTTTGTATGTTCTCCCTGTGTTTGTGTGGGTTTTCTCCAGGTGCTCCAGTTTCTTCCCATTCTCCAAAAACATTCTAGTAGGTTATTTGGCTGCTATCAAAATTGACCCTAGTCTGTGTGTGTGTTAAGGAATTTAGACTGTAGGCTCCAATGGGCCTGATGTGAGTGAGTCCTCTGTACAGCGCTGCAAAATTAGTGGCGTTATATAAATAGATGATCCCAACCTGGGATGCACCAACTCCGAAATTTGTTTGGGAATTAACAGAATCTTTAAGTGTTTCGTTCCTTTGTTTCAGCTATTTGAATCCTGATTTTGAATTGATTTTGGTGTGCAAGACATAGGTTATTGCTTCCAAAAGCTAAAGTTAATTTTCAAATGTTATGATTTGTCCTTTGCTTAATTTGAATACACAAATTAGTTTTCAGATTTGAGATGGTATTTGGCAAAATCTTTTCAAGATTTGACCGAATGCTAAAATATGGAATTTGTTCATCCCTAATTCTAGCACAAGCAGCTATTGAGAGATAAAGGGTCCCTTTCCTATAGATGTGGCTTGCCCGGTGTTGAAGTCACTTGCAACTCATAAGTTCTGATTTTGAACTTCCTGCAAGAAAATAAAGATATACCCATAAAATCTGCAAACAATGGCTGGCTAAATCTTTCTCCATCATACAAACTAAATTGGCTTCAGGGTGGACTGGGACTTATAGTACCATAATTGCTCAAGCGCCATAGGGTGCTCTCTGTGCTGACACATTGATTTATTTCCATGTAGCACAACTAAATGGAAATAAACGATCTGCGACTGTTATAGGACTGGGATACTGGCAAAGATCATTGGAAATGGGTGATATTATACTAAAAGCCTTTAGCAGCAACTAGCAACATTAAATATATTCCCTTTGGCACCATAGAGTATTCTCTGAGTTTTGTTTTCACATAATTTAATGTCTTTCTCTTTTAGAAGAGATGGTAACTGAATTTATGGTGATGACCATGATTTTAGCGAAGACACAGGTGGGGGTGGGAGGTCTGTTGGGGGAGCAGATTTCTTAGAATGCTTGGTATTTGCATGTTAATGAATGCCTTTCTCCTCCCAGGAACTCTGTTATGCTTTACACAGCAGGTCAGGTCTCTAAACTTCAAAGGCTAATGTTACTGGTCTATGAACATGTGTGTCTCTTGCCCCTGGGAGACCTTATTGTCTGTGCAGCAAGCAGAGTGGAACTGCTGGGGGTTATGTTTCAAAATGTTAATTGAGAAACATTTCAACCTGAAAATGTGGTAATTCCTTCCTGCCCCCAATTCTACCATTTCCTGCTTAGTCCAAAACCAGTCATTATCTTTAATGGAATTTAATTTTCTCCAGGGGGGATTTATGATGGTTTACAGTAGCAGTTGCTATATTGTTGTTCAAAATGATGCTATTTTTAATAAAACCTTCTGTGTGCTTGAATATCTATGGGTTTTTTTTTTGTTTTTTTTTTACTAGTTTAATATGTATTGTATATCTAAAGGCACCTCTGTTCTATTCTATTCTATACTGAGGATTTTTAAAGCTCACCTGACCTTTACACGGTTCATTTTTTCTCTGTTGAAGTATGCATGAAATTAAACTGGTGTTTTAACAACTTCATCTAATGGACTTAAATAAATCTATACAAATTTGTACATAAAGGTTTAATGTAGGATTCATCTACAGACAGGCGTTAAACAGCCCATTTTGAAGCACCACTTTTGTTCTTTTATTTTCATATACAACCATTTCCTGTGTGTGCGCTAAAAATGAACACCGAAACCTAAGTTTATACCACTCCTCTTATCGGTAATTTGTTTAGGCGATGTAGAAAGCAGAAGGGACCACTTGTACTACTAATGTAATGTCTCCCACATCATCACCAATTATTTATATAGCGCCACTGATTCCGCAGCGCTGTACAGAGAACTCATTCACATCAGTCCCTGCCCTATTGGAGCTTACAGTCTAAATTCCCTAACATAGACATAGAGAGAGGGAGAGAGACTAGGATCAGTTTTTGATAGCAGCCAATTAACCTACCAGTATGTTTTTGGAGTGTGGGAGGAAACCGGAGCACCCGGAGGAAACCCAAGCAAACACAGGGAGAACATACAAACATCGATAAGGCCATGGTCGGGAATTGAACTCGTGACCCTAGCGCTGTGAGGCAGACATGCTAGCCACTTAACCACCGTGCTGCCCTTTTTTTCTCCAAAGATTGAACATAAAAACAGACATCATTTTCTAACTGTGAAGGAGATGGCATGAAGTAAAATGATGATCTAGAGCATGGTTGTCCAACCCGAGGGCCGCATGCGGCCCAGCATGCTTGTAAATGTGGCCCAGCAGGAGTTTTGGTTGTGGCAAGGGGGCAGTGCTGAAAAAAAAAAAATCCTGCAAAAAGAAAATACTTAGCTTGCTACCTCCCTGATCTCCTCCTCCGTGTGGCGCTCGCAGTGAATGTCGGGGGTGACGTCATCACACCTGACATCCATTGCGTAGCGCAGCACAGAGGAGTCACCCGCGCAAACTATCAGCAGCAGTGAAAGATTATCCAGTATCTTATTGTTGTTACTCTGAATTTGGACTTTCTGCACCATGCAATTATGAACTAGCTGTGTTCTCTTTATCTAATATAAATATTAAGAGATAATTGTATTTTTAATATTTTAAACCATTTTAAATGTGCAGTGCTGAGTAGGGTGAAAATATCACCCACTGTTACCCTCATTGGAGGTTACTCCATGAGCCATTTTTCCTGCCACCCTATCTTTAAATCTCTGTAGATTTCTATTAGTCCTCCTGATGCTACCTATATCGGTGACCATTTCAAACTGGTCAATAAAAAAAATTATTCATGGGTGCAGAAAGAGAGAAAAAAAAGTTTTTGGCATTTAATTCCCCGAACCCCACTAAGGGGCAGATGCAGGTAAGTTAAATTGTAGCTGGTAATGGGACTACTGCTTTAATCATGATTCTGCAACAGGTTTCCTAACTCTTACTAACTTCATTTCCAAGTAAGTTTAATATGTTAACTATGTTTTCAATGGTTTTTTGGATGAACAGCTATCGTTAATGTTAGTGTATTTTATGTGCGGCCCAAACCAACTCGTCGTCTTCCAATGTGGCCCAGGGAAGCTAAATGGTTGGACACCCCTGATCTAGAGTTTTTTAAACCCTGAAATAAGGATGTTCATTGTGTTATTGGTAATGACTTGTATTCTCCATTAACAAACAAATCAATTAAAATAGTGAATACAGAAACTCAGAACACAGGTTAAAAAGAGAATAATACGGGAGTAGAGAGGGTCCTGGATGGTTGAGCTATGTTTGTCACCATAGTTTTGTGAGCAGGCAATTACTGTGCAGCAAGTATTCACAGATAAGCATACCAGAGTGCAAGGTCAAGCCTTTCCTGGTATCAGTAAACCCTATGTAATGTACAATGTACCCAGGGCAACTGATGACTGAAAAATACCATGCATAGAATGGTTAGTGGCTGAGGCAGCACAGATATTGGGCTGCTTTAGCACTTACAGATATATGGCCATGATTGTTATTCATTCAGACTTCTGTTTGATGCAGGTTTCTGTTGCCTGATGACGTATTCTTTTATGCTGTTCAATGTCTACAGCAAAAAGTATGTTCCTTATATACATAATCACTGCTTTAGCCAGGGGCTGCTGTGAGAGACAGGTTTAAATTTAGGTGTGTAAGTGATTCAAATCAAATGTCACCACACCTTTACTTTGCTGTGGGAAGAAAGTGAATGTGTATTATGTGTGCCGATACATAAAAAAAGGAAAAGGTTTTTAAAACATGTTTCTACTGAAAATGTGTCCTGCATTGAGCGTAATGTTCTCAAAATGTGCAATGGGAAAGGAGATGCACCATGCAATGGGTGCTAGGTTCATATTTATGTTGGTATTACAGCTTTATTCTATATTTCTGAATGTTAAACAGTATGTGTGGTAATGACTACTGCATTGGCCACTGCATTGACCACAGCCAAGATGATAACCTGTCAGTGTTTAGTAATATGATAAAATTACACTTAAATAATATTGATTATATGCCAGATACCTCTTCAAACTGGAGGCCTCCAGTCCTGCACATAAATATCATGACCTCTCACTCAGGACACAGCAACAGGGACGGCCACCTCCTGGTTAGCAGTAAAACATGACTTGGGATAAAAGGAGGAAGTTAGAGGAGGGGGTGAATGTAAACACGCAATCCTTCATGCTGCAACAAAAATGTGTTTCACTCACTGCTGCTGTTTCATGCCAAAGTAAATGTTGGCTGTATATCAGCTGTACAGTTAAGGCTTACTTTACCTTTTTTCGGCCTTAAAATAGACAGAGTTTATACAGACCAACCATTGTAAACAAAAGAATGTGTCAACGTGTGTTTATAGCATACATAAAAGTATAGCGTGCTAATATTTAATTCTGTCTATATATAGATATATATCTAATCTCTCCATTTTATCACATTATAGATTTATATTTTATATAGAGTGAATTGTCCAGTGAATGAACATTTTCGATTTGAGTGCCTTCAAATTCGATTTTACATACCATCTATGTAAGTTGATATGTTGCCTTTTGTTTTATGAAGGAAGTCACATTATTCACTGGACTTGTGTGTTCATTTGCTGGCTTTAGACTTTCATTCACCGGTAATTCCTGTATCTTTCTCTTAAACAAGAGACTTTCCTTAAACACTCATTCACTATATGTGTGTATGTATGTGTGTGTATATGTATGTATATATATATATATATATATATATATATATATATATATATATATATATATATATATATATATATATATATAAAATTACTGACAAGCGAAGTGAATAATAATGATTATTTTGTTACACTGGCACCTATCAAGGTTTGGGTTATATTAAGCAACAAGTGAATAGTCAGTTCTAGAAGTTGATGTGTTGGAAGCAGGAAAAACAGCCGGGAACAGGGTATTAGACGCCCAAGGCTTATTAGAGTGCACATGGGGAATGAAGGCTAGCCCGTCTAGTCCAAAAAGTTAATGCTGGCTGTGATAGAAAGATGTCAGAACACACAGTGCATTGCAGCTTGCTGCATATGGGGCTACTTAGCCGCAGGCCATTCAGAGTGCCCATGCCGACCCCTGTCCTCCACCGAAAGCTTCTACAATGGTGAACGCCAGAACTATACCAAGCAATGGAAAAAGGTGGCCTGGTCTGGTGAATCACGTTTTCTTTTGCATCATGTGAATGGCCGGTGCGTGTGCTTCATTTACCTGGGGAAGAGACGGTATCCGGATGCACTATGGGAAGAAGGCAAGCTCTGGGCAATGTTCTGCTGGAGCACCTTGGTTCCAGGCATTTATGTGGATGTTAATTTGACACATACCATCTACCTAAACATTGTTGCAGACCAACTACACCCCTTCATGGCAACAGGTTCTGTTGTGTTCAGTCATTTAAATGCAAGGAAGGATGTATACAGCTATGTCGTTTTATTATACAGAATGCATTTGGTTTTCTGGGTAATACGTTTTCCTCAGTAAGTAGTTTAGCAGTGCTGCCCAGAGTGACTGTAGTTGGTAATTGTTGGTAATCATATCTGTGTGTTTGACATTATTACTGAACAGCAGCAGTTACTTTTTTTTCTCTCTCTGGATTTTGGAACTTACTGGACAAAGAGTATTTGGTTGGATATATCCTCAGATACCTTTTTACATACGTTTGTAAAAATAATTTTCTAAACAATTGTTATGTATTGGAAAATATTGACTACTATTATGTCTACTGCTTGGCTTAAGGGACAACCACACTGGGTAAAACTAATTTTTGATTGAAAAGGTAGCTTTATTTGTATAAAGTACAAAAAACAGACAAAACATTCCATTTAAGTGTACACAGTACACCATAAAACATAAGCATTCATACATTTTAGTACAATACAAGGCATAAAGTACAAGATATAACGTCCTACACTATACATCGAGTACTGCACTAACCATACACACTTAAACAAAATGACATTTCAAAAAAACAGTGAATGTGAGGGGATGGTAGGTGAGCAGGGTAGGGAGGGGAAGTCATGAGCCTGAAGCTTTATTGAGGACAGACACAAAAAGGGAAGGGTGCATAAATTAAGACAAGACATACAACAAAACTTCAAACAGTGATAAGGGGAATGGTTGCAGGGGGTAAGGGAGGAAAGGCACAAACCAACATTTTAATGATAAAAAATTACACATAGGGGGAGAAGGAGAAGAGGGAGACAGCAATCAATCATCTTCCTCTTCCTCAGGACCGTCAAGGGTGTTCTAGTCTCTTTGCAGGCTGTGGATCAGCCTGCGGCAGTCCTGGATGGTCATCTTCTCCCGCTTCAAAATGAGGCGATTCCTGGCAAGCCATATAGCGTCCTTTAAAACAGTTAATAAGGCGCCAGGCCTCCTGGATTGCCCCAATAGTGTGGGTTACAGGAAATTATCCATAAAATACTAAATGGTATGAAAGGCAAGTCCTGGGCACACTGTCCTTAAGTTAATGTTCCAGGGCATCCAGCAGTCGTCTGTGCAGTGGGGCACTCACAAAAAATATGTTGAGCTGTTTCCCTTCTGGTGATGCAGAAGGGGCAGAGGACATATCTGCACAGGTTCGGAAAGTGCATGAATGTCCTGAGAGGCAGACCTCCCTGGATAGCCATCCATGCAGTGTCTGTCCGTCAGTCTCTTGGAGGCCACATTCTCCCACACATGTTTTGCTGTAGCAGCAGGGAGCCCTGGAACAGACTCCATGATGTCTTTCGCTCTGATGAGCTTGTGGACAGTTTTTGGCTTCCACAAGTCTGGTGTAAGTCCCTCCAGATGGTGCTCCCTCACAAATTGTCCAACATCCAGGTAAAACCAAGGTGAAGTCCAGTTGTAAGGGAAGGAGCTGTCCCACTGGTCCTAGCAAAGGGTCCTCCAAAGAGGCAAGAGGAAAAAGAGAGACCTGGACTTCCCAGCAGAGCAAATGTTCTTTTTCGATCAGGGTCCTGCGGATGCAGTTACAAACGAAGAAGGCTCGCAGTGTGGTGGGGATATCTGGGATCCTGTTCCCACCTTTGAGGGGCTCTTTGTACATAACTGACCGCTTCACTCTGTCTATTTTGGGTAAAACTGGGTAAAACTAATGATAGTTAGCTGTGTCCAATACCTTCCTGGCTTGGCACCCAGGCCACCGATTTGTTTATTATATGTAAGCCTTACAAAGAAACAGGTCTACAATCAGTTGAAGGCCTGATTAAAAATATTCTCTACTTTGCCTTTATGTAACACAGGTAAAGAATAAATGTTTGTCTAGTAACTGCCCAGCACATGCAGTAATAGTATTGTGCAGCACTGTAGTGTACAGTTGGCTGACTCATACATATGGAACAGGAACTGTTCCTAGCCCTTCCCTTAAAATATCTAAAGACTAAATAACTTGAACTGGTTTTCCTTGCACTCTTTATCAATGCAAACCATTCTTTTCACAGCATTTGCTAATCTATTGGAGTTTAATACATGTCATGAGGCAGTGCCAGATGGGTTTTTAAGACTACAATGACCAGAAAACGTTGGTGTTGTAAAGTGATGATACACTCATGAAACCTATTTCTTTATTAACCCTTTATATAGCTCATACAAATTATGCTGTACTTTACAGAGAGAATTTTTAAGCATTCACATCAGTCATTGCCACAATGGAGCTTACAAACTACCACTCAGACACACACAAGGGTTAATTTTGTCAGTTGTTATAACCTACCTGTATATTTTTGGAGTGTGGGAGGAGCACCCATGCTAACACTAGGAGAACATACAGACTCCACCACATAAATGGTGGAAACGCTGTTCCCTTGTGGCACTGTAGCGAATTATCTGTCAAAACAATGAAAACTTTATGGCATGTGATAAAAACAGTGTTCCCCGTTCACATTAATGGTACGCTAAGTGACCATTTCCTCTCTTTACAGTGCTATGATTTTCTGGTAAAACCCCTGGCTCTCACTGCTCCTGCTGCTGAGATGGACGTTTAGCACAAGTGTTTCTGGTATAATTGGAATTAAGCTTATTGAATCCTCATTCATTAGCAATATTATTTTATTAGCCATGATCATATTATGTGATTTAGCTTTCTGTACACATGATAAATATTCTATACCTGCACCAATATCATCTGGTAAATCTTAGGAAATGTACAAAAAACATTATTTTGCATGTTGCACACTTTATGCAATCACTCCTATGTTTCACATTTTTATTAGTGCTCAATTATATTCAATTTTATTAGATTGCAACCTCCAAATAGCTGGCCAGTTATGGTTATTTGCAGTGCAATAGAACTGTGTTCCTTCATTGTTACTAGTTATTATTTTTTCAAAGCAAGCCATTTTTATCATTTCAGGTGGTTAACTGTATGAAATAACCTTGACACAAATTAACAAAACCTCTATATACATAGGCATTTGTAATGTTCTGAATAGAGATGATGGTGGTAGATCTATTTAGAGTTTGTGAAATATTTCACTCTCCTGCCACATTCTCTTATTAACATTACAAATATCAGGACGGTGATCAGACATGAGTGTAAGTATACTCATGGCCCTCCAACCACGTGGCAGAGGGATCTTGAGCATTGTGTGTGCACACTTGATTCTATCCTCTTAGCCCAGCCTAGGTCAAGCTGCATGAAAACAAACATTCTTCCCTTTGCTGGTGAAGCTATAAAGTCCTTGACTAAATCAAGCAACATAACAATGCCGCATTCCTCAGCCTGCTGGTGTTTACAGAGATGATTAAAGAGAGAGAGAGAGATGGTATGGAGACCAGTTCATGTGACATGATAAAATCACTACTGTAAATTTTATGGCTATTGAGCAATTCTGTGACCCTATTAAAGCAGAGTGTGTTTATATCTGTCACACAAAAATATAAGATGACGTCTGATTTCCATCATTTACAGTGAGTGGTGCATTAATTCTTATAATACACAAGTGTTTCCTAATGAACATTGAAATTGCTTATTACAGATATTTTTTAAGAGTTTATACATACAGTCAAATGTTTATTTAATACATATATGTAAGAAGGCAATGGAAAGTTAAGCGTTTATCTTTGCTCTTAGCTGCTAGCACAATTATACAACCATGAGTTAAATAGCTGCTAAATATCCTTATAACTTACGTCCTGTTGAGGTGTAATACCTAGTTAAACTTAATGTTTCCAGTATCGCATCTTTTTAAATGGCCCAGAATGGTAATCACAGGGTTATTTTCATCTTGATAATGATAATTACTATGTTTGAATAGTCTTCTTTTTGCACCTTGAAACATTTTGACAGAATTCACCAACACAGAAAGGCTCCTTACTCAGCCTTATTAAGCGTCTCCAGTAAGGTAAATATATACAGCCTTCCAATAACACACACTAAAGCTACCCGTTGTCCTGTTATTACACACAACATACATGAACATTGATGAAAATGGCACAAAATAACAAGCAATGGCCACTATCACTTAAAGTCCCTCGTTTGGTAGTCCCTCAGGTCATTCACTGAAAATGACATGCACAGGCTATGGAGCTGGTGATAGAACATACTTGTATCTTTTGTAGGTTCCGGTGATAAGTGCAGGAGGGAGCATGATGACACTATCGCATCACAGTGGTAACTCCCCCTTCTATGTAACACAAAGATTTGTGGCATCCCATAGGGGTTGGGGGCTGATGAGGTGAATAGTGTCATTAAGCTCCGCCTCCTCCAGGATCTTGGAGGGTGTCTGCTTATCCTGGATGACTCCCCGACATTTAAGAGCCTCTTAGAACTTCACGGGCAGGCTCCTCTCTACCTGTTGTCTTATATCTGTCTACTGTCCATCTCCCTTGTATGTCTTGTCATGTTTTTTGCTACATTCTGTGTGAGTCCTCATAGTTTTTACTCACTCATCTGTGCTACATATGTGTATTACCTCAGCTATTTATGACTTATTGTATCTGGCGATATGGAATTTGTGGCACCTTATAAATAAATATATATTAGTTATAGAGGTTTTAAAATAATGTTGCAGTATATGCTTCAGACTAGCGACCTAGGAAGGGAGATTGTTGTCTTTGCTTTGAGTACAAGTGATTACATTTCAGGATGGTAGATGTGAAGGTTTGCCATCAGTTTGATTGTACTAAGGGGTATACTTATGAAGCCCTAAACCATGCGGAAATTGCTTTTTTCGTATAGTTTAGGCATTTTTAAGTGGAATTGTAATTTTAAGAAAAGCCTAACGCAGGAGATATCGGCGATATCTCCTGCATTAGGCAAAGTACCACATTAAACGGCTGTCCCCATAATACTCAATGGGGACTGCGTTGTTGTGGGCAATTGTATCAAGCTCCAAAAAGCTTAGTTTTTCAGAGCTTGACTCCGATGGCTAATGCCATTCCATCGTATGGGGAGAAAATCACAGGAGAGGGATCGTCGGATCGCTCTCCCCTGCCCTGTTTTATGCAGATGGCATCTGTCCATGCGCGACCCTAGGTCGTACATTCGCAGTAAAGACTCCGGATGAGAACCAGGAGTCTTCATTAGAAAAAAGTTATTGTCGGGACAGCCTCCTATCGGATGCGCTGTCCCAACATGACTTCAGTAGTAAATTGCCCTGAAAAGTCATCTGTTATTTTTGCTGCTGCAAAAAACTGGTTTGTCTCGAATAGGTACAATGGTGAGTAAAGCAGACAGGGAATGTGCAGTGTGGGAGGTTAAGTGACCTGGAGTAAAAGTTTCTGCTAGTCCTATATATTCTAACCAATGCTATCTCCCTTATGTGTCTGTATATGCAGGGATGACAGTGCTGCTGGAGAGAGGCCTGCGAGTTAAATACATGTATAAGTATGTAGAGGTGTGCCTGTATTGTAATTGGATGTACTGTATATTATGTTCTAATTGTCCACAATGTGGGCTCCTGTCCCTACAGCTCTTCTCCCCATGTTTGTGAGGGTCTCTTTCTCTGGGTGCTCTAATTTCCCAAAAAATATACTGGCATGTTAATTGGCTTTTGTTGAGTTTAACACGTGGGGTAGAGAATAATGAGGCATATTTAGCAATAACTTTTTTTTTTTGGGCATGATCATTTTCATTCTTTATCGCAGTGATAAGGAATGAAAGATTATGACCATTTATTAAAAGTGCTCTGCTGAAACAGCAGTCACGATAAATGGCTGTCCCGGCAAACGCCTATCTCGTATCTCTTCTATGGTCACTATTGTAAATTGGCCACCTTTGTGATAATAACCGGAGTGGAGAGCAGTAAGATGCGGTGAGAGATCCAAAGATCCATCTACCACAATGCTCTCCCCATAGGTTTCAATGGCCATAGATTGTAAGCTTGCGAGCACGGCCTTCTCACCTCTTTGTCCGCTTTACCTTGTTTGTTTATTAGTTAACTATGCTTGTCCCCAATTGTAAAGCGCTACGGAATATGTTGGCGCTATATAAATAAATGATTGATGATGGCTAACGCCATCTGAAGATGGCGTTAGCCATTGGGCACAAATTCAGAAAATATTTGTTTTAGAAACCTATGGGGGTGCCTGTTGCATTCAAAATTGGTGGGAAAGCAGCAGATAACTCCTATATCAGTTGCGGCCCTTTAGTTATAAATAGAGGAGATACTTAAATTTGTAGCTATTTTCGGGGGATTAGGAGCTTGTTAAATAGGCCCCAAAGACTGTAAGCTCTGCTGGGACAGGGATGTGAATGTGTACATATTTTTCTGAAAGCACTGTGTAATAATATGCTGGCGCTAGATAAAGGGTAATAATTGTTACTTTCTTGATCAGCTGCCTCTTTCGTTGATTATTTACTCATTTAAATTGCATTTTATGTTAAATTGATGTTATGTTTTGTAGTGTGTGCCATTATTTGCTTCTCTTTGACAGTACAGCCTTGTACTCAACCTCAAACTGACTGCACGTTATCCATTTTCAATTTACACATACTCATTTTCTAAAACTTATCCTAATGTTTCTCTATTACTATGACAGCAATCAATTTCCTCCAGATTTATTTGCTTGACCTTTTGAGAGATAAATAATATGGTATTTTGTTGGAAAGCAGTGTTAGAAATGGGGGGGAAGAATACCCTCCACATTTTAATTTATTTTTTAAATATTTTTACAGACTTTAAATCTGCAACCTCAGATTCTATTACACGGTTACCAAACTAGTAAACCTTGTGCTTAGCTTAAATCCACTACCTGCATTGTATTGCATGTCCCTTGTGCGTGTATGTGCGTGTGTATGTGTGTGTGTGTGTGTGTGTGTGTGTGTATATATATATATATATGTATATATATATGTGTATATATATGTATGTGTGTATATATATATATATATATATATATATATATATATATATATATATATATATATATATATATATATATGTGTGTGTGTGTATATATTATACATGCATTTACACATGCATGCATATATACATCCATCATCCACGTGTTCTAGTGCCAATTATAAATCCTGTTGGCTAGTGTAGAAAGCAGAGTGACTGGGATGTAAGTACTGAGGTTGGATTTCAAATTCACTAGAGGCGGGTTGCCATCCCCAGGCGTATGTAGATAGCCCGCAAATCCTGGCCTCTGTCACTGATGAGGAAAGCAATGTGCTGTTCCTGATGTCATTTAATTGTAGATATGCAAAGCAGGATGCCTGTCTGGACAAATCAGATATGCTTGGTTGCTTTGATGTCTAAACATTTGCTAATGGTACCTAACTGTCTCCGGTATGTTTCTTGACATCTCGATGAATCACCTCTTCTTTGCTCCTTAAAGATTTTGTTGCATCAAAAAATAATAAACATTTAATTCACATATTGACTTACATTTAGTGTCCCAGTAATAGATATGAATATGAAGCATCTTTCTAAATATATATATATATATATATATATATATATATATATATATATATATATATATATATATATATATATATATATATATATATATATTTTCCCCCTGTATATAGATATGGGAAGCTCTGCAGTTGCACAGCATATAAAGAAAGGGCTTAATGACAAGGCAGAAAAAGTGTTCCTACTATTGGTTAGCTTCCCTTAGTCACTAATTCCATAGTCTCTAGTAAGCCTTCTGCTGAACACTCCCTCCCACCAGCTGGAGTGACTGCATATTATCACCAAAGCCAGGGGTGACAGGAAGCAGACACAAAGTTATAGCTAAGGAGGTAAAGGAGACACCACAAACACACACACTCATTTGTCTAGTCAAAACTGGCAGCGCTACATATATATTTATCTGTGTAGCACAGCACTGTACCGATAACTATTCAACTACAGCAGTCTATTCCCCAGTGGCACCAATGTAGTTGGTAGCCAATGAACCCTACCACTCTGTATTTGGACTGTGTGAGGAACCTGGCGCATTCATAGGAAACCCCATGAGAGCAATGGGTGAACATACCATGGACTAAATTGTACACAAGGCTGCAACGCTGACAACTTTAGCAGCATGCTTTTTGTTCTACTGCCGTCTGAAATTTACACCTATACCATTCCTGTTCTAATGATCCTCATTAAGGGAAAATACAGTCATTATAAATAAATATATATATATATATTTGAATACATGTTGCAATACTCTGTAATACATGGCAAATATTTAAAGGCGTGTCCACTTGTGCAATACCCTCCTGAAACATACATGCCCCTATATATAGCATATAACAGGGGGTGGGGCACCATTGCGTGATGCTGAAGCCAGGTAGCACTGAATTGCTCTCCTTAGAACAAGCTTAGTTACATGCCACCAATAGCTCTTCAGTACAGCTCTGTTGCAGATCTATGGATGGATTGAGTCATTCAGGGCTGTTATCACAGGGTGGTATTGCCTTTTCTCCCTGACGTTAGAAGAACAAGATACACCATTTTTTTTATTTATTTTTTTAAGTATGGAAGTTTTAAAAGAAAACTGAAATAAAAATCTCATTGGTTCTGGCTTTGAAAGAAAAAAATACAGTGTAAGAATTATAATTAAATTATGTAGGATGTAAACTTGTGAGATCAGGAAATGTAAGGGTTAACATCTGGCCCTTGGTAAACTTTAACCTTTTAACCTATAATTTAGTATTCCCACAGTTCTGCCCTGTTCATCTGAAAAACAATGCGTTTATGATGATGTAGATTAGAACTTTCTCAGAAAAACCAGGATACTTTTTTTTTTGCTCCACAACTTTATCCATCCTCTTAATAAAGACATATATCATTTTTAATATTATCTTGTATTTAATCTTCCTCAACACTGTAACTTTGCTGAGAACAAATTGAACATACTATTTTAGTGCCTATTCTATAAAGAAGGCCTAGTAAATTGGTAAGAGTCTCTTATCTGGATTATGTACTTAAGGAGTGATCCCATAGAACTCCATTGCATTGTATCAACCATTAATCCATGAATGCTGAAATGAACAGAATTAATCCACCCAATTATCTTTTTAATTATTTTCCAGAAACCTGCAGGGGCTATTTATATGTGGTAGGTGGGTAGACAGCCATTAGGGTCAAACACAAAGAAGGGGGCAAGTATCAAGTTCTCCACTAATACACACATAGTCACTGCCCATCAAACTAGCATTAGCATCCTCACCAATAAAAAGATATTTGTAAACCACTAATAAATCTGCCAACTCTTTCAAATGCTTACAATGTCATTGAGACAGGAGGTTAAAATTTATTTTTTGGAATTTATGGCTTGCTTAATAAAATAAAGTTTGTGGTTATAAGTTTGTTATATTTCATTATTGTTTTATTACTGTATTTATTATTATTTTTATTATTATTAATTTCCTTTTTCCTCCTGTAGTCTTATTGTTGCCTTTTAGTTACTTTTGGAAGTAAAATGTTGCTCGGTTTCTAGAGGTATTGAATTATAAATAAACACTTGCTGATGGCAATGCATGTTGCTCATTGATATAAGATACTTTACTTTGTAGTAACATATACGCTGTTGTGTAAAAGACAATGATATGTCTGTATGTTGCTCATTCTTGGTTTCAACAGGCAGATTAGTGGTACGCTTGCCATGTGTTTCTTGCTGTTCTCTTACTTGGTGTGAGGTTTCTGCTTGTGACACGTACATCCTGTAGATACGTTCCATAGCACTGCAACAAGAATACGGCTGGCGCTCAATCCAATTGTGGTTTTGGCACCAAGAGAAGAATTTAATTAGAAGAATTTGGTTTACATTTAATTCCCCAAGCTATCCATTCTTAGTTTTGGCTTTTTATCACTTCTTTTGCTTTTCATATGAATTATGAACCCATACTTGACACTGGGGGCTGAATCTACATGAAAATTGCTGGCCTTCTACAGATAAATGGTTAACAGATTAACTCTTTATTTGGACTGAGAACCATTGAGTGTACACACACACACACACACACACACACACACACACACTTGTTTTTATTGCATCGTGAGGACCCCTTTCCCAATGCCCTGTCGACAGAACAATCATAGGGGTATGTGTAGGACCGGTTTGTCACCAGTAACCACATGAGATTTGGACTTTGACTTTGCATAAAGTACTGACACGGACTGTAAGATTGGGAAAGTGTTATGTATTTTGACTGTCTGAGAAAATCAGTCCAGTTAGGTTGAAGACCTTCGAGAGAGTGGCAATGTGCTTTCGAAGCTTTGTGGAAGACAGCGTGTCTGGATGCTTGGCCCTACACTCTCAGGCAAACAGTCGTATGCAATCGGGGCCTCTGAAGTGTGACAAGGCAGCTGGTCTGGCGAACATGTAGACATTTTGGCTATCCACTCCACATGTCACCCTTTTCGATGAGAAGTTCCATTGCAGATTGCATGGCTGGTGTCGGGGAACTTTTCTTCCTTGTTTTCCTCGGATTTCAATGCGAGTAAAGTGCCGGCAGAGCTTCCTCTCCAACTTGGATAGTGCAAGGGACACATCTTCGTGGAGATCCGAGGTATCTCTTGAGGAGAAGGTAGTCTGCAACATTTTTGAAACTTCCCCTTCCCTTCTTCGATTAAACAAGATCACCTGTGCCGGGGTGACTTTTGCAAGTAGTGCCCAGTGGTTAACCATAGGCTCCGTGGATAGCTCACTTCGGTAGGCTTGCTTCTTCTCATCAAGGTACAAGTGCATCTTTTACACATCTTCCGTGAAAGGTAAGAGCTGAGGCATGTTCCACTTGGACTCCTTAAGAGTTTTCAAGGCAGTCGCTGAGATCAACTCGTTCCATTTCGCCTCACGTAGCAGTGCAGCCCTCCATCATGGCTCGGCACTCCACAATGCTCGTTATCTTTTGCTGGCCGTGCCCGATCTTGAGTGCCAGCGAGGGCATCTTAAATGTACCTGTCTCCTCGTCCTAGCCAACTACCAACTTCATAGTGTCTACTACGTGCAGAAAGTTTGATGGGGCGATAAAGTCTTCCATTCTCTCCAAAGGGGGTTAGCTTTTCTGGCCTGTAGCAGTAGCTTGCCCATTTCTCTAAGCTTCTGACGGATGTACTTGTGACTGCCAACATCTGATCCGACCCGGTTGAACAGATGTCCCATCTGCATGATGCATCGATCATTTTTGACTGCAAGTAAGACTTCATCCTGGGTCATGTCACCCAAGAGCTTCCAAAAGCCTTCACTGATGTCAGGTGGAACACGCTGAGCAAAGGTGCACAGTGACTGTTCTTGCCCCTTTGTTTTATCTTACATCTCTTCATGTGTCACCACAGGTATTTCCTTGCATACAAGCCCAGGCAGACTACACAATGCATAAAGCCTTCAGCATCCATCTCTTTATCTGGAAGTTTGCACGAGACCAGAACACTATGGCCTGCCCTCATTGCCTCAGCATTGTTTGCAAAGTTGCCCATATTTTGAAGATGTGCCAATTTCATGCATCTTTCTTTTGAGTGCTTGGGGAATTTCAGGGCCCAGGCTACTTCAGTATCATTGTGGTGAACATGCTCTATGTGCCGGGCAATTTATAAGAGCGGCTTCTCACGGTACAGGCAGTACTGCTTTTTGTTATACGCCCTGGGACCATCTCTGTTTCTGGATAGAGTTTGGCCAGACACCGTGTCGTCTCCCACCCTCTGTGTTTAAAACACGGCTAGCAGAAGGTCGAGAATGGTACATAGAACTCATCTCTGGGTACCTGCACTGTGCTGCGCTGGTGTGCAACGGGGCATCACCGCTGGTGTCTGAACTGCTCTCCTCCTGCTATACATTTGGACGGAATACTGACCTCTATCGGTGGGATGCACACACACTCTCCCCCCTCCCTTCCACATTGGACACACACACACACACACACACACACACACACACACACACATTTTTGTTCTGACAAATGTTACTCGCGGGGACATACCAGATTTTTATGCTGAGCATATCAGCAAGGTCCCCTGCATTGATTAGCCTTGAGAAGCTTTGTGGGGACCTCAAATTTTGTCCGCACTACGGCTCGGGGCCCCACAATGCTTTTGTGTAAACAGGTCAATGTCCCCACAAGCATATGAATCCTTGAAATGTATTTTCCCTGTCTGGGACATCTGCACTGTTTGCGGCTTTACTTGACATTTATAATTCCCTTGCAAAGACCAGACCAGCATGAATGTGATCTCAGCTGGCTGCCAAGCAGGCATTTACTAAGTGTCCTGGTCAGAGATACAGTTGCTACTCAGGGCCTAGTTAGTCAAGTTTGCTTGTCAATGAACCACCTCTTATGTAGCCTTTAATTACATGTCCTGAACTGTGACTAAAACAGCCCTGATCTGTATTATTGGGCTTAAAAGTAAATCTATTTTCTAATTATTTGGTTTTTGTTTACTAAGGGATAAGGTTTTATAATAATACTTTGTTTATTGAGTTCATGTGTGGTCCACTGAGGATTTCCTTTGTGTGGCCTGTGTAGCTGCAAAGAAAAAGTCTATTATGCTTGCATTTTTAGTCAACACATGTGAAGGCCGTTTCCTTGTCATTGGTGGTCCTGCAGTATCTTAATCAACAAGCCAATAATACATTGTTTGGGCTTTCCTTATTCTTGCCAGTTAGCTCCTCCAGGAGAAAAAAATCCACTCCCTACTTTCTACAAAGAGACAGTGGGAGGTATAGTTATAATTACATTCTTTTAGCATTCCTTGTTCCGAAATAATGCTGTAAGAAATAAAGCTTGTTGAATTTATGTACCATTAAGGGAGCTCTGGATACATTTCTACCTCTGTCTAGGAGCCAGGCTGGCTATGATTTACAGTCGGTGCCGGACACCAATTATCGTTGTTTCTAATTTATGTGCTAGTTACATTTAATTGACAAAGTATATACATTTATTTTTTTTAACCAAACTTTATTAGAAAAAAATGCCCCCCTGTCTCCCAGCCTGCCACTGAGTCTTGTGTCAATATGTTATTTCCAGACAAATCAAAAAAATGTGTTCGCTTTCTACTCTAGAGAACACTTTTTATAAATGTACCTACATGTATTTACGGGCACAAAACATTTTGTGGGAGAGGATATTTCTTTGTCTTTGTGCATCGTTAAGTAATTGCCTCCCCCCAGCTTGTGCTAGCTCTTGGGTGTGGATGTAAGGGACCACCTCTCATACAGGCTTTACAGCAATGTCATATTAAGTGTGGACTTAAGTTTCTTGGGGGGGTGATGCAGTGCAGCAGAAGTAACAGTTAGTTGGGGACCAGACTCGCTCACTTGCAAGATATTATGCCTTTATTTATAATCCTTCTCCACTCCAGCACAGTACTTAGAAGATGTATATACTTGTTTTATTATTGCAGCCTGTCTTCTGCACAGTTCTTAAGCAGTTGATCACTTGAAGATATTGCAGTTCATATACGACTTGCCTCTTTGGCTACTATCACAGTAAGCAATTCAGGCACAGTTGTAGCAACGTACTGTACATACCAGGTTCTCTGGGCACAATGGTTCCACATACTCACATTTCAGCCTCTCTATACTCCATTTTGCAGGCTCCATTTTAGACCGTCTCTCCTACCTCTAACAAATGCATGCTCCTTGTATCCCAGCTCTCAGCTTAATCTCACCCTCTCACTCTGTAGGGCACTCACTTGGATTCTGACAGGCAAAACATCTCCCTCATCCAAATTCTCCAATACAAACTTGACACATTCTGTATACTATCAGCCATGAACTTGCTCCTCGCAGACCCCGTGGAACGTGGTGATTGGTGCTACAGGTCAGCACTGCATCATCTCCCTATTGCCCCTGACAAACATAACATTGTTTGCCACGAACCCCTTCCAAGCAGTATCCCAAAATTTGATTGATTGTGGAAAATGTCATAGTAGTACTTCACATGAAATACACATTATTCCGGGCAAGGAATTTAGGTTTACACTAGGAATAGAGTTAATGTTGTACATTGAAGCAGATCTGTATGACAATGTATATGGAGGGGGAAATTACAAAGTGCCATTCCTGGTCGGCCAAGAACATCACACATTGGTGGGTCTCATAGCCTGACTGTTTTCTGTTCTTTATCAAATGATAATTAGAATTGATTGTTTAGGACAATAATTTGGATGACCACCCACTGTGCAGCATTAAGCCACTTTGAAAACAAAAACAAATTGGCTGACCAGGTCTGTGGTGTGTTGCCAATATAACAAGGATTTGGGATATCTACAGCTGGCATTGTGTGGGCGCTGATCGTTCTGTTTAATTTGAGCACAGAGTGCTTTTATTTGTTCAGGTTCCTTAAGGTCACTCTTGCTTTAAGCAGCTTGCTTGGTCCTTATTTGGTATAGTGAACTCCTATACCTTAACTGAGAGGTATCTCTTGTTTTGCTAAATATTACCTTACATGGATCACTACCATTCCCATTCTTGAAGCCTGGTTGTGGAGGTACCTGGTTAATTATACTTATTGGAATGAATAGCCAAAAGGGATGAGTGCCTAAAAGTAAGTACGGAAGCTCAGCACCCTCAGTGGAGGTCCTCAATGATGCACATTGCAAAAGGGCTTTATTCTTGCCTTTCTGTTCCCATCTGCACCTTCTAACACGTTTCAAGGTGCACACCTATGTTCCAGTTTTTGCAGATTCCTCTGCAAACTAGTTGTGTGCCTAGGTCAGGCTGAAAAATTTGTACAGTGTTCAAAAGTGTAAATTCTGAGTGTCAGGGGACATTGTGTACTCTTCCACAAACAAAATAAGACCCCTGACATAAAAAGTGCCACTTTTACCCTAAATTACTTTTGGACTTTAGTTTAAAAAATTAGCAGCACATAAAATGTACAATTAAAAAATCAATACAGTAAAAGCCACAACAATGTTTCCCTTCATCCAGCTTTGGATCTATTGTGAAAAGATGACAGAACGAGGGGACTTAAGAAGATTAATTTATGTAAATCATACTTTTGAAAGGCAACAGCATCGAAATGCTCTCATTACATTTTTGTAAATATTAACACATTTAAATCATAAGCCTAGTCCATATATTATACACAAAGTAGTGTATTTATATTTAATCTTAGAGCTTGGAAAAAGTAACGCTATATAGATGGAAATCTGCATCAACAGAAAACCCTACATGGTGAAGATAACTACGTATATTTCGACTGCACGTAGAAATTTTATTTACGCTTTGTTACAATAAACCAATGTTTGTGTTTTACTCAATATTTCCTTAACATACTTTCCATATGCAATACTGGTAAAATATCAGAAAGTATCTAATAACGAATGACAATGTTACAAGAAAATCCTGCAGTTCGTGTTGAGAGATCAAATAAATTCCAGGAACTACGGTAATTTATCTTGCGTTTAGCTGTCACCCACGTCTATATAGTCATAATGGAACAGTATGAGTAATGCTTGTTACACTTGATAGTTTAGTTTGGTCATGTGTTCCATAAAATAATGATTAGATCAGTTCCTGAAGCAGGTGAATATTACACTCATTGCTATGTAAATTAAGCCAGTATCTGCTTATCTTACTGACTACCTGTATACTTCAGAGCAGCATACATCTACCCAGACAAATATTATTTAAAGGAGGGAGCCCTATTGTTACCTTCCACGTGCTAAATACCAAACCGTCACTTGGTATTTAACGTGGAAATTCTGTCCACTTTTCACCCAACAGTCGGATGCATGTGTAACAGATCTCCATGAAAGGACCAAATAACTCCTACCAGGTGACAACAGTGATGTTAGTGATGCCATAGTGAAGTAATTTCAAATTCAATTGTAGTTTTGTTTTTTTAATGACCAGTAAAGCAAAAACTGTGGAATGCTATCTTTAGAGCACCTGTTTTATTTATTTAAAGGGGCTGTAAAGACAAAACAAACCCCAAATGATATTAATAGATTGTTGATGGTTAATGTTGTCTCTGTATTTTGTCTGATGTGTGTGGAACCAGACGCCCCCCCCCCACCTTGAACACTGTCTGTGCTCATATTCTGTTATTCCTCCCAACCTCTAGTATATTTGTTACTGGCTATAATAATCACTTCAATGAAGCGGGTGGGAGGTTGGTTGCAGCAGAGGTGGCCACTGATAGATACTGGCAGAGAAATAAGTGATTGTGTCCAGCCAATAGTTTGAGGGGTGGGTGAACTAATTATGCACTGTCATCAAGCCCCTCTTGTTATATGTTCAGCTGTCAGTAGTGCAGGGCTTCCCATGTAAATAGAATGGGAAAGAAAATGTAAGTGACCAGAACAGTTTTATGTTAACCAAACAAAACTGTTCTTGGTCCTGAGAATAGACCCCAAGCATTGGCCATGAGGGTGCTGCAATGGCAGCGTGCTTGTCATACAGAGGAAACCATATTTAATTGCAATTTCTCAGAGAGGTATGGGTTCTCCTGAATGTCCATTTATAAATAACCCCATCTGACCAATGGGCTAAGTGCTGCCTTCAATATGCTCCCCTGCCTCAGAAGTGCACACATCACAGGGGACTCGTGGTGTAAGTAGGCTACAGCTTGGGAATTAGGTTATTGCAGACTATGGGTTATCTCACCCACAGTCCATGCTTCTGCCTAGACAGGTAGTGTATTTCTGTGTTTCCCTCCTGAGTGGAGGAAACATGGGAAACTTGGCAAGTTTATTTATACACCAGGCTCTAGTAAACAGATATATGACATGTTCTCATTTAACAGACCTTCAAGCTGTGCTAACCATGCGGCAGTAAGTCCATTGTTACTGGGTAATCTTCTTAATAAGGACAATCACAATTCTCTTAATTTCTCTACCCATGCCTTGTACTATGGTTGCCTGTTGTCAGGGGCCTTCCCCGATAATCATTACAGCATTTACGGATGTTTTAAAGGCCAAATTCTGGTTATTTACGGATAACCTCTGAAAGACATGCAGTCAGCCCACCTGAGCTTCTCTGAACAGTTGTGCTGGAAAATGTAAAGCTTTGTCAAAAATGGAGTGATATAAGCAGTTTCATAATTAGTATTGTGTAATGGTGCAGTGAGACTTCCTAGGTTTACTGGTCTTTATTATCTTAAAATATGCCACTTCACTAATTATTGACAATCAATGCCCAAAGTATAAGAAGAGTCAGTGATATTTGCATCAGAAATACAGAATAAAAGGAATTCACCTCTGCATTTGGTCAGTATAGAAAAATGTGCACTTAGTTTTTTTGTTTGTTTATAGCCAGTGAGCTTTACAACATTGTTGGCTGCAGGCATTTCAGAACACCCAGTACACTAAAGGATAATGTTCACTGGAAAATAAATGTAGCTTTCATGATTGTACGATGAGCAGAACTACAGAATGTCACAGATATGGCAGGTTAACATGGGCAAAAGAAGCCCCAACTCAAAGATTCAGATTCAACTGTCTGCGATGGAACATCGCACATGCGCATTTTTACTATTACTACGGTAAAAAGTAATGCTCTTTTTTGCTCGCACCTCTATGGGGTGCAAGCAAAAACGAGCGTTACTTCTGTAAAAAAAAAATAAAAAAAAATAATAATATCCGTACGAGGTGTCTCACAGTTGTTCCAGAGGCACCTCGCGTGGATATTTTAAGAATAGAATTCCCCCAAAGGCTCTTATATGCTACACGGAGAGCCCAGACGCCGAAGTGGCGTCTGGCCTTGTGAATCGAGCAGAATTACCAGCTTAATGAAATTTTCTAAAGCAAGGTCAGCATGAGCTCATTCACAGCAGATCCTGAATTGCTACTATTTATGGATTCACATATGCAGGATTACTTAAAATACAATAAATTCCTTTTAACCACTTGAATATGTGATGTTCAAAGTCAACAATTACAAATCATCAATAAGAGTAGCAGAGGCAAGAGAATAATGTGCATTCCTTGTCATATATGTTCACTCACTCTACTTAAAGCAGCATTTAAAGGCCCAGGTTGGAGAGCAATTAGATGGGGAATATAACCATTAATTCAACAGACCAAAAACAGAGTAAATGGATCATCTGTATTATAAGCAATCTATGGGACCTATGAATTAATTTCCACGATCAAAACTTAGGGGCATATTCCATTCTTGGTGTTAAAGCCAAAAATCTCACGGCGCGCACACTATTACCGTTATTACGGTAGTTTTCTTGCTGGATTTCAGCTCGCAGCTCCCTGAGACGCGAGCTGAAATCCAGCTTACGGTAATAGTTTTTACACCGCGGGGATTCAGAACAATTGAATATGCCCCTTATTCTTTTTATTTAATTATCCAACACAAATTCCAGTCATGTACTGATCATAAAAGTGGGTGTCTGCCGGACCAGACACATTCTAGCACACTCTAAAGTCATCATTTTCCTTTCCAAAGACTCAAAAACTCTACAAAGGTGTATTTAAACCATGACAAAAGGTGATGCTATCAGGATTGAGATTGCACTGCTTGAAGAAATTATTTTATAATGTCAGCAACTACGTTGTACCAGCCAGATTGGTGGTTTGGGGGCTTCATGGTGCCCTCGACCACTTGTGAGTTTTAGTTGAATACGACCCAACCCTTTTAAACTGTTCTGTATAACTTATATTCAGGAGTTATTATTATAAAGCATTTAATGCATGTTCTCAAAGCCTATTAAATGCTCTTCAGCCCTGTACATACACATGGACGTGTACATACACAACTTTCTGAGTCCCGTGGGAACGCTCATTTGCGTACATGGTGCACTAAGTTAAAGGGAAACTTTAGGACACATTAGTGAACTTGCTTCTAATGTAGTTTATGAACAGAGGACAGACTACAAGGTTGGGCATACACTTTAATTAGCCTTTTTCAATAAGACGTCTTGTGTCTTACAAGCATTTATTGGTTTTAATGTGTGGGGTTTTTTTTTTTTATAGTTGAGATTAAATACCTGTAGTTCAAACAAGTTCAAACAAGAAATGCAGGAATTATAAATAGTTTTCGGTTATGTACCCAGGCAGCACTCCAGTTGGTGTCACACTGACACCTCAGAAACCAGTCAATCCACCAAACATAGGAACAAGGAGCGTTCATGGTGTGTAACCAGACTGCAATTACCTTAGAGATCGGTCATTCAATCGTCCAGTCTAAGGTCACCACATGGGGAATACATCCATAGGAACACCACAGTTCAAAGCCTAGTGTGTGCATATGTATCAGATGAAGAAACTGGTTGGTGGCTAAAAGTAACATAATGTAGCGTTCATTCTGAGTGTGTGCAGCACTCATTAAGTTTTGCCTACTTAGTTTAGCCCTAGATGTTCACTTTTGACAATATGCTTTTATGTGGAAACATACTGTATAGGGCCTGAAATTGATAGTGTTGGTCCTTTAGCCGAGGCTTTAGCGTAATAAAACAACCCTATCATGTACTTGGCCACTTTAAAGGTTTAATTGTAGGATGCTGGTGTGCAGCTCTTGAACTACAATAAACAATCATTTCATATTTCCTTCAGCACCCTAACTTGCACTTAATCTAAATCAGGGCTACGATCTAATAAGCTGCTCTACGTTACAGCTCATTTCTGCAAGTATAACCCTATTTTTACATAAGCCTTTTTTGTGTGTTTTTTCACATTTGCCATAATGCATATATAATCAAGATTTCCTTTTCATCTACTGTTCAGGTAAGTGGTTTCTCATGTTCCATTAATTTATTTGTTAACCTTTTCTATAATGTTGAGACTCTCCATGTCCCAGTGGACTTTAGTGTTGAAATTCTCTACCAGACAAGCGCATACACTCTAACATTAACCTACCAGTATGTTTTTAGATTGATCTCTCATTCATATCGGTGAGAGATCAATTTATCCTTTTTGTATGTGTGTTGTTCAGAATCGGTTATAACAAACAAATGCAAATAATTCTAGATTAAGCAACACACCTAGAAACCAGATGTTTATTTGATATTATTTGCATTTATTGGCTGTTGCATGCTGGATGTACCCAAAAAAGATGTTTAGCACCACTACTTTTAAAGGTAGCATTGAGAGGATTTACATCCCATATAGATATGTTTTGTGATATTCAGAATTAGTTATTAAACACAGCATGATATAGAGAATTGCTTTAACATGCCCTATATTCATCAACTGGTTTCTCATGTTGCGTTCCATTTGAAACGAAACACGAGCAACCACAGCACTGGAAGAAACGGGTAAGGATTTTTTACTTTTAAGTCCAGATACCTTAACCGACTCCAGAAATGCCATGTTTTACCATTGCGGTAAGAAAGAGAAGCCTTTTATCTATCCAGTGTAGTGAAATTGTTATATTTTTGAACCGTGATATTGATCGAAATATTTTAGAACAAACAAAATTTGCTTTATGTACAGCAGTATGCGCTTACTGCACAGTTATAAAGGTTGCATTTAAAAAAAAACAAAAAAACTCGCTGAAAATACATTTCAGGATTAGAATGCACAGCCTTCAAATAACTTCATTCTGACAACTTCAGATCAAAACATTCCACTATTTCTCATCCTATTGTTGATTGACTCCAACATTACATGTGATTGTTTTCAGATTGTCACCCTCTAATATTTTTATGCTCTTACAATTAAAATTGATGAGCTTTTGAGTTTTGACGTGTATGGCCAGCCTTGGAGCTCCATTATTGAATGACAGTTGAGCGACGTAAAATCACATTTACTGCTGTCTTGCATGGTCTGTTGTTTCCCCTGGCGACTCCTGATGATTACCTGCCATTTTTCTGCTTTTCCAAACAATGCTTTCAGAGTGCAATCTCCAGCTAGCACAGGATGTTGTAAACCAGTCACTCTTTTGATCTGCCACAAGTTGCTATTGCCCTGGCCCAGTGACGTTTAGAAGCACACTACAGAGACCCTCATTTTCCCTCCTATTTCCAGTTTCCTTGCCTGCGGCTCCCGTTATTAAGAAGGTGAAAGGAAGCCGTCCAGACAGACTTCCTTTTCAGGCCTGATAATCATTAGTGGATTACGGAAATTTGCTGTCCATGACCTCTGCTCTCGATTTGTGTGTCTGTAGACATGCCATAGAGATTCATTGTGTTTCTGTCTTCTAACTGCACAGGTCTGTTCTGTGACTTCAGCCTTCTTCAAAATGTCCCAAGTACCATTGCTTAGCGTTGTCTCATTACCCCTGGTTTCAGCGTGTGGTCACTATTTATTACTTTAGATAAAATGAGGGAAACTGAGGACAAATTAAATTGTTTCCACATTTGGCTATCTCCTAATACTTACCATAAAAGCTTATCAACAAGGAAACAACATCTGACTTATTTGTGAATAGAGCAAAGCGCACATTCTTTTAATAAATGTCGTCATTTTGTGTTGAATGGTTTTACTTCCTGCTTTTTCATAATTTGCAGCCGGAAGTTGCACACACATATGATGGTTGTCAATGGCAGTGTGCTCCAAATCCAGGTTTTCCAGGTCACAAGTGATATGGTTATTACCACCTGTGGATCTTTTGTGTCATTCAGTCACGAACGTACCTGTACTCCAGCAAGGAGATGTGGAAAGCATGCACTGTTAGCGCTCCCTGAGGACTGAATGAGAAAACATGGTCTATGGATACAAGGGATAATTCCTATGTTTAATTTCCCTTCAGATGGGAAAGGAATTTAAACTTCTTCTCTGTCATCTGTCCAGCCTGGAGACCGGTCCAAGGCCTGTTACATAGGTCTATTCTAACAGTACTGTTCACAGTCAGGATGCACCAAACATGTATTACTATGTCTTGATAGAGCAGGTCTCAGACATGGCATTTTACAAGAATATGGTCTAATTTTACCACAGGTAGTGTCTTACAGCAGAAACAATTATACATATTCTCCTTCCTAGATTGACAGAAGAAAAAAGACTGCTGACTCCACCAAGAAACACCCTATACACTTAGATTTAGAAACTGGCTGGAACATGAATTTATAATGTGTCCGTTATGCACCTGACTTGGGTCTCATAGCCCTTTGCACATTGTTTTGGTTAAATTTCTAAAATGCAGAGAATGGGACATAAACTCCATATGGTGACATAATGTTCTGCTCTACC
Organism: Mixophyes fleayi; assembly: GCF_038048845.1. Classification (NCBI taxonomy): domain Eukaryota; kingdom Metazoa; phylum Chordata; class Amphibia; order Anura; family Limnodynastidae; genus Mixophyes; species Mixophyes fleayi. The sequence goes on from NC_134406.1 coordinate 179,458,752, forward strand.
TTGTTGGCACAGACATCCAGCAACCTGATGGGCTAATATATAGCTCAGTATGTTGCTTTCAAGTGGATCACGGTTGCACAGTGCCTTGTATGAGGTCATAGTAACACAGCAGCTAATCGTTTGCCACTGATGCTTGACATTCCTGTATGAGTTCAGCAGTGGTTACAGGTCTGATTACTGCGCTATCTGCTGGCTCTCTGACAGTACATTTTAACAGCAGTCTTTTTTAATCTGCTAAGCAGGATATGCAGGTTAAGGAGAGCGGGATTTATGATGATGAAGATGAACGCTGGGTTACTGCCCAGTATCACAAGGAGTGGGCACCGAGACTCTGAATGAGGAAATCCCACATCAAAAGCCAATCTGTTTATAGTTGGGCCACTCCTGTCATTAAAGCAAGCAATTGTTAGAGGTGTATATTTAGCTAGCTCTCCCAAGCCACTTATACAATTGTTTGTCATTGTACATTAGGTCTTTCTCCCACTCATATTTTATTTTTGTCTCTACACACTGCTTCTTGCTGCACCTCCCAACATATAACATGGCATCAGAGGGACATATTTAAAGCCCTCATGTCTGTAACTCTGCTGGATACAGGGCCAGATTAACCATAGGGCTAACTGGGCTACAGCCCAGGGGCCTATGGCATCCAGGAGGCCCTTGAAAGTGCTCAGCAGCAGTATTGATCGGTCGGGGGCGGGGGCGCCATCAGTGCTGCTGAGCACTTTCACTGCGGTCCTTCTCCGGCGCGCTGTAGTCTCCTTACTGAGGAGATCTCGGGAGTCTCACTCTCACAAGATCTCCTCAGTAAAGAGTGTACAGCGCGCCGGAGAAGGAGGTAAGTGCCAGGGGGGTGGGGGGCGCGGGCAGCTCGGATTCCGGGGAAGGGGGGGGGGGTGTAAGGGGGGTGCGCGGGCAGCTCGGATCACGGGGGGGGGGCCCCTCATGGGGGAATGGGAGGCCCCCTTAGCCCTGGGGCATCCATTCCCTTAATCCGGCCCTGGCTGGATACAGATAAATTATTTTTATGCCTAACAACTCCTGTACTATACTTTCTAAATATCTATCCTGCTCACTGTGTTCTTCCTTGCCCCAAACTCTCCATATTTATCTTTTCTAATAAAACAGGAAACAGTGGAAACGGCACAATGTTATGCATGTTGAGACAGGAGAATTGTTTGTACTGTGGGTTTTTTTGGGGGGATTTTTTTAAGTTGTGTTCTTTAATTTTCTATGTATTATGTTATTGACTTGTCAGATATTGCTGTGCTTGCTTGTACTATATGTATAATATACGTTCTCATACACTTATATGGCACAATGAGCAAGCAGCTCAAATAAGACTTAAGGACATACCTCTACAAGTTAATCCATAATCATTTATATTGAACGCTCCCTATTCTATGACACCACCCTCCCCTTTTGTCAAGTGGATGTTGTGGCACAAATTTACAACTGGTGGCGAGGGCTCCAAATTAATTTTCACCCTAGAAACGTGTAACCCCCTAACTCCTGATCCGACCGATCCATCCCTAGCTTGTAGCTGAATCTTTAATACTGTGTCTACCTCTCCCCCTGCTTGGGATATTGTTGATATGTACTTACCTATATGCCGTGTGGTTTGATATACACTGTTCTGTCTGCTCCCCACTATGTTCCCCCTTCCCCTAATTTTTTTCTGTCCCCCTCTACCCTTTACTTTTAAAACTTTAATAAAAATGATTAATGTAAAATGCATAATATAATAGGAATAGTTTAGAGGGATGTCGGGGATTATGTGTAGTGAAACCAATAATGCGGAGAAGAGACTACGTTGTATGTTGTATCATAGCACCCTGCAAAGAAAGAACACCAATGAATGGCACTTCTAAGCTGTAGGACTCAACAGATAAGTAGATTTTCAACAGAAAATAACTTTTTGGTGGGTTTATGTTCACCTCAGTTAAGGGTCAGCTTGTTGTATTGTTTTTATTCTAGTAAATTGATATTATTATCCATAATAATAGAGAGCCATGAGTGCTGTGTGCAGTTAACGTGTTTACATTCTGTCTGCCTACCATGACGTTCATTATTACACTTTGTTGCATATATGTTATGTTTTTTTAACCATTCTACACAATATCATTTTGTTCTCTCCCTACTCTCTCCATGAACATTAGCTGCATCTCTAGCGATTGAGAATTGCTGTAAGGAGAACACAAAATGAGCCTTGCAAAAATATGAATTTATTTCCCATTCGCCAGTCTCTTTCCAGCTCATTAAGTATTCATGTCTCAGCTAGTGATGTAGATGGAAGGCTGCACCAATCATTGTATATTGACTGCGCCACGGAATAGATTCTGATTTGTTTGTTTTTCTTTATCCTCCCATCTGTTCCTTTTAATAGCGCTACTACACTTAAATGAATGTTGCAATTCTGTTGTCCTATCTAAATGTGCCCAGAACATCCCTTCTTGTCACAAGATGAAAAGCTAAATATTTTAACCATTTCCGTATAAATGTTAAATCTTCTTTCAGTTTTTCCCCCTAAGTAATTCATTGGAAAAGAAGCTGTCTGGTTGGAACTCTTTAGGTAAATGTTTTTTTGGTATAAGTTTCTTTTATGTGCAAGGAAGTCTTCCAATTGCAGTATAGTTGGTTGGACATTGTGAATTTCAGTCACACCTACCAACAGCTGCAACTCTGAAGTCTTGAGCTATACTAGAAATATAATCTGCAAGTTTTACGTCTTATTGGACTTGATTAAATGTGCCGTTGTCTAAAGTTAAGTATGCTGGTTGTGGAAAGCTTTAGTTTATGGTTAGTAGATTTGCTGGCCGTGCAGTTTTACACAGCACTGCTCCTTATGAACTCCGTCCTGCAGCATATATCAGTTCAAATGAATCCGTCAATGAATAGAAACTGAGCACCTTGCCGTGAGTGGTCATTAACATGTGAGTACCCAGAATCCCCAGCTGCGGTAAGAGGTCTGTGTATTGTGGGATTATGTGGTAAGGCCGGTTTGTGGACCTCTCTGAGGCACGTGAATGAGTTCTACTGTATTCTGCTTGCAAGAATTGAACAGTTCTAAACCCAACTGTATCCCTTACAGATTGATTACTCATTATGTAATTTGTGTATTTTGTTCTGGTTATATTCAAGAGCTTAAAATAATAATGCAAGAACCCCTCAAGGTTTGATTTGTTTTAATTACTTTCATCTTGTGTGGCCTCGGGTTGATTTTATAGCTAGCCTCTCTCTCTTCTTTTTACTACCACCTTGTCCATATCCTGCAGGCTTTGTGTCATCCACTTGTGTGGTCAGATCTTTACTAGAGTCAACTCCAAGCCTGAAATAGACCTCGTGTTCTGATATGTTTTATTATACATATAAACCTGTGTAAATTTATTTGAAATCTGCCATTTTATAAACTGTGCAATCATTTGAACTACTATTTTAGGTCCCCTGGTTAAAGTATTTGTGGTATAATTTTTGTGGCATCCTGATAATATAAATCCATCTAGTTCCCACTTGAAGTTAATATGGACTACAAACACTGCATGACGTACCACTCACTGTATCTAGTATTAATATAGTATATTCTGATAGAGTTCATCCTTGGCTATGGCCTTGTGACAGACTGGGTGGGCTACTAAGAAAGGAACCACTTGACTGATGAGCAGTTCCCTACTAAATCACTAAAAAAAGAAAGCTTAGTTTATAAAAAGTCCAGAGCTGCCAAATATTTGCGTTTTAGTATAATTACTCTTGTTTAAGGAAACTGGTTATAGTTTTAGGTTGCTTTGAAAATGTAGATTTTGTGTTGCTGAGAAGGATCACGTCTTTAATTAGATTATACAGTGGAATTACGGTTGAGGAAAGCAGATATATGATCTGGCCCTCTAGTGTTACTTTTATGCTTTAATATTTAGTGCCTTGTACAGTATGTAGTAGCTACATTTTCATTTCTAACTTTTTATGGCTGTTCTTGTACATTTATCTGCTAGGGAAAACATTGCTTTAATACTTCAATAGCTTTTTGCACCTTGTGCGTGACAGGCTAGAGTGTGTTGCATTCTTTTCACTTGACCTGATTTTTAGCAGCCCTTTTTTATTTTTATTTTATTTATTTATTTTGAGCATAAATAAAAAAAAACTACATGTAGTGTTTTTGAGTATTAGTAGCTTTACAAACACCTGGTAAACAGCTAATCCCATAGACTTTCGCAATATTAATGAACACGATATGGGCTTCTTTTTACGGAGGCCTAAACCGCAGATTTCAAATGGCTGGTGTGACACCATCTTATGTAGGTTATTTTGTTGTAATTAGTTTTCAATGGTATTTCTGTGGTCTATGGGAAACTAGTAGTGACTGATGTGTATAACAAAGCGTTTTGAATAGTTGTGAGTTTAACTTGCTGGAAGTATACATGCTATTGTTATGGTTATTTGGCTTCATTTTAAACCTTTGTTATATTTTGTGTTTAGTTGATAATATATGTATTTGAGGTTATATTTTAGACTTTTATTTGGGTACATGATGTCTCATTTATTTTAGATTATGTTGTGATGTCATTATGATGTTTTGTGTGTCTGTTTGCATCATAATAACTTCTTTAGGTAATGAGTACAAAAGGTCAGAGTGCTCTGTTGGAGAGGCATGTAGAATTAGGGTTCTGGAGACCAACTGCAAGCCATAGTCTCCCTTCTCTAGCGATCTACTGCTGACACTTAAGAAAAGGTAGTCTGTACGCCAAGCACCCCATGCTCGTTTCTTCATGAGACAGGCTGGTGGCTATTGGCTTTCCCTTGGTGACGAAAGTGGATGTTGGGTAAGAGTTGGAAGGAGTGAGGATTCCTTCCTGTGTCACCATGTTTGTCCAGGTTCTATGCTTGCATGAATAGCTCTCCACCCTCTTTGCCTTTCCAGGTAGTCTCCATCTAGTACTCAAGGATATAGCTACGGCATGTGCCACCATTGTGCTGGGCAATAAAGTATAATATATGAGTTGTAAAATCTGTCACTATTTAAGTGTTATGGAATATGTTGTACAATGCATTGATCTTCAGCATCCTCTCATAGTAGCTAAATGGAAAAATATTAACCTTTTATTGCTTGTTGATTAAACTGTTCAAGACATTATCTGTCTGAGGGAGAGATGTTCTGTTTTCAACCCTGTCATATGTGAAGTGTAGCACCCACTTTAGCTGCCACAGAAACTGCTTGATGTATTGCTCACCACAGCAGTTAATGTTATAGTTATCTGGGGAGCTGGGTTATGATGATACAGTGCAGGACCATGTGTACTAGGAGAATGGTATCCCTTATATTATGTGATGTCAGAGTCCAGGTGAACGTCAAAGAGCTGACAGCAGAGGGGAAAACACTATATTTCTTTACAGTGCATGGCAGTTAGATGTCTTTCCTGTAACGGTATTAGAAGTCCCCTTTTCTTACCATATCTTGAGTCAAAAACTGCATATGACAGTGCCCCAATCTACTGTTGAGTTTACAGTAAAATAAAGACTTTATTTATTTTTTGTAAATGCACGAGTACTTTTATGTACAGGAAGACAGATTTATTTAGAACTGTGTCATGGAGGTGTACCAGTAAGAAGGAGTTATTATTCCGTGCCCCAGTAATGATGTTAGTTCCTAGTGACTCTTAAGGCTGCGTTCTCTCTCGAGTCTGTGCACGGAGTGACTGTCTCTACTGTGGTGTAGCAGGTATGGGGAAGAGAAGTCCAAATGAAAATTACACTCAAATATACACCTTCATGTGGTTTTGGCATGTAAAGTGGAATGTGGCTACTACACTGGTCCATCTGAGAAGTCGCAAACACTGGGTTGTAGCAGCTTAAACACCAGGGGCTAGATTTACTAAGCTGCGGGTTTGAAAAAGTGGGGATGTTGCCTATAGCAACCAATCAGATTCTAGCTTTCATTTATTTAGTACCTTCTTCAAAATGACAGCTAGAATCTGTTGGTTGCCATAGGCAACATCCCCACTTTCTCAAACCCGCAGCTTAGTAAATCTAGCCCCAGGAGTTAATTTCTTTTAAATATAGTTTAGAATAGTTTCTTTATACAGTAGTATGTCAATAAATAGAGAGGTTTGTACTCTTCATATTTCCATTAATATAAGTGGAAGTTTCCACATTACTTGTTCTTAAATGACCCATAGACACTAAAGGAACTGTAGTCATTGTGGTCAAACTAAAGTGCAGCAGAACAGTTTCACAAGTATCAATTTCAGAATAGATTTATTAATAATATTGTAACATTACACAATGTCTCTTTAAGATGGAATTGTGTTGGGTATACCTACCCCAGTGCTGTTGCTGCCAAAAAGGAGGTTAATCAAATAAGGCTTTCTTTGTGCTTGGAGTACTGGTATTTGCAATCTATTTATAACTTGACCTTCAACTCTGGTAACTAGCACTATCAGACTGTTTACAAATGTATTAAATTATATAGCGAGAAACCATTGCAGAGTTGAATAAAATTATATTTAAAGAGCAAGTATGTTCATTGTTGGACTTATATATACGTGTAACTCGAATCTTGTGCATAACAGAACTGAATAATATTCCTCTAAAGTGGTTACACTGCACCTAGCCAGCATGCCCCATCCATTTGCTAAAAGCCAACATTTTAAAAAGCTGTTTAGCAGAAATATCGATCATCACTCAGGAATTGTGAAAGACAAGGTGGTCGGTGCACAGTTAGTATCAATGATTTAACTTAAAATCTTGGTACAGATTGGTGGATTAAAATGCAGGATAGGGTAATAGATGATAATATTCCACCCTTCCACCTAACCTGCTCTCCCCTCCCTCTTCTCGTCCCCTCTTCTCTCCTTTACATCAACTGGCCCCTTTTGTACCTGAGTTTTGTTCACCCTCCCTTTATGATGTAAGCTCATTTGAGCAGGGCCCTCTTCCCTTTTGTGTCCTTACCTACTCTTCTGCTCCGTCTTTTCTGCATTAGCCTGCTTGGAGCTCCTGATTTGTTGGTATTTTTTTATACTGCTCAGTAATGTTTTACCCTGTACTGTCTATTGTCTGTGCATTGTACGGCGCTGCGGAACTCTTGTGGCGCCTAACAAATAAAGGATAATAATAATATAGGTTTAATGGTTTTATCTTATTTTGTGGCATTGAAGTACAGCTGTTCTACCACCTAGTATATGCACTTTCCCTCTCCCCATGCAGTGTCGCACATACCTAATTTTCAGCTGGAGTTGTGAGAAGAACCACGAAGACCTGGGAAAAACAGCTGCACGGAGCAGCCTCCAGGGCTCGTGCTAGAGGAATTGCCAATTAGTAAAATGTGTATAATAAGTGGTAATCTGGCATTAAGGTTGATAGTAATACATACACTGCATGGCTAAAAGTCTGTGGACATGGAAACATCAAACTCATATGTGCTTGTTGAGCATTGTATTCCAAAGTCTTGAGCATTCATATGGAGTTGGTCTCCCCTTTTCTGCTAGAACAGCCTCCACTCTTTTGGGAAGGGTTTCGGCTAGATTTTGGACCATGGATTCAAGGATTCACATCTTTTCAGCCACGAGAATTAGTGAGATTGGGCACTGATGTTGGGCGAAAAGCACTGACTCTCCGTTGGCATTACAAAGTGCTCCGTCTGGTTGAGGTCAGGGCTCTGTGCAGGCCAGTCAAGTTTTTACAATTAATTTTTATTTGGACCTTGCTTTGTGCACAAGAGTATTGTCATGCTGAAACTGAGTAAGAGCCTTCCCCAAACTGTTACCACAAAGTTCTAAGCACACAATTCTCTAGAATATCATTGTTTGTAGTAGCACTTAGATGTTCATTCACTGGGACTACAGGGTACAGGCCAAACCATGATAAAAAAGAGCCCAGTCCATTATTCCTCCAAACTTTACAGTTGGCAGTACACATTCTCCTGGTATCCACCAATCCCAGTTTTGTCTGCAGACTGCCAGAAGTTGAAGCATCTTTTGTCACACTAGAGCAGTGAAAACACGTTCTCACCATCTGACAGAGTCCAACGGTGTGCTTTACACCACTCCAGTTGACATTTGGCATTACCCATAGTGATCTAAGGCTTGTGTGCGGCTGCTCAGCCATGAAACCCAATCCATGAAGCTCCAAGCCAACTTTTATTGTGCTGATGTAACTTCCGGGGGGCAGTCTGAAACTCTGTAGTGAGTGTTATTACTAAGGACAGCACTTGGTGTGAGATTGTGACCTACTGCTTCGTGGCTGAGCTGTTCTTGCTTCTAGATATTTCAATTTCACTAGAACAGCATTTACAGTTGACCGAAGCACCTATAGCAGAGCAGCAATTTAACGAACGGACTTGGAAAGGTGGCATCATATGACAGGGCCATGTTGAAAATCACTGAGCTCTTTGATACAACCCATTCTACTGTCTATTATGTTTGAATATGGAGATTGCATAGCTGTAGGATTGATTTTATGCACCAATTAGCAATGGGTGTGGCTGAAATGGCCAAACATACTATTTAAAGGGATGTCCACAGACTTTTGACCATGTAGTGTGTATAGTATATGGCAGATTGAAATCGTATGGAAAAACATAGTTAATTTGTGTCACCTTTAATTTAAGTTTTAATTTTATGAAAATCTTGATAGGATGTTTTGGTAACTTTGATCTAGCACTCGTGGTGTTCCTGTACAGGCTTCTTCCTTTATTCGTAAGTCGTACAAAAATAACTATATTAAAATATACACATGATCTAATGATATACTTCATAGCTAATATATCTATTTATATTTGGGATGTTGTGCTAAAACAGTCGCTACCTCCTCCCACCTTCTACGTTGCTCACCTTTCCATTGCCAATACAGCTGGTTTATATTGAATTTTTCCATGACCTTGTATACTGTGACTGTTGATCTCTTAGAAAGTTACGTGAAGTACTGAAGGGTTAACACCGCATATCTGCGGTCAGTAAAAGTCACTCTGCAGAGTAAAGGAGGGTGCAACACTCTGTCCTATTACCATGTCCTATTACCATGTGAATGAACTTGGGTCAGTTAGAACATTTGTGTTAATACTCGCACTTGCAGTCTGTAAATTAGTCAGTCATGAGGGGAGAAGGACACACACAAACCTACACATCTTCCTTTTGATTTTTGTTTGTGTGTTTTTGTAAGCTTACTCTTTACTAGGGGCATTCATCCTCTCATTTATTCACCTTTCTTAACCAATACCGTTTAATGGGCTGATGTTTTTGAAAGACATGTTGCCAGCAGGCCAGATGATGATCTTAATTTAATCCACTGCAACAAAATGATTTGGCAATCATTGATCTGATCAAAACAAAAACATGAACCACAGCAGCATGCAAATTAATTTTGTGTTTTATAATTAAGGCTGCTGATTGCAAGTGGAATAAATAAATAGTTCGGAATAAAAATGAAATCTGTCATGGCGTACTTACAAACATGTTGGTGTTGCAGAACATGGTAGGATGATGCCTTCATATGCCACTTTTAACGCTAGCCACATTCTCCTTGGCAGTGCTTGTGTCAGATCCTCCAGATGATGCAGACCAGTGCACATTGATCTTGGCACACTGCGCACGCTTTTTGGCCAAAGCAGGTTGTCAGGGATTTTGCTAACGAATCAATTAGCAAGTAGTAAATGGTTCTGACTTCAACAAATGCTGCCACTCTGTCGACGATTGACAAGAGTTTGTTGCATTAAATATAGTAGGCAGCATGCTAACAGTAGAGGTTCAGGCTTATTGTTTGGCAAGCGCTTGAAAACTTTGTTAGTAACATGAGTGGCAGCATTGATCCTTTAGGTTAGTCACATAGCCTATATACTACTCAAACAGCTGCTGCCTCTGTCCAATTGTTCAAGGGGTTAAGGCCCAGCAATTTTCATGTTGGCATTATGAGTCACATTATCACTCATTCGCTGCTAATCTTTTAACAACCTCCGCTCCTGTACAGGATCCCCTGACTATTGACATGTGGGTAAAGTGCATTTTATAAAGCACAAAAGGGGATTATGGCCACAAAAATGTGCCGATACTAAGCTTAATGTTATCCCACTGTATAGGCTATAAACAAACTTAAGTGGATTAGTTCATGTATGTACAAGGTGACTTCAGAACCAGAACAACCCAAAGGTCTCACTAGCTCTCTACCGATAAAATTTTTTAAATAAATCAAGTCACCACCAAAATAGCTTGGTAAAAATAATTTTTAATAGCACAAGGACCAGTGTGCTGCAGTACCTAGTCATATATTTGGACCATTGCAACCCTGATCATGTTGCATATTTCTTGCTACCAGGACACAGCCACAAAGTATTTCTGAAGGGGATTAATCTTAATAAGTCGGCATAGTGGGTAAGTCCCTTTAACAAGAATATTTTTAGACATTCATACTGTAATATTTCCATTAGGTGTATGGAATATATAATATATGGTTAGATTCTCTAGAAGATCAGGCAGAATGGCTTAGGGAGGAGATAAGGGGATTGGATTGTGACAGGCTGGGTTTACTCTGCCACCCTGTCCCACTGCCATCACCAGACTCCTTCACATGCACCTGGAACCGCTTCCTTTTGGATGTTGTGTGTACCTGTTCCCACATCTCTCTGCAGGTTCCACCACACCTTTTACTCTGGATTATGACTGCAGGGTAGCAGCCATAGTGTTGACTCGGGATGCTGGGCTCAACACAGGAGAGCTGGTGGTAAGATTTGAGTTGTAGCTTTTATCTTTAGGTTTCAGGATTTCAGCAATTATAGGCATCTTACAAGACTAGAGCAAGATCTTAGAGAAGAGTAGTGTTTATTGCTCAATAATAAGAGTTGTTGCACATCTTTGAGAGGTAGTGATTATACACACATACACACAATAGAATACAGCAACACTTGCCCTTTATATAGAACCATTTCCACCCTTGCCATAAATTCAAATAAGCACTTGCTATACTTGAGTGGTCCTAGTGGATGATTTGGAACAAGGAGGCCAATCTGGGAGAGGTGGTATAGTCAACTGAGCCAACCAGACTAGATTTTCCAGGCCAATGGATAAGTACTTTATGCTCATGTGCAGCTCATTTCTCCCTTGGGTAGGCATCTGGACGGATCTCTCCGGTTGCAAACAGGAGAGCTTTCAACACTGTGATATTACAGAACTCAGGGGACCTAGGGAGCAATGGGCTAAAATCTAAAATTGGGATTTTAACACAATTTACAGTAATCTGTGATGCCCAAATAACTGCATAATTCTATCATTTGGACACAAGAAGACTGCCTGGCAGGTACTCAAACTAGATTCACCATTAACATGTAGCAGTGTTGCACAAAGATGCTGTGGACAGTCTACCTCTGCATTTACAAAAATCTACACAAGGCACACTGAGCTTTAATTGAAACATGTATGCAGTAACATACAGTAACTTTATAACCATTTTAATGTGGGGAAGGTAGATTCAGCCACAGGAATAGAAACAAAAAGTGCCTGCTAAACTGTACAAGGGGATCAAGTAGCACCTTTTTAAAAGTTACATTTTGTAATAGGAACCTTATTATACCTTTTAACCCTTAAAGGGGTTGTCCACTTTTGGAAAGTCACCCATAATATAACCTTCTCATGCAGCAAATAAAGGGGTTTATCCCAGTCTCTCATCTTACAGGAAGCTGGTAATTGGATTGCTCCATAGACCTCAATTAAATGGGACTGAATATACTCTGATCTACAGTGAAAATTAGTGTGAAACAACGTAATCCAGATATTGGATATACAGGGGCGCACGGAGGATTTTTAAGGGGGGTTTCCCCTCCACCCCCCATAAAAAAAAAGGGAGAGTTGCCGCGCATGCGCAGCAGCTCCGTTTCAGCAGCACTGTACTATACAGCAGCCGCGGCGCTGTCAATGAAGCGTCTGCGGCAGTGCTGTATTCAATACAGCACTGCCGCGGACGTTTCTTTGACAGCGCCGCGGCTGCTGTTATAGTACAGTGCCACTATGTAGGGCACTTTTTTAGGGGAGGGGTTTCTGGGTCTCCAGGACCCCCCCTGCGTGCGCCCGATATAGGTAAGGGAATATTAAGGGAGGTGGGGTTCAAATGTGGCATTACAACACCCTACTAAAATGTAATATTGGGCAAATGCACAGAAGCATACGAAAATAGTGTACCTTTAATTCTCATGGCCAAAGAAAATCAGAATTCATTGGAGACAAATAGCATCCATATCCTATCCCCAAGGTAGGTACAGTGGCTTGTATTTAAGGTACACCAAAAATATAAAACTGGCTGTTTATTGCTCTTGCTGTGCCTTTGAGATGCCCAGGTTTAGTTATGTCACAAATAACGTAATACAGTTGTGTGATATTACATACCTCGGCTGCATAGAGCAGCACATTGAATGTCTTTTCAGCGGCACGTACTCTCCAGCTGTCATGCAGTAGAGCTAAGGAAGGGTGGGGAGAAACCTAGTACCGCCTTATGCTAGAACTGTCATAGTATTTTATGCTTCCTTCTTTTATTATTGTTATAGGCAGTTGGATATATTGGTATGGTCTGTGTGGTCACAGATGAGAACAGAATGTTATGTACATTTGTATGTATCCCCGTTACATGTCACTAGGACAGATTACATTAATTACAATAATGTTTCTAGACATGCCGTCTCCACATTGCTGCTGCACTGATCACGTGTCCCTGAGCCTCTGCTCTCATTGTCTTCGGTGAAAATGAGGAAATGCTCCTTTCATTAGCAGATCTGTGAAATGAGCAATGTAAATACCGGCAGATTAACACAAGTCACCTCGTGAACACTTAGGTTTTTCAGTGCTACTAACTACAAAGATGTGTGCGGTACCAATTGCATAGATATTATAAAGCTTTATATAACACAAGAGCACAGACAGCATGTAGCTGTTGTCACCTCTATACAGATGACACATAGATGTATATATCATCTCCGGATCTTTCACCATCTGTGTTGGGCCTTATTCCTGATTGTCTTTCTGCCATTTCATCTTGCATGTTCTCTCACCACGCTATTAATCTCTTCACAAGTCTAAAGGAGATACTTACCTGACATCTCTATCTCTGTTGACAAATCAAAAATAAACTCTACCCCTCAAACTTGCTGTCGAGGTGTCATTGTACAATACCTGTTACATGAATCGTCTCCAGAATAAACACTTGTCTCACACAGCACTCTGCAAAAACTTTAGTACAATCCATTTTGAACTCAGTGGGCAGACTATGCTTTTCGCCAAATGTCCTGCCAGTCCTTACATTGGTAGAATTGACTTTTACCAATGAAAGAACTGGGAGAACATTTCATGAGAAACATTAGTCTGGCAGCTGAGTTCAAAATGGATTGTTGGGGCAAAAGTCTAGTTAAAATGGACCAAATCCAATATAAAATCTATTAACATCCAAAAACTGCACTGACAAACATGTCTTTACTTAAAACTCGACCCCTAATTAATTCTCCCATCTCATTTATGTATTCTTTTTAGGGCTTTATCCACTCTGTGTAATTAAATCCTTTGTAGCAGACCTTCCCCCTAGCCTACACACCTATTTAGACAAATTTTGTTCCTGAACCACCTTAACCTTCCTAAAATATTCTAGCTGATTACCGCCCCTCTACGCAGTTCATGCAATATTTACATTAATTCTGTTTCTATACTCAAACACCCCAGTGGCGGATCCAGGGGGGGGGGGGGGGGCGATCGGGGCAATGGCCCCCCCTAGCAGGGGCTTGCTGCCGGCGGCTGCACAATATGTGCAGGTCCGCTCGGCAGTGACAGTGTGCTGCCCGGCTGCTCTGATTGTGTTTAAAACACAATCAGAGCAGCCGGACAGCACCGTTAACGGGTTAATACACTTACTGTACTTTGCTGTGTAGTATGGATTGCAAAGTACCTAAGAAGTCAATATTTTACGCTTGCTCCTTTTGGATGCTGTGCCATGTGACGAAGCATTTACACAGCCGCTATTATATTCCTTCTTCTCAATCTCTGAAGATCAGCTAATGGCTTCTAGAAAATGTAGCTGGGATGATGGAAATGGTGCTTTGCTATTCTTTAAAGTAACTTTATTCTTAATAAATTACTATTCATTAGAGGAAACATACATTTTACAAGCTCACAACACTAGCTTATTCTTTATATATTTGGGAGAAACCTATGTGTGTTATGTTTATTCTAAACACACAAAGTTAAAGGTGTAAATACAACATAAAATATTTTTCACTTGCCAAAGAAATTTATTGTGGAAGATTTTGTAATAAGTCACGCCGTAGTGATGTTGGGTTGAACTAAAAACATCATAAATTGGCTAAGTGGTTAGCACTTCTGCCTTACAGCACTGAGGTCATGAGTTCAATTCCCGACCATGTCTTATCTGTGAGGAGTTTGTATGTTCTCCCCGTGTTTGCGTGGGTTTCCTCCGGGTGCTCCGGTTTCCTCCCACACTCCAAAAACATACTGGTAGGTTAATTGGCTGCTAACAAAATGGACCCTAATCTGTGTGTATGTGTGTGTGTGTGTGTGTTAGTAAATTTAGACTGTAAGCTCCAATGGGGCAGGGACTGATGTGAGTGAGTTTCTCTGTACAGCGCTGCGGAATAAGTGGCGCTATATAAATAAATGGTAATAATAATAATAAAATCCACGTGAATTCTCACCACTCCAAAAAGGACAATGCTTTCTGTAAGGTATGATTGAATCAAGAATTTCCCAGTTCATTATAAGACGCTCAGAAATGTGTATTGCCGCTTCTGTGCTTTATATAATGTGCAACAATTGCCCAAATGGTTGTGTGGCATTAGGGTGCCAAAGCAAGTGTTGAATGCACTGTAATCTGCAAAGGCAACTGTTTTGGTGATGGATCTGTACAGCACACATTAGATTTGCTGATTAGCTGTTATTTAATGTGACCATGTGCTAGTACAGCCAGGGTCATTAAATCATGAGTTCTCTGTTTTGTTGTTCTCTCTTGTGTCCCCTCTTATTCTTTGGTGTTGCAAGATGCCTGCTCTAATTAGGGCACTGATTAAGTTCATGGCTTGTTGAGCAGATTAATGTGCTTTCAAAGTTTCCTTTCTTTTTTCTTGCCCACAGCCCCCACCCCCCAGTACATTGTTTGTGTGTCTGCACCTGTATACATGGTGGTGTGAAAAGTCTTCTTTCCCACTGTGCAGCCTGCGCTGGACTTGTGGAAATGTACACAAAGGCTATTCCCCCAGCAGAATCCAGCTTACCCTTCAGGATTGTGATTGCCACAGATGCTGCAGACCCTCCCTCACCACCACACTCACTTTTGTTTAATTCTTTGCTTTCTCTAACAGCTCCACACTTTGATTACGTGACTAAAATGTCATGTCTCTAATTTGGCTATAATTGGCTTATTTCATGCAAGAGCTATGATTTTTTTGTGATCGTTTTCATTGCAAACCATGTCACAGTGTAATACCTGATTCTGGTTAGTGTGCATACGAGCCTGAAAGTACTGCTCTCCTATCTCTCAGTTTAATTATCACAATTATTAATTGGTTACTCCAGGTATCGCCTCTATTTATTCCTTAGTCTACCCAAACGAATTGTACTTTCAAACAGATAAGGAGGGGCCCGTGTGGATAGCATATTGGAGTGTGTGTATATATATGTGTATATGTATATATATCATTACATATCATGGATCAAAGGTGTGTGTTTAAAAGTGGGCAGTTTAATTTGCCTATTGAGGACCATATGTTAGAGCGGCGGTTCCCAAAGTGTGCGCCGCGGCTCCCAGGGTTGCTGTGGTGCTGTCACAGGGGTGCCGCGGGTCAGCCATAGAAAAATCAAACAACACACAAACTTACCAATCCGCGCGGCGCCGGGACCCAGCATCCTCCTCTCTCACGCAGTGTGAGAGAGGAGGATGCTGGGTCCCGGCGCCGCGCGGATTGGTAAGTTTTTGTGTTTGTTTTTTCTATGGCTGGCCCGTGACAGAGGAGGAGGACAGGGTGAGAGGGGCAGTGGAGGAGGACAGGGTGAGAGGGGGCAGAGGAGGGGGACAGCGTGAGAGGGGGCAGAGGAGGGGGACAGCGTGCCTGGATGCAGATAGGGCATTTTTGCATACAACTAAATAAGTATTTCTGTCCTGACCTAAATACTTATTACAATTTTTTGACCCAACTACTTCTAAAACAGGACTGCTCAGTAATTATTTTGGAGGGGTGCCTTGAAAAAATTATGGAGACTCTAAGGGTGCCGCGAACTGCAAAAGTTTGGGAACCACTGTGTTAGAGTATTAGTTAGAAGGGTTATTGACTAGGGTGGGTAGTCAACAAATTGGGAATGGGGCCATTTTGGTTGGTTGCCCTGATTCTATTTCATTATTACACATGTTTTCATCAGTGTATGACATGCATACTGCATCATTGTCACTCAATGTGCTGCAAATGTTACATCCAGTGTACAGTTCCTGCCACCCTGCAAGCTGACATTTACAAGGGGCGTTCAGGTTTCCTGTATGAGAACTTGTTGCAGAAAACAAAGCATGGAGCCAATAAGACCTTTACACATGGTTAGCAGAGTAGATCTCATGTTCAGCAATGCTAGTTTTCTGTTGTGGTGTCCACACTCAGTGATATATCACCTTGATGAGGAATGGTTATGGCCACACGTGGCAGTGATCCAGTTATCCAAGCAATGGGCTAACCTACCAGCATGAAACACAGAGCTTTTGCGCTTGCACTGCCAGTTCAAACAGTGTCCCTGATGTGGGATCGTTTTTGACTATTTTTATTTTCCACCTACGATGTTTTCCTATTTTCATATCTGATAGGTTTGTGTTTTAAACATATGTAACTATTTTTATGGTGCCAAACTACTGTACAATGATTACACATTGCCAACAAATTGTCACTTGTGACCAGCTTCACCATTACTATTTATAAGATTGTAATTATAAGTATATCAAGTGGTTTTTCTTGTTTCCCTTTTTATGTTTTTATTTTATAGTGCTTTTTTGTCTGTCTGAATGAAGTAGCAAAAGGCTTATATGATCAGAATTTGTAAAGGACCATCCTGCATGAAACAAGACACATCGATAGCAGGCATTAGTTATAAATTAAACACATGAACACCCAAGATGTTTTATGGCACAAATATAGCTCATCTGTGTGTTTGGTCATATCAAGTCGATATGCAAGAATAATACTAGTGTTGATAGTATTGTTATCAGTAATCAATGTCCAGTAATGCTGGTGCTGGGCTTTGCATAGAACTGAATGCATTCCTTAACTCACCAAGTGTGGGGCTGGAAACGTTCCCCAGTTGTAGGTTTTATTATAGCAGATTCTGACCTTGTAAATTGAAGCGTCTCAATCAACCTCTGTGTTTCTGGAGACCAGTTAAGGCATTCACGAGATTATAATTTTTTTTAAATTGAAACGTGGTTTGCAGCTCTTTTTATTCTTTTGTTTGGAATGTCAAAATGCTGCTGTGACATTTTAAACAGCAGAGATTAATGTAGTATATATCAGTATAGTGTAAAAGGGTGGGGAGGGGGGTGGGGGCCAATGCACAAAGAATATAGCTTTTCCTTGCTTAGTATGATCTCAGTACAGCCTAATCTCCTCTCGGCCCCATGTGACAGCCTGCAATGCTGATCTATATACATGGGAAGTAGAGCAGCAAATATCATTTAGCTGTGCACTGAAAAGTCTATGTAGCTAAAATTGGCACAAGCTTATATGGTGACATGCTGTCAGCTAGCAGTACTATGTTATCTAGTATTTGTTTTATTACAGATCTCGCCATTAGCCAGATTGGGTGCTCGTTTCTTTCTAGGTCAAATTCTTCAACGCATCAAATTATTTTTCACAGGTAGGAGCCAGCATCTCTGTATCGCTTACATCAGCAGTCTTGGACATTTAAATCCACAGCAGGCTAGGGGGGGTGCTGACTATTTGTAAAAGTGTTGCTGACTTGTAAATTGAAGCACTTGCACATGATTGTGCTGTGACGGACACAGAATGGAATCTACATTGTCAAATCTGAACGACTCCTACTATACTAAATACACCACACCGAATATGCAAGCTGAGTTTGTTTAAATTAACATACCATAAATCATATTGGCCTATTATATCCATCAAGGGAGCCTAATTTGTCTACGCAACAAATGTGCATGTATTTCAAATCGATCAACTGATATGTGTGTGTCAATGTGTATACAAGTACACTTATTTTTTTACTTGCTCTCACTTCCTGCTTAATGCCAACAGCTGCCCTATGCAAATGAGTGTGTTATCATATAAGAACCCTGACTCTGTAATATAGACAACTATACATAATGTTGAGTTCTGCAAGTAGGCTTATAGCTTTATAGTGATTAGGTAAAGTTCTGTAGCAAACATAATTGTATGCATTAATAACTTGATATTTACATTTGATTAATAGAGGGGAACAATAAAAATCTAGGGTTGAAGTCCTCTTACTATATTACAAATGTTATTCTGTGAAGAGAAATAGTGGAGCAATTTAGTTAGATTAGAAAAATAAATGTTCTTAAGAATGCTGCCGATTCCAGGAGGTGACTGCAGCAGAACATTGTCCAAATGAAAATGACCATATTTGGAATTCCACTATTACTATGTTTTGTCAAACATTTGCTATATTTTTTTATTTTATTTTTTAAACTGTACTTGAAAAAGAAAGTATGTTTAATGTATATTTTACAGGCAGTGTAAAATCAAGGCATTGTGTAGAATCTCTGAACTAGTTTTTAGGCAGATTATGAAACTGGCGTATTCTGTATGTGTGGAGGGGAGGGGGGGTTGTTACATCATGTTGTCCACGGTGTCATGTCCTGGTGTACTCGGGAGACAGTGTGCGCCATAGTTGTTTTCAAGTAAAATCAGATTTGAAGAACAAATCTCACTAGGATTAGCGTCAGGATATCCCTTTAGGTTTCAAAAGGCTGAGTCAAGAAGTAAATGTCACTCAGTATGTAGATTGGGAAAGTTATGAGGGGTGTACAAGTCTGAATAGCATAGGCAGGGTTTTAAGAACGTGTTTTGTTTAAAATTTTGAAGTCTAGTGGAGAGTCTGGTTGGATGTGTTGGAAACTCTAATAGAGAAGAAGTCTTGTAGGCAGAATGGGCATCAGAGAAGAGTAGTGAGGTTTATTTAGTAACAAGGTTTGAGGTTATGAAGGGTTTGTGTTGTTGAGGGCTTTGTAGATGATGCTAAGTAATTTGAATTTGATTCTGGAGGATATGAAGAAACCAGTGTAGGGATTTGCAGAGTTATGCAGAAGATGTGGAGCAGGGAGAGAAAGATGTCGTGCAGCAGTTAGGATGGATTAGAGCAAGGACAGGTGAGTGAGAGGAATGGCAGGTGGGAGTATATTGCAGCGGTCTATACTGAAGATGATGAGAAATGGATAAGCATTTTTGTTGCATTTTGGGTAAGAATAGGGTGTGTTCTAGCAATATTTCAAAGGTCAAGGCAACCGGACTACAAGAGAGACCTAAGTTGACACTAAGGCAGCAGGCTTGGATGACAGTTAATTGTAGTGTTGTTTTGGGTTTGGGAGACTCAGGAAATTGTCTTATTGTTGATGGCGAGAGAGATTTAAGGGGAGGCGGTGACTCTGTTTTGGATATGTTGAGCTTTAGGTAGTGCTGTGACGTCCATGTGCAAAGACCGATTGTCACACAAGATAGTGAAGGCGGGGGAGACGTGCTACTAGAAAATAAGTGAGCCAATTAGTTCACCAAGAGAGAGAGGGTGTACAGTGAGAAATGCAGAGGTTCGAAAACAGACTTTTTGGATCCCAATAGATGTGCCAGGTTTAGACACACCCTAGGAGCAGTTAGAGATGCAGTCATGAACGGCAGTGTAGGGAAAGGGGTTTTTTTGGAAAAGAGGAGGAGTATGGAGAAGTAACCGTTACACATTGCTGTAAGTAGATCATTGAGCACTTTTGTGAATTCAGTCTCGGTGGAATGTTAAGGGCAAAGGCTTGATTACAGAGCAGAGAGGAAAGTGAGACGAGGACGTGAGAGAGGCAGTTGAACACAAGTGTCTTACTTTGTTTACAGGCAAAGAGGAGGAGAGAATTAGGGTGCTAGTTGGAGAGAGATGCTGGGTCAAGAGATGGTTTCTTTATGATTGGTGAGATGAGTATGTGTTTAAAGGAGGACGGGGAATGTGTCTCTGAATGGGAGGAATTTGGGGGAGGTTGAAAAAGTGAGCTGGGTGGGCAAATAGTCATGTGTATTATATTTGTGTTTCAGGTACATGGATAATAAAACATGAGGCAGTATTATATTATAGACAGAAAGTTACTCCACCATATATCAGACATAGATTGGCATGGCTGGAAAATTGAGTGTGACCATCTGACCACATGTGTGGTTATTTTTAAACCTGTCTAACTTGCCTCATAGGACTCGGCTGTCTAGCGCATAGCCCGTATGCATGTGTGACTGAATTTTTTATTGTTTTTTCTATTCCTCTGATGTTGGAAGTGTGGTTATAACTGGACACCATTCACACAGGATTCAGTGACCACAGTACCGGCTGTTGCTTCATAAGTAACAGTGTCTAAGGATTTGTTGATATTGCCACTAGGAACTACATACCGGTCAAATGCATATTATCTGTGTGCGTGAGCTGCACAAAATACACTTGTTTGGAAGCATGTTCTCTAAATATATATTGTGCCAGGGAGTTTTATTTTTTTGAAGTCCATAGCTTATATAAAACTATGATGGAGTAGGACAAAAGTATTTGGTCATACTTGTTCATTATTAAATTAAGGTCTTTCAATCAGACCCGTTGCTAGAGGTGTATAAATTCAACACCTAGCCATGCAGTCTTCATTTGTAAACATTTGTGATACAAAATGGGTCGTTGTGATGCATGGTACTGTGACAGGATGCCACCTTTGCAATAAGACCGTTCGTGAAATGTCATCCCTGCTGGATAGTACACGGTCAACTGTAAGTGATATTATTAGAAAGTGGAAGCGTTTAGGAACAAGAGCAACTCAGCCACAAATCGGAAGACCATTTAAAATCACAGAGCGGGGTCAACGACTGCTAAGGCACATGGTGTGTAAAAGTCACGCTCTGCTGATTCCATAGCTGAATAATTCCGAACTTCCACTGGCATTAATATAAGCACTAAAACTGTGGCGCGAGCATAATGGAATGGGTTTCCATGGCCAAGCAGCTGCATGCAAGCCTCACATCACCAAGACCAATGTCAAGCATCAGATGGAGTGGTATAAATTATACCGACACTGGACTGTGGAGCAGTGGAAACATGCTCTGTGGAGTGACGAATCACACTTCTCTGTTTGTCAGTCAGATGGGTGAGTCTGGGTTTGGTGGATGCCGGGAGAACGTTACCTACCGGACTGCATTATGCCTACTGTGAAGTTTGTATGTGGAGGGATAATGGTATGGGGCTGTTTTTCATGGTTTGGACTAGGCCCCTTATCTCCAGTGAAGGGCACTCTTAATGCTTCAGTTATTTTGGATAATTCTATGCTTCCAACTTTGTGGCAACAGTTTGGGGAAGGCCTTTTACTATTCCAACATGACTGTCCCCAGTGGACAAAGCAAGAACTACAAAGACATGATTTTATGATTTTGATGTGGAAAAACTTAACTGGCCCACACAGAGCCCTGAACTCAACTTCATTGAACACCTTTGGGAACGGAGATTGCGATCTAGGCCTCTTCGTCCAGCATCAGTGCCTGACCTCATAACTGCTGTACAGAATGAATGGGCACAAATTCCCACAGAGACAATCCAACATCTTGTGGAAAGCCTTCCAAGAAGAGTGGAAGCTGTTATCACTGCAAAAGGGGGACCAACTCCATATTAAAATATATGTATTTGAATACAATGTCATTACAGTCCTTGTTGGTGTAATGGTCAAGCGTCCGAATACTTGTGTATGTTACACCATAGTATATCTACTTTTTTTTCTTCTTCCTGATTTTAATGTAAAAGTCTTCAGACTAAAATTGTAACTTTACATGCGGCTGCATTGACGACTACCTAAGATGCCTGTTGAGCTGAGACTCCACAAAGACGACTTGGCTGTTTCCCAGCTTATTTTTAGGAAGACTCAGCTGGTGGTCAGAATGCTCAGGATTGGTCACAGTTGTGCTGTGCTAAAATTGTTTTCCTGTAGTTGCATTTAATTCAATTTTAACTGCAGAGTTTGAAGTGCCTCTCGCCTCCATTCTGTAGTAATAAATGAAATTCATGGTCTTTTTGTCTGCTGATTTTGACTATTACAGCCTTGCTGCCCCTTGCACATAGCAAGATATATATATTGTTTTTAATTTTGGTCAATATATTTATAAGAGAGCCCATAACTTGCAGAGAAGTAGACAACCTTTTTCTCTGCAGCTCTTCTTGAACTACAAGCCCCATCACCCTAGCAGACATACTTGAGCTTGAGAGTCCTTTAACTGCTGCAGAACCATAGGTTGCCCATCCTAGTTGTAGAGCAGGCCTGTCCAACCTGCGGCCCTCCAGATGTTTGTGAAACTACAAGTCCCAGCATGCCCTTCCAGCTATCAACAGGTTGTCTACTGGCAAAGCATGCTGGAGTTTGTAGTTTCACAACACCTGGAGGGCCGCAGGTTGGACAGGCCTGTTGTAGAGTGTACGGATGGAAATTGAGTGTCTTAGACACTTAAAATTTTATAACTTTCCTACCATAGGTAGACTACTCTGTGGTAGCCAGCATGGTTTTTCATAGGATATACCAAAGGATGTAGTCTATAATTTGGTGTGATGTGTTGTTTCCACTGATCACCTTGACCTGCCAGTCATAGATTAACCTGTGGTTTCAGCTATGTAAACATAATGCACAGAAGGTAAGAGGTTATATAGCAGACGATCATTCAATGATATTGAAGAAAGCATTGCAAGCAACCTATAGAGAACTGCAATTTTCCTGCACATGTAAAAAAAAAACAGAAAATTAGGACCCTGACAAGTATTTGCTGTCAGTTTGTCTGTTGCTTTACTGACTTAACTAGGTTTTTGTTTTAAATAAGCTTGGCAAGAACCATGCATGTGGAAACTGATAGGAGCTGGGCTAAATTTGATAGAATACTGTAAATATATGAACTGAAAATCATCTATATGTTATTACATACATTTTATTATATACCGAGCAAACACATTATTAATATGTACTCTCTCTCTCACTGGTTTTTCTTGTGAATGTTTGGGAAGTGATACAGTGGTTTTCTAAATTGCTTTTCATGCATAATCGACTTTCAAAGGTTTTCCTTTGAATCACTGGCAAATCTATCAACTAGAGGGGAAATTGAGTTTGAATTGCTCGTGCAATATATACATTGGTATTGGCACATTTACTATTATGTTTTTCTTTTTTCTTTTTATGATGGCTACCTAATAATGTCTCTGAACTTCTATAATCTAGTGTGAATTTGAATGAACCTGTCAGTAGAAAGTAATACTTTTCAATGGATTTGCCAGTGCATTCACTGTATTGATTTAATTGTATATTAAGGATACATGGTGTAGAATGTCCATTTTGTCGCCTCTTGGTAAACACATAAGTATATGAGAGAAACACACACATAGGTGCTGAATTGCTAGCACTTACAGTTAGATTGGGTACACACTACTGTGTCTTCAGCCGATTATCAGGACCAATCAGATGAAAAACAACCGGTTGGCCCGATATCACAGTAATATGTACCCTGCAACGAGGAATGATTATTGTTCCAAAGCCCTTCATATCGTTGAACGATATTTGTAAACTGAAATAAAAATCTTGTTCAACGACGGAACAACCTTGTTCCAATTCTGCAGTGTGTATGCACTCTGCAGAATTGGAAGCGCAATTTAGCTTATAAGCAGGAAGCAGCATTGGACTCAGGCTCACCTTTCAGCACTGCTTCATAATATCTTCCAGGCTGACGGTGACACGCAGCGGGTGATTCCTCTCCTCTGGAATGTGTGGGTGAATGTGGGTAGCGGGTGATTCCTTCCCTCTGGAACGGGTGGGTGAAAACTTCAAGTGATCATCAGCAGAGGACCACAGCCTGTAAATCAGTGTGCAAGGTTGTCCACTAGGACCCTTTGTTGTCGGGAAACATTTTGCAACATATAGCACCACATTGCAAGATCTATGTATAGATTGCAGTACGGCCAGAGAGGTACTTGAGCTGAACACACTTGAAACAAAATTGCTTGGGCTCACATACGCTGACTACATACCAGCAAGGGTTAAGTTCTTGTGGTAGGTTCAAAATAGCCAATGGGAATTTAGACTGTAAGCTCCAATCGGGCAGGAACTGATGTGAATGAGTTCTCTGTGCAGCGCTGCGGTATCAGTGGCGTTATATAAATACATGATGATGATGATGATGATGATGAAGAGCACAGATCTGAAGGTAAATCATGTATAGTGTGTACACATGAATCGGCATGCAGATTGGAACCCCCCCTCCCTGTTGTTGGTAAAATTACTTAAATTATTGTATTGTTAGAATTTTCCTATAGTGTGTACCCAGCTTTAAACATAAAAAAACTTCTGGTAACATCAAGCAATTAAGCATGTTCAGTGCCATTAGCTGTTCCTGATATCTGTATGCGTAGTATTTGTGACTATTTTATATAACAACCCTTTTAAAATGTAGTGTTGTCGGTGGTATAGGAATAAGGGTCGCAAAGGCTGCGTTTGTCACAGGGTCCAGATGTGACCCTTATACACTGGGCTCCCGAATGGTTAACAGAGGAGGAGCTTGTATGTATAGCGGAGTACACAGCTGCCCTGAAGAGTTATGTATATCTCTGATTTGGACTCGAACCTGAAGCTTCCTCCTGTGTAAAAAACACAGGAAGTGGCCCCTGTACTTTAAATACAAGATATCTTCTATAAGAAAAGGTACGAACAACATTCACAAATACATGTATGTAATCGTTCCAGGAGATAATCAGAACTGTGTATATTTGTTATAAAGAAGTGATTGTGGAGGGGGATATTTTCCGGCACACAGCAGACTTCCTGTTCAGTAATCCCATTTAAGTACACTGCAATCAGCCAGAAAGATAATAGCCTGCATTCTGCCATGCAGTAAATGGTCAAGATAGAGGCATATATTCTACATATTTTGGTTTGACTGTTCTTGGTAATGTCTATATGCAAGGCAGCTTGTGCTTTAGATGTATAACGCACAGGGGTAGATGTCTGGCTTCTGTCCAGCGGGTAGGGATTGCAGTAGATATCTGCCCATGTGCATGCTTGCATCTTGGAAAGCAAGAATGAGTACATAAATTTGCACCCCTCTCTGGACCTATGAAATAATGATATTTCTTGTTCTCATGTTCATTACTACAATTGTTTGTTTTGTTTTTTGTAAATGTTTAAGACTAGTTTAAAATGATATGCCTTCAAATAGTAATAATATACATATACATTGATGTTGTATGGTGGTCTTTCGTTGGACTGGCACTGGTACTTCCTGACTTTGTGTACTCTGGTAGCGATTCTACTTATAACCAGATTTGAAGTTCTTTACTTCATACTTACCAACTTTCTGAAGTTGGCTTCTGGGAGCCTGCCGGAGGAGGTGGGTGTGATGGGGGGTGGGGCTCCAAAAGTCGCGTAATTTTGGACGTAATTTTACATCAGGGGGCGGGGCCAAACGCCGCGATTCCCGGTGAATCGCAGCGTTTTGCACCTAATTCTGCCCACTTCACTAGGAAGTGGGCAGATGCGGGAGATTGCCACAATCTCCCTGGAGTCCGTGAGACTCACGCAAAATTTCGGGAGAGTTGGCAAGTATGCTTTACTATGTTGGTTGCAATTTTCTGCATTGGTCACAAATGGCCATGAATGAGAGAGGTGCGATTTGTATTTGCAGCTGGTGGAGCCTTTAGTTTACTCCACTTGGTTTAAAAGTATTTCAATGTTTTCCTTGTTGAGCCATTTGAAATATCAATATATTTTAGCTCCTTAAATAACCAATTTCTGCTTGATGTGAAGCTTTGGATTGGTAGCGCTAGTGACAGTACAGCAGCCATTTCTTGATCTAGAGGGCAGGCAGCATGCTGGATGGATAATGTTTTAGACACCCCTAGATGCAGTAATGTGACAGTTTTTATTTCTATCATATATAGTTTAGATCCTGGGGCGACCTATATTTTAAACTTTTTTTCTTTTTCCTCCTGTGTAGCGTAGAGGATAGTAGGCCTATTCCAAAAAGTAGACATACCTTTTGAATTATTTCCAGCTGGTTATCTGTGTGCTGAGCCTGCAATTATTAATCCAATTTTCCCTTGCTGATTGAGAGGACTGTAAAGTCAGAGGTCACTTGACAAGTGAAGACACAACACAGAGCTTGGAGTCCTGCCAGAACCAGGAGTTGGGGTTAGATCATGGGGTTAAGTGACAACAATGAGTATGTTGTTAAATAATTTGATCATTACTCCTGGCATGGTAGCAGTGCATGTGAATAAATAAAGTTAAGTCTGTGATGTGCAGTATAGTTTTGCCCTGTATATAAATAAACCATATTAACTGCTTGTTCATGTAATAAGCCTTTTAAATATAACCGAGAGATAACTCCAAATGTGAAGGCATAGTTAAATATAAAGGTACATGCGCTGTTATATACAGTTGTGGAAGCATAGGTCCTCCTGCAACGCTTCCATGCATTCCAGCCTTGGATTTTTATAATTAATTATTATTATTATTATTATTATTATTATTATTATTCTTTATTTATAGGGCGCCACAGAAGGCAAACATCAAGACAGTACATGGTGTAACAGTACACAATAACACTAAAATTGATAGCCTGGAAAAAAGTTATAGGCAACTAGAACAGGGTTACTTATAATCAGAACTGTTTAATTGTTACCCTTGGATATAACACAATGTTTGTCTCAGGATACAATTATAACCAATACAGAGGACACATCAAAGCTATGGCATATCTACAGACAATACAAATAAAACCTATTTGCCTGATTGTATAAATATGATTGAAAAGCACAGTAGAAAGCCAAAATGATAAAGTGATATATTTAGTACAAGTCGCATGTACAAGCCATTAAATTAGACATCTGAAGGTGGGCAAACTGTTGTACAAATTATTTGCACTGTAGACATTCACAAGAAACAAAGTGTAAAAATAAATTCTTTGCAAGTGCGATATGTTCAGAATATTACAACATGTGTCTCCCAAAAATTTTTTTATGATTCATAGTTACAAATTGTGATGTTTATTTGTGGTTGTTGATTTTGTTTAGTTTATAAATTACAGTGACGTGCTGTGATTTTTCATAATAATAGACACTTTTAGGAGTAATCTGAGTTGACCATCATTTTTTCTTTTTGTAATCATATCCACTATACCTATATGAAAGTACAAGAGTTCTAAGTATTCTTCATCTTCTTACAGGATGACAGTGATGGTATCCCATGGTCGGAAGAAAGGGTGGTGCGTAAGGTGCTATACTTATCTCTCAAAGAGTTTAAGACTGCGCAGAAAAGACAAAGCGATGACTGTATTAATGGGAGCTTCAAAACTCCTAAAGGTGAGTTTAGCATGATCATCTCTTCTCATCATTATTGCCACAACTTGTCTGTCTAGCTTGTTCCTGTCAAACACATCTCATACTCATAACAGTTTCACACTATGTTAACTATTACAGTAAAAGTCACTGAGATTTAGCACTTTTGTATGCCCAGTAACCACGCAGATCTGAAGACACTGACAACCTTTCCCTGCTACTTTAGTGTCTCCGATGCATGTGTCCTGTACACTGTTACATAGGTTTGGATGCTGGGATGGCTGCAGCACAAAGTGATGCCTCTGTAGTTCCTGTGCAGCTGTAGAGCCATTTCAGTTATCATTAATAAATGCAAAGTATGGCACAAGCTATGCTAGCGTGCCATCAATTATGATGTCACTTGTTCTACATTTTGTATGTAAAATACATTATATATACATGTATATTCTATAATGTGTGTACTTCTCCCATTTTATGTTAATACATTTATATATGCAGATAATATTTGCCAGTGTTTTACTGTACAGTCTTAGAAAAAATATTCCTCCTATATATATTTATTTTCCTCTTTATTGGTGATGTATTGGATTTAAGGTCTGATTGCAAAATCTCTTATTGCAGTAAGATAAGCTTTAGGGGGTCGATTTTAACTAGAGATGGTCACTGACCCCCGTGTTTTGGTTTTGGATTCGGTTTTGGATCTGGATTACCGTCGTGTTTTGGTTTTGGTTTTGGTTTTGCAAAACCGCCATTGCGTGTTTTGGTTTTGGTTTTGGTTTTGTTTGGTTTTGTTTTGCTATTTTTTGGGAAAATCCATGTTTTTGGGTCTAAATTAACCCAATTTAGTGCTCCAACTGTTTTAGAGACAAGTAATCTAATTGTTGAGGTAATAAATCATCCAAAAAAACAGTTTAATTCTTCGTTGGTAGGCCTTCATTTATTCTACACACAAAACAGATTGTCTTCCTCTCCATCTATGCATATTGGCAATGCAGCCATCGTCTTTGGATGTATATTACACCCTACACTTATAGTTAAATATGTAAAGAAATGGAAAAAGACAGTTTGCTTTCTGTCTCTATAGGCCCCCCTCCACTTTTTTAAAAAAACCAAAAATTCAGCCATTATAGACTGTACAATATTAATTGACATGGAGAAAGCCAGTTTGGTTTCTGTCTCTCTAGGCTCCCCTCCACTTGTATAAAATACTAATAAATTCAGCCGTTATATACTGTACAATATAAATTGAAATGGACAAAGGCAGTTTGGTATCTGTCTGCATCAGATCCTCTCTCCACTAGGAGTAAAATAGAAAACTATTCAGCCGTTATATAATCTAGAATATAAATAGAAATTGAGAAAGGCAATTTGGTATCTGTCTGCATCATAATCATCAACATCATCATTAGCGCCCTCGTCGCCTACACAAATCTCCCCCTCATCCTCTTCTAATTCCAAAGTGGCATCCTCAATTTGGGTATCACCGGCTACACTCGGGCTATTAAGGCACACATCAGAAGAATGCTCACGATTAGACATCCTACTGTTGGATGGACTCTCCACAGGGATTGTTGTCATTTGTGAATCAGAGCAAATATTCTCCTGTAATGCCTCACTGTTATCTTGCAGCTCGGCTTTGACGCGTAACAGTAGTTGTGCACCAATTGTAGGCTGGGTAAATTTTTGGGATCTGCCACTAATAGCCAAAGGTGAAGGCCTCATTCTCTCTTTGCCACTGCGTGTGTAGAATGGCATGCTTGCAATTTTTTTTTTATCGTCACTTAACTTTTGCTCAGTTACACTTCTTTTTCGCTTCAATACAGTAAATTTTTTTTTGGTTTTTGTTTTTTGCACTAATTTGAAAACACTCTGTTGTTTGACATCGCCTTGGCCAGATGACGTACTGGGAACACTAACATCAGGACTGGTGACAGAACCTGGTTGCTCATTTAGATCATATGTGGACTGCTTTGAATCCATTCTGAGCGCAAACCACTGAGGAGTGCTAAAAATTATTGAGTAGATACTGCTGACAGATATGACTTTTGACAGCCAGAAATATTAATGCACAATTAGGGAGGACACCCCAAAAACACTGAGGAGTGCTACAAATTATTGAGTAGATACTGCTGACAGATATGACTTTTGACAGCCAGAAATATTAATGCACAATTAGGGAGGACACCCCAAAAACACTGAGGAGTGCTACAAATTATTGAGTAGATACTGCTGACAGATATGACTTTTGACAGCCAGAAATATTAATGCACAATTAGGGAGGACACCCCAAAAACACTGAGGAGTGCTAAAAATTATTGAGTAGATACTGCTGACAGATATGACTTTTGACAGCCAGAAATATTAATGCACAATTAGGGAGGACACCCCAAAAACACTGAGGAGTGCTACAAATTATTGAGTAGATACTGCTGACAGATATGACTTTTGACAGCCAGAAATATTAATGCACAATTAGGGAGGACACCCCAAAAACACTGAGGAGTGCTAAAAATTATTGAGTAGATACTGCTGACAGATATGACTTTTGACAGCCAGAAATATTAATGCACAATTAGGGAGGACACCCCAAAAACACTGAGGAGTGCTACAAATTATTGAGTAGATACTGCTGACAGATATGACTTTTGACAGCCAGAAATATTAATGCACAATTAGGGAGGACACCCCAAAAACACTGAGGAGTGCTACAAATTATTGAGTAGATACTGCTGACAGATATGACTTTTGACAGCCAGAAATATTAATGCACAATTAGGGAGGACACCCCAAAAACACTGAGGTGTGCTACAAATTATTTAGTAGATAATGCTGACAGATATGACTTTTGACAGCCAGAAATATTAATGCACAATTATGGGGGACACCCCAAAAGCGCTGGGGAGTGCCAAATATGAAGAAAAAATAATAAACCTCTATCCTCCTCTCTGCACTAGCGATTTTGGTTAGAGCAATTGCAAGAACAATATGGTATTCTCTGTCCCTGCTCTAATTAGCCTATGACTACACCCTGCTCTCTCCCTCTGTCAAATGGCGATGGATTGCTGTGGAGGCGTGTATTTATAAAGTTGAAGTATCGCGAGAACCGAGTCCCGAGATCCGACGACGTCACAATGACGTTCGGCCTCGATTTGGATTCGGAATGGGCGGGAGAGTACCGAGCTGCTCAGCTCGGTACTCGGATACCCAAAGTTCGGGTGGGTTCGGTTCTCGGAGAACCGGACCCGCCCATCTCTAATTTTAACAAACCTTCTTCAAAACCGGAAAAGTGGAGGCGTTGACCATAGCATACAATCAGATTCTAGCTATCATTTATATAGTACATTCTAGAAAATTACTAGAATCTGATTGGTTGCTATAGGCAACAACTCCATCTTTTTTAGAAGGTTTGATATATCTGCCCCTTATAGTTTATTATTTTTAAGCCTAGCTGCTCTTTCTCCTAACTTGCGTTAGACCCACTGCTGACCTGAATTACCCTTGGAGGGGACCGCACCAGGGAGATGAGTACTCAGGACCAAGTTATTTTGTCCGCATGTTTGGCTCAGCATAAATAAGCAATCCTGCAAGTCGTAAATCAGTGCAACGTTTCTGCCAACACCTATTACCATTTAAGCACACTGGAATGTATGCATTATTTCAGGGACTCTGGTAGTATTTACATGCAAAGATTTATGAAGCTCTCCTCAGTGAAATAGCATCACAAAGTGGAGCCACAAACTATCCCCTTGGTTACTATAACAAAGTGCAGACACACTTGTCTGGTTCCTGAGTTAGCAGCAGCTATAATAATAAAGGAACGATGTCTGTCTTAAAGCAGCAAAATAAAATTATGTTTTAATTCACCCCCCCCCCCCATACCCTTGCTTGTTTCTGTAGAGCATTCTCCCAATGTGCAATCTCTATATTGATTGGGCACCCAGTGTATTTTTCTGCTGGTTTGTCATTGTTTCAGTAATAGTGTAATTCTTCATACATCAGCACATCAGTCACCTTGTAGAGGCATGGCAAAGCTGTAGCAACCAAACTTTTGCTGTCTTCAATGTGATTGTTCGCTATGCTTTACAGCTAGCTGATTTGCAGCACTGGCAAAGCTCATTATTAGGGGCATATTCAATTGTTGGCGTTACAGCCAAATGTAATGCGCCCTGCGCACTATTACCGTCATTACGGTAACAGTGCGCATAAATACCTTTATTACGGTACATTTCTGGCTGGATTTCAGCTCAGGGAGCTGCGAGCTGAAATACGGCTTACTATTACCGTAATACTGGTAATAGTTTTTCCGCTGCAAAAAACCGCGGACAATTGAATATGCCCTTTAGAGTTATAACAGTCATTTAGTGAATTTAAACATTAAAACACTCTCACACCGCAAAACACGTGAAAGTTCTCTGCTGATACACATGGACACTAACGTTCCCATTTGTAGTTCGCTGAGATGCACTCTCCACATAAGGCACACACCTAGAAAGTGCCTACGCACATGCAAGTTTTTTACACCTATATGGATCTGGAACACACAGACTAACACAACTGAAAAGTAATGTTCCAATGATTTGCTCTCACTGGTAAAGACTAATGTACAGACCCATTATTGCAATGTTGTTCTTTTCTGCAAAAAAAAATAATAATCACATTTATTGTGATTCTGCTGAATAAAAGAATTACATTACATTATAATTGTATTGTGTCCTTACCTAGCGGACCACTTGCACTCTATGCGAGTTTCAGTGTTCTTTCACTTTATTGCTCTTTGCAGAGTTTGAATCAATATCAATAGATTGATCATATCCAATAGTCCTAATGAAGGTGGGACTGCCCCAATTCGTGGGCCCTGAAAGAGATGTGACTTATTGGTAGCGGACTTGACTTTGATTTACGATGTGGAGCAGAGTATGGTTATAATGGAGCATTTGGTGACTGATGTAGTTGAATCATATGTTATATCTATGAGAAGGTTCAGGAACTGTGCATTGTTGAGGCAGAGCAGGTATGGAAATTAGTGAACTCCGGACTCTTTCTGTCCTCCATATAAAATCCATTCTAAAAGCTAAAATCACAAAGGTTTTGTCAGTCTGTGAATTTCTACATATCGGAAGCCTACAAAATATGTAAATATTAGCAAACATCCAAGGCTGTTAAATGCTGTAGAGTTGTATTTTCTTAGTAAACAGAACACGACTGCCAAAATAGCTTTCTTGTAGGGATCCTATTCCACTATCAGACATATGACATTGTTCAGGGAGCTGTTCTGATACAACTAAGGCTCTGCAACATTACATCAAAGTATTTTTGTGCAAGTTTAGTTTACTTTGTTTCTTTGGGTCAAAGTAAATGGAGATACCCTACTGTAAATGTATTTTCTGTTAGTACCATTTCAATTTGGTACTATAGACCTGGTTATGGGGATTATTCTAGATAGGTGTTTTTTTTTAAATATATTTATTTACATAGACTAGATGTCTGCAAGTCTTTAAAAGGAACGGATTCCTTTACTTGAATCAATAGTCTTTATCTTTGAGACTCACACCCTTAAAGCCGGGTGGCTGTCGTCCTTTAATGCCCTGTTTGTTCACACAGGAAGATGAGAAGACTATAGAAGGAAAGAGAAAGAGACGCCTTCTAGTGCAGCAACAGCAAGAAGTCCTCTGTTACACACGTGTATACAGTGCATAGCATATAAATGAATTCAAACCGCTTATCTGTAAATCAGGATTCAAGAATTACATATAAGCAGTTTGATTTCATTTATATGATACACATTTTATATCATACTTGCCAACTCTCACGGAATGTCTGGGAGACTTCCGCATTTTGTGAGAGTCTCCCGGACTCCCAGGAGAGTGTGGCAATCTCCCGCATCTGGCAGAATTCTGCCCACTTCCTAGTGAAGTGGGCAGAATTAGATCCAAAATGTGACAGTAGGGGGCAGGGCCAAACACCACGAATCCCAGTGAATCGCGGCGTTTGGCCCCGCCCCTACTGTCAAATGATGCGTTTGCGTCATTACGTCACATGGACGAGGCCAAAATCACGCAATTTGTGGAGCCCCACCCTCATCACGCCCACCTCCTCTGGTAGGCTCCTGGAAACCAAGTTCAGCAAGTTGCAAGTATGTTTTTTATATATATATATATATATAATAATGTATGTATGTGATAGAGGACTTATTGTAGTTGCTGCACTAGGAGGCGCCTTGTTTTATTTTTTACTTCTATTGATTTACATAGGTACACTTCTTTAACTGTATGTGCAAAGTAGTAACACAGCATTGTGATGGCACTATGGGTCTGTAGAGAAATGTGTGTGTCATGGATTACTTGTGGTGATGTACCAGGAAAAACAACATTTCTAATGTGGATGCTTTGTTTTTTAATCCATTGTAAAGGGCTGCAGGATTCTCAATTACTGCAGCTAAACACAATTTATATTATTGGTGGATCCTTGTAATATTACTGATTCTTTCCTGTTCATCTTGGTAGTTATCATTTCATATAATCATTTTGTGTGAAAATTTAGTATTTAAAAAAAGTGACGTCGGAGTGCTGAGCCTTCCTTTCCTTTGGTTAATACTCTGATCTACTGTCTTATTATAAAATACTGCGGTAATAAAGGACCTAACTACTCTTCTGTGGATACTAAATTCATTTTTGTAGACTCGTTGACAGCAGTTAAAATTAGAAGCTTTCTGCCAAATAGCCCTTTCAATAATGTTTGTGTAGCGTTCAGGAACCTGTAATATTTGTGTTACATAAATATCATTAGGTGGCTTAACAAAGGGAACCAGTCATGCCTAAAGGAATTATTATCTCTGTTTCATAGGCCTATCAAGTTACTGTGGCTATAAAAGCCTCTTTTAAATGGTTTTATTGAAGAGCCAATCCTCCCTTTTCCTTTGAGCGTCATTACTGTTAGGCTGCATGCTTTTATTGGTGTCTTGGCACTAATATTTATATACCATATATGAAATTGAACGAGAAATAGACTTTAATGTTGGTACACGAATTTCACTGTCATATATGTTTTGTAGTGTCACACTTCCTGCTGCCTACAGAACTACATGTAGGCCCCTATATTAGAGCAACCTCCCATATTAAATATTGCATTGGGACTAGAGAGGTCAGGAATTGTTATAAGTTTTCATTTCAGGATTTATGGTTTAATTTATGGTAACTTTTATTACTTAAGTGTTGACTTTGTGTTAAATATGTTATATTAATTGCCTGTTAAACATAAAATATAAATAGCCTTGTATAAATGAGCTACTTATAACATCCGTGTGTAAGTTGGTCTTATCAGAACTGAAGATATTTCACCTCATCATCATTTTTGTAAGACTGCACTTGACCAATCACTAGTCAGACATATCCATATAAAATGGGAAATTGAAGTGCCTTTTTTTTATTTTTTTACACCTCCAGAAGTATTGTGGTGTGTTTGACTTTGTAACTTAAAGATAACATTGTGCTTTCTTGCATTTATAGACTTACATACCTTGGCAGACATTAAGATGCCCAGATAATAGTAGTACAGAGTTGCAAACGTCACAAGCACATAATTATTTACAGTGCGGCATAAATGTAGATGGTAATTGGATATTTTATACCTAGATATCTATACATCAGTCCTAAAAGATGGGCAGTTTGTAAGGAAAGACAAACGGCACAAAGCAGGCAGCTGGGAGGCACCTAGCTTATGCTAATTTATAGGCTGACAAAATGAATGTACTTTTTAAAAAGCATAATAGACTATAGGGTCTGTAGTGCAAACAGTCACATAGCCGCATCATCTCACTCTGACCACAGCAGTTTTGAAATCCACAGACTAAATAGCTTTTCATGCTGCAGAATCCCTTGCACTGACATTGGCTAGTCACGCAGTGGGGGTAGACAAAAGGCTATTTTGTTTTATAAAATATAAGTTGATCCAATGGCCCAATACTAGGGTGAATGTGCTGGAACATGCTCCTGGGAAAATTGGCAACTGTTTTCAATGTTCTTTCTTTATATGTAAGATTTCTCATTGTAGACTGATGGACTTGATTGTTTTGCAAAGTATCTTAAAACATTTTCCAGATTGATCAGAGCAGCAATTACTTCTTTAAGATCATTGCAGATGTCTTTGGTGCTTGGCAGGGAATTAAAATACACCATAATGCTCCAGACCGAACTGTCACAGGTTCTGCTTTTTCGTAGCACTTCCTGATGAATAATAAAGTGCACTTGATTAGAAGTTTGTGGCTAAAATTACCTCCTTTATTGACATGGATGCAGTAAGGATGTATTTACTTTTTCGCACATGGCATATTTATACTGGCTTATTCTTGTTAAATAAATAATTAAGTAAAAATTGTTGCGTTATTTGTCACATGAGATTTGATTTATCAAGTGAGGACTACATTACATAATTGCCCACTCTCCCAGAATGTCCGGGACACTCCTGAATTCCAGGTAAGTGTCTCCCATCAGGCTATACTCCTCCTGCATCCTGCCTAAAAAAAGTGGACAGGATGAGGGGCTCCATGACGGGGCCTCCATCTTGGTGAATCGCATCATTTTTGCCTCTCAACCAGGATGAAGAGACGCAAGGATCTCCCGAAAGGGTAAAAGAAAATGCTTTATAAACGCAAATTTGAAACCGTTGTCCACTCTCTTCTTCACATGACTGTATATATCTATTTGTATTTTAGTTTTATTTGCTCTTTAGGTCTCATCAAAACATGCAGAAAGTACTTACACTGAGTTTCATATGAAACGCGTCACAAGAATGCACCAATAAAATACTGCTGGCTGGGGTCCTGTTGGTCCCTGTGCCAACCATGTATGCTATCCACATGGACAGCTTGTGACCTGGAAGTGACCTTCAGGCATCTCAGCATCCTTAGTAATAAGTAACTAGGCAGAGATATTATGGTGCACATTGATGTCAGATTCAGTGTGGGGCACAGCATCAGCACTCTCTGAATGGATAGCGCCCTCATTATTTAATGCACATATGTGTCACTATTCTGCTGATTTAGCAGATCTTAGCTGCCATTATATTTTGATTTCCAAGCCACTAGTAATGCATTTTATAATCTTAATAATAATCTCCGTACAATCATTTTTCATATTTGTTTTTGTTAATTTTTGTAGCACCAGCATATTCCATGGTGTTATGTACTGTGTGATGCACCATTGCCATAATTGGTAGCATTGTATAACTAAACCAACTTTTGGACAATTGGGAAAATGCTTCTGCCACACTTCAGCTGTATATATGCACGTGTTGTAGTTTTACACACCCATGTGTTATGCTCATTTTTACCTTATCAGAACCATAGGCTCGATGGCACATTCTGTGGTAGCCGTATGTCAGTGGATGATTGTGGCTGCTTGATAGTGAATTATGTTTAGATTGTTAACTTGAGTCTTGAATTTTTTTTTTCTTCTTGTCATTACTCTAGATATCTTCAATGTTAACCTTTGTGCTACCGTAGGAAAATAGGCTATTCCTACAGCAAAGTAATTAAAGCACTATACACCAAACGTTGCTTGTTAGTTAGTTTTTCAAATGGTGACCTAGCTGGTGTTCCGAACATTTGCTGCATGGATCTTAACCCTACTATGTAAATAACATGTCATATTTGCATTATCCAATAGGCTTGTTCATTATTAATCTATGTTGTTCATTTTATACTTTACTGCAGGTCTTCTTCTTAATGGACAGTCTAAAGGGTCAGAAAATGAGAAGGATGACACATCTCAAGGATCTTCAAACACCAATAGTGTGACCTCTTCAGATTCAGAAGATGGACCAGTTAGGAAAAGGTTGGTAACTTCCTTTCCCCATTACTGTTTAATTGATAACTGGTTTCTCTAGCAATCATCAACAAATGTTAAAACCAAGCAGTCAGTGCTGTTACAATGATCACTATTTAGTTTAAATGCCTGCACAGTGCATCATAATGTGCATTGAACCCAACTGGTGATGCACTGCTGATATTTTGGAAGAAGAAATATAACCAATGAACTTTGAGCATTGATTAAAAAAAAAAACATTGGTGGGAGTGAGGTAATGCTGAAGTTTCAAAAGCAAGTGGGAGAATAGTGCTGGAATCCTCCAGTGCTTCGTAATCCTGTCCACACAGACCACATCCACCTTCCAGCAAGTGTGGGCTGGTCTATGTTGACTTATAATGAGTTGGTCACTGATTACACATGAAATGTTGTATACTGTTGGGGGATAGGAATGTCCATGAGGTCATGATTGATTTTCCCTGCTTGGATAGTTACTGGCTGTTCAGGCCTTAAGATTTGTGACATGTATTCAACCAAATATCTGCAATCCATCTTGTAACATCACCTCCGGGACTCGCAATGTGTGGCCCCATGGATTGGTTGAGGCAATGAGCTGTCCTCTGTAATAAGGAGGTTTTCATTTTAATATGACCAGGAAGAATGTGTGTTTCCCTTGTCTGAGTGAAGACAAGCTGCAATACCGTTTTTCTTGATTTTGTAAAGGAGATAAGATTTTTCGAATACACTAGTTTTGCTTTTCGCCACCCACTTTCACTGTATTATTTATATGTTAAAGTAAGGTCTCTATGTAATATTCTTGTTTTTGCCCCCCATCAAGGATAATAATTGTTCTTCCTTTTGAACAAAAACCGCTATTCTTCAGGGTGTAAAGACACCGTGAGAGATCTCTTGTTTAGATAAGCATACTGCCTAGTAGTAATGAAGGAACTTGAGCAGAACATCTCTTGTTGATAGAAATGACCATCAAAGGGTGTAATTACTAATGCGAAACTCAGCACAAACTCTACACCAATTACCTCTTTGCACAATAGTGTATACCAGTGGTTCCCAAACTGTGCGCCTAGACTCCCTGGGGTGCCTTGGAGATCTCACAGGGGTGCCTCAGCCAGGGCCATTGGTAAGCAAGGCGGGGGACTACTTGGTAATTATTTTGGCTAATGGGTACCTTGAAAAATTTTTGGAGACCCTAAAGGTGCCTTGAACTGAAACAGTTTGGTATCCACTGGTGTATACACATGGAGCTATGTTTATCATCTGGGGCAAAGTGATTGCTTCATAGTTATCCATATTGTTGTCATCATGCTTTCTTCATATAGCACCAACACACTCCACAGCGATGTCAAATCAGGGAGACAAATGAATTATTGCACTTACATAAATTCTCTGGTTGTTTAATAAATAAATGCTCTCACTGTGTTGCTCATTGTAGCATGATAGTAGATGAACTGATCACTTAAGTTGTATTACTGTTGTGTCCAAATACGTAATGTTACTTATTTATGTAAAACATACTTTCCAACTCTCCCGGAATGTCCGGGAGACTCCCGCATTTCGGAGAGTCTCACGGACTCCTGGGAGAGTGTGGCACTCTCCCGCATCTGGCAGAATTCTGCCCACTCCCTAGAGAAGTGGGCAGAATTAGGTCCAAAACGCCACGATTCACCGGGAATCGCAGTGTTTGGCCCCTCCCCCTGCTGTCAAATGACACGTTTGCGTCATTACATCACGGGGCGGGGCCAAAAATGATGCAAATTTTGGAGCCCCATCTCCATCACGCCCACCGCTCCCGGAAGCCAACTTCAGCAAGTTGGCAAGTATGATGTAAAACTGTTCCACAGAAGTAAACTAAATTTATTTAAACTACGCCCATTTTTGTAAATGGGAGCACCAGTTTTTTTTTTGTTTTGTTGGTTGCAATTTTCTCTCACCACCGTCTGTTGATGCCGCTCCAAGGTACGGATTGCAGGGAATATACATTTCCTTCACATCCTGCTTCATAAATATAGCGCTCTACAGATATTTTTACATAATTTCCTTCTCCTTTGTAAGCACGTTTTTTCCCTGTACATGGTTAGACAGGTTGGTATAGTGGAATGACTGTGCGAATATCTAAATAAATTCTATTGACACTAGTCTCAGTGTTATGGGAATATTGATGATGGTGGGTGAGAAGAGTGTGATGGAGTATGGCTGGTAAGAGCTGGTCATTATTAGTACAACCTTCTACACCAACATTACACATTTTACATTAAATCAGTAACTCGCAGGCAGACCACAAACTAGAACAAAACTTTGCAGTCATTACTATTTAATGATTGGTGAAGTCCTTGGTCTACATGTTTCTATTTTTTAGATTTACAGCTTTTTTTTCACCCTGAAAGTTAGAGATTTTCTAACATTAAGTTGAAGTGGTAAAAATCTTAGGGGTATATTTACTAAACTGCGGGATGTTGCCTATAGCAACCAATCGGATTCTTGCTGTCATTTTATAGAATGTACTAAATAAATGATAACTAGAATCTGATTGGTTGCTATAGGCAACATCTCCATTTTTTTTCAAACCCGCAGTTTAGTAAATATACCCCTTAGTTGTTGCTAACAGTTTTAGGTTCTAAATAATTTTATTTAATTTGAAGTTCACCAATCACTGTCTTGTTTTATTGTAAAGTCATTTCTTAAATATGTCTTTTGTGAGGCGGATCCTAGGTAGTTTTTGTCTTTCTAACAAATAATGTCTCGTTCTTACAATTGAAATTCAGTATCTGGTGTCTGCAAATGTGAGTAAACTTTTCCTTTTATACAGTCACATAGGTGCTGATGCCAACATATGCATGGTTATTCTGGACTTGGAGGGGAACAGAAACCACGTTCTGTGAAATGTGTGTGTGATTTGGTCATTATTTTTTTTTATTTTTTTAGTTCAGGTTCCGCAAGTGGATTTTGTTGAAGTGGATCCATCTAGGTAGGCAGCTTGTCAATACACTAGGAGCTAGTGGCATCACTGAGGCCGGAGCTTTACGGGTTTAGCCATAAAAATATATTGTTTTTAAGAATGTCCTTAATGACAGTGAAAAATCTATTTATACATTTTTTTTGTTAACTCACTCTGCACTGGGTGGAAAAGTGATAGTTAGTGGGAAATAGCTGTAAATGCCACATCAGAACAGCAATAAAGTAAAATATATTGTGGTTTCCTATGTGAACTGTTCTATTGAATCAAATAATCTTTAAGGTGCTTTTGACTAAGATCTGAGCACAGTATTGTACAGTTTAAAGTGGGGTGGTAGACTTATTTGTAGCCAATCAGGGGTCTAATATATATATATCTATAATATAAATGTCTAGTGGCGTGTGTTAGTCTGTCTGTGTGTGGAAAAAATAAAACCAAGCTGCAGCGCCACCTGCTGGGCGGAGGTATACACTGACCTACTAAATTCTTAGTGTGTGTGGGAAAAAAAATTCAGAAAGGGCTGAAATTTGGTATACTAAGATGTTTTTAATTTGTTAATTTAATTTGTTAATTGTTAAAAGTGTTTATAAAGATTTTAAAAATATATATATATATTTCTTGAAGGAGAAGTGACAGTTGGGAGTGGTTGGTGGTTGCCGGGGGTGACAGTGGGGAGTGGTTGGTGGTTGAGGCCTGGGCTATGGCCCAAATGCATGACAAGAACCTTTTTAACACCTTAAGTAGCTTGATTTGACTAGAATGCATGAGTATCATGCACTGGTTAACTTGTGTATGTGTGTGTGTGTGTATATATATATATATATATATATATATATATATATATATATATATATATCTCTAATATATATATATATATCTAATATATATAAGCCTAGCGGCGTGTGTGTGGAAAAAACTATTTTCTCAGAAAGGGCTCATCCAATTGACCTGAAATTTGGTATACTGACATTATTTGACAAAAAAATTATAATAGTGAAGTCAGTTAACTTCCATCATCCCCCCTTCCCCCCGTGGGAGGGGTAGTAAAGGCTAAATTTACGAGTTGAGCGCTCAAACTCTTGACTCCTTCCGGAATGCCAAGGCACAGATTAAGATTGAAAGTTGGAAGCATTATTATGCTATTGAGAAATCTGAATGTTAAGAGAGGACTGTGCAATGGCACTCGATTAGTAGTGACAGCACTGAAAACGAATGTGATACAAGCAGAAGTTTTGACTGGCTCTGCTAAAGGAGAGAAGGTGATGATACCTCGGATTGACTTATGTCCATCCGAAACAGGACTGCCGTTTAAGCTAAGATGGCGGCAGTTTCCTTTGAAGGCGGCATTTGCTATGACCATTAACAAGTCACAGGGTCAAACACTTGACCGTGTGGGTATTTATTTACCAGAGCCTGTCTTTGGTCATGGACAATTGTATGTTGCATTTTCACGAGTACGGAGAAGCAGTGATGTGAAAGTGGAGGTTATGAATACTGCCCTTCAAGGAAGACTGAGCACAGCGATAAGGTGTTTAGCAGAAAAGTTGTGTATCGAGAGGTTTTAGAACAGTAAGACGATCGAGATTAAGGATGTGGCGATGAAGATGAAGGATGAGGTGATGGAGAAGAATGATGAGGTGGTGACATGTGGACAAAACCACTTTAAAAAAGGGCGCTTACGTCGGGAAGTAACGCTCTTCCCCTGAGGAGACCTGGCCTAGCCCCAAATGCATGACAAGAATCTTTTTAACACCTTAAGTAGCTTGTTTTGACTAGAATGCATGAGTATCATGCACGGGTTAACTTGTGTGTGTGTGTGTGTGTGTGTGTGTGTATATGTATGTATGTATGTATGTATGTATATATATATATATATATATATATATATATATATATATATATATATATATATATATATATATATATATATATATATATATATATATATATATGTGAGTTCTGGAGGTTTTCTTTTGCCAGGGCTCGCCAATGAGCCCTGGCATGGTCAATACAACAGTCATTACAGTTTGTATCAGATACTATGTACTACCACCCACTAGCCACAGATGTTAAATAGACCCCCAGATCATTAAAATGCTCACAGCAACAGGTGATGAATGTGCTAAACATGTATGAAGTACAATCTTATAAGAACAGGGCTGCTTGTGACAGGGATTGTGTCATGTGAGCAGGGGACTTCAGAAGAGCAGGAAGCCAAAGACTGAGAGTTAGATAGTGGAAAGAACAGAGTCCCCAGCAGTATAAGGTAGTGATGTGAGGCTCTTATTAACTGGTGCAAAAAGATTATGGTGTCAAACTCTATATACCATGAAGAACATAGCCCTAGCTTATTTTTTATTGGACTCAAGTCTGTCTTGAAGTTCTGCAACTCAATGCTTCAGGGATTCTGGAAGAGATTTGTACAGTAGATCCAGGCAAGCCTTACATTCGACAGAGCTTAGCTTTGTGACTTAGTATCTTGTAGTCCACGAGGATCATTTCAGCTTTTTATAGCTGTGTGGACTTTACAGGTTTAGGGAAAAAAGCAATAGTAATCTGGAAAATATATATAGTGCCCACACATACAGGTAATATAAGCACACACTAAGTCATTAGCAAACTGCTGTATAGCTACACAAAATGTACTAAGCTACGTCATTCATATGGGTACAAAGAACTAAGTATACTTCATACAGAATTATGTCACCAATTATAAGCTTTCCAGCCATTTACAATTTTTCATGTCCCCCTCATTTCCTCATGTGTTTCATTATGCCCATTTCCTTCCATTTTAGGCTATAAACTTTACCCTGATATTTTGTATTGTCATATTGTAATGTAGTTTTTTGTTGTGTATTACTACAAGTGTTCAGTACAGCAATTCATGTTTTACGTAATGTAAACGTTGAATTATACTATATTTACAGTGTATAGGACTTGTTTGCTCAGATAGGGATATGTTAAATTTATTTTATTAAGTGAAAATTTTAAATCATTGTGCAGATGTGTTTTTTTTTTGTGCGTGTGGGCAATGTCTACCATGTGTAGCCATAATATATGTTGGAGCAGACTGTTTTTCAAATGAATACAATTTGGTTATTTGCAAATTGTCTCATGTTGTTGTATTTGTTTTTTTATCTTGCATTATTGGCTCATTTATTGCATTTAATTTTCATTGTGTGTATGTATGTATGTGTATGTATATATATATATATATATATATATATATATATATATATATATATATATATATATATATATATATATATATATATATATTTATTTATTTATTTAGTCCTCCGTTCACTTTGTCATTGGTCTACTCTTTGGTTTGGCTTTCTTATAGTTTGCTTTGTGGTATGAACCGAGTGCTGTTGTTTTGTTATGCTTTTATCGTCATGCATTCAAGTTGAATCATCGGGGTCAACAATATTTTGTGTAAGCTCTTCACTGCTGATAAGGAAGCTTGTGATTGGTTATTTTGCACATATGGTGCAGTTTGATCAACATAATCTGAACTTTGCAAATTCAACAACACAGAGAATTTTTCTTTTAAGTGCAAGTTGAATGTGTGAAAAGCATTGTTGACTGACTTTTCATCGCTGTCTCCATTTAAATGGTGTAATTGATGACATGGTGGAAATCTGTGTGTAGATGCTGGCTCAGAAATTGCTTTTTTAGTTGGCTCAAACCTA
The DNA here is from genome assembly GCF_038048845.1 of Mixophyes fleayi. Taxonomy (NCBI): domain Eukaryota; kingdom Metazoa; phylum Chordata; class Amphibia; order Anura; family Limnodynastidae; genus Mixophyes; species Mixophyes fleayi. The sequence goes on from NC_134406.1 coordinate 179,502,778, forward strand.
AATGTCCAGTCAAAAGCTAATATTCATTCCTTGCCTGAAGTCTGTCTGGGGACCCCTAGCTGCTCGGGAATAGTGCCATGCGTGCGCCTTCATAGCCTTTGCCAAAGCTAATAGGGGGTTAAGATTGTAGAGAGGTGGAATATGCTGAAGATTCATTCTGGAAATAAAATGAGCTTCTTTTATTATGGTATTGGGTATCGACTGAGCGTCTAAATTATGTAGCAGCAGTGTGTGAATGTAAAGAGAATTCTCAGTGCCTGATGTACTGTAGTACATCAAGCAGCATCTCTACAAAGTGTGGAATGGGGATAAAAGGCCAGCCCTAATTTTTATATGTAATGTAAACAACATAAATGATTAAAACATGCAACCCAGTAGCTAATGACATTTGTTATAGACTCAATCTCCCCTAACCTGCCATCCACCAGCAATCATATCTTCACTGCCTGTTCTTAGATGTTTCTAGAGCATTTCAACACGGAAAAAGTTTCTCTTGTTATCAGCCATTTTCAGCTAAAAGAGGCCTCCTGAAGTGTCCCATCAGTGGGATAACTGACAGGAACTTTGCAGCTGAATGGAGGTAACCATTTTGCCAGCTGAACCAATTCAGTTGGACCTAGTTACATCACTGAGATGTGGTACACTTGCTGAATTTTTTTGTGCATTTCTCCAGCACACAGTTGCCACTGCTGTAACTTGCCAAAAAACTGTTATTAAAATGTCCTCAGTTGAATGGTAAATAGTAAATAAATGATCACATTAATGCATACTTCCCAACTTTTCCTCGTCGGCTTCAGGGAGATCCCGGGGAAGGTGGGCGTGTGGGGGCAGGGCTTGAAGAATCACATTTTTTGGCCCTGCCCCTAAACAATTGTCACACTTTTGGCCAATTACATCAGGGGGTGGGGCAAAGATGACATGTCATTTGCATACATATATATGTAATACTAATATATATGTATAATACTTAGTTCTCTCTGATAATTGCCAACTACTTTTTCATGGGATACTTATCTGCAAGTATGATCAAGATAAAAAGGAAGCGCCACACATAGCATAATTCTTCTTAAAACAAATAGGAAAGTTAGAAGTGCCAAATGATTTAATATAAAGATGGAAAACGGATAGGAGGAATAATATGCCCGTACATTAGATATAAAAACAAAGGCTTATTTTTCCTCCTTATGTGTGTGCAGTCACAGCCAAATATAGTTAAATCGCAACAATCTCCAATGCAGGTTCCAGCATTTATCAGATAAGCTGCCCAATGATTATTTTTTGGTACGGGTCCTAATTGGCACTTCTCACTTTCCTATTTGTTTTAAGAAGAATTATGCAATGTGTGGCGTTTCTCCTTCTTTTTGTTATATTATATTTTCTTTTTGTTATATTTTGTTGTTGTTGTTAATAATAATATTATTATTATTATTATTTTTTTTATTATTATTATTATTATTATATGAGCACATGTGCTGTTTCACTTGTTTCTCTTACTGATGCTCTATGTTCTTGTTGGACCAGGTGCCCAGAAAGTGAGGTCTGTTTCTTGTACACTTCAAGCAGTATAAATGTGTTGTCATTATGAAACACTGAGGGCCTGTTCAATGTTAAGTCACAACTGCTGAAGTCAAAAGCTCTTGCTTGGCAATCTCTGTCAGTATCTAAAAATTCTTGAAAGCCTCTAGGTTTCAGCCAGTAGAAAGTGCATTGATGAGTGCACTCCAAATATTGTTTTAAAGCAACAGCTTCGCCTGCAAATAGAAAAAAATCTTGTTTTATTTAAAGCTTTATTTCCATTTTCAAAATACAAGACAAAACATGTACTGATATATGATGTAAATACTGTATACAATAGCCAAAGAATAAAGGGGTTCCGGTGTGTCGGAGTTTCACAATATTGTGTATTGGAATAAGAGATAGGTATGTGAAACATAGATGTGAATTATAAAAATGTGCCTTGTGTATATTCATTAATGGATAGAGCTGATGTAATAATAGAACATGCCTTGTGGAATCCAGGAATCCCACATTGGTGGCAGCAAGGTGTCTGGTGTCATTGTTAGTCTTTCCATGGTAGCAATGCGATAAACCTCTACCGCTGAAAATGTGGGAGAGTCTCCATTTCATCTCCTAGCTATACCGCATTTCATGGCAAGCTATGGATATTAATCAGTGGGATTCTTTAGGCATATCAAGGAAAAGGGGTGGGAGACTAAGGAAGGTACAGTGACATTATATCTAATGGACATCTTTCAGTAGAGGCCTGAGATGGGGCCAATTCCACCAAATATGTAGATATGTTCCCTCTCTGCCACATTTCTGATAACAAAAGGGAGAGCATTGATATGTTTGAAGTGGGTGTTAGTAAGGTAAGTCACATTGCTACATTATTCTTTTTATGGTAATAAACAGGGATGTTTTGCTGATTGATAGTTGTCTATTGATTAGCTTCTGATTTGAGTTCTGGTTAATAATGGAATTGGCATGGTAATTGCAGTACATATAGAACCTGATTCATTACGGAGAGTAAAACAAAAAAAATTTGTAACTTTGAACCTTGGCAAAACCATGTTGCAATGCAAGGATGCAAATGAGTTTATTATGTTGCACATAAGGAAAATGCTAGTTGTTTTTTCATGTAGTACACAAATACTTTATAGCTTTATTTGTACACTGACATTTAAAGTTGATCTAGGACATGCCCTACTCCAACTATAAATCTGACATCATATTTTACATTTACCTCCCCTCCAATGCAACCTGGTTTTGCCAAGGTTCAAAGTTACTCCTTTTTTTTTCCTTTCCTTTCCTTAATGAATCAGGCCCATAGTGTGCAAAGTTGCTCAAGTATAATCAAAAAGCAATATTATGTAATGCAAGGATAAGTGCATGCATTTGATGCTTGGAAAAATGTTCATGCTGGCTCATCTAGTAGGTGGAATCCATATCATTGGAGCCAATTAAATGGTATTTCTTTGGTAAAGCCTTATGCTATCTACCATTAAGTACTTTGCCTCAACAGACCAGGTGGGAAGGAAGGGTGTAGATCAGTTGTGTTATGGTTGAGCGGTCTTGAGTGAGATGGAGTTTGGTTTTGATTTCCAAAAGTGTAATAAAATGCATGTCCATGAATGCATGACATGCATTTTGTTAGGGCTCTGGGGAGAATTGCAAGCAATGGAAGACATAGGACATGGTCATAACAACTAAAGCAATAACTGTCTGTTCTGTGCAAACCCACCTTGGTTGATTTGTCTGTCAATGCTACTGTGTTAGCAGAGATAGTTGTGATACTATGTATGATGTCACATTGGGTACAGGTAAGCCAAAATTAGTTTGTGTAGAAATAAGAACTTTCTAGATAACAACTGGATGTCTGGTTTTGATATAAATGTACTGATAGCTGATTATCGGTACATTTCTCTGCTCGTAGGATTGATCAGAAGCTTCTTTAATCGGTAGACAACTTTTGGGAGCACTGTCATTTTAATAGATTGAATGTCTTCCAACTATGAGGTTTTTTTTCCAGTTTAAAAACTCTTGTCATAACAATTTTAAGGGGATCTAAACTATTTCCAAGTATGTTTGCATACAGTTTTATGTCTAAATAGATTAGAGATTGGTTGATTGTTACTACAGCTGATGGAGTCTTCCCTTCTTTATATATACTAGATATTCAGGCATGTAACACATGTGCTGTAGGCATCACTCCATTGATTGGTAATTTAAACATTTTAATAAGGGGACTACAAGAAGGTGCTCTATTTTTTTTTAAAAGAGATTAAAATAAATTTTTCTGGAGTGATTCAGGTTTATTGGCTCTTTGGAAAAACATTTTGTTGTGTCCACAGCATGGATTTCTGGGCATCCTGCACTAGAAGAAAAAAAAATTCCCTTTGTCACTTATGATTTTGTAGTATATTTCTCATGATTGGCACTCTTTGTTGAGGATCAAAAGTTTTTGCTGTTAGCCTAGTTTGTATTTACTAAACATTGCTACGTTTATATTTTTTTGGGTGGTTAGGCCAATATGTTGTCCCTTGAAAACTATTTTTTTCTGTGCAGCCAAAAGGTTGATTGCGATATCTTAGAGGAGGTGTTGGTTTCAAAGTAATCTCTAATCGACTTCTGTATTTAATGTCTGGACAGTTAAGTTTATCCTTTCGTCACCATGTGGGTGGAAATCTGTGGAGCAACATGTCAGAAAGTGTCATATGTAAGCTGAGTTTGGGTATAGTATTTTGAATTCTAAGAATACAACCAGTCCAGGAGTAAGTAATATGTGGATGAGAATAACGTATGTAATCATGTTTTCTGGGGTATAGTGTCTGCCAAGTGTCAATGACAGTCTGATTGTGAGAAGTGTTCAAATGCTTTTTCATTAGGATGTAGAGCACCCAAGTTAATTGGTATCAATTTAACAGTCTAGTATCACATTAAAATCACCCCCAATTATGGTAATTTGCCATTGATCAAGGATTTCTGAAATATATTTGTATGTAGAGGAAATACAGTATAACAGTGGAATATCTAGGAATCTCTCATACGGGCTATTGGCTCTTTGGTACTGCCTTGTTGGTGGGTGGACCTTTGGGTTCCTGAGGCTAAAAGGATATGATGGGAAAGTGTTGGAAAGTAAAGTAGGGGTAAAGAGCACATTTGAAAGGGGATAGATGAAAGACTAACTGAAAAGAAACAAAAACAAACAAAATAAACCCAAGTAAATCAACTTGGAGAAAGGGAAGAATGGTTCTTTTTAACCTCAGCTGAACACAGAAGAAGGAGGAGGGGGATGTAGAGCCAGTTGGCTACCAAATTCCCCTCTCCAGCTATATACTGTCAACATACAAAACAGTACCATAGTGACTTTAAATATTTAGTTCCCCTTCTACCTCATCTGTTTTATTAACTGTAAGGGGGAAATTCAATTGGCCACTTTACCTTTAAAAAGTAACGCGGCCTGTGCACTATTACTGATATTACGGCAATAGTGCACATAATTACCGTTCATACGGTAATTTCAACAACTGATTTTTACTCGCTGCTCAGGGAGCAGGGTTGAAATTACCGTGTGAACAGTAATAGACTTAGCGACGCTTTGTTTTGGGGGGGAATTGAATTACCCCTAGGAGTCTGTTCAGAATGAACATCTACATAAACTGTAGTAGTAGATTTGGACCCTGGACATTTTTAATTGTAACTTCTTTCTCAAATTATTCTTAATCAGTAAACACAGCCTTAAATTGCTTTCATAACAGGTCAACACATATATCTGGTCTAACTATCCACGTTTATTATATACTGTTATGTATCTGTACAGTAGTTAACCAGGTGGGCGGGGGTAAAGCCCGCCATGTACATGAGGGTCCTGAAGAAACTAACAGAAGTCTTTATGTGCAGATGAGTGAGGGTTTGGTAGAGTAATAAAGTACTTGTGTGACCAACGAGCTTTTAGTGGAGGCGAATCTGGTAACCATATGTGTTCTGTGGTCCATTCTGTGATGCTTTGATGTTTTTGAAGAACAAAGTGTCTGAAGCTTGAAGAATTTGCCTCAGTTTGAAATATTTGTAGATCTGGATGTTGCCAATCTCTGTAGTAGTTGTGTCCATTTCCATCCTAGTGGGGGTGAGGTCTTTTTCAATTGTGTCTTTGATAGAATATTGCTCTTATTGTTTGGCACTACAAATCTGAATGGGTATGATTAATTAATGTGGTGTTGCTGAGGATGTAAGCCATGACTGGCTTACTTGCTTATGAGTGCCTGGGCTCTATTTCCAATGTCTTCATGAGTCTCAGCTAGTTGGCTATGAATCACTTTTAAGTTGTGTCCTTCTTTGTCTAGAGTGTTATAAAAGTCTGCAAGGTTATCTGTCTTGAATTCAAAGGCCTCTACTAGAGTTTCCAAACTCAAAAGATTTTTGGAAAATTTATTTAATCTCAGACTTCATCCCGATCAGGTGAAATAATAAATCAAACAGGTCTTTTTTTGTGCGGGGCAAATATTTTTCAACTGTTCCTGAGATTTGAGAGCAAGCACTAGACCCTTTTGTCTCATGGGCCATGTCCTGCACCAGAGACTCTCTGCTGGAATAATAATATCACACATTAATACTCATTCAATATTCATAGTTGCCCAGAAGATGGCTAACTGCATGTTGATATGTAAAAAGGTTACACTATGTAGCTTTAGTGTAATATAACTGTAAGTTGTATGTTAAACTTTCTGGTTAATGTGCAGTTGTGTGTAGATGACAAGTCTGCTTAAAGGATGGAAAATGTATTTTCTGTTGTGTGTCTACTTTTGTTATTATTGGGTGATAGATGTAAAGATGATGATCAAATCGCATTACAAGTCACAGTAATGCAGTGATTCATGCAATATTTTTCTTCACATTGTATATTGGCTATATGGCAATTTATAACAGCATTCCTCCCATCCGTTTCAAAGATAAGAGGAAAAGGGTCACAGCCTTTCAGAAAAGCATTGTGATAAGGGCTGATAGGGTTTTGACCTAATTTTCCAGAGAGCAATTTGTGAGATATGTTTAACCGATTGCTTTAATCTTCTGAAATAGATGATAAATATACTCTTACTATTGATGATATGACTTTTATGTTTCTTTTTTTCTACAGGCCAAGGCTGCAAGCACAAAGAAAATTTGCCCAATCCCAGCCAAACAGTCCGAGCACAACCCCCATTAAAATTGTGGAGCCATTGCTACCCCCTCCGGTTACTCAGATATCTGACCTCTCCAAACGCAAGCCCAAGACTGAGGATTTTCTCACATTTCTGTGTCTTCGTGGTAAGTTGTTTTTAAAAGTGACAGGGAGGAAATGCACTTACCATATCAATGGAAAATATTTTGTAATATTTAGTGAAGGGCGACTTATTTGATAGCAGACATCTGACAGCTATTTTCCTTATATTTACTCTCCTAGCTTGGCATGGAATGTCATAACACCATTGTTCAGTATGTGCTTCAATTTAAATGAATTCAATTGCCCAGATAAGGAAGTCAAGAAAAATGTCTACCTCTTGACCTGTCCTTGCCTGAATATCTGAATATGCTTAAGCTAGTGGTTTAAGCAAAGTTCTCTCATAACAGTCCATCAACAAAGCATTTTGTTTTCCGTTGATTGTGGAACACGTCATATAATCAACGTATCTGTGGTTATACGGCTATTAAACAGGGTCCCATTACATGTATGATCGTATATATAATTTCTGACTTTTGTATTACCTGAATGGTTAATTATGCAACTATGTGCAATTATTTATTCCCCCACTGACATAATTACTCTGGTGATAGATGCAAAGAAGGTATTGTTGTGTTTATGCCTACACTCAGTCTACTAACATTACAAATAGACATTATGGGGTATATTCAATTGTCCGGAAGTCCCGCTGCGTAAAAAACTACTACCGTTATTACGGTAGTAGTTAGCTGGATTTCAGCTCGCGGCTCAGGGAGCGGCGAGCTGAAATCCAGTGAGAAAATTACCGTAGTAACGTTTTTTCCCGCGCACTATTACCGTAATAAAGGTAATAGTGTGCGGACCGCGGGATTTCCGTCGTTTCCGCCGCCAATTGAATACGCCCCTATGGGGCATATTCAAATGTTTTGAATCCCAGCGGCGTTAAAACTATTACCGGTATTACGGTAATAGTCAGCTGGACTTTAGCTCGCAGCTCCCTGAGCTGCGAGCTGAAATCTAGCGAGAAAACTACCGTAATAACGGTATTTACGCACACAATTACCGTAATGACGGTAATAGTGCGCGCACCGCGAGATTTTTGGCGTTTTCGCCAACAATTGAATATGCCCCATGTATGTTTTCGGTGCTAAGCTTTATATACTTTACTGTAGCGTATCTAGCTAAATATTGCAGCGAGGCAGCGGTTATCACTGACAAAAAGTGGGTGTAGTGAAGTACAAACTCCAGAAAAGAGGACACTTGACTGATAAGCCATTTCATTTTTCTGTACTTACTACAATGCACATTTAATTGTGGAATAAAAGTATTGTGTGTTGATATTCTGCTAAGCTCTGTCTACAATTTAGCACAGCACATGTTCTGTTCTGCACACTCTGGTATAAGTGTCCCATAAGTTACAATAAGGTGATTTATTGCCTCTCTGAAGTTAAAAATTCCTGTGATATTCAAAATGTGACAGAAAATTTTATATATAGATGTCTGTGTCAGATGCTGCTATAAAGAATAAGGGGTAAATTTATCAAACTGCCGTTGAAAAAGTGAAGATGTTGCCTATAGCAACCAATCAGATTCTAGCTGCCATTTTGTAGAGTGTGCTAAATAAATTATAACTAGAATCTGATTGGTCGCTATAGGCAACATCTCCACTTTTTCAATCCGCAGCTTGATAAATTTACCCCCGAGTCTGTATATGCTCTAACCTGTGTACACAAATATTTTCAGATTGCCACAAATTCAGGGCAAAATTATGTTGAAAAAATGTACACAGTTATAATTATGCCTCGTTTTATTTAAATATTCAGCAACATGTTTCTGTAATGAATTTTACACAAAGAACGTTAGCTATGTATATTTAATGTTGTCACGATGAGGGGACGTATTACAAAATGAATTTACATAATGGCCAAGTGCTGGACAAATTGTCACAGGAAATTATGGAATATTGTTCTATCTCCAATGAACTACAAAAGTCATCATATTTTTATATTGTATTTATCAGCATAATATCCCTTAAAAAAGTAGTGTGTTTCAATACCTTAAAAAGATGCTGAAGATTGCCTGCCAGTCTTTGTAGTAGTTAGAATACACTCAGCCTGGCATGTTTTTCTGATTTTCCTGTCTGGTCACATGTAGGAGAATTATTGGCTTAGTAGATAACTATAGAGGAACTGTCTAGATGGCAGTCATCAGGACCTCACGTGATAGTTGTTTTGCTTGCCAGGTGTATGACATGATCTGCCTGTAGTTTGGTCGTTCAGCACTGAGATAGAACTATCACTAAACGTGCCTGCATACACCGGCAACCATGCCAGATATTCTGGCCTTTTTACCTTTTCCTGATTAAAGTATAAACACCATTTGAGCGCACCAGAAAACGTTTTGCATGAGCATATTGTCCAGTAAAAGAGATTATGATTTCCAGCTGTTGTGCAGTTGTTAAGTCAATGCAACTTGAATAATATGTCAAATGTTTGTTGAGGTATCTGAGCTCACAAGCCACTTTGTGCCATGCTTGTAGTTTGCTGCAGTTTAAATTATATCCATATAAAACTTATGGTTTCTACTAATGTAAACATTTCTCGCATACTTTCAGTTTACACAGGAACTAAATAAAATAAAATAAAATAAAATAAAATGCTCTTTTTGGCAATAGCGAGGGATTTTCAGTGCTAGCATTTAATCTTGCATCCCACTCCAGGACTTGGATTATTTCATCAAGTATCTAAGTTTCCTGAAATTAGTCTGGAACGGGGAGTTCTTGTAGCTGTGATGGAGCAAAAACAGTTTTTTATCAACATCCACAGCAGCTCCCAACACAAGCTGTAACATGGACTGTTTGGCTGTATGTCATGGGAGGTGTAGTACAGAGACTTCAGTATGAACAGAAACCACCCAGAATGGTGTCTTTTTCCATTTTTTTTACAAAAATCTATTTATTTTTTTTATTTTTTTTTATTTTATCACGTGAATAGTTTAAGTGCTTGGCTATGAATAGGACTAGTGGTAGTACCCCTCAAAGTGGTTGAACACTTACTTAATAAATCTTAGATTAGAGTTTTACTTTCCTTTCTTGAATGCCACCGATGGATTGAGTCCTCCTATGCTGATAGATACAATGGCTACTTTCACCTATGTAGCTTGGTCTGACGGAATTAAATTTATTTCTTAGAGGAGGCTTGTAAAGCATAGCACGGTCCAAAGGTGAAAAAGGGTCAGTTATTTTACTTGGCTACAGTGGTCAGTACATAACACAAAAGTTCTCAGTATTTGAACAACAAGAAAATAATGTCCAAAGGGCAATTATATTGATGAAGGCCAATTATATAATAATATTATGTTTACAATCCCAGGGACTGCCATTTTTTTTTCCTGACATTTATGTTAGGCCTACTACAAAAGTGTGATGACTTTAAACTAGACATGTTTCTTGTTCAGACATCGGTTAGTTTAAGAGCCAGATTATCTCTGCATTAGCCAACCTAGGATTCCATTTAGGGCCCAGTGGTCGCAGAGGGACCTGGATTAGTTTTACTTATTTTATTTAATTTGTCCTTTTTTGACAAACAAAGGAGGGGGGGGGGCTGAACCTGTATCTTGCTTAGGGCCTCTTACTGTCTTACTCAGACACTAGTTAGTGCATCTTACAAATGTGCAGTGTCCATTTAAGCCATTGACTGTTTAAACAATATAATGTGCTACTCATGTTCTATCTTTTGCTGTATATCTCAATTATGGAATTCAAGTCAATGATTTCAGAGGAGAACAGACGATAACAATAATTATGTTATTGTGGCTGTTTGAGCTTAGTTTGCCGCAGTTACATTATATAGGCACACTGATGTGAAATATAAGCTATACTTAGTAACTCACACTGATGTGGTAGTTTTTCTGCATCTGCTTTCAGCAAGATAAGACCATTAAATCCAATTGATTAGCTTTACCTAATTTTGTTACATATTCTGTATGTTGAGTCTTGTAATCTCTTTGTGACAGCCAAATAACGCATTACACAAGAGTGTACGTTACTTCATATTCACAGTTTGGCACGTTGAAAGCAGGAAAAAGGATCCCTGCTTCACATGAATGAAATATTGATTGAGTACAAAAAGCCATTCACAAGCAGCCCTGCATTTGTCTTGGGCATTCTTGGTGCCCGTGTGAGCGATTCCTGGCACCAAATAGGATAGCAAAGGGGTCACCAGGGATATGAATTGCATTTGTCCTCCTTATTAACGTGCTTACAGTATGTGTCCTCATTGTTCAGAGGCTATTACAGTTCTGTTGTCTTACTTGCAAGTTATCCATGAAGAGAGCGGTTCTAATCCTTTTGTGTAGCTGCAACATGGATTCCTTCATTTTATATATAACCGGTTACATGTCATAAGCAGTTCTATTGTGAATTACATTGTCTTTGTGCAGGTGTAGAGTACTTTAGCCCTCAGAGGAAATGTTGTTATTTTTTTTTGTTTTTGTTTATTTATTCCACAAAGTACAAATGTAACTGGTGCAACATTGTGTGTGTACAACTCTATATTCATCTGGCCCCAGCATATGTTCTGTTGTTTTCCCTGCTGCTGTTACTAGCAGTTAGGAACTAGTACTGAGACTCTTGTTCCCCATATAGGTTCTCCTGCATTGCCAAGCAGCATGGTTTGCTTCGGAAGCTCTCAAGATGAAGACGATGTGGAAGATGATGATATAGAGCTTGATGACATGAAAATGATCACCACTAACACTTCATCCTCATGCCACTCAACACCTCGGAAAGGAAAAACGCAAAAGCATGTTACCAATGGACATGGTGAGTGTCCTTTCATCTAAACGTTGCTGTGACTGCTTTTTATGCTACATCATTTATTGTATAATAGCATCAAACAGGCAGCACCATTCAAAACCATATACTGATCTGAGCAGTGGGGTATATTGATGGCCAACGGCCGGTTTGGTGCCCTCTGAGCACCTTTATCAAGGGCTGCCAGATGATCATTTTCATGTATATGTGACATATAAGGCTGATCTGGTGGAGCTCCAGGGCATGTACATGTATCACAGATAGTACGTGCTTTAATACAACCTCTGATGTCTTACATTTATCTACATTAGATTTGCAAAATGACTTGTACAAATTGATGTCTGTGGTACCTACTGTAACCCAGTCTGAATATGTTCCCTTTGTAACAAGCCTCTTTTTTCCTATCCCTCAGCGATCTACCCACGTACCTATATACTTTCTCCCCCTAACCCTAGTATTCTCATGCTTTATGTACCAGACTGTTATGTGGAACAGCGTCAAAAGTTTGGGCTGGCTGCTTAGGAAGAGCAGGATGTGCGCATCAGGGACACTGGTTAGACCAGTGTGTGGAGCCGGGGCACAGTCTAGGGCAAGTGAGGGATTAGCCACATGGTGCAATGAGACTTAATGAATAGCGGAGTATATCTGTGTTTAGAAATGGGGTTGTATGAATAACAACGTACTGTTATTTGGTGTAGGTGGTCATAGATAAGTCTTGTAGACCTTCCCAGCAGTTTTCGATGAGTGCTAGGGAAGTAGTTCTGATTCAGGCTCTGACACACACATAGTGGGCTTGTCTGATTACTCAGATGCAATTATAATGTGTCAGGCCACTGGACTCGGATTGCTTAATGTTATGGCTGACCAGACTTACTATACTTTTTAGCAGCACGATGACTAAGTGGTTAGCACTTCTGCCTCACAGCACTGGGGTCATGAGTTCAATTCCCGACATGGCCTTATCTTTGTGGAGTTTGTATGTTCTCTCCGTGTTTGCATGGGTTTCCTCCGGGTGCTCCAGTTTCCTCCCACACTCCAAAAACATACTGCTAGGTTAATTGGTTGCTATCAAATTGACCATAGTCTGTGTGTATTAGGAAATTTTATATTGTAAGCTCCAATGGGGCAGGGACTGATGTGAGTGAGTTCTCTGTACAGCACTGCGGGATTAGTGGCGCTATATAAATAAGTGGTGATGGTGATGATTAAAACAGTGATCTGGCTCATACAAGAAGTATCAACTTCTAGTTGATAGTGCTCTGTGGTCTAGCAGTCAAGTGTTTTCTGGTACTGCTGCGAGTGAAAAAAAAGACCAGCTAAATTATTGCTGATAATTATAGGATATACATATTGCTATATGTGTTGGGCTAGCCAACTTAACTAACCCCTACACTAGTCAGAATTAATATAATCAGACTTTTAATATAATTCATATTTTTTATTTATTTTTTTAATGTATGGAAACCAAGCAGACTTAAGTTTCTGCAATTGTCCATTTCCATGCTAATGACACTTATCTCCTTCAGTGACACATTTATGTAAATCCTACATCACATGGCAGTGACTCCCCTAGAATGAAGAATTAACAAATTTATTGTTAACATTTTAGACAATTTAGAGATACACCACAAATATACATGTTACAAATGGGCGACACTAGGTTTGTTATGTTAAACAAATGTGTTTGTGAATAGGATGATAAAATACTGTTTCTTAACATCTTAAATAAACTTTCTTTTTTTTATTTTGTTAAATTTCAACATAATGTTTGTGATGTGTGCCACTCTTAATAAAATTCACAAGGCTTTAACAAGCTGTTTATTTTTAACTCATTAATTCTCTAAAACTATTTGTTGATCATGATAGAATATCTCCATCTTTATTAGCATTTCAGCTGTAATAACATTTAATTTGCAAAACTATATAAATAACTTTTTTTTTAATTTTTAGGAAGTTGCGATGCCACTGCTTGTATTATGAGCGATCTTGAATTTCTCATCCAGTTTTAATGTTATATGTATTAAGCATGGTTAATGGTTTATGCCCAGAGACCCTGCACTTCCTAGTTTTTTCCCATTGGAATATTTAAGCACCACATATTTTACTTTCGGGAATTCTGGAAGCAGTCTGTAGCCGTTAGACTGAGAAAACTTAATGACACCACACTGTGTGTACGGCCCATGTCTATGTATCACATTATGTGGGAGACACATGGAGATTACTCGCTGTCCGTTATGCTAAGGAGTTGGGCAATTTCTTTGTGGGAATCATTGCAGAAAACGGTTTAATCATTTTGTGGTTCACTGCAAACTTGTGTGTGTGTGTGAAACAAATGTTGGCCTTGTCTAGAACTCCTTCCTGTTTGCTTTATGTCAATGACACAGATACAGAATCTTCATGTGCCCCAAATCCAGCACTTTTTTATTTTTTTTTATTTTTGTAAATATGTACATAATGGTTAAGACTTGTCACAATTAGTCATACTAGTTTATATTGTCTCCTGCAAACATGCCAGTCAGCAGCTTTATGCATTTGTCCTTTTGTTTATTTGTTTTAAATGTCTGTAGGACCAGTTAAACTTAGACTCTATATCCTTGTTTTCCTTTATTCAAGAATCTAACTGGTGGGTTTGCATAATTTTGATTACAGTGTTTAATTATTTCCATTTCTAATAAATAAATTTCTAATAAATATTTCTTCCAAATACCATTCAGCAATACATATGTATGTGCCAAAACTGTTAAACATAGGGGCATATTCAATTGGCCGCATTACTGTCAAAACTAACGTGGCTTATTATTACGGTAATAGTGCACGTAATTACCATTATTACAGTACCTTTAACGCCGGCTTCCTGCTCGCAGCTCGGGGAGCTGTGCGCTGAAATCCAGGTTAGAATTACCGTAATACCGGTAATACTTTTAACGCCGCTTTACTTTTGTGAGTAACGTGGCTAATTGAATATGCCCCATAGTATACTCCTAAGAACTGCACACTAACTTTAATTACCTCCAACTCTCAAAATTGTGTAAAGTAGTGGCCTCTAGCATGAGTGTTTAAATCATTAGTAGTAGTATATGTGTATAGGCAGCTTAGCTCTAGTTTCTATTATCATTGGTTGGTGTTGATCATGGTGTTTGATCACTGTTCATGGCACTTGCATTGTTGTCATCTCCGCAGAATACCTAGATGCTCACCATACCTCTCCTATTATCGGCAAGTACAGTATGGGAAGGCGAATGCTGTAGGATTGAAGATTAGTATATGTAATTGTGTGTACACATGCTATTGATTTTGGTGCACCTTATAGTTTAAAATGATGATTTGTCAGTTTAAAAGGATATTTTCCTACTCCGTTTTGAATTAGCTTTCCTGAAGTGTTATTACACAAAATATTATTACATCAGCATACATCCAATCTGTCCCTCTTGTGGACTCTAATTATCTGGATCTGGCTTTGGTGTCTAATGTGTAGATTTTTATGGATACATTCTTCAATTGGCTCCAAAATTGTTTATTTGACTTCTACGTTTGGCATCAAATTTGTATACAACTCTGTGTCTCTTTGTGATACTTGAAGATGTATTTAGTAACCTATGAGTTGTGATCATTTAATTCTGAAAATCTGCCCATGTGCTATTTATTTTTCGTGCATATTTAAGTATACATAAATCTAAAGATCACATCTAATCTTTGTCAAAGTACTATTAACAGAGTTGTCAGTCTTAAGAGGACTAATAGTTTTGGCTTACATGTATGCTCTCCTGCCCCTTTAATTAAATATAGTGCTTTATTTCTGTGACTTATTACTGTGGGTTTTGCACTTGTGCATGTACAAAACACTGAAAGAAAGCCCACTGGAGGAGGAAAGCCTCTTTAAAATCCCCAAAGGTCCCCAATACTTTACATTTTTACACAAGGTTCTTTGAAAAGAGACACGCATACTGTTTGAGGCACCGTGCTACAAAATGGTAGCAGACGAGCATTTATTTTGTGTCTGGTCTTTGTGTTATACTGCCAGCTGGGTTGCATTTTGAGCAGCGGTGTCAGGGGTTGTTACATGTTTGGCCTCATTTTGATTTTTTTTTGTTTTTATTGCAGTTCCAGAAATAATGATATAAACGCATGATGTTTTTATGGCATTGATTGAGATGTATTTGCACAGCTGTATGTACATCATTTGCTATCTTCTTATCCGTGATTTCTTCTGTCCTGATCTACTCTGGCACAGCCTGTATGTCTTAACTCTCATTAGAGTCTTGAAATGATTTTACTCTTTGGCTTCATGCTGTTCAGCTGATCTCCAGTCTGTCTAAACTGTGATGAAGGCTTAATTTTTTGTTTTCTTATTACCTAAATTGAGTTCTCTTCATGTCATTTGCCCAGCTTGTGTGGGAATATAGTTACACCATGTATACACTATAGATTTTCGATAGTATCACATTGGAACTTTGTTCCCCCTTGTTTTTAAGCGATTAATATACTATTTAAAGGGTCACTGAACCCTAAAAATGAAATGTTCTGATAGGAAGCATTATCCAATGGTAAGTCAAGTTAAACATTCCATCCCCACTCTACTATAGACAGACAAAGCCTCTCTCCTATCTTTAGGGCAGTATCCTAATCGGATACAATGTCAGAAAGCAGAGACTGTGGTAATTTGAGCTGCTGTGACATCACCAATCCTGTTTGTGCATGAATAAACCAATTCTCATTGTGTATTTCTGCAAAGCAAAACAGCCAGTCACTCTGTGTCTACTCTGAAACATGTCCTTCCTAACATGAAAACGAGAAGTAAGAGAGAATGATGAACCTCGTTAGTTAGTTAATTAATAACTCTCCTATTATTTTCCTATTTTCATTCAGTATTTAATTCAGGCCATGTATTAATGCAATATCTCTACTTCTGATAAAAATTCTGAAGGAAGCATACCCAAGAGCTGCATCAACATTTTAGATACATTTAGTACTGTCTTGATTTTCACAAAGGTCTTCAGTAGTCCGGATATTATCAAGTTTTGCCAAGGTTTACACCCTATTGTACACAGCTTCTCTAGAACGGCTAATTGTGTACCAAATAGTTGATGTGAACAGATTTAGTATTTTGAGTCCGTTTTAGAAATAGGATATGTATCCACATTTATCTTCCCAGAAAATTTTGCCAGCCAGGTGGCATTAGGAAGTAACCGGATGGGGAAAGTTGTAATACTTTGCAATGATATTGAACATTTTTGGTGGTTAATGCCCACACCTGCCAGGACTGGTCAGACTGGTGGCCAGTGGTCTAACACACACTACTGGCTGTAGTGGTCACATAGTGCCTGTTGTAACAGGAGAAACAATAGCTTATTCTATTATAATAAGATAATGTTGGGCTCCAAGTGCCAGGTGGCAAGTAAAAACAGCTGGGGGGAGGACCCGGGAAATAGGTGCTGAGGAGAACACTGTATGCATATAAAATAAAGCAAATAAAAATAACATTGTTATATATACAGTAGTAGTAGTACATTTGACCCCAAAATAGCCCTGTTTCATTGTCACAAATCTCTCATCACAAATTTGTGCTGGTGAGGGAATCCTGCTCCTTCCACTGTTTAACTTAGTCTATGACTTACCGCTTGCATTCCCAACCTCACTTTATGACAGTTGCCCCAGTTGGATGCAGCCCTGTCCTCACTAATATAGTCACACAAGTGAACAGATTACTACCTTCCACAAGGTCAGCTTACTCATCTGCTGCTGTGAGCCAACCATTTCCCATTTCTATCGCCGCCAACTTTAAACTGGGAACATAACATGCTCTGCCCCTGTGGAACAAAATTGACACACGTCTGTGTGGTTTTTTTTTAATAGGTTTGTATTAGCATGTAAGTGTATATGTATATCTGGGCTTCGGTAGGATGGTTTTGTGTTTGGAGCAATGTCTATGTGTAACGCTCGTTAAAAACTGTATGGTGGGAGCTCACTGCTTCCCCTTCCTCTGCACTGGGCCAACTTTCAAACTGATGGTCCTTCTTCCCTGCCCAATCTGTCATGTGATAATGCAATTTAAATCGGTTGACGCAGTGATGTTAAAGTCCTAGTGCATTCACTGTTGGCACTCAGACTTTCACACCTCAATACGTCAGTCATCTTAAGCATTGCATTAAAACGCTCTGGTCTGCTCTACACATATCATTTAATCAGCTGTCCCATAGTGAAGGGGAGGAATCACTGCAGGCAGCTACTAAAGTGCTGTGAGTATAGTTATAAATGTATTAAAGTTGAGTTGTTCTTTAAATTAGGCAGTTCATTCGTCGTCTGTTGATCTTCTGCCAAATTTGATTTGTAACCAAATATTTCACCGAGACGTTTTTCCACATCAAAGAGAACGATGATCTTTTGTAATTACATCATTTAAGTAATGCTTTCTTGTTCTGTGAGAAAATGAGCTGAATTATAAACTGTGATGGTTTATAGAAGAACATATAATTCTCATAACTGCAGATAACTTTTTTTTTTTTTCATGGAACATCAGACAACACCTTTGTTGTTTTAAATGTTAAACCTAAATGTTTTCTGTTACTTCACAGTCTTTAATGGGTCTTGCAAATCATCGAAGGACAAAGAAACCTCCCACAAACACAGAAGCAAAGAGGCCACACCGGGAAAAGAGAGGCATGGTGATCACAAAGCCGAGAGCCGGAGAGAGTCTGCCGCTGCTAACCACCAACCTGCTTCTAACACGGGCTCATATGCCAAAAGGCTCGCTGCTAACAACCACCACAGTCATCTTAGATCGGCTCAGGACTTAAGGAAACAGGTGAGAAAAAGAAATCAACATTTTTCTGTCCATTTATCCAAAGGGCAACTCGAACCAATTTTTTTCTGGTATAAAGAAACAATGTAAATGTTAGGAGCAAGCATTTCTGTGCAGAAACATTTCCAGCATACTTGCCTAACAATGAGCAGCATTATTTATGCCCAAATTAAATCTTAGACAGCAAAACGGACCATTATTTTATACACAGCATATAGCATCCTGCACAGAAATGCTGATACAAAACTATTACCGCAGTCAGCGATGCACTCTTGTAGTCACCGGGAACCCAGAGAGACATCACGAATGTTTTTTTTTTTAAAATACAAGTACTGTTGTGACTTTGGTGACGCTGTTTCTGGGAGTTGTAATTGTCAGAAACCATTGCTAACTGATCCTGATGATGCGCGGCTCCATGGGCCTAAGCATGAGTCTGGTCTTGTCAGCAGGCTGCCTTTTTTTAGCCACCATGGTTAACTAATGACCTATATTTGTCCAGACCTGTATGCTTGTTGACACTGTCATACCGTAATACTTTCTGCATTGGTACAAATAGTTCCTAGCAAATATTTTTTTTTTTTTATAGTGTGATTTGTCTTGCCATGTTTTTGTGAAAAAAAAAAAGAAAAGTTCACCTTTCTCTCTATTAGGCCCTACTTATATACTGTATGTCCAATAGTGGGTTTATTTGTTTGCATTACTCTGCAAGATTTGAGTGGCAGGCCTGAAGTATAATATTTAATGGAAATTGATTAGTGGATTCACAAAGGAGTGACCAGTAGAGTCGCAGCACGCATCACTACCATGCTCTGCTTTGCCATTTGAGTTTTTTGTCCTATAGGAACACCTTTTATCCATTTGTAGCTTTTTGTATTTTGTGTTTTTGTGATGGACTTTGAAATGTTCCACTATGCTTTAGTTTCAATAAGGGTGTAAAGTTAAAGTAAGACTGAATAATGTATTTTACCTCAAGCTACATATATACATTTTTGGGTTTATTTATCCTTCACATCATAGAAAGTTATTATTTTTATTTTAATGCCAAACCCATTGGCATTAAGGGCAAGCTAAATTTAACCAGTTTCTTCACTGACTAATATGAAAACATAACTCCATCTTTCCATAAAACATACCCTCTCTTCACTGCTTTACAGAAGAACCATTTTTTCTAATAGGACCACTTACCTGACCGTTTTCTAGGTGCAGCTTATGCCTCTTTGCTACATCAGTGGTTGGTCCTGCAGTTGTTTCTCTTGGATGTCTTTGAATATGATGTGTAGGGCACAGACCATGATTCACACAGTCCCAGCGCTGTTACTTTAAAATGCGCTGGGGCAACTGTCAATCAATGTGCATGCATTTGCATTGGCTGGCTCAGTGTATACAATTTCTCCTGTTAAGCTTGTTAAACAGTGCCAGTTGGTGAAGTGGTTATGCTTGCAAAATGGCTTCTTAACTAGATTAACCGGTAGATGAAGGTTACGTTGTCTACTATGTTGGATAACAATGTCATTCAGCAACACTCTACAGCTTGTAAATTATTCACTATTACATTGGTCAGTCTATAAGGAATTACCTGGACTTTCGGTCTGCTTTTATAGCATTAGAGAATTTTAATTTTAATTCAAACCACTTTATTGACTCTACATTAACTGTGCAATGCTCAATGAATATGCATTGGGTAATTCGACCTTCCTGTGGTAGTTTAACGGTAATTATAATGAGGGTGGACAGATCTACCCAAACCCCCCCGCAAGGGCCAACATTGAACTCTGTAGAGGTCTGTTAGATGCTGATCATTGTCGCCAGGAGCAGAAAGCATTTGCCTCTAAAAGACTTAACTTAAAAAGCTTTAACCTTTTCCTTGATATAAGGCTTTGTACATCTGCAGCAAATGAAACCAGGTGAAAGCAGACCTAAAATAATACATTGTAGGATCTCTACATCTCCAGTTCTACAACCTCATTAAAATATTTTATGGATTTGCGTTTTACCTATGCAATAAAAACATACCCATTAAAGTTATTTTGGTCTTAAAATATTCAAAATATTTGTAAGACAATGTTTTGATCTCAGTGTTACTATGGGAAGATTTTTTTCTATTTTAATAATGTATAGGAGTTCTACTTTAAAGTTATTTTAAAGTTGTAAGCCAAAGCTGGCTCCCAGTGAATACATACAATTTCTAACATTGTAAGGTAGTCAGTAGATTTCTTGTATAGTCTTTTTTTTTAAAATTCATTCATAATTCACTGAATTTCCCATCAAGAATAGTCTTTAGCATTCATTTTTTTTGTAACCTCTCGTGCTTAATTTTTTAATTTTAACGTTGTCCTATTATCAATTTCCACTTTTACTTGAATGTTTTTTTTCTTTTCGTTTGGTCTCTGACATAACATCTCTCATATTTATTTTTTTTATTATGCAATAATGTTTCATGAAAAGTGGTCAGGTAGAATGTAGTAATGCCAGTAAGTATTTATTGTACACAACCACTCTGAAACATTATTTTGTTGTTTTACTTATTTCTTAGCTTTTTTTTTCTCCTGCGTAGTATAGAACTGGGGAAAAATCTCCATAATGCTACGATTTCTTTTCTTTTTTTCTTTATTTTTATTTTGAGCAAAGCATATCTGGCTTGAAGGAGGAAGTTTGGTTAGATTATATGAGCTATTTTTATGGTGATTTTAGTCATATTGCTTGTCCTTTACAATTGTAGATCATACCATCTTCTAGGTATTCCTACATAGCTGCCAATATTTTTCAATGAGTTCCGGGACAGTTTCTGTAGGGGGCATGTGCATTCAACAACATCTTGTGTTGTAGTATCTATATGGACCTTGGTGATTTTCCATCTCTAACATTCCAATATTTACTGGACTTTTATAGTGTCATTTTTAAAATAATCCATTATTAACTTACCAAGCATATGCAGCAAACTATTGAGAATTGCATCAAATGCACATTAAATTTACACTTTCTATTATCGTGTGTAATTTTAGGGCTTTTTACAAATCTTTAAAACATTGGCCTGGAAATACTTTACCGGCGAATACAGTTGCATTCTAATTTTTTTAGTGCAAATATAATGTGTGACCGTTTAAGTGAGTGAGGGTCACAAGAGTGGTCACTGAAGGAACCCTGTCCCACATCTGGTGGCACTCTCCGAAATCAATCACCTTCTGGAACTCTATTCACTGCTTAATCTCTTACATTACTCAAGTCTCTCTTCCTCCTGCCTCTCTGTCCTACTCCTTACTTCCCTGTTCCCTGCCCGATGTCCCTAAACATACTCAAATGCTTATCACACATATCCTCAGTACGGTAAAATATCAACTTCCACTATTTTGGAAAGACCTGGACCCCCCGTCTCTCCATTATTAATCGCATCTGGCAGGTTTACCACATGGCATATATTACAAGCTTATTGTGTCACACCCATGCCCCCATTACTGGTGTCTGGAGCCCCTGGACCGAGTATCACGGTTCTCCCCCGCCCTCAGCGTTCTAACCTTTCTGACCCCCCTTCACAATCAGTACTTTTCTCATATTGCACAATTGTACCAGTAAGCTCTCTAGTGAACAGTGACTACCCCCTCTTCCCTCCTCTTCCCTCCTCTTCCCTCCTCTTCCCTCCTCTTCCCTCCTCTTCCCTCCTCTTCCCTCCTCTTACCTCCTCTTCCCTCCTCTTTTTTCTCCTCCCTTCTCCCGTTGCAATACTGACAATGCATAATTTGGTTTGTATCATGCGATACCTTACATGTATGTGTCTTTTCATTTCATTGCTCCTCTTATTGATATCTTTTTCATGTATGCCTGGCCCTTTGGTTTCTTCCTACATTTTGCATTTTCTTTTTTAAAACCCAAAAGAAAGGGGTCACTGTAATATGATCTTGTTCATTGGTTCCTGCAGCTCTAGATAGTATAAGCAGTTAGGAAGATTTATTGAACAAGGGTGCGGGCACTTGTAACGGGAAAGATGCTACCTTGAACACATTGCCTGTGTGGGAACCGGATTCCCTTTTTTCATTTGACAGTTCCCCTCAACCCTTTAAGCAAATAGTAAATAAGCGTCAGCATGTTTGGCTGTGAATAGAGACCACCTGGCATATATTAATAATGGAAATTCACACGCATAATTGTGTGCTGTGAGGTTGCTGGAAGCTTTATAAGTGTTTCTTCCAGGTTTCCTGCTCTAGTAGGAGACTGAGCACCTTAGTTATTGTGTATCTCCCCTTCATGTGCCGAGTATGAACTTCACAGATCACATTTCTCGCATACACTCAGATTGCACAATGCTTGTACAGAGGGAAGGGATCTCTATATATCCAATAGAATAGCGATTGTTGATCCCTTTGGAGTCGTGCTCACAATGTTCAAACTTATTCTTGAATGAAACATGACTGCAAGAATATAAAACAAAAATGCGCACATAACGTTAGATGGACAAGATGGAAGCAGGTATCTGCTGCTCAGCAATTAATAAACATTCTTTAATATATTACTAAAAGCTGTTGCACTGCCTTAGTTTTCTCTGTAAACCAACCACAAGTATATCTAATGGATAGAGATCGGTAATATATATTTTATTGATCATTGCCTCCTTGATCATTAAAATGTGCAGTAAAGACTACATGCACTGTCACCGCAACTCGGGGAAAGAGCAATTTCAAAAAACCGCAATGTAATTTTTGGTTTGATGTAACTTTTTGTCTTTGATGCCCAATGTTTTTACTTGTCACATTAACTGCGATTGTCTGTATACTTGTTTTTGTTATCACTGAAAAACTCAATAAAAATTTTTAAAAAAACAAAAACACAATGTAAGTGACCCTTAAATGACGGAATTTTGCACTGTACCATCTAGTTTCTATTTATTACTAGAGATAAGTAGATTACGCTGGCAAGGTATTTCTACAATTAAACTGCTGTGTTCTGGGTACCATTTGTGAAAGATTTCTAGAACTCTTACACATGCTTGGAATCTGTTTATTTTTACATCTTTGTTTCCCTTTCACAATTATCCAGATTTCCAAGGTGAATGGAATAACTCGACTATCATCATCGGGTTCTAATGCAGTCGGTGCCAAAAAGACGAGAGAAGCGAGACCTTCACCGTCCAAAACTGTGAAGTATACTGCAACGGTGACTAAAGGAACGGTCACGTACACCAAAGCCAAGAAAGAACTGGATAAGGCAACCAAACTGAATCACAGCAAAACCAGTTCATCTATTCACCACACAATCTCAGGGACCACAGAAAGCAGCAATGCAAAAACTCGTAAACAGGTGCTATCTCTTTCCACATCCAAGCCCAACTGTGCCACTGGTATTAACTGTGTTAAGGTGAATGGCAAGTTGAACAAAAAGACATGCACTAGGGAGGAGGGGAGGCAGCTAAGGGAGGGACTGCGTTATTCAAAAAGACGTTTGGAGGAGGCAAACCTCCCCAGCAAGGCACAGCCTTTGGTAAAGAGAATTAAAGTATCCGCCAGCTTGCCAGAAGTCAGAAGCAAGAGGTTAGCAGCGGAGAAAATGGTGCTTAATGGACAGGTAAAGAAAGAAGTGCCAGAGAAGATGCTGGAGAGAAACAGGCCAAAGCGGGCCTCAGCAGCAAAGAGCACACCAGTTACACAAACTCGCAGTAAGACTGAAGATGCCGGCTGTGAAAATCGCTCTACCTCGCAGACAGATTCTTCGCACAAACCTCTGGACTCCCCGAAACCGGAAAAAAATACTGGGAGGCCCAGGTGCGTAGCCATGTGTGAGATCCCTGTCCTCCGACCTTCTGCCAAGGAATTCCATGACCCACTGATCTACATAGAATCTATCCGTGCCCGAGTGGAGAAGTATGGAATGTGCACAGTGATCCCTCCACCAGACTGGAGACCAGAGTGCAAGCTGAATGATGAAATGCGTTTTGTGACGCAAATACAACACATCCACAAGCTTGGACGACGCTGGGGTCCAAACGTGCAGCGGCTGGCCTGCATAAAGAGGCACCTCAAATCTCAGGGCATCACCATGGACGAGCTTCCACTCATAGGTAAGGGTAAAGCAGTGATGAAACTACATGCAATATTTCTCCATTTATTCTGCTTCACATTAGTTCTTTCCAAACAGGAGCAGTACAGGGGAATCAGCAAAGCTGTATTTTGTGTTGATTTAATTTGTAGTGTAACACTTCCACTCTTTCTGTTTTCATTTTTGTTTTAAACTTATTTTATTACTCATAAAAGTCTTATATTATTACATTCCGAGTCTTGTTGTGTACTTCCTCTGTAGTAACAAAGAAAAATCCAAAGTCTATATGGAAATCCTAAACATCTGCTAAGGCAAACCAGAAATAAAATATTTTTTAAATTGTTCATGATTTGGGAATATACACATGATCTGTGATTAACTCATCATTTTAAAAACCAAGACATTTTATATAATAAATTCTAACCTTTATGTTTATTTTAATTTCTCTTTGTTCTGTTGTAATACATTATACAAAATTTCAGTTTTTTTTCTTGTTTAGTAATTTCAGAATGAATATATCGTATGATTATTTGTATTGAATATTTGTAAATATTCTGTACAAAGAAATTCCATACAATGGTAGCACGGTGGTTAAGTGGTTAGCACTTCTGCCTTACAGCACTGGGGTCATGAGTTCAATTCCCGACCATGGCCTTATCTGCGAGGAGTTTGTATGTTCTCCCCGTACTTGCGTGGGTTTCCTCCGGGTGCTCCGGTTTCCTCCCACACTCCAAAAACATACTAGTAGGTTAATTGGCTGCTAACAAATTGACCCTCGTGTGTCTGTGTCTGTGTGTGTGTGTGTTAGGGAATTTAGGCTGAAAGTCCAAATGGGGCAGGGACTGATGTGAGTGAGTTCTCTGTACCGCGCTGCGGAATCGGTAGCGCTTTATAAATAAATGGTGGTGATGATGATAAGTAGTCTATGAAAAATTGCTTTACTATTCTGGTGTCTTTTTTTTTGGGGGGGGGGGGGGGGAGGGTGGTTGTATGATATTGTGAGAAATATAAAAAGAAGCTATGAGCATATAATTAATTAATGCTATTGTTCTTGATCACCATTTTGTCATCTTCATGGGCAAATATCACCACCTGTTCTGTCAAGGACACAGGCACACTGTACATGGACTGACACATTCTGCTGTTCATGCTTCTGTCCTATTCATTGTACCCTTTCTAAAAGTCTGTTCTTTTCTTTACACTTGTTTTAATTGAAAGGGGATGCGTACAACGATGGCACATAAATTGCAAGTGCAAGACCTATTGGTCTTAAGTACCAAACTGTGGTAGTTCCATTCAAACGGATGCTTTGTAACAGCCCAGACAGAGAGATTGCTACTTGTGTGTCATCTTTTAACTATCCTCAAATTCTGACAAGGTCCCCTCACTTGCACAAGACAGATTGACATGCTTTCACCTGTATTACTAAACAGTGGACAAGAATCTCTTAAGGCCCTTGCCCATTATACCAAATGGGTGAAAAATAGACTCAAACCTTTAATCACTACTTTTATGACATAAAATTTGTATTTTATTCTTTCTGGATCTAATGTAGTCCACGTGTATACAGATTACACCATAAACTGTATGGAGCTTTAGATGGTTGCCATACAGAAGGCGTACACACCCAGTGTAGTTTTACCGAAGCAAAAGGATTGTTAAATGAAAGGATAGTTAAATAAAATTGTAGGTGGATGCTGTATTTTGCCTTTTTCTTTTAATTACCGGATAACTCCAGGTGGTTGGATACCAGGTTGCTGCTTATGCCTTGCCTCCTGGCTGCATATGTGGTGACAGCCACTTTTAGTATATAACTAACACTATTTTTGTGGCATTTTGCTTCATGTTAGTACATAGTCCCCTCATTCTTAGATGAGATATATAGATAGATATATTTTAACACCTTTTTACATTGTTGCCAGTGGTATGGGGGAGTGTACGCCACCTCCCCAACCCCCCCCCGCTTCCCTGTCCACAAGCTGCCAGGAAGAGGGAGACTTTGCCTCCTCTCCTCCCCTGGTGCCAGAATGTTTAGGGCAAGAATAAATCTCCTACCTAAAAATGCTTCCAGGGACTCTGCCTCGGGGTCTGGCTCTCCACACTATCTGTAAATAGTACCAGAGGGAAGTCAGCCAGATCCCGAGGCAGCAGCCCCTGGCCTGCTGGTCCTAGAGCTCTCTGAGCTCCAGTGGGATTTCCAGCCTCCTGGGTTTCCCAGCATGCCCTGTGTCGCCTGGTTTTATTTGAATCCAGCAGGGGCCTTTGAAAACCATTGCTGGCAGCCTCCTTGCAGTGCCTTTCAATGGCCTCCAGTGCTGCTCTTGCAGCCTCTGCTGGACCACCAGGGTCTAGGACACCTGTCCGCACCACAGCACTCTGGTCCCCATGAACGTGTACCGGAGCAGGGGGTTTCAACCTGCCGGAGGAGCCCCAGGTCCCCACTCGACCACCAGGGAGGTAGGAACACATTTTAATATTTTAAATACATTCCTGGCGCCTAGTGCCGCGCCTTAACCCTTTCAGAGCTGGGCGCCCTTGCATTACATTTTTTAATTCATTTGTTAAAACATTTAACATATACATTTATACACTCTGTGAAACCCTTCGTTGCTGCAGTGTCGGGAATTACTCTGTGCTTAACCCTACCTCCACCCACACAATGCCCCGGGTACTTGTACCTCCTACATCCCCATTTGACACTTTTCTGCTTGGATGGTCAGACCTGTCCACTGAATTTTTCCCAACACCTGCCCTACGTATTTTAGATGGTCCTCCCAGGACTTGCTAAAAATGGCAATGTCATCCAAGTAAGCTTGAGGAAAGCCCTTACACTCTTCAAACGGGTAAATCAACCACACCTTGAAAGGTGTCTGATGAGTTCATCCGAAAGGACATGGATTTAACCTCGAACAGGCCAAATGGGGTGATGGACGCTGACCGTTTTTGAGCCTCTGGGGTGAGTGGTATCTGCCAATACCCCTTGATCAAGTCAAATGTTGAAATATACTTTGCTTCAGGTTACTTGTCTAACAGAGAGTCAATGCGGGGCAGGGGATAGGGAAAGGATACGGTCACCCTGGTCAACATGCCGTAATCCACGCAAATCCGCGTTGTCTTGTCCTTTTTGGGAACCAATGCAACGGAAGAAGCCCAGGGACTGCTTGATGGCTGGATCACACCCAGCTCAATCATCTCGTGTACCTCCTTGTTTATACAATCTTTGGCCTCTGGTGAGACCTAATAAGCAGGTTGCCTAATTGGCCTATGGTCACCTGTGTCTACATGGTGCATCACAAAGGAAGTCTGGTCGGGCTTTGCACTAAACTGAGTCGCAAAGGGCCGCAGCACTGCCGCCAACTGCTTCCTCTTGCAGTTACTCAACTGCTCATCCAAGCCCATTTCCTCTACACCACCTTCACCTCTGGCATCCGTGAGGAGGTATGGTAGTGGATCACTTCCTGGTTCCTCAGTCGGGAAGCAGCAAATCTCAGCTACTGCACACACTCGTGGTATGCCTTTAGCATGTTTATGTGGTAGGTCCGCTGCCTCCTACCGACGCTATCAAATGACACCACATAGGTGATGTCACTTAGGCGTTTTGAGACCATGTACAGTCCAGCTCAGGCAGCCTGGAGTTTGTTCTGTCGCGTGGGAACCAGAACAAGAAGCTTCTGTGCAACCTCAAAAACTCTGGTGGGCGGATGTTATTAAAGCACAAAAGGCCTCTAAGGCCCCAGGCCCAGATGGCTTCACCGCAGCCTATTAAAAAACATTTTCCCAGACCCTGGTCCCCCACCTCCGCACCCTGTTCAATGCTGTCTTGCAAGGAGCTCCATTCCCTAAATCAATGTTGGAAGCACGTATAGTAGTTATACACAAGGAGGGGAAGGACCTTAGTGACTGTGCAAGCTACCGTCCTATCTCCCTCCTTAATGTAGATGTTAAGATTTATGCAAAATTATTAGCCACTCGTTTGAATACAGTCCTTCCGGATCTGATCCATTATGATCAGGTGGGCTTTATCCCAGGTCGTCAAGCCAGAGATAATACCCGTCGAGCAATAGATATAATTCAAATAATTAATCAGAGACGTCTCCCAGCCCTGATGCTCTCTTTGGACGCTGAGAAGGCATTAGATCGGATTTCGTGGGACTTCATGTTTCACGCTCTGAAGACGTATGGCTTCTCGGCTGAATTCCTGACGGGAGTTTCTGCTCTTTACAATTCTCCCACCGCTAGGGTATTGGTTAATGGCTCGCTTTCTGATCCTCTCTCCCTTTCCAATGGGACGAGACAGGGATGCCCCCTATCTCCTTTAATTTTTGCATTGGTTATAGAGCCCTTGGCAGCAATGATTAGGCAGTTGGCTTTGATAACGGGTGTGGAGGTGGGACCCCGGGAATTCAAGGTCTCTCTTTTTGCGGATGATATACTGCTCTCTCTCACGAACCCCCAAGACTCTTTACCCGCCCTATACAGGCTCATCGATGAATATGGTCTTCTCTCAGGCTATAAAATAAATTTTGCTAAATCAGAGGCCATGCTCCTGCACGCTCCCCCGTGAATGGGAGAGGGATCTGGGACCTCCTCCGGATGAGTCTTGTTGGGAGGAGGTCAGAGAGGGGATTGCCAAGAGCTCAATATCGACACTTATTAAAGAAACTGCATACAAGCTGTACTATAGGTGGTACTATACCCCAGATAGGTTGTCTAGAATGTTTCCCACTGCTACTCCGAGCTGTTGGTGGGAATGTGGCCAGAGAGGCACTATGCTTCATATATGGTGGACCTGTCCCCGTATAATCCCTTATTGGAACATGGTCCTTGCACTTATTAATTCCGTATCTGAACAACAGATCACTAAGGATCCCTGGTCATTCCTTCTCTCTCGCCCTATCCCTGATGAGACCACCCCTTCCAACTAGCTGATATCCCACATACTAGCTGCTGCCAAATCCCTAATAGCTAAACACTGGAAAGATCCCAACCCTCCCTCTATGCAGTCCTTACGGAACTACATCTGGCATATTGCAAGCATGGAGAGTATTACATGCTACCTTCACGATAAATCGTACAACTTTGACAAGGTTTGGGCCCCGTGGTATCTCCAGCAAAGCCGTAGCTGTTTACCCCCTTTGGCTCTCTCGTCCTCTAATGGTACATAAACTCTGGGCCGTCTCTGGATCCTCCAGGTTGGTCGTCGTGAGCCATGGGTAAGAGATCCATATATCTTGCCGTCTACTTTTTATTTTCTTGTTTATTTTATTGGTCGTTATTCTGTAAATATGTTGCTTACAACCTCCTTTGTAATAGGTATGGTGATATACGTGCCTGTCCTTCCCAACCCTCCCCCCCCCCCCGTTTCCCCTCCTTAACCCTTTTTGTTTCCTGTCTCTTTCCTACCCCTTCCTTCTACTATAAAAATGTAAAATAAGAGGAGACATCTTGTTGTCTTAAAACCGTTGGTTTTTACTTGTTGTTTGCTCTTCTCTATGCTGTTTCCTCTTGTAATAAATAAAGAGTTTAAAAAAAAAAAAAAACTCTGGTGGGCACGCCCTGATTATGCCAAGTCTTCTGCTTGGTCTGCGCTTGCTCTAGGTTAACTTGCGCAAGCCCCAAGAGATTCTCTAACTGATCTTTGTGCATTAACACATTCTGGGTGGGTATATCCCCTTCCCAAGACTCTCAGAACCGGTCAAGTAGTCCCTAGACTCTGACATCCATATAGTAGTAATTCAAAGGGGGAGATACCAGTAGACTCCTGTGACACCTCCTGATAAGCAAACAGGAGGTATGGCAGGTAGTGTTTCCAGGCTCCCCCGCCCTCCTACAAATGCCTGTAGCATATGCTTCAGAGTGCCGTTGAATTGCTCACACAGTTCGTTAGTCTGGGGATCTCAATATGGAACCATACCCTACTCTACTAAGTATTCCAAACAGCTCATCCGCTCCCTTTTCTGCATTGATGGAGGACAGAACTACAGCCTCAGGGTACCTTGTGCGTAATCCTCCACAGTGATGATGTCCACAGCCACTTGTTTGAAAGGTTCCCAACTATTGGCAAGGACCTGAGGGGAGCACGAGCACTAGGGCGCCCAAGCCCCTGACACACATCACAGGACTTACAGTAGTGTCATCCGATATGCCAGGCCAGAAGAAGTTCTGTGTCAGGTGCTTCAGTATTCAGTCTCTGCCCTGGTGCCATAGAGAGTTTGTGGTCAACTGTCATCACTTGCATGCAAATGCTCCGTGGGACCACTTGAACTTGTTCCCGGACTGGTCTATTTCTATCTACCTTCCTGGCTACCCGGTACATCAACCCTTTACACTAGGTCTCACTATCCAACTCCCTCCCTGAACGGCTGCTGCCAGCTTGGCATCTCATGCCTTCCAGCGAAGAATCAGACAGCTGAGCTGCCCTGAACTCATTCCTGCGGCTTTCACTATTGTCTATTTTGGAACACTGTGCATGGGTGTCTATGTTAGGGTTACTAGGTTCTGTCAAAGTGGGGGTTAATCAATGGGAGGTCACTGTCATCAGCTATACTCACTGCCAGAGTTGGCATACTGCTAGGGGCAGGAGCCTCACTGGGCATCACCACAAGATCAGATTGACTGGATACAACATCCTCTGCAGTGCTAGGGGACATAGTCTTTCCAGAGGCAAGGAGCTGGCTGGTTCCTGGAGGTTTAGCAGCTTGAGTCTTTTCCACTGGGCTGGCTTATGTTGTGGTTGCTGTTGATGGCTATTATCTAGCAGATGTGGTCTTTTCCTCCGGGCTGGGTTGTGTAGACTTAGATCCTGAAGACTGTAGTCTGGCTGCTTGAGAAATTCGGTCACAATTTCAACCCCAACGTTGTTGCCCAAAATGACATCTATAGGGAGGCCATCAATAACGGCAACATCTCGCAACTCCTGGCCATCTCCCCAGTCCAGATAGACCCTTGCTACAGGTACTTCCTGTTCTAGTACATCTGTCACAGTTACTTTGGCAGTGCAATCCTGCTGCAGGATCTAAGTCTGAGTCTCTAAGTCCTTCTCCCTGCAGGGGTCCCACTTGGACTGGTTGTGCAGGTTCCTCCACATATGTTGAGGGGATTTTTTGGTCAGCCAAGTGACTCTCTCTGCTGAGTCACTTTCTTCACTGCCAAGCTCCTCTGGACTGGCTTGTTTGGGAACCATCTCTTTGGGCTCACCGCCGCCAATTAGACAAGTCAGCCGGTCTCCAGGACTGATTTGGGGCATGAGTTTGGGGTTCTTGGGTTGTGGGATGGTCCATCCTCAGGTGGCCAATTTTTCCGCAACCATAACAATTTCTCTCCATCTGGGACTCCGGTGGTCTCCATTGGTAACTTCCAGGGACAGGGCAGAGCAGAGGCTGGTTAGAAACACATGGTTTTGTGGGTGATGAAAAGAAGAGGGGTATTCCAGTGTTTGTACAGTCCTTTGCGGCTGGCTGCTAGACTGGCGCTTCTGCCAGTGTGACCGAACTTCCACATACTTATCCACCAACTGGGCCGTTGCTTCCTTGCTTGCTGGGTTACGGTCCAATACCCATTCCTTCACCTCCAGTGCTCACTGCTGGTGAAAATGCTTTCTGCAATTTAAATCCACTAATTCTTCCCAGCACTCGACACGAGATCCATTAATCCATCTCCTCGCCAACTGCTGCTACTGGTTGCCAAATTCCTCATGGCTGTTGTGAGGGCTTTTAACTAGGGCCTGAAACATCAGCCGTTAGGTTTCCAAGGGTAATAACATGCCGCTTAAGGAGGGAAGTTTTTACCACGTCCTATTCCACACAGTCTTCTGGGGCCACTCCACGATAGGCCTCCATTGCACGGTCTTCTAGCATGACCGTGCTTGACCCACTCCTTTTTGGGCAGATCTTGGAGTCTACATGACATTTCGAACACCTGCAAATATCCATCAATTTTTTTCAACATTGTCCTCAAATTTGGCAAAGCAGAGAGATCCCAATCTGGGCGCAGCTGATGATTGTTCGCAAGATACTGCAGGAGGTGGTGCCCACCTGTTGCCTGACAACTTGATGCCTAGCGCCGGGAGGTAACCTTGTCAGCGCTGTGCGTCGGTTAACTAACGTCACAGCAGTGCCCATGCATTACATTTTTTATTTAATTTGTTAAAACATTTAACATATACATTTAAACACTCTGTTAAACACTTCATTGCTGCAGCGCCAGATATTACTCTCCTGAACCTGCAGTACGTATTTTATAACACTTTTTTTTTAATTTTAATAAATACATTTAAAATTATTACTTTAGCCACACTTAGCCTAGCGCCGGGGATTAACCCTTTTGGCGCTTAAGTCCATTTAAATGTGGGTGCCGCCGGACACTGAGACCCGACCACACTATACTGTAAATGTTTGACTGTACATTGATAATGTGGAATATTCTTGATTGAAATATATATAAAATCTGTGCTGTAAGATTTGCTCCAAGTTTCTTATCAAGGCACTAATGTTGGTTCAGGTTTTGAATCATACCTCTATTTTTTTTTTAGAATGCATGTGTGTGTCAGCCTAGATTCAACAAATGGCAGACACATTGGGGGGAATACAGTTCGGCTGAGGGGCCGTAATGTGTCTCTGGACACATTGTGGCAGAGTTTTTTTCCTCAAATCCCTGCTCATTTTCCCTCACTTCCCACCGCCAGCAATTGAATTCCCCCATAGTATGAGTATTTACTGGTTTTCCTGTTGAATTGCAAGTTTCTTCACAAATGTCCCAGTGCAACACTAGGTTATCATGTTACCATATACAGCACACAGAGCCTGCTGAATATAGCGGAAATGAGGGCACATGTACTGACAGAGGCAAAAAAAAAAAAAAAGCAAAAGGCCTTTACATCTCTGAATATCTGAATATTACCTAAGTGACTGTTGAAAGATTCTCTTTTTTTTTTTTTCTCCTTTTTTTTCCCCCCCTTAATTCTAAGTCTACTGTGCATACATGAAACGGATAAATTATATATATATATATATATATATATATATATATATATATATATATATATATATATATATATATATATATATAGGGCTGTCACAAGTTTTAGATGGGTTTAAGCAATGTAGTAAATGCAATCAGCAAGTGAAATGTGGCATGGGTGTGGGTGGGTGGTACAAAAACAAAAAGCAGCCATTTTGTCGAACGTACTCTGTGATGGAGTACAGAATTAAGAAACGCAGAAGGCCAGGTCCCTGTTTGAGATGCAAGAGCCTGGGTTATATTCCTGTGACTGTGACAACCCTAAGTACATATGTGGGGTTCCCTAAGAAACCACTTGTGTTTTTAAGGCTGTTAACAAACTGATCTCTCTCTCTGTCTCTTTGTGGCAATGTACCTACTAGGTATTCAAGAATCTTTCACAGCGTTTTATCCTGACAGCAGAACGGGTGAGCGAAAGCCTTCTAGTCATTTCTGTATGGAATCATTAATACATTATCACCATGCTGACACACAGACAGAATGGGAGTTATGTATTGCTGACCTTGGGCAAATTCAGAAGTGAACCAGTAATCAGAATAATGATCTCCAGAGTGTGTCCTAAACCGAGTATCTTGATCTCTGCTGCCTAACAGTGTGGGGAAGATACCAGCAAGCACCTCTGAGAATGCCTGGTGTCCAGAAAAATATTGCTGTCTCCAAGCAGTAAAAGGCTGGCGGCCAAGGTACCTCTCACTCCTAATGTTAGCCAAGACCTTTTTGGATGTGGTAAGTCAAAATGTGTAAGCTAAACGGACTGGGAATAATGCAATTTCAATTAATTTATACTATATAATCTAGCTTGTGTCTTTACCGCAAACTGTAGACCTCAATCAACCTGAAAATTAGGATTAAGTTGCCTTAGATTGATTTTTTTGGACAGCTCTCAAATTGTTTATTCACTAAATGGAGCTGACACTACCTATCCTTCTGTCTAATGAGCGTTGAATTCCGCATTTGATTTTCGGTGCTTAATATTATAGTTTTGGAAGTAAGGACCAAAAAAGGTTGATTTAAAAAGTGTCAGTGCAAGCCATTATTAACAACCTTTGTTACTTAAACGCTTTCTGAACTCGAACAGACTTTGTACCCAGCTAGACACAAATCCAGTTTATTGGCAACCCGTTAGATATTGGAGTGCTGAAAGCTGTCTTTTTCTTTAACGTCTTCGACATCGGACAAATACTGAAAGCTCTATTGCTTTCAATACTTTCCTAAGATTTCCTAGGGTTAGACAATTTTTTAGCGGAAAAGTGTATCCAGGGATACGACCGTTAATTAAAATGAAGGATGGTAGTGGATATAGGGTAAAAATAGGACTGCAATATTGAGTTGGGGGGTTTTTCACAATTGAAACAGATTGGTGGTTGCTTACTCTGGATCAATTCCAAATATAAGTGCAGGATCCAAAATAGGTTGAACTTGATGGACTGGTGTCTTTTTTCAACCTCATCAACTATGTTACTATGTAAACCACCAATTCTATTGTCTAAATGTGTTTTTCTATTTACCTCACAATCTCTACGTAGGAGGCTGTGAGCTAGATCTGGCTCAGTTTTTCCAACTCATCAATGAAATGGGTGGCATGCAACAAGTGACGGACCTCAAGAAGTGGAACAAACTGGCAGACATGCTTCGCATCCCGAAAACCGCACAGGACCGACTTGCAAAGCTGCAAGAGGCCTACTGTCAGTACCTCCTTTCCTACGACTCCCTTTCCCCCGAGGAGCACAAAAAACTGGAGAAAGAAGTTCTGCAGGAGAAAGAGAACCTTGAGAAGAAGAAAGGCCCACTGGAGGGGCACGCAGAGAATGCATATAGATTACATTTACTCCCTAGATATGAGCCCAAAAACGGATTAGTTAATGGAGTGGTGCAACGTAATGGCCTCCGTGGGAAGCTAAAAGAAATGGATGTTCCTCTGAAAAATGGCAGACGGAGGCTATTCCCTCAGGAAAAAGAGTGCACAGAGGAGGAGCCCGAAGATAAAAGTTTATTTGGTGACCTACACAAGTGCGTCTATAAAGTAAGTATAATATTTATGTGTAAGCTAAACCACGTTAGACCGTTGTGACAAATCTTATAATGCTCACATTAGTGTTACAGATAAATACTTAAATATGTCAATGTATCTTTTTTTAAAATTAGGTTAACCATTGTTTATACATTTTAAGTACATATAGTACCTATATTATTTTTTTGAAGAGTAAGAGCAGGCCGGTACTCATAGCATTGTATAGTGACATAATTTAGTTACATACAACAATTAGGAATCTTCCATGCCTTCCCAATATAAAATGGATCACAGCCATTGCAACAACATTAGTAAGGCCTCGCCTTCCTATAATTACAGAATTTCTCATTTGTTACAATAAGAAGTTGGTATGTCCACCTGCACTTCTGTTCTTGTCGCTTGTGTCTGCTTTTGGTGTATACAATGTAACAAATCCATTTCATCAGGAGTAAAAGGATCATTGATCAAAACGTATCTCTCACATTTGAGCGCCTTCCTACAGGGTTGCACAGATAAGCACTCTCAACATAGAATAGATATGTGGTAATTGGCACAATTTGTATTTCTGTTGTTGTTATGACAGATTATGGCAAGTGTACAATTCTAAATGGTACTCCAAGCGCCTGGTGCTCTCATTCTGTAGTGTTGTAGGAAATTGGATTAAGAGTCACTGAAGCCTAATAATTACTGGATTCTAAGACCGTGCCATTTTGGTTGTGTTTTTGTGAAAACATTTGTTGTTATCCTTTTATGCATTAAAATATTTCTAAACATCATATGTGTCCGTGCCACACCACAGCAGGACGTCAATAACCATTATAATGAAGATGGATGTATCATGCTCCTGTTCGTTTTCCAATCTCCATGTTATCATAGTTCTGTTAGTAATGACATGTTGGCTGTAAGACATCAAGCAAGGGTTTGTCTTTCATTGTATGTTAGACATTTAAAATAACATTCGATTCTTCTCTTGCCAATCTCCACCCACTTGCTTGCATGCAATGCCATTGGAGGACCAAAGGAGAAAAGGTTAAATAAAAATGATGCACTGTTGGGTTAGAACAGTGTTGGCTAACCTGTGACACTCCAGGTGTTGTGAAACTACAAGTCCCAGCATGCATTGCCAATATATATCAGCTTATTGCTGGGACTTGTAGTTTCACAACACCTGGAGTGTCACAGGTTAGCCAACACTGGGTTAGAACAATGTTGGTATATGGTGCAAGGATACTGTTTTGGTTTAAGCTTTCCAAATGTACCTACTGTTGTATAAAGATTTAGAATAACTTGCAGTGTAAAAGAACTTCTAATATCAAAAGGTCCAAGGTCGTGTGGTGAACATAGTATAAGAATTAGGTGCATGCTATTTAGTATTTTCCATCTTTATCTGTAGGAGGAGCTTTGTGTGTCTGTGATTTTCATTCACCGTCTGTGTTGTCCACAGGGAAGGTCCATGTCTCTCACCACTTTCTTTCGGACAGCAAGGAACGTCATGAACATGTGCTTCAACAAGGAGCCAACAGTAGCAGAGGTTGAGGTCAGCTGCTTTCCTAGTAGGATTACTTTAACAATGGGTAACTGTAGCATGCCATTGAGCATGATGCCTGCATCCTAGCAGGGGTGGATCTAGAAAAATGCTGTACCCGGGACAATTTAGGGGGAGGGGGGGATTTAGGCCCCGCCCCTTTCTAACATCTTAGGCTGCACACTATGTGCAGGTCCGTCCAGCCGTGACAGGCAGGGACAGTGTGCTGCCAGGCTGCTCTGATTGTGTTTTAAACACAGTCAGAGCAGCCGGGCAGCACACTGTCCCTGCCTGTCTCGGCTGGACGGACCTGCACATACTGTGCAGCCGTCGGCAGCAAGTGTCTGCTAGGGGGGGCGATCGCCCCGATCGCCCCCCCCTGGATCCGCCACTGCATCCTAGCTGCTTGGAGCAACAAACCTTTTTCGGAATGTCGTATAGAAAACAAACACAGCAAGATTGAAAAACAAGTTTTAATCTTATATTGTACACATACTACTTTATTAAATTCAACGTTTGTGTATTAGTACAGCATATTTGTATCACATATTTGCTATATAATTGTTACTAGAACCTCTAGATTAAACCAAACTTTTTATTGATATACAATAATAACACGATCACTAATATTCTGAAGATGACTTAATAATAATCAGTAACCCTGTGGTCATACTGTGACTTTATTATCACTCCCATATTGTGATAATATGTAGGGCATTTAAGGGTATTACTGATGCAGTTTTCAAAATTTACATTCTCTACAATTTTATATCTCACACATGTTATGTTCTATGGTCAGAGCCCAGCACATGAACCTATAATTTTACACTTTGACTGCTAATGGTAATTTACTAGGATATAAATATCTGGTATGTGCAGCTTTTCAGGGTGTAACCTTCACTTCAGTGGAACACAGTCTTCAAATATATGTATGTCTCATGGAATTATTGTGGTGTACTAACTGGAGATCTAGCACCACCTTTACTGGTTTTACTTTTTCTGTATATAGCGGTGCGGTGGTGGAGATATTCTCAAACCTACTTGTGTGTGTGTATATGCGTATTTTTTTCTGGTTGAAGGTTATGTATTATTTGAAAGGGTTAATCAAAGAGGAGGCAGATCTAAGCGTGCATATCTCGTGATAAGGTCAAATGTCTATGATGGGGAGGAGTTGGTGGGGATGGGTACCTTGAATTGAATTCTGGCGATAATTGGGAGCCAGTCTAGGGATTTGCGGACTAGTGTATGGCAGTTGAGTGGCACACTTTAGGACTGATTGTAGAAGGGAAATATGGCAGTTCTAATTAGAAAGTGGAACTTCAACATAATACCCCCTTTCCCTTGTACAATGTAACAGCTTGAGCTACAGTGCAGGATGTGAAGTTAGAAGGGAAAAAAGTTTCCCACAGTACACAGCCTTTCATCAGCATCTTATTAGCACTTTTATATATATATATATATATATATATATATATATATATATATATATATATATATAATATTTTTTTTTTTTTTTTTTTTTTTAAAAAGTACACACTTAAAAAATACCTATAATTTTCACACCCGTATATAGGTGAAAGTGCAAAATGTAGTCTAAAATTTCTTGAGGGCTAATCTTTAGTTAGCCTGGTGATGGAATTATTGGTACTATAGTATATTGTTCTTAAATATTCGTGTTGTACCTGACCTGGATAATACGGTTTACTTTTGTTGGGAATCAATACCAGATGCTTGTTAGAGTCTTTGGTGTACATGATATTTATACTCGTGTTGGGCTGTCTGGAGCTTCTAGAACAACATAAATCTAGTGCAGTCATTTAGGATTGGGAAATCTGAAGGGAACCCAACAGCCCTAGCATTATTTTAGAGGTCATTTTAGGACATTGTGTAGAACAAGCTGCATATTATTATGTTCTTGCCATTGTGCCATGATGTACTAGTGACAGATTGAAAGTTTTAATATATATGTATATAAATAAAAATGTGACTTCAGCTGAATATATATTAAGAAACCTAATATGTGCGGCAGACCTGCAGTCTGTAGCCGTCAGTCTGTGATTGGTTGGGGTCTGACACCTATGTTGCATTGCAGGTCCTCATAGCTGGGAGATTATTGAATTGGGATTTTGATGAAATTGCTGAGAAATTAAAGAGTCAGCTGCAGTGTTTGAAAATATAAACCGTGAGCACTAGTCATCACTGTAACAACCACGTAATACAGAATTAAATACAACTATACTCTATGGACTTGTGTGCTCCAGTTTTAGTCAGATCAAGACTGGTTGTCCTCACTCACCGTAAAACCTGAAATTTGTATTTTCTAGAATCAGACTACTGAAAAAATTATCATGTAACGCTTTTTACTGAAGTTGGTGCTCAATAGACAGGTGTCTTTAATGGAGCGAGCAAATGCTGTGTCCAATGGATGTATTGGTTTCCAGTTTCAAGATGATGCTGCTCTTCGCCTTGATTTCCCTTAGAATTTCCATATCCTTCATTGTAAAGTGATATTTATTAGGAATGTGCTTATGTCCTTATGACACCTGATTCTCCCTCAAAGCCCTGATAATATGTTGCCTATTGTAACCATTGTCTTATATTTTGTGCTTGTTGGCATTTATGCAGCTTTGAAGGCTGTGGAGAAATTGCGTTGTGCCATAATCTGTAATGGCATCGTCACAGGCACTCATTTATTTAGCATTCTCCCCACCTCCTATTTTATTTTACCATTAGCTCTTCCGTTCAGGGTGAAATTGCCATCCGTTCTGTGAAACTTTAAAGTGAGGAAGTGGAAGTTGCTCAATCAATTTATAGGTTATAGCAGGTGCTTGAAAGGGTGGGGTTATTCTGAAAGGAACAAACACACAGAGAGATCCCCCAGCACATTGCTATAGCCAGCAACAGATATTTAAAGTGAACCCACATTGATCTAAAAACAGTAAAGGACAAGCTGAAATACCGCTGTCCGGTGGCAAACCTGTGGTTTACAGTTATTGAAAGCTTAACACGTACAAGCAAGCAATTTGTTTCAGTTAGCGCTCCAAAGCAGTTGTGGTTTGAAACTCAAACATGGAGCATATTAAAAACTGGTGATTAGGGGAGAGAGTTCATATAAGGCATTCCGACTGCCTGCTAACATTTCAGAAAGACACTGCTTGGGTCTTTGGCAGGGAGTGTATTCCATGAAAGTTTTGATCAAAGTGTGACATAGTCTCTTAAATTTCGCCCAATGTAACGTTTTGATAGTCACTTTAGCTTTATGCCATAAGGTTGTCCATCCCTTTTGCGGGACATTTTTACATGTAAGGAGAGCCATAGTTTGTGACTGCAAACAGTCGCTCACAAATTCTGCTTCTGGCCTGGTTGTTTGAAAAAAGAAATGACTGTTGCTGAAACTAAGCTTTATTGATAGTGTACAGCCAACACCTTAAGTGCCATTCCTTTTGGTTTTACCTTGAAACACTAATAAAAACAAATTACTGACAAACCAAAAATAAACGCTCCTCTCTTCATTTCAGCAAGAGTATTGGCGTGTTGTTGAACAGAAAAGTTGTCACGTTGCTGTGCATTGTGGAAAGGTTGACACAAATACTCACGGTAGTGGATTCCCTGTGGGGAAAGCAGAACCCTTCTCAAGGTGAGTAGATTGTCATGTGACATCGTGCATCACACTGGGCATTACAAAGATTTACACTGCTATATATATATATATATATATATATATATATATAAACAATGTGTATGTGTTTTTAATTTTTTACAGGCATGGATGGAATCTCACAGTCCTTCCTAATAATTCAGGATCAATCCTGCGACACCTTGGTGCTGTGCCTGGTAAGTATTATACTGTAGTGTATTATTAGTTATGTTAAAACCAACGTTGTTTTAGGGTTCTTGTTGCAGTATAAACTGGACTCTTCTATCTGAGAGATCCTTTGTTGAGATGTTTTTCCATGATAATTAGGGAATATAACTGCAACTCTGCCCTATTGATTCCAGGTTTAGGTTGATATAAGCACTAATTTGTCATATACAGTTTCTATTGTTTTCTTAAGACGCATTTTTAGCTTCTAAGGTCCCTGGGACAAGGACCTCTTCCTTATATTTCTTATAAGTATGTCAGTTCACCTGTGTTTCTTTCCTGGTATTACATAATAATAATAATATTTTTTTTAAATTCCCCCATGCTGTTTTATAATGAGGCTACTCACTTGCTTTGAGGGCAGGAATATTATTTGGGGGGGTCAGTGGAACTCTTTCCCATTCTATACTGAGATCACGTGATTCTCAGATCCGAATGGGGATTCTCCATACTTGCCTACTTTGGGCACGTTTTTTCTGGGAGAGGGGCATGACGGGAGGAGGTGTGTGCTGTGGGGCGGGACCAAAATGGTGTGTATGGCCCCGCCCCACAGCAGAAATGACGTTTTGTCGCCGGGGCCTAAATGACGCGATTCACCGCGAATCAAGTCATTTTGGGACGCCAATAGCGGGAGATTTGCCAGCTCTCCTGGGAGTCAATGAGAGTGCCCTGAATTGCGGGAGTCTCCTGGACATTCCGGGAGAGTTGGCAAGTATGGGATTCTCATTGTTAGTAGCAAGCACGACATGATTATTCAATAGGCAGACTAGGCTGCAGCCTAGGGCACAAGGCTATTGGGGAGTGCAAAATTGTGACGGTGAGAAGTATAAACTGAAATTCAGTTTAAAATATATGCTAAATATCATCTTTTATATAGCACCACTAATTTATATAGCACCACTAATTCCGCAGCACTGTACAGAGATATCAGGCCATATGTGCAAGATTTACATTTACAATCTGTGCTTGCGTCATCTGGATGGCTGTGCAGATTGGGTGCAAGAGAAGCAATGAAAACACAATTTAGTACGAGCACATAAGTTTCCAATGCCAGACAGTCTTATATTTCTTAGATGTTTATGCCTCCCCTCTCCACAATATCCAGTAGTGTGCTGATGGGTGGAATCACGAGAATGAAGCCTTATTTATATTATTATAAACTTGTTGCAAATTTGTTTTATATTTTTATAAAAACAAACAGGCCTTAGCTTGTATTATATGTATTAATCCCTGCATATTTATGAAACGCCATCTAAAGTAAACCATCAAAGGCAGAATTTATATACTGTACGACTGAAAAAAGGGAACTGGGGGCATGATTGCCTATGCTGACGCTTAAAACGCTGCTATTCCCCACTGTCAACGTGTGTAAGTGGTAGTAAAAGCAGCATCATGTTAGGTTCTAAAGCAGACTTTGGTTCTATCCTTTCAGTGTTGTGTGAAGGCTAGTAGAACACACTATACAGTGCAGATGTATACAGCATCTGTGCGCATTAATACGACTATACTGCTAAATGAAGTGTCAAGGTCTTTAGCTGTGCTAAATTCTCATGTTAGAGTGTCCTCTTTACACTCCGCTCCTTACATCCACGATGTAATCTACTATTCCTCGTTTATCCTTTTATTTTAGATACCTTAATTATGGCCCATATTTACACAATGTTTTACATAATTCATCTGAACGCACCATCAATTTTTTTCAGGAGTAACAATTCCTTGGCTTAATATTGGCATGGTCTTTTCTACCTCATGCTGGTCTCGAGACCAAAATCACCTTCCCTACATTGACTACTTACACACTGGTGCTGATTGCATTTGGTAAGTCTTACCTCCTCTGCTTACAGCCTGTACACTGTATAATGTCTTTCATTTTCAGTTTGTCTTCTGGTGCGTGATACTGGTTTTGGTGTCTGTCTCGCTGTTTTCCATTTGTCCCATTAGTCTACAATATGTAATACTAAAGTAAACAGTTTCTATACAGAACATTAAGCTTCCGATGCAAACACATTCAAAATTAATGGAGGACTCCAGACAGGGAAAGGTTTGCACAGGAAACTAGTCTGCCATTTTTTCTTTCTTGGTAACTATCTATTGTTTACACTGGCATCTGTGCTGTTCCTTGGCAACCAGCCTATGTGCAGCATACAGTAACACATCTAATCGGCTCATGCTTCCTGGAGTTCTAGCATAAGACATAACGTTGACCATTGAAAGGTCCCTGGATATGTACACATTGCATACACAATACAAGGGATTATGAGCATGTCATGTGTTGAACAGATTAAATAGGACTTTGCTGAATAGAATTTAGCTATTTTTAGCACTATTGGAAAAAATAAAGTTAAACCAAATACAGCTCTCCAGATGGTGCAGTAGCAGAGAAAGGAAATACATCTTAAGCAAATAACAGCAGTTCCCCATGCAGTGATGCCCTACAACTCATGGGGCTAGATTTACTAAACTGCGGGTTTGAAAAAGTGGAGATGTTGCCTATAGCAACCAATCAGATTCTAGCTATCATTTTGTAGAATGTACTAAACAAATGTCAGAGAGAATCTGATTGGTTGCTATAGGCAACATCTCCACTTTTTCACACCCGCCGTTTAGTAAATCTAGCCCATAGTGTTTCCTGGTGGTACCTTGAGGAGGACAGCAGTGTTTATATGGACCTACACAATTTTAACGTTGAAAGTGGCGCATTGAATAATATTCCTGATGTGCTTTATTAACATCCACCCTACATTTAGTTGGGATCTGAGACACTCTATTGTACATTGTATTATTATAATAGAGAAATGATGTAAGGTGTAACGCTTGGTTATATGGTAGTCATCGTTCTGTTTTGTCCGACATTCAGATAATACCTGTAGCAATAGACTGTACATTTAGCATAGGGATGAATTATCTATAAGGTTATTTCAGTCACACATTAACT
This sequence comes from Mixophyes fleayi, assembly GCF_038048845.1. Lineage (NCBI taxonomy): Eukaryota > Metazoa > Chordata > Amphibia > Anura > Limnodynastidae > Mixophyes > Mixophyes fleayi. The sequence continues at coordinate 179,546,462 of NC_134406.1, forward strand.
TTGGGCTCAACGGAGATGGTACAAGAAAGTATGCAGCAGCCCTAAAGCACCCGTCTCTTTTCCTGATTGTAACGATGTCATACTGCACTTCTATTCAGTGCAGAGTCTCTTAGAAAATTACTTTATGGACTTGCTGTATAATGTAAAGTGCCCTTGGGTTGGAGATATTACGTTCTGTGTCTTTATTGCCATGCATTTCTGAACTGGTTAATGTTGTGTTGCAGGTATTGCATTCCTGCTGAGGAAGAAGGCAAACTTGACAAAGTGGTACATACTCTGCTTCAAGCCAATGGTACTCCTGGTCTGCAAATGCTTGAAAGTAACGTCATGGTAAGTCTGCTGTGCCACCCAGTGTGGTGAGGCTCAGAGCCTGCCGACGCAGGAGCATACAGTCATGAATAGGTCTATTTATGAGGCATATGTCAAGATTTCCAACAATTGGTGCCCATACTCTGGCTCATATTAGTACCAGTGATCTCACATGTACGGGGATATGGGGGCATATTTCTATTCAGCATTTTACTCTGTGTCTGAGTCTTATCTGTTTTGTTCCTGGAAGACTTTGTAACCTGACATTTTTTTAATTGTACAAAGCACATGCTGGCATAACATTTTATTTTATTAATAAGATAAAATCATATTGATATGAGGTGATCTATCTTTCAGTGTTTAAAGATATGAATATTCAAGTATGGGAGTATTTGTTATAAATAATAGCCCAGTTACACGTTCAGAGAAATGTGGAATGTGGCAGAATAGACTGACTAATGATGGGTATTAAGGACATATTTTCCAGACACGTTCACTTACAAAGTGATGATTTACATTAATCCTCAGGGATCTTATAGGTTGGCTTTAGTGCTATTGCCTTATTCACCATGAGGTCTAATTGTACCAGCATCCAGGAGTGGATTGGTAATATATAGTGATCCTGGAAAAAAGTATTCTGAAAGCGGTCTCATGCTGTAGGTGTGACCAAATTGTCAGTAGATGGGGTCAAATTAACAGGAGGTAAAGTGATATATGTGCCACCTGTACGGGTGCGCAGTAGGGCATCCCTCCTGACTGTCCCTGAAGTCAGAACAATCACAAAAGAAATAGGACAGTTGGCAGACAGTCTCTCTCCTACCTGTTCTTGCAGCTTTCCAATACTTACTCGTTGTATTAAGCTTAGTTACTGCTCGCCTTGATGCTGGAATGTTGGGGCCTAGTTAGGAAAAGCAATGGGTACTGTTCACCTTCTGGAAAGCTGAGCAACGAATGAACACTCTAGATCTCTCCCCCCGGCCCTAACCCGCCTCAATATTAAATCATTAGCATCCACACTAATGCTCCCCGACATTTATTACTCCAACACCACATTACATCAATAAATAGGGTGAAATATTATTAAAAAAGTGAATTATTCATTAGGTAACATAATATGTTACTTTCTGATGCTGTTAAATATGCTATAATGTTTTCTTCCACTGTCTGCTGCTCTGCAGTAATACACACACCTTGGAAATATAGTTACATCACCCATATTGTTGCATTTATTTACAAGCACATATAAGGCAATATTATAGGGTTATAATTTGGACTTGGCATGGTGCATATGGGAAAATAGTGCTTTGCTACCTTTACAATGTATTATTACTTATTAACGTGACAATATCTTCCAAATTGTAAATGATTAATGCAATTTGCATAAAGTGTACATTTTATAGTTGGAATTTCCGTGGATGACAGTGCTGCTTCCTGCAGCATCGGGCTTGGTTAGACTATTATAATTTAAGTTGGTATATGGTTTTTGTTTATCTGCTGCAATATTTTGAGTTGTCGCTTACCTATACCATGTACTTTATTGTGGAAGGTAATCAAGAAAATGTGAACTAAATAGATAGAACAGATTCTGTTTCACCTGATTAAACATTTTAAGGCCATTAAAAAAAGTTTTTGGGTGGAATATCAAAAGTTATATCCTATAACCCCCCCCCTTCCCCGAGGCTGGCACATGCCCAGAGATACTCTCCTTGCTCCCACTAGCAGCATCTTATCAGTGGTCATGCTGCCTGTACGATTAAAAGACCAGGGTGGCAGAGGTGAGGCAAGTCCCCAGCTGAGCTCTGCTCGCTCCAATTGAGCCCTTTTAATTTCAATCAGACCGCGTGTTTGCCATTGAAAACACCCTGGCAGTGGCAGAGAGGAGAGGAGTACTGGAAGTGCCACAGACATTGGGAGACCCACTGGACCCCAAGTAAATAATAGTCATGGATCATGTTTTTACCCTTTTATGCTTTGATATTCCACCCAAAACTGCGTTTTCGGTTTTGAGTGGTTATCTTTTAAATGCAAACTATACATTGGTGTATTTGTAGTGCTGATATGTCATATATATTATGTGGATTCAACCAATGCAATCTGTATCCTATTCATGCAGTGAAATGCTTGTGTTAGTTTGATTCCTTGAATCGTTCACAACAGATGTTGCATTTCTCATCCTTATCACGATATAACATTGCATGTTGGCTGATCAGCTAGCCCTTAAATGCTTTTAGTTTCATATATAACGTTGTTGTTTTTTCCCCTGACATTGTTTCTGTAGTCTAAACAAAATGTCAGTCATGGCTGAATGTCAGAGGAGATGTGACTGTGTTTGTCTATAGTCTAGAAGTGCTCTCTGTACTGATTGTTGTGTTGGATAATCTAACATGTGTCTCCCTGCAGATCTCCCCAGAGGTGCTGTGCAAAGAGGGGATCAAGGTGCACCGTACTGTACAACAGAGCGGCCAATTTGTCGTCTGCTTCCCAGGATCCTTTGTGTCAAAAGTGTGCTGTGGTTACAGTGTTTCTGAAACTGTACACTTTGCTACCACCCAGTGGACAAGCATGGGCTTCAAAACTGCCAAGGTACATAAGGATGTTGGTATTGCCTGTTCAGTCTCTGCATAGACAGATCTTATATCTCATCCATTATATAGTTGGTGCATAGTCATTTTTCTTTGTGAACTAGGTTTTGTCCCTTTAGTTGAGAATATAATGTGTGTAATAAAACACAATGCTTATGTTTTTAATTTATTTATTTTAAATGTATTCTTATTTGGGGTTTTTTTCAGTCTAATTAAGAAATTGGGTATTAAAAGAATAATTAAATAGTCTATACAGTAGTGTATATTAGGTAATATGCATTGCATTCCTAATTTGAATGCAAGCTTGCAGGTAACAGAAATATCAGTAATATAAGTAATAAATGTAAGTAGTCATATGAACTTCCGCCTTGTGATGTCTCCTTAAATAGGACAAAAAATGTCAAACAATGATTTTCCTCTACAGGATTGAGGGAGCGAAGTGACATGACTTCTCAATTATAAAACTGTATCAATATGGCCCCGTTTATTATTTTAAAAAAAACATCTAATAAGTCCTCCTTAATATTTAATTATCTATAAAATAATATAAGCTCACTACTAATTTAATATCAATCCAGTGTTAATGAAAAAACATGTTTCTCAAAGTCCATGTGGCCACCGATAGTTCAGGATCATTCAGTGTGCCACAACTAACACGGCTAACCTTCACCTGAAGGAATCGCCACGTCATCATATCTGGGTTATGCCATAGTCTCTTGATTTATATATTTGTATAAAACTGAAGTAAACATCTCGCATTCTGTTACATGTCCTTTTACGTAATATATTTGTATTAAGATTCCCTCAATGTACAGTGCAACGCCTATTTAGGCCCTTTTTATATATAATAATACTGTCACTTAAAAGCCAACATGTGAGTTAATATAGTACAAATGATATGTATGGTTCTTAATCTTCCAGGCAGATGTGGAGAGCAATAGAACTCATGTATTGCACGCTAGATTTCTTATGTTCTGTGCTAGCAGATATGTAGCAGTGTAGGAAACAACTAAAATAAAAGCAGATATACAGCTTTCTAACACGTGTGCTTACCGGTAGTCACACAGTTTAATGCACACAGTGTTTTTGTTTTGTTTTTTAAATGTAATCATTTCTCAAACCTTCTATATTTATATATAAATGTCTCTTTAATCAGGAAATGAAACGTCGACACATAGCAAAGCCGTTCTCTATGGAGAAATTACTGTATCAGATTGCAACAGCTGAGGCTAAAAAGGAGAACAGTCCAACTCTCAGTATCATTTCTTCTCTGCTCGGAGAGCTCAGGTAATAGAAAAGAGGCCTAGGGCTAGATTTACTAAGCTGCGGGTTTGAAAAAGTGGGGATGTTGCCTATAGCAACCAATCAGATTCTAGCTGTCATTTTGTAGAAGGTACTAAATAAATGAAAGCTAGAATCTGATTGGTTGCTATAGGCAACATCCCCACTTTTTCAAACCCGCAGCTTAGTAAATCTAGCCCTTAATATATGTGTTCACTGTGAATCTCCACCGGTTTTACAATTGTTTGCTATGAACTAGTTCACTTAAAGGAAAATCCCACACAACTTTAAATGTAGTTTTGGGTGGAGTTTGACTTACCTGTGGCACTGCTATCCTATGGTTCAGTAGCTCCTTCCAAAGGCTCTACTGAGCCAACGTTGATCAGCTCTCTTTGCCCTACCATGGACCTTAGTGATGACGCCGCCTCCTGCCTGTGACATTTCCTCATGAATAGTGGAGCACTCTGGATCACAAGATTGCTGCACCACAGATAAGATGAACTTTGCCTTTTATATTACCTTGGTGATCTCCGCCCAAAATTACATTTACGGTTTTGGGGGAGCGCTTCTTTGTTGGTACTTCATTGTTTTCTAACTTCCTTTAGTTCCTCTGAAAGTTAGTACACAATGCCTTCCCTGTGTGAGTCAGAAGCTTTTTACATTTCATTTTATAAAAGACTTACATGCAGAGTTCGAAAAGTGTTTGTGTTTCGTATTAGAGATGCTTGAAAATGTTTCAAGGTAGTCGAACCAGTTGTCGTCAAGGTCGAAAATTTTGCGAAAAAGTCTCAGAGCTTTAGAGTGACTTAAAAAAAAAATCAGGCTAAATTTGAGCAAGGCTAACAGGTTTGAACATGTTCAAGCTTGTATGCCTATATTGTATTTTTTTTACTATATACTAGTAGTTTTATTATTGTTTTTTGGATTTTTTTCCATACAAATGATGACATTGAACACAGTAGTGTTCGCTGTTCAGACTTAAAAAACCAAACAAACCAAGACAATTTAAAGTCTTCGCTGCGAGCGTGAACTTTGAATCTAGTTATAAATACATTCCACGGTGATTGAACCAAAAACGGATTTAGATTTTTTTTTTTTTTACCTGCCCGTTTCGATGAAATTTCGAATCGGTACAAAAACTTCGAGCATCTCTAGTTAGTATTATATTTATGTTGATTATAATAAACATCGGTTTCTCGCTATTTATAGAACGGGTATGTATACATTATAATATTCTGGCTCATCTGAGATCCTGCAGAGTTTATAACCATCACATAAGGATGGGAGGAAAGGATTGGTTTATCCTCATGAGCCTGTCTGTTAGTCGATAGAGAATGATAACCACCGTTTGGTGAGTGAGATTCTGTTTTTCTGAGCGCAGGCATGGCCTCAGGTGAATGATGCCTTTTATCGCTCTTGTTTTATTTTTCATGTTGGAATGTGGATATAATTATTTTTTTTATATGCCAAGTAGATGTTTCGGCACATTCAAGGCAGCAATAAGTGAATTCTGTCCTTTTCATGCCATTGCTATGCCTAATATTTTTATGACAAGTTTCTCATGTTATGCTGTTTTTTGTCTACTATGTAGCGTCTTTGTTTCCAAGAGATGACTGATGATCATTATTCGTAACTATATATGTATAACTTTATACTGTGGAACTGTCCAAGAGCCAATCTTGTATTGTCATTGAAAATCTAATTTAACCTGAGCATTTTAGAAATGCAATCAAATGGTATATGAAATAATGTTTATAAACTGTGTGCAATGCAGTTTGCTAATGAATTTCTTTGTAGGTGAAGCAGAATTTGCTTTCACTGTCACTTCACCCTCATTACAAAGCGGTAGAAGAGCTCACTGTAATCGGGGTAGAGTGATGAGCACCGCAGTTTCTGACTTACTGTTTTGTTGGGCAGGGATACAGAGTTGAGGCAGCGGAAGGAGCTCTTTGAGGCAGGACTCCACTCATCTGCGCGCTACGGGAGTCACGACACCAGCAACTCCACGTTGGACGGAAAGAAAAAGCCTAGAAAATGGTTGCAGTTTGAGACTTCGGAGAGAAGATGTCAGATTTGCCAGCACCTGTGTTACCTTTCCATGGTGAGCAAATGTAGTTGAACTGTGTTAGTGCTTATTTTGTTCTTCTCGATTTTCTTCTGTATAGAAAACATGCAATAATTATATGCAGATTAGTTCTAAAATAAACTAAACCAATGTTCTTACTGCACAAGACAAGTCGGCTGTGAAGCAAGCATGAAATATCTGAGGCGAAATGCAAACTGGTCGATTTATGTTATGGTTTTTCATGGCGAACCATCTTACATATATTATCTCAAGGGTGACGCTTTTTAAATTAAATATGATTATTTAACAGACCACATCAGTCTACATTATTGGTGAACTGCAGCTGGTTCTAGCTTTTGGGGCTAATGCAATGAAGTAAGTATCACAAATGTAAAAGAATCTTTTTTTTTTTTTTTTGTTGTTGCTATTGATCTATCCAGCGCATAATTCCTGCTTTGAGAAATATCTGTTTTGTAGTTCTTGGTCCAGAAAAGCTGAGAGTGAAGAACTGATGAACGTCTGCATAAAATAAAATACCTTTTGGTGATTTTTACATGTAGCAATAGCTGTCTTTTACATAGAACTTTAAAATAAGCGCTTCCAATCTACAATTTATAGTTTTATTCACCTCCACACTTCTGATGGATGTTTATTCCAATTAGATGCAGAATGTGGTTTAGTACTGTCTGCACTGTTGTTTTGGTGTAGTCTGAGGTGCTGACTATGTGGAGTAAGGGGATTCCAGGTCCTTTTTAGTTAGATAGTAGTTTGGGGGAACCGTGGCTCAAAGATGAGGCTGTGTGTTTACGGATCTGTATAGAAAGCTAGAAGAGGGGGTGTTAAGGGTTTGATGTCTTATATGGTGCAAACCTCCTTGGTTTGTTGTTTGTGGTCAATGGGTTCAGTGTGCCCATATTAGTGTGGAGTGTTGTGGGTGTTTCTTTGCACTCATGCCTTTACTCCATCATATTACTTTTACCTATCTACAACCTCATACCTTAATCACTCTTTTTGCTAATCCTGGAAGTTAATTTATCCAGCTCTATCGGAAGGTACTTAATTATTCTTACTATACATCTGCACTTGTGGAGGTTCATTCTGTGGAGACAGAGACGGACATATCAGATTTGGAATTAATCGTGTTCCAACAGTAATTGTATGCATCAGTGTTTTGCTAACATCTTGGAGATAGTATCACAAGCCGTTCAGGACGGATATCATATGCTGTCAAGTATAGTTTGGAGTTGTCTGATATCATTCAATTTATTTTTAGTGTGGCCACACTGTAACAAATTCCTTTTTATTGAATGATCATTCATGCTGCAAGCAGCATGTGCAGCATTGGTTCAGAACTATATTCATCTTGTATTTAATGCTTTATTTTTATCGAATTATTGAAGTTTACATAGCTGCGGCACATTTATATAGAATTTGTTTTTCATATTATCAATTTTGCTTGCACATTGTTTAGATAGTCAATATTTATGTTAACATACTGTCATCCTTCATTTGTTTATGGTTATTAATGTTGGATCTTTATATCCATATGAATATTATCTTTTTTTGATTGTTTATTGAATAAATAATTTTTACAAATAATTTTATAGAATCATACTGGGTGGTAAGTTGATCTAGTTTCCAGCGCTGTCATTTGCATTTTTGTCCTTAATCACTCTGCTGCCTTACTCTCTTCACTTATCCATTTCTCCTTATCCACTCCAAACTATTACTTCACTTGTTACTACCTCCATATACACTCCACTCTCACTTACTTTATCACAATCCCATATTACACGTTCGTTTTCACTTCCCCAATTCACACACGTCTCTTAGCAACCAGAGCCTCCTCTCTCCAAATCACTGTCCATTCTGTCCTCCTATCACACAGCCCCAACCTAGATGTCCATCTACTGTCTTACCTTGCTGCTGTTCCAAACGGACTTAAATTTGTTACTGTCATGTAAGCCGCTTAATTATATTATTCTTTAGAGCAATATGCACTGTCCTGAGCCTGTAATATGCAATAATATTTATGTCGTACTTTGCACAGTTACCTCAATCAGATTCTGTAGCTGTTGCAGTATTGGTTCAGTTGTATACTTGCTGCTCGCACCATATTCTTGTTTAATACTGTTTTTTTATCTTGTTTGCTTTTTAGGTGGTGCAGGAAAATGAGAATGTTGTATTCTGCCTGGAGTGTGCATTGCGTCACGTGGAGAAGCAGAAGTCATGTCGAGGGCTAAAGCTCATGTATCGATATGATGAGGTAAGCTGATGAATTGAACTATATTGCTAGTAACCTGTCATAGTGTCCAAATATGTATGCCAAAAACAGTATGAAATTTAGCAAGTTATGTTTGAATTACCAGTAAATACATGTATTTTTATGGTTCCAGAATAACATGTATTCTCTTGATTTCTACACTAGACATAATATACAAAGCTATATGGTCAGGGCTTATATTTTGTAGGCAATCTCTCATTAAGAAAGAAATATATTTTTTGGATTCGGTTTTCTATTTTGTTTTGATCTGTGACTTATTCTTCCTATGGTGAGTTTTGGCACCAATCTCTGAGTAAAGAATTCCAGGAGGAATACACAGAGGACAATACCATTAGTTTTATTAAACGGAATAGTCAGCAGTTTCATGCTGTTGGCCTCAAGATGGCGCAAGCCCCAAAGGTTTTCAGCGGAATTCTTTAACTAGCCTTAATGCAGCTGAGAGTGCTGCAATGTCTGTCATTATCAGGTCTTCTATTGTTACCAGTAACATTGTCAGACTTGTACAACTGTAGGAGTTGAAATGGAAAAAATTCACATACTGTTGTCTCTGTTATGTATGGCCTTAATGCAACTGCACTAATATATATCAACAGTATTCTGCAGCTGCTACAAAATAGGAGCCCTTACAATATGTCTAACACTAGGAAACCATGACATAAGTAACTTTATTGCTCTCTGACTTCATACACTCATTAGCCAAGCCCATGCATGTGTGTTTAAAATGGGTGGTACATAAATTATAAAAATAAATAAATCTCTGGGCTATTGTAGTCTATTGTATCCAGTATTGGGCTCTCCATACTCCGCTCATGCTGAACTCCTAAGTAACGTTTATCGAGATAACAAATATGTGTACTTTATTCATTTTGGTCTGGTTATATGATCCATTATACATTTCGGGGTTTATGTTTGGGGAGACATCATCAAGGCCTGGCCATCTCCATAATCACCCAGGGCCTATATATATATATATATATATGCAGGCCTGATCGCCCCAGGGAATTCAGTCTTGTGCTGAATGATAGTATGGCAGGGACACCCAGCAAAGTGTGTGTTCCTGCTGTAATGCCACTGGCCCTGGCTGGCTGGCAGAGCCTATTACTGATTTTGGGGGAATCCCACACTGCTTGCCCCCCAATTTTGCTAATATCAGCCTTTTTTGGGCGGTGTTGAAACAAATGCTTGATGATAGGACTTTCGTGACTTGCCCACCCGCCCACCCATTCTCTTCCTACCTTACCTTCCCATTTCCCAGAGGTGAGGTAGGAAAATTAGCTATGTATTTTATTAAAGCATGTGCTTATATGCAGAAGAATAAACTTAGCATTGCCTGCCAAACACCCAAGTAAAATGTATATTGTCACTGATGTATTCAAGTGCAGGCTGGTTTTACTATTTTAGTAAAACACATATAATAAGAAGAACATAATATTTCTTTTGCTTTATTTACAGGAACAAATAATTAGTCTTGTCAATCAGATCTGCGGGAAAGTGTCTGGTAAAAACTGCAACATCGAGAACTGTCTGGTTAAATCTACACCAAAAAGGGGACCAAGGAAGAGAGCCACGCTTGATGTGCCAACATCTAGACTTTCATCCATCAGTTTGTCCAAAAGTGCTTCACACTCATAACGAAGATGCCAACACTCTCATTTCTCTGAGCATATAAAAATTATATATAATTTTTATTTTGTAATTATACCATAGTTTGGAGTACTTGCTGTAGAATACAGGCTGTCTTTGCACTAGCTCTAAGAAGATTTTTTTTTTGTCTTCTGGTTTTTAGAGAAGTAACTTTGTTTTAGCATTAAACTGATTTTATTTTATTTGTTTTGTATGTAGACACTGCAGTCACAATTTCAACACTGCAGTCTAGTCACTGTTTTATGATAATCTAAGGGGGCAGTCTGTGTTTTTAATTTAATTTTTTTTTCTGCAGCCCCCATAGACTGAATTAAAATGCCTTCCTTGACAACTGTGTGTGAAAAAGGCTTTTAAAACATTTTTGATAGGTTTGAGGCGTGTTTTTCTTTGTATTTCTTTATCCAGTCAAGGGAGCAGTTTTTTTCTAGCGAAGAAAAATTGAAACTTGAACAAACCTGCTTTTTCTTGGGGATGTCTCATTCTGTCGTGTGCAAGATGAGTTTTGTATTTTTTTTCTATTTTTTTTTTAAAATTGGGAATTGAAATATAGTAACTTTAACGAATAAACTGAAAACAGAAAAACAAAACAAAAAAACGGAGGATGGTTTGGCAGCTGATGATGAACTTTTTCACACAAAACCAGAGGCAAAATGCTGAGATTTGGAAATGGTTCTCTGTTACCAGCACATTTCTATGCATCTGTTGTTAAAGGAGAAGAGGAAAATGAACTCAAGCAATGCCTGCCTGGCAGACATCACGTGGAGGGGTGGGCGGGTTGGGGATTATAAACTGTGCCTGATTTCATAAGGAATCCATTCTGTTATTTTGGTGCTGTTGGCTACTTTATCAAAAAAAAAGAAAGAAAGAAATGTTAAAAAAAAACAAAAAACTTCAATAGCATCCTTTGGAAAAGAAAAGGAAAATTAATTTAAAGTATATATATATATATGTATGTGTATATAATATATATATATATATATATATATATATATATATATATATATATATATATATATATATATATATATATATATATATATATATATATATATATAATTTGAAGCCAGAAGTGCTTCTATGTCATAGATGTGCAATCTCTCTAACATTCCATTTCATTCCACTGCTGTCTCAACACATCACACAATCAGCATTAATATATATGTATCTTGTTTTATGTTGAGCCCCCTCTCTCTGTTGTAGATTCTTGCTATGTATTACTTTGCCCATTTTCTGCGACAGAGACGAATTGCTTCAGTGATTATCTTCTAGAGCCACTAGGGTCTGATTTTTTTTTTTTTTCCTCTTTTTATTACATTTTATTTTTTGTCGTAAATGTGAAAAATGATGTTCCTCATTGTCTGTCTGTCTTTTTTTTTTTTCTTGTTAGCTCTGTGTTCCGCAAAAGAGAAAAAATACAAATCACAAACTTTTTTTGTACATATGCTTGTAAATTGTTTAAAATACTTGAGCCTTCTTTTGGGGATTGGGGTGGAAAGGGGACGGTGAGAAATAAAGATGAAGAAAAAGCCTTACATTTCAGTTTCTTCATCAGATGGTTTGGATGCTTACAGGGTTATTCTTGTAACATATATAAGTGCTGCTTACATCACTGAACAACTAAAAAAAGAAAAAATAATGGCGTAACTTTTAGCCCCTTTTTTTCTGGTTGGTTATATGTGTGGGACTAAAGGAGAAAAAAAAAGGGAAAATGTTTTCACAAAATTGTTCTTTATTTCATGGTTGAAAGAAATCAGAAAACCGTAGCTAGCCATATTGCACTGAGCTCACCAGTGGTAACTATTGGGAGAGTGTCCTTTAATACAATTTGTTGGTTGTCGTTGCAGAAGACTGAACTGTTTTTTGAATATTTAACAATAACATAAACAGAGTCAAGTGTTTTTCAAATGTGGTTGTCCAGTTTTATGACCTTGCTGTGTGCTTTTTCCCTCTTGACAGTAACCTTCTATGACTACGGCTTACAGGTTGACATTTTAATTTATTGGCACTGCTCTGCTCTCTTTCCTTGTGATGGAAAGACTCCATGTTGTTTATTGCCAGTTTTGTTTACTTTTCAGGTTTGTACAACAAGGTTTATTAATAAATAAGACAAACTTTTTGGATATGTGTTTTGTTTATTTTGAGCCGCCCACTGCTATATCACTTTATGGTTTGGTTGTTCTTTATGTGGGGTTACCAATTATGAAACATGATGATTAATACTTACAAGAAACTAGCCCGTTCTGGCGCCTATAGTTCCTACATACACCTTAGTGCACACACCCTGGACTTTAAATGTAAGCACCTCCAAAGCTGGTTGTACACTGGCTCATTAGTGTAGATACCTCCCACCTGTAGGAATTTCAATTGCAAGTGCTTTTTTGCAAAACCATGTTACTGACCATAGGACCCTGCTGCTCTGCTTATTGGGAAGTTCTACTTTAAACCATTAATATGATTTGATTTTGCTAGTATTAATCATGTTTTACATTTTATTTAATATAATGTGCATTCATTTATATTCAAAATAATAGAAAAACAAAATCACTGAGGTTGCAACATTTTTTCTTTCCACATTCAATATTCATGGGAAGGACCGTTATCATTATAACTACATTTTTCATTTACTTTATATCGTTCTTTTATAATTTCCGGTTTTGGAAAGACCACAACAAAAGACCTTGGGCCACCAGTAGAAAGACCAGGGGGTATATTTACTAAACTGCGGGTTTGGAAAAGTGGAGATGTTGCCTATAGCAACCAATCAGATTCTAGCTGTCATTTTGTAGAATGTATTAAATGACAGAATCTGATTGGTTGCTATAGGCAACATCTCCACTTTTCCAAACCCGCAGTTTAGTAAATCTAGCCCCAGATCTTGAATGGTCCTTCTCCCTACTTGCTCAGTGGATCGTGGATAATAGATTATGTACTAGGCATCATCATCATCATCATCATTTATTTGTAGGGTACCCCAAACTGCAGTGTTGGACAGGCAGGATTACAAACAAATTAAACATAACAAGTACATACAAGGTAGATAAAGGATGTTGATACATGGGAAGGGCTAAAGAAGTCCCTGCTCATGAGATCTTACAATGTAAAGGAATGGGGCAAAGCGGAGATAATAGAAGATAATGCGTGGAAGTGGCAGGTAGATGGTGTAGCCTCAGGTTAGGGAGTTCCATAAGTGGGGTGCAGTGCTGGAGAAGACTTGGACGTGAGAGAGGGAAGTGGTTATCAGAGACGAGAAGAGGTGTAGGCCAGAGACAGAATGAACAGGTCGAGCCAGGCTGTACCTTTATAATAAGATCAGAGATGTATGAAGACAAGACGCTGGTGAGGGCTTTGTAGGGAATGATGAGTTGTTTGAATTGAAGTTTGTAGGTAATGTATTCCAATGTAGGAGGTATTTATAGATAGGTGCTACTGATTAGCAGGATAGATTTTAGGAAAAAAAGTGTAAAGGAGAGGGCAGAAAGGAGGATGTTGTAGTAGTCAAGGCGGGGGATAATGAGAGAATGGACAAGGGTTTTGATTACGTCCTGAATGAGAAAGGGGTGTATTCTGGCAATGTTTGGAGGAGGAGGTGACTGGATGTGTGGAGTGAAGCAGAGGGGCGATGTCAATGATAACACCAAAGTTGTGGGCTTGTAGAACTGGAGACTGTGTAATGCTGTCAACTATGAGAGAGATGAGGGAGGGGTTTGTGACACTAGGATGAGGAAAGATGATGAGCTCTGTTTGGACATATTGAGTTTGCAGTAGCGTTGGGTCATCCAGGTGATGGTAGAGAGGCAATTGGACATTCCGGGACAAGACAGAGGAGGAGAAGTGCTTAGAGGAGAGCAGGTAGATTTGAGTTTCATCTACATGTAGGTGGTAGTGAAGGCTGAATGATCATGAGTTCACAGAGAGAAGAGATCTAGTGAGAGAAAAGCAGGGACAAAGAACAGAGCTTTGAGGCATCCTGACGGGAAGAGGGTGGAGTCAGATGTAGAGACACTGAATGAACCATCAGAGAGGTAGGAGGTGAACCAGGAGAGGACAGAACTGTGAAGGCCAAGGGAGTGAAGGGTGTCTTGGAGAGGTCATCTGTCAAAAGCTGCAGTGTGGTCAAGGAGTATGAGCAGAGAGAAGTGACCCTTTGACTTATCCAATAGTAGGTATTTGATCATTTAATAAGTGCAGTCTTGGGGCATTCTAGAGGACGAACGTCTGATTTCAGAGGGTCAGGAATAGAACGAGTAAAGAGAGAGTGGGTGAGGCAGTTGTTGACAAGCTGTTCAAATAGTTTGTAAGCAAAGAAGTGAGGTGTAGGGTCAAAATATACTTAAGTTACTTGAGAATAAGAGGTATGGATGTATGCTTGAAGGCAGACAAGAAAATGCCAGAGGAGTGTGAAGTCCTTGGAGTTACCAGACAAAGAGAATTAAGGGTGACTAGTTGAGTGAAAAAAAATGTGGGTGGGGTCATCTATCTGTCAAGTGATTTCTTGATGGAGTCAATATTTCCTGAAAGTAGGTGGTGAAGCGGTGAAGGAAGATGGGGCGGGTGGTGAGGTAATGTAGAGGATCAAGCAATTTGACGGTGGCAGAGATGACAGGGTGGAGATAGGGGATCTAAAGTAAGTTTGACTGGTGAGAGTCTGATGTAGTAAGGCAGCCTCTGTGCGTGATGGTCTCTATTGGTGCTCAGCAGAACAGGTGTACTTTTGCAGCTGGCGAGTCTGGAGTGCAGAGGGTTGGAGTTTTGATCACCCGAGACTTTGTAAGGTGGCTGGGGCGGCTGCTTCTAGGGCTGCAAAGAGATTGGGGTGATAGTACCTGCAGCATTAAGGCAGAGCAAGGTAGAAATGGGAGAGAGGAGGGGCA